>NC_138903.1:63136922-63833403 GCF_965194825.1 Balaenoptera physalus | reverse complement strand
ACTCTAGACGGATCAATAGCAGAATAACTGAGGCAGAAGAACGGATAAGTGACCTGGAAGATAAAATAGTGGAAATAGCTACTGCAGAGCAGAATAAAGAAAAAAGAATGAAAAGAACTGAGGACCAGTCTCAGAGACCTCTGGGACAACATTAAACGCACCAACATTCGAATTATAGGGGTCCCAGAAGAAGAAGAGAAAAAGAAAGGGACTGAGAAAATATTTGAAGAGATTAGAGTTGAAAACTTCCCTAATATGGGGAAAGGAAATAGTTAATCAAGTCCTGGAAGCACAGAGAGTCCCATACAGGATAAATCCAAGGAGAAACACGCCAAGACACATATTAATCAAACTATCAAAAATTAAATATAAAGAAAACATATTAAAAGCAGCAAGGGAAAAACAACAAATAACAACAAGGGAATCCCCATAAGGTTAACAGCTGATCTTTCAGCAGAAACTCTGCAAGCCAGAAGGGAGTGGCAGGATATACTTAAAGTCATGAAGGAGAAAAACCGACAGCCAAGATTACTGTACCCAGCAAGGATCTCATTCAGATTTGATGGAGAAATTAAAACCTTTACAGACAAGCAAAAGCTGAGAGAGTTCGGCACCACCAAACCAGCTTTACAACAGATGCTAAAGGAACTTCTCTAGGCAAGAAACACAAGAGAAGGAAAACACCTACAATAACAAACCCAAAACATTTAAGAAAATGGGAATAGGAACATACATATCAATAATTACCTTAAATGTAAATGGATTAAATGCTCCCACCAAAAGACATAGACTGGCTGAATGGATACAAAAGCAAGACCCATGTATATGCTGTCAACAAGAGACCCACTTCAGACCAGAGACACATACAGACTGAAAGTGAGGGGATGGAAAAAGATATTCCATGCAAATGGAAATCAAAAGAAAGCTGGAGTAGCAATTCTCATATCAGACAAAATAGACTTTAAAATAAAGACTATTACAAGAGACAAAGAAGGACACTATATAATGATCAAGGGATTGATCCAAGAGGAAGGTATAACAATTGTAAATATTTATGCACCCAACATAGGAGCACCTCAATACATAAGGCAAATACTAACAGCCATAAAAGGGGAAATCGACAGCAACACAATCATAGTAGGGGACTTTCACACCCCACTCTCACCAATGGACAGATCATCCAAAATGAAAATAAATAAGGAAACACAAGCTTTAAATGATACATTAAACAAGATGGACTTAATTGATATTTATAGGACATTCCACCCAAACACAACAGAATACACATTTTTCTCAAGTGCTCATGGAACATTCTCCAGGATAGATCATATCTTGGGTCACAAACCAAGCCTTGGTAAATTTAAGAAAATTGAAATCGTATCAAGTATCTTTTCCGACCACAACGCTATGAGACTAGATATCAATTACAGGAAAAGATCTGTAAAAAATACAAACACATGGAGGCTACACAATATACTACTTAATAACGAAGTGATCACTGAAGAAATCAAAGGGGAAATCAAAAAATACCTAGAAACAAATGACAATGGAGACACGACGGCCCAACACCTATGGGATGCAGCAAAAGCAGTTCTAAGAGGGAAGCTTATAGCAATACAATCTTACTTTAAGAAACAAGAAACATCTCAAATAAGCAGCCTAACATTACACCTAAAGCAATTAGAGGAAGAAGAACAAAAAACCACCAAAGTTAGCAGAAGGAAAGAAATCATAAAGATCAGATCAGAAATAAATGACAAAGAAATGAAGGGAACGATATAGCAAAGATCAATAAAACTAAAAGCTGGTTCTTTGAGAAGATAAACAAAATTGATAAACCATTAACCAGACTCATCAAGAAAAAAAGGGAGAAGACTCAAATCAATAAAATTAGAAATGCAAAAGGAGAAGTAACAACTGACACTGCAGAAATACAAAGGATCATGAGAGATTACTACAAGCAACTATATGCCAGTAAAATGGACAACCTGGAGGAAATGGACAAGTTCTTAGAAATGCACAACCTTCCGAGACTGAACCAGGAAGAAACAGAAAATATGAACAGACCAATCACAAGTACTGAAATTGAAACTGTGATTAAAACTCTTCCAACACACAAAAGCCCAGGACCATACGGATTCACAGGCAAATTCTATCAAACATTTAGAGAAGAGCTAACACCTATCCTTCTCAAACTTTTCCAAAATATAGCAGAGGGAGGAACACTCCCAAACTCATTCTACGAGGCCACCATCACCCTGATACCAAAACCAGACAAAGAAGTCACAAAAAAAGAAAACTGCAGGCCAATATCACTGATGAACATAGATGCAAAAATCCTCAACAAAATACTAGCAAACAGAGTCCAACAGCACATTAAAAGGATCATACACCATGATCAAGTGGGGTTTATCCCAGGAATGCAAGGATTCTTCAAGATACGCAAATCAATCAATGTGATACACCATATTAACAAATTGAAGGAGAAAAACCAAATGATCATCTCAATAGATACAGAGAAAGCTTTTGACAAAATTCAACACCCATTTATGATAAAAACCCTCCAGAAAGTAGGCATAGAGGGAACTTTCCTCCACATAATAAAGGCCATATATGACCAATGCACAGCCAACATCATCCTCAATGGTGAAAAACTGAAACCATTTCCACTAAGATCAGGAACAGGACAAGGTTGCCCACTCTCACCACTATTGACATAGTTTTGGAAGTTTTAGCCACAGCAATCAGAGAAGACAAAGAAATAAAAGAAATCCAAATCAGAAAAGAAGAAATAGAGCTGTGACTGTTTTCAGATGACATGATACTATACATAGAGAATCCTAAAGATGTTACCAGATAACTACTAGAGCTACTCAATGAATTTGGTAAAGTAGCAGGATACAAAATTAATGCACAGAAATCACTTGCATTCCTGTACACTAATGATGAAAAATCGGAAAGTGAAATTAAGAAAACACTCCCATTTACCATGGCAACTAAAAGAATAAAATATCTAGGAATAAACCTACCCAAGGAGACAGAAGACTGGTATGAAGAAAATTATAAGACACTGATGAAAGAAATTAATGACGATACAAAGAGATGGAGCGATATACCATGTTCTTGGATTGGAAGAATCAACATTGTGAAAATGACTATACTACTCAAAGCAATCTACAGACTCAATGCAATCCCTATCAAACTACCACTGGCATTTTTCACAGACCTAGATCAAAAAATTTCACAATTGGTATGGAATCACAAAAGGCCCCAAATAGCCAAAGTAACCTTGAGAAAGAAAAACGGTGCTGGAGGAATCAGGCTCCCAGACTTCAGACTATACTCCAAAGCTACAGTAGTCAAGACAGTATGGTACTGGCACAAAAACAGAAGTATAGATCAATGGAACAGGATAGAAAGCCCAGAGATAAACCCATGTACTTATGGTCACATTATTTTTGATAAAGGAGGCAAGAATATAAAATTGAGAAAAGACGCCTCTTCAATAAGTGGTGCTGGGAAAACTGGACAGCTACATGTAAAAGAATGAAATTAGAACACTCCTTAACACCATACACAAAAATAAACTCAAAATGGATTAAAGACCTAAATGTAAGGCCAGACACTCTCAAACTCTTAGAGGAAAACATAGGCAGAACACTCTATGACATAAGTCATAGCAAGATCCTTTTTGACCCAGCTCCTAGAGAAATGGAAATAAAAGCAAAAATAAAGAAATGGGACCTAATGAAACTTACAAGCTTTTGCACAGCAAAGGAAACCATAAACAAGACCAAAAGAAAACCCTCAGAATGGGAGAAAATATTTGCAAATGAAGCAACTGACAAAGGATTAATCTCCAAAATTTACCAGCAGCTCATGCAGCTCAATTTGAAAAAAGCAAACAACCCAATCCAAAAATGGGCAGAAGACCTAAACAGACATTTCTCCAAAGAAGATATACAGATTGCCAACAAACACATGAAAGAATGCTCAACATCACTAATCATTAGAGAAATGCAAATCAAAACTACAATGTGATATCATCTCACACCGGTTAGAATGGCCATCATCAAAAAATCTCCAAACAATAAATGCTGGAGAGGGTGTGGAGAAACTGGAACCCTCATACACTGTTGGTGGGAATGTAAATTGATACAGCCACTATAGAGAACTGTATGGAGGTTCCTTAAAAATCTAAAAATAGAACTGCCATACGACCCAGCAATCCTACTACTGGGCGTATACCCTGAGAAAACCATAATTCAAAAAGAGTTATGGAGAGGTAGGGGCAAGATGGCGGAAGAGTAAGACGCGGAGATCACCTTCCTTCCCACAGATACAGTAGAAATACATCTACACGTGGAACTGCTCCTACAGAACACCCACTGAACGCTGGCAGAAGACGTCAGACCTCCCAAAAGGCAAGAAAATCCCCACGTACTTGGGTAGGGTAAAAGTAAAAAGAAATAATAGAGACAAAAGAATAGGGACGGGACCTGCACCAGTGGGAGGGAGCCGTGAAGGAGGAAAGGTGTCCACACACTAGGAGCCCCTTCGTGGGCAGAGACTGCGGGTGGCAGAGGGGGGAGCTTCGGAGCCACGGAGGAGAGCGCAGCCACAGGGGTGCGGAGGGCAAAGCGGAGAGATTCCCGCATGGAGGATCGGTGCTGAGTAGCACTCACCAGCCCGAGAGGCTTGTCTGCTCAGCCGCCGGGGCGGGCGGGGGCTGGGAGCTGAGGCTCGGGCTTCGGTGCTAGCCGGGAGGGAGTCCGGGAAATAGTCTGCAGCTGCCGAAGAGGCAAGAGACATTTTCTTGCCTCTTTGTTTCCCGGCGCGCAAGGAGAGGGGATTCAGAGCGCCGCCTAAACAAACTCCAGAGACGGGCGCGAGCCGCGGCTAACAGCGCGGACCCCAGAGACAGGCGCGAGCCGCGGTTATCAGCGTGGACCCCAGAGACGGGCAGGAGACGCTAAGGCTGCTGCTGCCGCCACCAAGAAGCCGGTGTGCAAGCACAGGTCACTCCCCACACCGCCCCTCCCGGGAGCCGGTGCAGCTCGCCACTGCCAGGCTCCCGTGATCCGGGGACAACTTCCCCGGGAGAATGCACGGCGCGCCTCAGGCTGCTGCAACGTCACACCAGCCTCTGCCACCGCAGGCTCGCCCCGCATCCGTACCCCTCCCTCCCCACAGCCTGAGTGAGCCAGAGCCCCCGAAGCAGCTGCTCCTTTAACCCCGTTCTGTCTGGGCGGGGAACGGACGCCCTCAGGCGACCTACATGCAGAGGCGGGGCCAAATCCAAAGCTGAACCCTGGGAGCTGTACGAACAAAGAAGAGAAAGGGAAATCTCTCCCAGCAGCCTCAGAAGCAGAGGATTAAAGCTCCACAAACAACTTGATGTGCCTGCATCTGTTGAGTACCTGAATAGACAACGAATCATCCCAAATTCAAGAGGGGGACTTTGGGAGCAGGATATATTATTTTTTCCCCTTTTCCTTTTTTTGTGAGTGTATATGTGTATGCTTCTGGGTGAGAATTTGTGTGTATAGCTTTGTTTCACCATTAGTCCTAGGGTTAGGTCCGTCCGTATTTTTTTTTTTTTTACTTAAAAAATTTTTTTTCCTAATATATGTTTTCTTAATAATTTTTTCCTCATTTTCTATTTTTAGAAATTAAAAAAATTTTAATAAGTTTTTCCATTTTTTTACTTTAAAAAATCAAAAAATTTTTCTTAATAAATTTTTTCTTAATAATTTTTTTCTTATTTTTTATTGTAAAAAGTTAATAAATCTATTTTTAAAAATCAAAAAAAAATTTTTCTGAATACATTTACTCTTAATAATTGTTTTCTTATTTTTTATTATAATAGCTTTATTTTATTTTATTTTATCCTCTTTCTTTGTTTCTTTCTATTTTTTTCTCCCTTATATTCTGAGCTGTGTGGATGAAAGGCTCTTGGTGCTCCAGCCAGGCATCAGGGCTGTGCCTCTGAGGTGGGAGAGCCAACTTCAGGACACTGGTCCACAAGAGACCTCCCAGCTCCACGTAATACCAAACGGCGAAAATCTCCCAGAGATCTCCATCTCAACATCAAGACCCAGCTTCACTCAACGACCAGCAAGCTACATTGCTGGACACACTATGCCAAACAACTAACAAGACAGGAACACGGCCCCATCCATTAGCAGAGAGGCTGCCTAAAATCATAATAAGGCCACAGACACCCCAAAACACACCACCAGACGTGGACTTGCCCACCAGAAAGACAAGATCCAACCTCATCCACCAGAACACAGGCACTAGTTCCCTCCACCAGGAAGCCTACACAACCCACTGAACCAACCTCAGCCACTGGGGACAGATACCAAAAACAACGGGAATTACGAACCTGCAGCCTGTGAAAAGGAGACCCCAAACACAGTAAGATAAGCAAAATGAGAAGACAAAAAAACACACAGCAGGTGAAGGAGCAGGGTCAAAACACACCAGACCTAACAAATGAAGAGGAAATAGGCAGTCTACCTGAAAAAGAATTCAGAATAATGAGAGTAAAGATGATCCAAAATCTTGGAAATAGAATAGACAAAATGCAAGAAACATTTAACAAGGATGTAGAAGAACTAAAGAGGAACCAAGCAACGACGAAAAACACAATAAATGAAATTAAAAATACTCTAGACGGGATCAATAGCAGAATAACTGAGGCAGAAGAACGGATAAGTGACCTGGAAGATAAAATAGTGGAAATAGCTACTGCAGAGCAGAATAAAGAAAAAAGAATGAAAAGAACTGAGGACAGTCTCAGAGACCTCTGGGACAACATTAAACGCACCAACATTCGAATTATAGGGGTCCCAGAAGAAGAAGAGAAAAAGAAAGGGACTGAGAAAATATTTGAAGAGATTAGAGTTGAAAACTTCCCTAATATGGGGAAAGGAAATAGTTAATCAAGTCCTGGAAGCACAGAGAGTCCCATACAGGATAAATCCAAGGAGAAACACGCCAAGACACATATTAATCAAACTATCAAAAATTAAATATAAAGAAAACATATTAAAAGCAGCAAGGGAAAAACAACAAATAACACACAAGGGAATCCCCATAAGGTTAACAGCTGATCTTTCAGCAGAAACTCTGCAAGCCAGAAGGGAGTGGCAGGATATACTTAAAGTCATGAAGGAGAAAAACCGACAGCCAAGATTACTGTACCCAGCAAGGATCTCATTCAGATTTGATGGAGAAATTAAAACCTTTACAGACAAGCAAAAGCTGAGAGAGTTCGGCACCACCAAACCAGCTTTACAACAGATGCTAAAGGAACTTCTCTAGGCAAGAAACACAAGAGAAGGAAAACACCTACAATAACAAACCCAAAACATTTAAGAAAATGGGAATAGGAACATACATATCAATAATTACCTTAAATGTAAATGGATTAAATGCTCCCACCAAAAGACATAGACTGGCTGAATGGATACAAAAGCAAGACCCATGTATATGCTGTCAACAAGAGACCCACTTCAGACCAGAGACACATACAGACTGAAAGTGAGGGGATGGAAAAAGATATTCCATGCAAATGGAAATCAAAAGAAAGCTGGAGTAGCAATTCTCATATCAGACAAAATAGACTTTAAAATAAAGACTATTACAAGAGACAAAGAAGGACACTATATAATGATCAAGGGATTGATCCAAGAGGAAGGTATAACAATTGTAAATATTTATGCACCCAACATAGGAGCACCTCAATACATAAGGCAAATACTAACAGCCATAAAAGGGGAAATCGACAGCAACACAATCATAGTAGGGGACTTTCACACCCCACTCTCACCAATGGACAGATCATCCAAAATGAAAATAAATAAGGAAACACAAGCTTTAAATGATACATTAAACAAGATGGACTTAATTGATATTTATAGGACATTCCACCCAAACACAACAGAATACACATTTTTCTCAAGTGCTCATGGAACATTCTCCAGGATAGATCATATCTTGGGTCACAAACCAAGCCTTGGTAAATTTAAGAAAATTGAAATCGTATCAAGTATCTTTTCCGACCACAACGCTATGAGACTAGATATCAATTACAGGAAAAGATCTGTAAAAAATACAAACACATGGAGGCTACACAATATACTACTTAATAACGAAGTGATCACTGAAGAAATCAAAGGGGAAATCAAAAAATACCTAGAAACAAATGACAATGGAGACACGACGGCCCAACACCTATGGGATGCAGCAAAAGCAGTTCTAAGAGGGAAGCTTATAGCAATACAATCTTACTTTAAGAAACAAGAAACATCTCAAATAAGCAGCCTAACATTACACCTAAAGCAATTAGAGGAAGAAGAACAAAAAACCACCAAAGTTAGCAGAAGGAAAGAAATCATAAAGATCAGATCAGAAATAAATGACAAAGAAATGAAGGGAACGATATAGCAAAGATCAATAAAACTAAAAGCTGGTTCTTTGAGAAGATAAACAAAATTGATAAACCATTAACCAGACTCATCAAGAAAAAAAGGGAGAAGACTCAAATCAATAAAATTAGAAATGCAAAAGGAGAAGTAACAACTGACACTGCAGAAATACAAAGGATCATGAGAGATTACTACAAGCAACTATATGCCAGTAAAATGGACAACCTGGAGGAAATGGACAAGTTCTTAGAAATGCACAACCTTCCGAGACTGAACCAGGAAGAAACAGAAAATATGAACAGACCAATCACAAGTACTGAAATTGAAACTGTGATTAAAACTCTTCCAACACACAAAAGCCCAGGACCATACGGATTCACAGGCAAATTCTATCAAACATTTAGAGAAGAGCTAACACCTATCCTTCTCAAACTTTTCCAAAATATAGCAGAGGGAGGAACACTCCCAAACTCATTCTACGAGGCCACCATCACCCTGATACCAAAACCAGACAAAGAAGTCACAAAAAAAGAAAACTGCAGGCCAATATCACTGATGAACATAGATGCAAAAATCCTCAACAAAATACTAGCAAACAGAGTCCAACAGCACATTAAAAGGATCATACACCATGATCAAGTGGGGTTTATCCCAGGAATGCAAGGATTCTTCAAGATACGCAAATCAATCAATGTGATACACCATATTAACAAATTGAAGGAGAAAAACCAAATGATCATCTCAATAGATACAGAGAAAGCTTTTGACAAAATTCAACACCCATTTATGATAAAAACCCTCCAGAAAGTAGGCATAGAGGGAACTTTCCTCCACATAATAAAGGCCATATATGACCAATGCACAGCCAACATCATCCTCAATGGTGAAAAACTGAAACCATTTCCACTAAGATCAGGAACAGGACAAGGTTGCCCACTCTCACCACTATTGACATAGTTTTGGAAGTTTTAGCCACAGCAATCAGAGAAGACAAAGAAATAAAAGAAATCCAAATCAGAAAAGAAGAAATAGAGCTGTGACTGTTTTCAGATGACATGATACTATACATAGAGAATCCTAAAGATGTTACCAGATAACTACTAGAGCTACTCAATGAATTTGGTAAAGTAGCAGGATACAAAATTAATGCACAGAAATCACTTGCATTCCTGTACACTAATGATGAAAAATCGGAAAGTGAAATTAAGAAAACACTCCCATTTACCATGGCAACTAAAAGAATAAAATATCTAGGAATAAACCTACCCAAGGAGACAGAAGACTGGTATGAAGAAAATTATAAGACACTGATGAAAGAAATTAATGACGATACAAAGAGATGGAGCGATATACCATGTTCTTGGATTGGAAGAATCAACATTGTGAAAATGACTATACTACTCAAAGCAATCTACAGACTCAATGCAATCCCTATCAAACTACCACTGGCATTTTTCACAGACCTAGATCAAAAAATTTCACAATTGGTATGGAATCACAAAAGGCCCCAAATAGCCAAAGTAACCTTGAGAAAGAAAAACGGTGCTGGAGGAATCAGGCTCCCAGACTTCAGACTATACTCCAAAGCTACAGTAGTCAAGACAGTATGGTACTGGCACAAAAACAGAAGTATAGATCAATGGAACAGGATAGAAAGCCCAGAGATAAACCCATGTACTTATGGTCACATTATTTTTGATAAAGGAGGCAAGAATATAAAATTGAGAAAAGACGCCTCTTCAATAAGTGGTGCTGGGAAAACTGGACAGCTACATGTAAAAGAATGAAATTAGAACACTCCTTAACACCATACACAAAAATAAACTCAAAATGGATTAAAGACCTAAATGTAAGGCCAGACACTCTCAAACTCTTAGAGGAAAACATAGGCAGAACACTCTATGACATAAGTCATAGCAAGATCCTTTTTGACCCAGCTCCTAGAGAAATGGAAATAAAAGCAAAAATAAAGAAATGGGACCTAATGAAACTTACAAGCTTTTGCACAGCAAAGGAAACCATAAACAAGACCAAAAGAAAACCCTCAGAATGGGAGAAAATATTTGCAAATGAAGCAACTGACAAAGGATTAATCTCCAAAATTTACCAGCAGCTCATGCAGCTCAATTTGAAAAAAGCAAACAACCCAATCCAAAAATGGGCAGAAGACCTAAACAGACATTTCTCCAAAGAAGATATACAGATTGCCAACAAACACATGAAAGAATGCTCAACATCACTAATCATTAGAGAAATGCAAATCAAAACTACAATGTGATATCATCTCACACCGGTTAGAATGGCCATCATCAAAAAATCTCCAAACAATAAATGCTGGAGAGGGTGTGGAGAAACTGGAACCCTCATACACTGTTGGTGGGAATGTAAATTGATACAGCCACTATAGAGAACTGTATGGAGGTTCCTTAAAAATCTAAAAATAGAACTGCCATACGACCCAGCAATCCTACTACTGGGCGTATACCCTGAGAAAACCATAATTCAAAAAGAGTTATGGAGAGGTAGGGGCAAGATGGCGGAAGAGTAAGACGCGGAGATCACCTTCCTTCCCACAGATACAGTAGAAATACATCTACACGTGGAACTGCTCCTACAGAACACCCACTGAACGCTGGCAGAAGACGTCAGACCTCCCAAAAGGCAAGAAAATCCCCACGTACTTGGGTAGGGTAAAAGTAAAAAGAAATAATAGAGACAAAAGAATAGGGACGGGACCTGCACCAGTGGGAGGGAGCCGTGAAGGAGGAAAGGTGTCCACACACTAGGAGCCCCTTCGTGGGCAGAGACTGCGGGTGGCAGAGGGGGGAGCTTCGGAGCCACGGAGGAGAGCGCAGCCACAGGGGTGCGGAGGGCAAAGCGGAGAGATTCCCGCATGGAGGATCGGTGCTGAGTAGCACTCACCAGCCCGAGAGGCTTGTCTGCTCAGCCGCCGGGGCGGGCGGGGGCTGGGAGCTGAGGCTCGGGCTTCGGTGCTAGCCGGGAGGGAGTCCGGGAAATAGTCTGCAGCTGCCGAAGAGGCAAGAGACATTTTCTTGCCTCTTTGTTTCCCGGCGCGCAAGGAGAGGGGATTCAGAGCGCCGCCTAAACAAACTCCAGAGACGGGCGCGAGCCGCGGCTAACAGCGCGGACCCCAGAGACAGGCGCGAGCCGCGGTTATCAGCGTGGACCCCAGAGACGGGCAGGAGACGCTAAGGCTGCTGCTGCCGCCACCAAGAAGCCGGTGTGCAAGCACAGGTCACTCCCCACACCGCCCCTCCCGGGAGCCGGTGCAGCTCGCCACTGCCAGGCTCCCGTGATCCGGGGACAACTTCCCCGGGAGAATGCACGGCGCGCCTCAGGCTGCTGCAACGTCACACCAGCCTCTGCCACCGCAGGCTCGCCCCGCATCCGTACCCCTCCCTCCCCACAGCCTGAGTGAGCCAGAGCCCCCGAAGCAGCTGCTCCTTTAACCCCGTTCTGTCTGGGCGGGGAACGGACGCCCTCAGGCGACCTACATGCAGAGGCGGGGCCAAATCCAAAGCTGAACCCTGGGAGCTGTACGAACAAAGAAGAGAAAGGGAAATCTCTCCCAGCAGCCTCAGAAGCAGAGGATTAAAGCTCCACAAACAACTTGATGTGCCTGCATCTGTTGAGTACCTGAATAGACAACGAATCATCCCAAATTCAAGAGGGGGACTTTGGGAGCAGGATATATTATTTTTTCCCCTTTTCCTTTTTTTGTGAGTGTATATGTGTATGCTTCTGGGTGAGAATTTGTGTGTATAGCTTTGTTTCACCATTAGTCCTAGGGTTAGGTCCGTCCGTATTTTTTTTTTTTTTACTTAAAAAATTTTTTTTCCTAATATATGTTTTCTTAATAATTTTTTCCTCATTTTCTATTTTTAGAAATTAAAAAAATTTTAATAAGTTTTTCCATTTTTTTACTTTAAAAAATCAAAAAATTTTTCTTAATAAATTTTTTCTTAATAATTTTTTTCTTATTTTTTATTGTAAAAAGTTAATAAATCTATTTTTAAAAATCAAAAAAAAATTTTTCTGAATACATTTACTCTTAATAATTGTTTTCTTATTTTTTATTATAATAGCTTTATTTTATTTTATTTTATCCTCTTTCTTTGTTTCTTTCTATTTTTTTCTCCCTTATATTCTGAGCTGTGTGGATGAAAGGCTCTTGGTGCTCCAGCCAGGCATCAGGGCTGTGCCTCTGAGGTGGGAGAGCCAACTTCAGGACACTGGTCCACAAGAGACCTCCCAGCTCCACGTAATACCAAACGGCGAAAATCTCCCAGAGATCTCCATCTCAACATCAAGACCCAGCTTCACTCAACGACCAGCAAGCTACATTGCTGGACACACTATGCCAAACAACTAACAAGACAGGAACACGGCCCCATCCATTAGCAGAGAGGCTGCCTAAAATCATAATAAGGCCACAGACACCCCAAAACACACCACCAGACGTGGACTTGCCCACCAGAAAGACAAGATCCAACCTCATCCACCAGAACACAGGCACTAGTTCCCTCCACCAGGAAGCCTACACAACCCACTGAACCAACCTCAGCCACTGGGGACAGATACCAAAAACAACGGGAATTACGAACCTGCAGCCTGTGAAAAGGAGACCCCAAACACAGTAAGATAAGCAAAATGAGAAGACAAAAAAACACACAGCAGGTGAAGGAGCAGGGTCAAAACACACCAGACCTAACAAATGAAGAGGAAATAGGCAGTCTACCTGAAAAAGAATTCAGAATAATGAGAGTAAAGATGATCCAAAATCTTGGAAATAGAATAGACAAAATGCAAGAAACATTTAACAAGGATGTAGAAGAACTAAAGAGGAACCAAGCAACGACGAAAAACACAATAAATGAAATTAAAAATACTCTAGACGGGATCAATAGCAGAATAACTGAGGCAGAAGAACGGATAAGTGACCTGGAAGATAAAATAGTGGAAATAGCTACTGCAGAGCAGAATAAAGAAAAAAGAATGAAAAGAACTGAGGACAGTCTCAGAGACCTCTGGGACAACATTAAACGCACCAACATTCGAATTATAGGGGTCCCAGAAGAAGAAGAGAAAAAGAAAGGGACTGAGAAAATATTTGAAGAGATTAGAGTTGAAAACTTCCCTAATATGGGGAAAGGAAATAGTTAATCAAGTCCTGGAAGCACAGAGAGTCCCATACAGGATAAATCCAAGGAGAAACACGCCAAGACACATATTAATCAAACTATCAAAAATTAAATATAAAGAAAACATATTAAAAGCAGCAAGGGAAAAACAACAAATAACACACAAGGGAATCCCCATAAGGTTAACAGCTGATCTTTCAGCAGAAACTCTGCAAGCCAGAAGGGAGTGGCAGGATATACTTAAAGTCATGAAGGAGAAAAACCGACAGCCAAGATTACTGTACCCAGCAAGGATCTCATTCAGATTTGATGGAGAAATTAAAACCTTTACAGACAAGCAAAAGCTGAGAGAGTTCGGCACCACCAAACCAGCTTTACAACAGATGCTAAAGGAACTTCTCTAGGCAAGAAACACAAGAGAAGGAAAACACCTACAATAACAAACCCAAAACATTTAAGAAAATGGGAATAGGAACATACATATCAATAATTACCTTAAATGTAAATGGATTAAATGCTCCCACCAAAAGACATAGACTGGCTGAATGGATACAAAAGCAAGACCCATGTATATGCTGTCAACAAGAGACCCACTTCAGACCAGAGACACATACAGACTGAAAGTGAGGGGATGGAAAAAGATATTCCATGCAAATGGAAATCAAAAGAAAGCTGGAGTAGCAATTCTCATATCAGACAAAATAGACTTTAAAATAAAGACTATTACAAGAGACAAAGAAGGACACTATATAATGATCAAGGGATTGATCCAAGAGGAAGGTATAACAATTGTAAATATTTATGCACCCAACATAGGAGCACCTCAATACATAAGGCAAATACTAACAGCCATAAAAGGGGAAATCGACAGCAACACAATCATAGTAGGGGACTTTCACACCCCACTCTCACCAATGGACAGATCATCCAAAATGAAAATAAATAAGGAAACACAAGCTTTAAATGATACATTAAACAAGATGGACTTAATTGATATTTATAGGACATTCCACCCAAACACAACAGAATACACATTTTTCTCAAGTGCTCATGGAACATTCTCCAGGATAGATCATATCTTGGGTCACAAACCAAGCCTTGGTAAATTTAAGAAAATTGAAATCGTATCAAGTATCTTTTCCGACCACAACGCTATGAGACTAGATATCAATTACAGGAAAAGATCTGTAAAAAATACAAACACATGGAGGCTACACAATATACTACTTAATAACGAAGTGATCACTGAAGAAATCAAAGGGGAAATCAAAAAATACCTAGAAACAAATGACAATGGAGACACGACGGCCCAACACCTATGGGATGCAGCAAAAGCAGTTCTAAGAGGGAAGCTTATAGCAATACAATCTTACTTTAAGAAACAAGAAACATCTCAAATAAGCAGCCTAACATTACACCTAAAGCAATTAGAGGAAGAAGAACAAAAAACCACCAAAGTTAGCAGAAGGAAAGAAATCATAAAGATCAGATCAGAAATAAATGACAAAGAAATGAAGGGAACGATATAGCAAAGATCAATAAAACTAAAAGCTGGTTCTTTGAGAAGATAAACAAAATTGATAAACCATTAACCAGACTCATCAAGAAAAAAAGGGAGAAGACTCAAATCAATAAAATTAGAAATGCAAAAGGAGAAGTAACAACTGACACTGCAGAAATACAAAGGATCATGAGAGATTACTACAAGCAACTATATGCCAGTAAAATGGACAACCTGGAGGAAATGGACAAGTTCTTAGAAATGCACAACCTTCCGAGACTGAACCAGGAAGAAACAGAAAATATGAACAGACCAATCACAAGTACTGAAATTGAAACTGTGATTAAAACTCTTCCAACACACAAAAGCCCAGGACCATACGGATTCACAGGCAAATTCTATCAAACATTTAGAGAAGAGCTAACACCTATCCTTCTCAAACTTTTCCAAAATATAGCAGAGGGAGGAACACTCCCAAACTCATTCTACGAGGCCACCATCACCCTGATACCAAAACCAGACAAAGAAGTCACAAAAAAAGAAAACTGCAGGCCAATATCACTGATGAACATAGATGCAAAAATCCTCAACAAAATACTAGCAAACAGAGTCCAACAGCACATTAAAAGGATCATACACCATGATCAAGTGGGGTTTATCCCAGGAATGCAAGGATTCTTCAAGATACGCAAATCAATCAATGTGATACACCATATTAACAAATTGAAGGAGAAAAACCAAATGATCATCTCAATAGATACAGAGAAAGCTTTTGACAAAATTCAACACCCATTTATGATAAAAACCCTCCAGAAAGTAGGCATAGAGGGAACTTTCCTCCACATAATAAAGGCCATATATGACCAATGCACAGCCAACATCATCCTCAATGGTGAAAAACTGAAACCATTTCCACTAAGATCAGGAACAGGACAAGGTTGCCCACTCTCACCACTATTGACATAGTTTTGGAAGTTTTAGCCACAGCAATCAGAGAAGACAAAGAAATAAAAGAAATCCAAATCAGAAAAGAAGAAATAGAGCTGTGACTGTTTTCAGATGACATGATACTATACATAGAGAATCCTAAAGATGTTACCAGATAACTACTAGAGCTACTCAATGAATTTGGTAAAGTAGCAGGATACAAAATTAATGCACAGAAATCACTTGCATTCCTGTACACTAATGATGAAAAATCGGAAAGTGAAATTAAGAAAACACTCCCATTTACCATGGCAACTAAAAGAATAAAATATCTAGGAATAAACCTACCCAAGGAGACAGAAGACTGGTATGAAGAAAATTATAAGACACTGATGAAAGAAATTAATGACGATACAAAGAGATGGAGCGATATACCATGTTCTTGGATTGGAAGAATCAACATTGTGAAAATGACTATACTACTCAAAGCAATCTACAGACTCAATGCAATCCCTATCAAACTACCACTGGCATTTTTCACAGACCTAGATCAAAAAATTTCACAATTGGTATGGAATCACAAAAGGCCCCAAATAGCCAAAGTAACCTTGAGAAAGAAAAACGGTGCTGGAGGAATCAGGCTCCCAGACTTCAGACTATACTCCAAAGCTACAGTAGTCAAGACAGTATGGTACTGGCACAAAAACAGAAGTATAGATCAATGGAACAGGATAGAAAGCCCAGAGATAAACCCATGTACTTATGGTCACATTATTTTTGATAAAGGAGGCAAGAATATAAAATTGAGAAAAGACGCCTCTTCAATAAGTGGTGCTGGGAAAACTGGACAGCTACATGTAAAAGAATGAAATTAGAACACTCCTTAACACCATACACAAAAATAAACTCAAAATGGATTAAAGACCTAAATGTAAGGCCAGACACTCTCAAACTCTTAGAGGAAAACATAGGCAGAACACTCTATGACATAAGTCATAGCAAGATCCTTTTTGACCCAGCTCCTAGAGAAATGGAAATAAAAGCAAAAATAAAGAAATGGGACCTAATGAAACTTACAAGCTTTTGCACAGCAAAGGAAACCATAAACAAGACCAAAAGAAAACCCTCAGAATGGGAGAAAATATTTGCAAATGAAGCAACTGACAAAGGATTAATCTCCAAAATTTACCAGCAGCTCATGCAGCTCAATTTGAAAAAAGCAAACAACCCAATCCAAAAATGGGCAGAAGACCTAAACAGACATTTCTCCAAAGAAGATATACAGATTGCCAACAAACACATGAAAGAATGCTCAACATCACTAATCATTAGAGAAATGCAAATCAAAACTACAATGTGATATCATCTCACACCGGTTAGAATGGCCATCATCAAAAAATCTCCAAACAATAAATGCTGGAGAGGGTGTGGAGAAACTGGAACCCTCATACACTGTTGGTGGGAATGTAAATTGATACAGCCACTATAGAGAACTGTATGGAGGTTCCTTAAAAATCTAAAAATAGAACTGCCATACGACCCAGCAATCCTACTACTGGGCGTATACCCTGAGAAAACCATAATTCAAAAAGAGTTATGGAGAGGTAGGGGCAAGATGGCGGAAGAGTAAGACGCGGAGATCACCTTCCTTCCCACAGATACAGTAGAAATACATCTACACGTGGAACTGCTCCTACAGAACACCCACTGAACGCTGGCAGAAGACGTCAGACCTCCCAAAAGGCAAGAAAATCCCCACGTACTTGGGTAGGGTAAAAGTAAAAAGAAATAATAGAGACAAAAGAATAGGGACGGGACCTGCACCAGTGGGAGGGAGCCGTGAAGGAGGAAAGGTGTCCACACACTAGGAGCCCCTTCGTGGGCAGAGACTGCGGGTGGCAGAGGGGGGAGCTTCGGAGCCACGGAGGAGAGCGCAGCCACAGGGGTGCGGAGGGCAAAGCGGAGAGATTCCCGCATGGAGGATCGGTGCTGAGTAGCACTCACCAGCCCGAGAGGCTTGTCTGCTCAGCCGCCGGGGCGGGCGGGGGCTGGGAGCTGAGGCTCGGGCTTCGGTGCTAGCCGGGAGGGAGTCCGGGAAATAGTCTGCAGCTGCCGAAGAGGCAAGAGACATTTTCTTGCCTCTTTGTTTCCCGGCGCGCAAGGAGAGGGGATTCAGAGCGCCGCCTAAACAAACTCCAGAGATGGGCGCGAGCCGCGGCTAACAGCGCGGACCCCAGAGACAGGCGCGAGCCGCGGTTATCAGCGTGGACCCCAGAGACGGGCAGGAGACGCTAAGGCTGCTGCTGCCGCCACCAAGAAGCCGGTGTGCAAGCACAGGTCACTCCCCACACCGCCCCTCCCGGGAGCCGGTGCAGCTCGCCACTGCCAGGCTCCCGTGATCCAGGGACAACTTCCCCGGGAGAATGCACGGCGCGCCTCAGGCTGCTGCAACGTCACACCAGCCTCTGCCACCGCAGGCTCGCCCCGCATCCGTACCCCTCCCTCCCCACGGCCTGAGTGAGCCAGAGCCCCCGAAGCAGCTGCTCCTTTAACCCCGTTCTGTCTGGGCGGGGAACGGACGCCCTCAGGCGACCTACATGCAGAGGCGGGGCCAAATCCAAAGCTGAACCCTGGGAGCTGTACGAACAAAGAAGAGAAAGGGAAATCTCTCCCAGCAGCCTCAGAAGCAGAGGATTAAAGCTCCACAAACAACTTGATGTGCCTGCATCTGTTGAGTACCTGAATAGACAACGAATCATCCCAAATTCAAGAGGGGGACTTTGGGAGCAGGATATATTATTTTTTCCCCTTTTCCTTTTTTTGTGAGTGTATATGTGTATGCTTCTGGGTGAGAATTTGTGTGTATAGCTTTGTTTCACCATTAGTCCTAGGGTTAGGTCCGTCCGTATTTTTTTTTTTTTTACTTAAAAAATTTTTTTTCCTAATATATGTTTTCTTAATAATTTTTTCCTCATTTTCTATTTTTAGAAATTAAAAAAATTTTAATAAGTTTTTCCATTTTTTTACTTTAAAAAATCAAAAAATTTTTCTTAATAAATTTTTTCTTAATAATTTTTTTCTTATTTTTTATTGTAAAAAGTTAATAAATCTATTTTTAAAAATCAAAAAAAAATTTTTCTGAATACATTTACTCTTAATAATTGTTTTCTTATTTTTTATTATAATAGCTTTATTTTATTTTATTTTATCCTCTTTCTTTGTTTCTTTCTATTTTTTTCTCCCTTATATTCTGAGCTGTGTGGATGAAAGGCTCTTGGTGCTCCAGCCAGGCATCAGGGCCGTGCCTCTGAGGTGGGAGAGCCAACTTCAGGACACTGGTCCACAAGAGACCTCCCAGCTCCACGTAATACCAAACGGCGAAAATCTCCCAGAGATCTCCATCTCAACATCAAGACCCAGCTTCACTCAACGACCAGCAAGCTACATTGCTGGACACACTATGCCAAACAACTAACAAGACAGGAACACGGCCCCATCCATTAGCAGAGAGGCTGCCTAAAATCATAATAAGGCCACAGACACCCCAAAACACACCACCAGACGTGGACTTGCCCACCAGAAAGACAAGATCCAACCTCATCCACCAGAACACAGGCACTAGTCCCCTCCACCAGGAAGCCTACACAACCCACTGAACCAACCTCAGCCACTGGGGACAGATACCAAAAACAACGGGAATTACGAACCTGCAGCCTGTGAAAAGGAGACCCCAAACACAGTAAGATAAGCAAAATGAGAAGACAAAAAAACACACAGCAGGTGAAGGAGCAGGGTCAAAACACACCAGACCTAACAAATGAAGAGGAAATAGGCAGTCTACCTGAAAAAGAATTCAGAATAATGAGAGTAAAGATGATCCAAAATCTTGGAAATAGAATAGACAAAATGCAAGAAACATTTAACAAGGATGTAGAAGAACTAAAGAGGAACCAAGCAACGACGAAAAACACAATAAATGAAATTAAAAATACTCTAGACGGGATCAATAGCAGAATAACTGAGGCAGAAGAACGGATAAGTGACCTGGAAGATAAAATAGTGGAAATAGCTACTGCAGAGCAGAATAAAGAAAAAAGAATGAAAAGAACTGAGGACAGTCTCAGAGACCTCTGGGACAACATTAAACGCACCAACATTCGAATTATAGGGGTCCCAGAAGAAGAAGAGAAAAAGAAAGGGACTGAGAAAATATTTGAAGAGATTAGAGTTGAAAACTTCCCTAATATGGGGAAAGGAAATAGTTAATCAAGTCCTGGAAGCACAGAGAGTCCCATACAGGATAAATCCAAGGAGAAACACGCCAAGACACATATTAATCAAACTATCAAAAATTAAATATAAAGAAAACATATTAAAAGCAGCAAGGGAAAAACAACAAATAACACACAAGGGAATCCCCATAAGGTTAACAGCTGATCTTTCAGCAGAAACTCTGCAAGCCAGAAGGGAGTGGCAGGATATACTTAAAGTCATGAAGGAGAAAAACCGACAGCCAAGATTACTGTACCCAGCAAGGATCTCATTCAGATTTGATGGAGAAATTAAAACCTTTACAGACAAGCAAAAGCTGAGAGAGTTCGGCACCACCAAACCAGCTTTACAACAGATGCTAAAGGAACTTCTCTAGGCAAGAAACACAAGAGAAGGAAAACACCTACAATAACAAACCCAAAACATTTAAGAAAATGGGAATAGGAACATACATATCAATAATTACCTTAAATGTAAATGGATTAAATGCTCCCACCAAAAGACATAGACTGGCTGAATGGATACAAAAGCAAGACCCATGTATATGCTGTCAACAAGAGACCCACTTCAGACCAGAGACACATACAGACTGAAAGTGAGGGGATGGAAAAAGATATTCCATGCAAATGGAAATCAAAAGAAAGCTGGAGTAGCAATTCTCATATCAGACAAAATAGACTTTAAAATAAAGACTATTACAAGAGACAAAGAAGGACACTATATAATGATCAAGGGATTGATCCAAGAGGAAGGTATAACAATTGTAAATATTTATGCACCCAACATAGGAGCACCTCAATACATAAGGCAAATACTAACAGCCATAAAAGGGGAAATCGACAGCAACACAATCATAGTAGGGGACTTTCACACCCCACTCTCACCAATGGACAGATCATCCAAAATGAAAATAAATAAGGAAACACAAGCTTTAAATGATACATTAAACAAGATGGACTTAATTGATATTTATAGGACATTCCACCCAAACACAACAGAATACACATTTTTCTCAAGTGCTCATGGAACATTCTCCAGGATAGATCATATCTTGGGTCACAAACCAAGCCTTGGTAAATTTAAGAAAATTGAAATCGTATCAAGTATCTTTTCCGACCACAACGCTATGAGACTAGATATCAATTACAGGAAAAGATCTGTAAAAAATACAAACACATGGAGGCTACACAATATACTACTTAATAACGAAGTGATCACTGAAGAAATCAAAGGGGAAATCAAAAAATACCTAGAAACAAATGACAATGGAGACACGACGGCCCAACACCTATGGGATGCAGCAAAAGCAGTTCTAAGAGGGAAGCTTATAGCAATACAATCTTACTTTAAGAAACAAGAAACATCTCAAATAAGCAGCCTAACATTACACCTAAAGCAATTAGAGGAAGAAGAACAAAAAACCACCAAAGTTAGCAGAAGGAAAGAAATCATAAAGATCAGATCAGAAATAAATGACAAAGAAATGAAGGGAACGATATAGCAAAGATCAATAAAACTAAAAGCTGGTTCTTTGAGAAGATAAACAAAATTGATAAACCATTAACCAGACTCATCAAGAAAAAAAGGGAGAAGACTCAAATCAATAAAATTAGAAATGCAAAAGGAGAAGTAACAACTGACACTGCAGAAATACAAAGGATCATGAGAGATTACTACAAGCAACTATATGCCAGTAAAATGGACAACCTGGAGGAAATGGACAAGTTCTTAGAAATGCACAACCTTCCGAGACTGAACCAGGAAGAAACAGAAAATATGAACAGACCAATCACAAGTACTGAAATTGAAACTGTGATTAAAACTCTTCCAACACACAAAAGCCCAGGACCATACGGATTCACAGGCAAATTCTATCAAACATTTAGAGAAGAGCTAACACCTATCCTTCTCAAACTTTTCCAAAATATAGCAGAGGGAGGAACACTCCCAAACTCATTCTACGAGGCCACCATCACCCTGATACCAAAACCAGACAAAGAAGTCACAAAAAAAGAAAACTGCAGGCCAATATCACTGATGAACATAGATGCAAAAATCCTCAACAAAATACTAGCAAACAGAGTCCAACAGCACATTAAAAGGATCATACACCATGATCAAGTGGGGTTTATCCCAGGAATGCAAGGATTCTTCAAGATACGCAAATCAATCAATGTGATACACCATATTAACAAATTGAAGGAGAAAAACCAAATGATCATCTCAATAGATACAGAGAAAGCTTTTGACAAAATTCAACACCCATTTATGATAAAAACCCTCCAGAAAGTAGGCATAGAGGGAACTTTCCTCCACATAATAAAGGCCATATATGACCAATGCACAGCCAACATCATCCTCAATGGTGAAAAACTGAAACCATTTCCACTAAGATCAGGAACAGGACAAGGTTGCCCACTCTCACCACTATTGACATAGTTTTGGAAGTTTTAGCCACAGCAATCAGAGAAGACAAAGAAATAAAAGAAATCCAAATCAGAAAAGAAGAAATAGAGCTGTGACTGTTTTCAGATGACATGATACTATACATAGAGAATCCTAAAGATGTTACCAGATAACTACTAGAGCTACTCAATGAATTTGGTAAAGTAGCAGGATACAAAATTAATGCACAGAAATCACTTGCATTCCTGTACACTAATGATGAAAAATCGGAAAGTGAAATTAAGAAAACACTCCCATTTACCATGGCAACTAAAAGAATAAAATATCTAGGAATAAACCTACCCAAGGAGACAGAAGACTGGTATGAAGAAAATTATAAGACACTGATGAAAGAAATTAATGACGATACAAAGAGATGGAGCGATATACCATGTTCTTGGATTGGAAGAATCAACATTGTGAAAATGACTATACTACTCAAAGCAATCTACAGACTCAATGCAATCCCTATCAAACTACCACTGGCATTTTTCACAGACCTAGATCAAAAAATTTCACAATTGGTATGGAATCACAAAAGGCCCCAAATAGCCAAAGTAACCTTGAGAAAGAAAAACGGTGCTGGAGGAATCAGGCTCCCAGACTTCAGACTATACTCCAAAGCTACAGTAGTCAAGACAGTATGGTACTGGCACAAAAACAGAAGTATAGATCAATGGAACAGGATAGAAAGCCCAGAGATAAACCCATGTACTTATGGTCACATTATTTTTGATAAAGGAGGCAAGAATATAAAATTGAGAAAAGACGCCTCTTCAATAAGTGGTGCTGGGAAAACTGGACAGCTACATGTAAAAGAATGAAATTAGAACACTCCTTAACACCATACACAAAAATAAACTCAAAATGGATTAAAGACCTAAATGTAAGGCCAGACACTCTCAAACTCTTAGAGGAAAACATAGGCAGAACACTCTATGACATAAGTCATAGCAAGATCCTTTTTGACCCAGCTCCTAGAGAAATGGAAATAAAAGCAAAAATAAAGAAATGGGACCTAATGAAACTTACAAGCTTTTGCACAGCAAAGGAAACCATAAACAAGACCAAAAGAAAACCCTCAGAATGGGAGAAAATATTTGCAAATGAAGCAACTGACAAAGGATTAATCTCCAAAATTTACCAGCAGCTCATGCAGCTCAATTTGAAAAAAGCAAACAACCCAATCCAAAAATGGGCAGAAGACCTAAACAGACATTTCTCCAAAGAAGATATACAGATTGCCAACAAACACATGAAAGAATGCTCAACATCACTAATCATTAGAGAAATGCAAATCAAAACTACAATGTGATATCATCTCACACCGGTTAGAATGGCCATCATCAAAAAATCTCCAAACAATAAATGCTGGAGAGGGTGTGGAGAAACTGGAACCCTCATACACTGTTGGTGGGAATGTAAATTGATACAGCCACTATAGAGAACTGTATGGAGGTTCCTTAAAAATCTAAAAATAGAACTGCCATACGACCCAGCAATCCTACTACTGGGCGTATACCCTGAGAAAACCATAATTCAAAAAGAGTTATGGAGAGGTAGGGGCAAGATGGCGGAAGAGTAAGACGCGGAGATCACCTTCCTTCCCACAGATACAGTAGAAATACATCTACACGTGGAACTGCTCCTACAGAACACCCACTGAACGCTGGCAGAAGACGTCAGACCTCCCAAAAGGCAAGAAAATCCCCACGTACTTGGGTAGGGTAAAAGTAAAAAGAAATAATAGAGACAAAAGAATAGGGACGGGACCTGCACCAGTGGGAGGGAGCCGTGAAGGAGGAAAGGTGTCCACACACTAGGAGCCCCTTCGTGGGCAGAGACTGCGGGTGGCAGAGGGGGGAGCTTCGGAGCCACGGAGGAGAGCGCAGCCACAGGGGTGCGGAGGGCAAAGCGGAGAGATTCCCGCATGGAGGATCGGTGCTGAGTAGCACTCACCAGCCCGAGAGGCTTGTCTGCTCAGCCGCCGGGGCGGGCGGGGGCTGGGAGCTGAGGCTCGGGCTTCGGTGCTAGCCGGGAGGGAGTCCGGGAAATAGTCTGCAGCTGCCGAAGAGGCAAGAGACATTTTCTTGCCTCTTTGTTTCCCGGCGCGCAAGGAGAGGGGATTCAGAGCGCCGCCTAAACAAACTCCAGAGATGGGCGCGAGCCGCGGCTAACAGCGCGGACCCCAGAGACAGGCGCGAGCCGCGGTTATCAGCGTGGACCCCAGAGACGGGCAGGAGACGCTAAGGCTGCTGCTGCCGCCACCAAGAAGCCGGTGTGCAAGCACAGGTCACTCCCCACACCGCCCCTCCCGGGAGCCGGTGCAGCTCGCCACTGCCAGGCTCCCGTGATCCGGGGACAACTTCCCCGGGAGAATGCACGGCGCGCCTCAGGCTGCTGCAACGTCACACCAGCCTCTGCCACCGCAGGCTCGCCCCGCATCCGTACCCCTCCCTCCCCACGGCCTGAGTGAGCCAGAGCCCCCGAAGCAGCTGCTCCTTTAACCCCGTTCTGTCTGGGCGGGGAACGGACGCCCTCAGGCGACCTACATGCAGAGGCGGGGCCAAATCCAAAGCTGAACCCTGGGAGCTGTACGAACAAAGAAGAGAAAGGGAAATCTCTCCCAGCAGCCTCAGAAGCAGAGGATTAAAGCTCCACAAACAACTTGATGTGCCTGCATCTGTTGAGTACCTGAATAGACAACGAATCATCCCAAATTCAAGAGGGGGACTTTGGGAGCAGGATATATTATTTTTTCCCCTTTTCCTTTTTTTGTGAGTGTATATGTGTATGCTTCTGGGTGAGAATTTGTGTGTATAGCTTTGTTTCACCATTAGTCCTAGGGTTAGGTCCGTCCGTATTTTTTTTTTTTTTACTTAAAAAATTTTTTTTCCTAATATATGTTTTCTTAATAATTTTTTCCTCATTTTCTATTTTTAGAAATTAAAAAAATTTTAATAAGTTTTTCCATTTTTTTACTTTAAAAAATCAAAAAATTTTTCTTAATAAATTTTTTCTTAATAATTTTTTTCTTATTTTTTATTGTAAAAAGTTAATAAATCTATTTTTAAAAATCAAAAAAAAATTTTTCTGAATACATTTACTCTTAATAATTGTTTTCTTATTTTTTATTATAATAGCTTTATTTTATTTTATTTTATCCTCTTTCTTTGTTTCTTTCTATTTTTTTCTCCCTTATATTCTGAGCTGTGTGGATGAAAGGCTCTTGGTGCTCCAGCCAGGCATCAGGGCCGTGCCTCTGAGGTGGGAGAGCCAACTTCAGGACACTGGTCCACAAGAGACCTCCCAGCTCCACGTAATACCAAACGGCGAAAATCTCCCAGAGATCTCCATCTCAACATCAAGACCCAGCTTCACTCAACGACCAGCAAGCTACATTGCTGGACACACTATGCCAAACAACTAACAAGACAGGAACACGGCCCCATCCATTAGCAGAGAGGCTGCCTAAAATCATAATAAGGCCACAGACACCCCAAAACACACCACCAGACGTGGACTTGCCCACCAGAAAGACAAGATCCAACCTCATCCACCAGAACACAGGCACTAGTCCCCTCCACCAGGAAGCCTACACAACCCACTGAACCAACCTCAGCCACTGGGGACAGATACCAAAAACAACGGGAATTACGAACCTGCAGCCTGTGAAAAGGAGACCCCAAACACAGTAAGATAAGCAAAATGAGAAGACAAAAAAACACACAGCAGGTGAAGGAGCAGGGTCAAAACACACCAGACCTAACAAATGAAGAGGAAATAGGCAGTCTACCTGAAAAAGAATTCAGAATAATGAGAGTAAAGATGATCCAAAATCTTGGAAATAGAATAGACAAAATGCAAGAAACATTTAACAAGGATGTAGAAGAACTAAAGAGGAACCAAGCAACGACGAAAAACACAATAAATGAAATTAAAAATACTCTAGACGGGATCAATAGCAGAATAACTGAGGCAGAAGAACGGATAAGTGACCTGGAAGATAAAATAGTGGAAATAGCTACTGCAGAGCAGAATAAAGAAAAAAGAATGAAAAGAACTGAGGACAGTCTCAGAGACCTCTGGGACAACATTAAACGCACCAACATTCGAATTATAGGGGTCCCAGAAGAAGAAGAGAAAAAGAAAGGGACTGAGAAAATATTTGAAGAGATTAGAGTTGAAAACTTCCCTAATATGGGGAAAGGAAATAGTTAATCAAGTCCTGGAAGCACAGAGAGTCCCATACAGGATAAATCCAAGGAGAAACACGCCAAGACACATATTAATCAAACTATCAAAAATTAAATATAAAGAAAACATATTAAAAGCAGCAAGGGAAAAACAACAAATAACACACAAGGGAATCCCCATAAGGTTAACAGCTGATCTTTCAGCAGAAACTCTGCAAGCCAGAAGGGAGTGGCAGGATATACTTAAAGTCATGAAGGAGAAAAACCGACAGCCAAGATTACTGTACCCAGCAAGGATCTCATTCAGATTTGATGGAGAAATTAAAACCTTTACAGACAAGCAAAAGCTGAGAGAGTTCGGCACCACCAAACCAGCTTTACAACAGATGCTAAAGGAACTTCTCTAGGCAAGAAACACAAGAGAAGGAAAACACCTACAATAACAAACCCAAAACATTTAAGAAAATGGGAATAGGAACATACATATCAATAATTACCTTAAATGTAAATGGATTAAATGCTCCCACCAAAAGACATAGACTGGCTGAATGGATACAAAAGCAAGACCCATGTATATGCTGTCAACAAGAGACCCACTTCAGACCAGAGACACATACAGACTGAAAGTGAGGGGATGGAAAAAGATATTCCATGCAAATGGAAATCAAAAGAAAGCTGGAGTAGCAATTCTCATATCAGACAAAATAGACTTTAAAATAAAGACTATTACAAGAGACAAAGAAGGACACTATATAATGATCAAGGGATTGATCCAAGAGGAAGGTATAACAATTGTAAATATTTATGCACCCAACATAGGAGCACCTCAATACATAAGGCAAATACTAACAGCCATAAAAGGGGAAATCGACAGCAACACAATCATAGTAGGGGACTTTCACACCCCACTCTCACCAATGGACAGATCATCCAAAATGAAAATAAATAAGGAAACACAAGCTTTAAATGATACATTAAACAAGATGGACTTAATTGATATTTATAGGACATTCCACCCAAACACAACAGAATACACATTTTTCTCAAGTGCTCATGGAACATTCTCCAGGATAGATCATATCTTGGGTCACAAACCAAGCCTTGGTAAATTTAAGAAAATTGAAATCGTATCAAGTATCTTTTCCGACCACAACGCTATGAGACTACATATCAATTACAGGAAAAGATCTGTAAAAAATACAAACACATGGAGGCTACACAATATACTACTTAATAACGAAGTGATCACTGAAGAAATCAAAGGGGAAATCAAAAAATACCTAGAAACAAATGACAATGGAGACACGACGGCCCAACACCTATGGGATGCAGCAAAAGCAGTTCTAAGAGGGAAGCTTATAGCAATACAATCTTACTTTAAGAAACAAGAAACATCTCAAATAAGCAGCCTAACATTACACCTAAAGCAATTAGAGGAAGAAGAACAAAAAACCACCAAAGTTAGCAGAAGGAAAGAAATCATAAAGATCAGATCAGAAATAAATGACAAAGAAATGAAGGGAACGATATAGCAAAGATCAATAAAACTAAAAGCTGGTTCTTTGAGAAGATAAACAAAATTGATAAACCATTAACCAGACTCATCAAGAAAAAAAGGGAGAAGACTCAAATCAATAAAATTAGAAATGCAAAAGGAGAAGTAACAACTGACACTGCAGAAATACAAAGGATCATGAGAGATTACTACAAGCAACTATATGCCAGTAAAATGGACAACCTGGAGGAAATGGACAAGTTCTTAGAAATGCACAACCTTCCGAGACTGAACCAGGAAGAAACAGAAAATATGAACAGACCAATCACAAGTACTGAAATTGAAACTGTGATTAAAACTCTTCCAACACACAAAAGCCCAGGACCATACGGATTCACAGGCAAATTCTATCAAACATTTAGAGAAGAGCTAACACCTATCCTTCTCAAACTTTTCCAAAATATAGCAGAGGGAGGAACACTCCCAAACTCATTCTACGAGGCCACCATCACCCTGATACCAAAACCAGACAAAGAAGTCACAAAAAAAGAAAACTGCAGGCCAATATCACTGATGAACATAGATGCAAAAATCCTCAACAAAATACTAGCAAACAGAGTCCAACAGCACATTAAAAGGATCATACACCATGATCAAGTGGGGTTTATCCCAGGAATGCAAGGATTCTTCAAGATACGCAAATCAATCAATGTGATACACCATATTAACAAATTGAAGGAGAAAAACCAAATGATCATCTCAATAGATACAGAGAAAGCTTTTGACAAAATTCAACACCCATTTATGATAAAAACCCTCCAGAAAGTAGGCATAGAGGGAACTTTCCTCCACATAATAAAGGCCATATATGACCAATGCACAGCCAACATCATCCTCAATGGTGAAAAACTGAAACCATTTCCACTAAGATCAGGAACAGGACAAGGTTGCCCACTCTCACCACTATTGACATAGTTTTGGAAGTTTTAGCCACAGCAATCAGAGAAGACAAAGAAATAAAAGAAATCCAAATCAGAAAAGAAGAAATAGAGCTGTGACTGTTTTCAGATGACATGATACTATACATAGAGAATCCTAAAGATGTTACCAGATAACTACTAGAGCTACTCAATGAATTTGGTAAAGTAGCAGGATACAAAATTAATGCACAGAAATCACTTGCATTCCTGTACACTAATGATGAAAAATCGGAAAGTGAAATTAAGAAAACACTCCCATTTACCATGGCAACTAAAAGAATAAAATATCTAGGAATAAACCTACCCAAGGAGACAGAAGACTGGTATGAAGAAAATTATAAGACACTGATGAAAGAAATTAATGACGATACAAAGAGATGGAGCGATATACCATGTTCTTGGATTGGAAGAATCAACATTGTGAAAATGACTATACTACTCAAAGCAATCTACAGACTCAATGCAATCCCTATCAAACTACCACTGGCATTTTTCACAGACCTAGATCAAAAAATTTCACAATTGGTATGGAATCACAAAAGGCCCCAAATAGCCAAAGTAACCTTGAGAAAGAAAAACGGTGCTGGAGGAATCAGGCTCCCAGACTTCAGACTATACTCCAAAGCTACAGTAGTCAAGACAGTATGGTACTGGCACAAAAACAGAAGTATAGATCAATGGAACAGGATAGAAAGCCCAGAGATAAACCCATGTACTTATGGTCACATTATTTTTGATAAAGGAGGCAAGAATATAAAATTGAGAAAAGACGCCTCTTCAATAAGTGGTGCTGGGAAAACTGGACAGCTACATGTAAAAGAATGAAATTAGAACACTCCTTAACACCATACACAAAAATAAACTCAAAATGGATTAAAGACCTAAATGTAAGGCCAGACACTCTCAAACTCTTAGAGGAAAACATAGGCAGAACACTCTATGACATAAGTCATAGCAAGATCCTTTTTGACCCAGCTCCTAGAGAAATGGAAATAAAAGCAAAAATAAAGAAATGGGACCTAATGAAACTTACAAGCTTTTGCACAGCAAAGGAAACCATAAACAAGACCAAAAGAAAACCCTCAGAATGGGAGAAAATATTTGCAAATGAAGCAACTGACAAAGGATTAATCTCCAAAATTTACCAGCAGCTCATGCAGCTCAATTTGAAAAAAGCAAACAACCCAATCCAAAAATGGGCAGAAGACCTAAACAGACATTTCTCCAAAGAAGATATACAGATTGCCAACAAACACATGAAAGAATGCTCAACATCACTAATCATTAGAGAAATGCAAATCAAAACTACAATGTGATATCATCTCACACCGGTTAGAATGGCCATCATCAAAAAATCTCCAAACAATAAATGCTGGAGAGGGTGTGGAGAAACTGGAACCCTCATACACTGTTGGTGGGAATGTAAATTGATACAGCCACTATAGAGAACTGTATGGAGGTTCCTTAAAAATCTAAAAATAGAACTGCCATACGACCCAGCAATCCTACTACTGGGCGTATACCCTGAGAAAACCATAATTCAAAAAGAGTTATGGAGAGGTAGGGGCAAGATGGCGGAAGAGTAAGACGCGGAGATCACCTTCCTTCCCACAGATACAGTAGAAATACATCTACACGTGGAACTGCTCCTACAGAACACCCACTGAACGCTGGCAGAAGACGTCAGACCTCCCAAAAGGCAAGAAAATCCCCACGTACTTGGGTAGGGTAAAAGTAAAAAGAAATAATAGAGACAAAAGAATAGGGACGGGACCTGCACCAGTGGGAGGGAGCCGTGAAGGAGGAAAGGTGTCCACACACTAGGAGCCCCTTCGTGGGCAGAGACTGCGGGTGGCAGAGGGGGGAGCTTCGGAGCCACGGAGGAGAGCGCAGCCACAGGGGTGCGGAGGGCAAAGCGGAGAGATTCCCGCATGGAGGATCGGTGCTGAGTAGCACTCACCAGCCCGAGAGGCTTGTCTGCTCAGCCGCCGGGGCGGGCGGGGGCTGGGAGCTGAGGCTCGGGCTTCGGTGCTAGCCGGGAGGGAGTCCGGGAAATAGTCTGCAGCTGCCGAAGAGGCAAGAGACATTTTCTTGCCTCTTTGTTTCCCGGCGCGCAAGGAGAGGGGATTCAGAGCGCCGCCTAAACAAACTCCAGAGACGGGCGCGAGCCGCGGCTAACAGCGCGGACCCCAGAGACAGGCGCGAGCCGCGGTTATCAGCGTGGACCCCAGAGACGGGCAGGAGACGCTAAGGCTGCTGCTGCCGCCACCAAGAAGCCGGTGTGCAAGCACAGGTCACTCCCCACACCGCCCCTCCCGGGAGCCGGTGCAGCTCGCCACTGCCAGGCTCCCGTGATCCGGGGACAACTTCCCCGGGAGAATGCACGGCGCGCCTCAGGCTGCTGCAACGTCACACCAGCCTCTGCCACCGCAGGCTCGCCCCGCATCCGTACCCCTCCCTCCCCACAGCCTGAGTGAGCCAGAGCCCCCGAAGCAGCTGCTCCTTTAACCCCGTTCTGTCTGGGCGGGGAACGGACGCCCTCAGGCGACCTACATGCAGAGGCGGGGCCAAATCCAAAGCTGAACCCTGGGAGCTGTACGAACAAAGAAGAGAAAGGGAAATCTCTCCCAGCAGCCTCAGAAGCAGAGGATTAAAGCTCCACAAACAACTTGATGTGCCTGCATCTGTTGAGTACCTGAATAGACAACGAATCATCCCAAATTCAAGAGGGGGACTTTGGGAGCAGGATATATTATTTTTTCCCCTTTTCCTTTTTTTGTGAGTGTATATGTGTATGCTTCTGGGTGAGAATTTGTGTGTATAGCTTTGTTTCACCATTAGTCCTAGGGTTAGGTCCGTCCGTATTTTTTTTTTTTTTACTTAAAAAATTTTTTTTCCTAATATATGTTTTCTTAATAATTTTTTCCTCATTTTCTATTTTTAGAAATTAAAAAAATTTTAATAAGTTTTTCCATTTTTTTACTTTAAAAAATCAAAAAATTTTTCTTAATAAATTTTTTCTTAATAATTTTTTTCTTATTTTTTATTGTAAAAAGTTAATAAATCTATTTTTAAAAATCAAAAAAAAATTTTTCTGAATACATTTACTCTTAATAATTGTTTTCTTATTTTTTATTATAATAGCTTTATTTTATTTTATTTTATCCTCTTTCTTTGTTTCTTTCTATTTTTTCTCCCTTATATTCTGAGCTGTGTGGATGAAAGGCTCTTGGTGCTCCAGCCAGGCATCAGGGCTGTGCCTCTGAGGTGGGAGAGCCAACTTCAGGACACTGGTCCACAAGAGACCTCCCAGCTCCACGTAATACCAAACGGCGAAAATCTCCCAGAGATCTCCATCTCAACATCAAGACCCAGCTTCACTCAACGACCAGCAAGCTACATTGCTGGACACACTATGCCAAACAACTAACAAGACAGGAACACGGCCCCATCCATTAGCAGAGAGGCTGCCTAAAATCATAATAAGGCCACAGACACCCCAAAACACACCACCAGACGTGGACTTGCCCACCAGAAAGACAAGATCCAACCTCATCCACCAGAACACAGGCACTAGTCCCCTCCACCAGGAAGCCTACACAACCCACTGAACCAACCTCAGCCACTGGGGACAGATACCAAAAACAACGGGAATTACGAACCTGCAGCCTGTGAAAAGGAGACCCCAAACACAGTAAGATAAGCAAAATGAGAAGACAAAAAAACACACAGCAGGTGAAGGAGCAGGGTCAAAACACACCAGACCTAACAAATGAAGAGGAAATAGGCAGTCTACCTGAAAAAGAATTCAGAATAATGAGAGTAAAGATGATCCAAAATCTTGGAAATAGAATAGACAAAATGCAAGAAACATTTAACAAGGATGTAGAAGAACTAAAGAGGAACCAAGCAACGATGAAAAACACAATAAATGAAATTAAAAATACTCTAGACGGGATCAATAGCAGAATAACTGAGGCAGAAGAACGGATAAGTGACCTGGAAGATAAAATAGTGGAAATAGCTACTGCAGAGCAGAATAAAGAAAAAAGAATGAAAAGAACTGAGGACAGTCTCAGAGACCTCTGGGACAACATTAAACGCACCAACATTCGAATTATAGGGGTCCCAGAAGAAGAAGAGAAAAAGAAAGGGACTGAGAAAATATTTGAAGAGATTAGAGTTGAAAACTTCCCTAATATGGGGAAAGGAAATAGTTAATCAAGTCCTGGAAGCACAGAGAGTCCCATACAGGATAAATCCAAGGAGAAACACGCCAAGACACATATTAATCAAACTATCAAAAATTAAATATAAAGAAAACATATTAAAAGCAGCAAGGGAAAAACAACAAATAACACACAAGGGAATCCCCATAAGGTTAAGAGCTGATCTTTCAGCAGAAACTCTGCAAGCCAGAAGGGAGTGGCAGGATATACTTAAAGTCATGAAGGAGAAAAACCGACAGCCAAGATTACTGTACCCAGCAAGGATCTCATTCAGATTTGATGGAGAAATTAAAACCTTTACAGACAAGCAAAAGCTGAGAGAGTTCGGCACCACCAAACCAGCTTTACAACAGATGCTAAAGGAACTTCTCTAGGCAAGAAACACAAGAGAAGGAAAACACCTACAATAACAAACCCAAAACATTTAAGAAAATGGGAATAGGAACATACATATCAATAATTACCTTAAATGTAAATGGATTAAATGCTCCCACCAAAAGACATAGACTGGCTGAATGGATACAAAAGCAAGACCCATGTATATGCTGTCAACAAGAGACCCACTTCAGACCAGAGACACATACAGACTGAAAGTGAGGGGATGGAAAAAGATATTCCATGCAAATGGAAATCAAAAGAAAGCTGGAGTAGCAATTCTCATATCAGACAAAATAGACTTTAAAATAAAGACTATTACAAGAGACAAAGAAGGACACTATATAATGATCAAGGGATTGATCCAAGAGGAAGGTATAACAATTGTAAATATTTATGCACCCAACATAGGAGCACCTCAATACATAAGGCAAATACTAACAGCCATAAAAGGGGAAATCGACAGCAACACAATCATAGTAGGGGACTTTCACACCCCACTCTCACCAATGGACAGATCATCCAAAATGAAAATAAATAAGGAAACACAAGCTTTAAATGATACATTAAACAAGATGGACTTAATTGATATTTATAGGACATTCCACCCAAACACAACAGAATACACATTTTTCTCAAGTGCTCATGGAACATTCTCCAGGATAGATCATATCTTGGGTCACAAACCAAGCCTTGGTAAATTTAAGAAAATTGAAATCGTATCAAGTATCTTTTCCGACCACAACGCTATGAGACTAGATATCAATTACAGGAAAAGATCTGTAAAAAATACAAACACATGGAGGCTACACAATATACTACTTAATAACGAAGTGATCACTGAAGAAATCAAAGGGGAAATCAAAAAATACCTAGAAACAAATGACAATGGAGACACGACGGCCCAACACCTATGGGATGCAGCAAAAGCAGTTCTAAGAGGGAAGCTTATAGCAATACAATCTTACTTTAAGAAACAAGAAACATCTCAAATAAGCAGCCTAACATTACACCTAAAGCAATTAGAGGAAGAAGAACAAAAAACCACCAAAGTTAGCAGAAGGAAAGAAATCATAAAGATCAGATCAGAAATAAATGACAAAGAAATGAAGGGAACGATATAGCAAAGATCAATAAAACTAAAAGCTGGTTCTTTGAGAAGATAAACAAAATTGATAAACCATTAACCAGACTCATCAAGAAAAAAAGGGAGAAGACTCAAATCAATAAAATTAGAAATGCAAAAGGAGAAGTAACAACTGACACTGCAGAAATACAAAGGATCATGAGAGATTACTACAAGCAACTATATGCCAGTAAAATGGACAACCTGGAGGAAATGGACAAGTTCTTAGAAATGCACAACCTTCCGAGACTGAACCAGGAAGAAACAGAAAATATGAACAGACCAATCACAAGTACTGAAATTGAAACTGTGATTAAAACTCTTCCAACACACAAAAGCCCAGGACCATACGGATTCACAGGCAAATTCTATCAAACATTTAGAGAAGAGCTAACACCTATCCTTCTCAAACTTTTCCAAAATATAGCAGAGGGAGGAACACTCCCAAACTCATTCTACGAGGCCACCATCACCCTGATACCAAAACCAGACAAAGAAGTCACAAAAAAAGAAAACTGCAGGCCAATATCACTGATGAACATAGATGCAAAAATCCTCAACAAAATACTAGCAAACAGAGTCCAACAGCACATTAAAAGGATCATACACCATGATCAAGTGGGGTTTATCCCAGGAATGCAAGGATTCTTCAAGATACGCAAATCAATCAATGTGATACACCATATTAACAAATTGAAGGAGAAAAACCAAATGATCATCTCAATAGATACAGAGAAAGCTTTTGACAAAATTCAACACCCATTTATGATAAAAACCCTCCAGAAAGTAGGCATAGAGGGAACTTTCCTCCACATAATAAAGGCCATATATGACCAATGCACAGCCAACATCATCCTCAATGGTGAAAAACTGAAACCATTTCCACTAAGATCAGGAACAGGACAAGGTTGCCCACTCTCACCACTATTGACATAGTTTTGGAAGTTTTAGCCACAGCAATCAGAGAAGACAAAGAAATAAAAGAAATCCAAATCAGAAAAGAAGAAATAGAGCTGTGACTGTTTTCAGATGACATGATACTATACATAGAGAATCCTAAAGATGTTACCAGATAACTACTAGAGCTACTCAATGAATTTGGTAAAGTAGCAGGATACAAAATTAATGCACAGAAATCACTTGCATTCCTGTACACTAATGATGAAAAATCGGAAAGTGAAATTAAGAAAACACTCCCATTTACCATGGCAACTAAAAGAATAAAATATCTAGGAATAAACCTACCCAAGGAGACAGAAGACTGGTATGAAGAAAATTATAAGACACTGATGAAAGAAATTAATGACGATACAAAGAGATGGAGCGATATACCATGTTCTTGGATTGGAAGAATCAACATTGTGAAAATGACTATACTACTCAAAGCAATCTACAGACTCAATGCAATCCCTATCAAACTACCACTGGCATTTTTCACAGACCTAGATCAAAAAATTTCACAATTGGTATGGAATCACAAAAGGCCCCAAATAGCCAAAGTAACCTTGAGAAAGAAAAACGGTGCTGGAGGAATCAGGCTCCCAGACTTCAGACTATACTCCAAAGCTACAGTAGTCAAGACAGTATGGTACTGGCACAAAAACAGAAGTATAGATCAATGGAACAGGATAGAAAGCCCAGAGATAAACCCATGTACTTATGGTCACATTATTTTTGATAAAGGAGGCAAGAATATAAAATTGAGAAAAGACGCCTCTTCAATAAGTGGTGCTGGGAAAACTGGACAGCTACATGTAAAAGAATGAAATTAGAACACTCCTTAACACCATACACAAAAATAAACTCAAAATGGATTAAAGACCTAAATGTAAGGCCAGACACTCTCAAACTCTTAGAGGAAAACATAGGCAGAACACTCTATGACATAAGTCATAGCAAGATCCTTTTTGACCCAGCTCCTAGAGAAATGGAAATAAAAGCAAAAATAAAGAAATGGGACCTAATGAAACTTACAAGCTTTTGCACAGCAAAGGAAACCATAAACAAGACCAAAAGAAAACCCTCAGAATGGGAGAAAATATTTGCAAATGAAGCAACTGACAAAGGATTAATCTCCAAAATTTACCAGCAGCTCATGCAGCTCAATTTGAAAAAAGCAAACAACCCAATCCAAAAATGGGCAGAAGACCTAAACAGACATTTCTCCAAAGAAGATATACAGATTGCCAACAAACACATGAAAGAATGCTCAACATCACTAATCATTAGAGAAATGCAAATCAAAACTACAATGTGATATCATCTCACACCGGTTAGAATGGCCATCATCAAAAGATCTCCAAACAATAAATGCTGGAGAGGTTGTGGAGAAACTGGAACCCTCATACACTGTTGGTGGGAATGTAAATTGATACAGCCACTATAGAGAACTGTATGGAGGTTCCTTAAAAATCTAAAAATAGAACTGCCATACGACCCAGCAATCCTACTACTGGGCGTATACCCTGAGAAAACCATAATTCAAAAAGAGTTATGGAGAGGTAGGGGCAAGATGGCGGAAGAGTAAGACGCGGAGATCACCTTCCTTCCCACAGATACAGTAGAAATACATCTACACGTGGAACTGCTCCTACAGAACACCCACTGAACGCTGGCAGAAGACGTCAGACCTCCCAAAAGGCAAGAAAATCCCCACGTACTTGGGTAGGGTAAAAGTAAAAAGAAATAATAGAGACAAAAGAATAGGGACGGGACCTGCACCAGTGGGAGGGAGCCGTGAAGGAGGAAAGGTGTCCACACACTAGGAGCCCCTTCGTGGGCAGAGACTGCGGGTGGCAGAGGGGGGAGCTTCGGAGCCACGGAGGAGAGCGCAGCCACAGGGGTGCGGAGGGCAAAGCGGAGAGATTCCCGCATGGAGGATCGGTGCTGAGTAGCACTCACCAGCCCGAGAGGCTTGTCTGCTCAGCCGCCGGGGCGGGCGGGGGCTGGGAGCTGAGGCTCGGGCTTCGGTGCTAGCCGGGAGGGAGTCCGGGAAATAGTCTGCAGCTGCCGAAGAGGCAAGAGACATTTTCTTGCCTCTTTGTTTCCCGGCGCGCAAGGAGAGGGGATTCAGAGCGCCGCCTAAACAAACTCCAGAGACGGGCGCGAGCCGCGGCTAACAGCGCGGACCCCAGAGACAGGCGCGAGCCGCGGTTATCAGCGTGGACCCCAGAGACGGGCAGGAGACGCTAAGGCTGCTGCTGCCGCCACCAAGAAGCCGGTGTGCAAGCACAGGTCACTCCCCACACCGCCCCTCCCGGGAGCCGGTGCAGCTCGCCACTGCCAGGCTCCCGTGATCCGGGGACAACTTCCCCGGGAGAATGCACGGCGCGCCTCAGGCTGCTGCAACGTCACACCAGCCTCTGCCACCGCAGGCTCGCCCCGCATCCGTACCCCTCCCTCCCCACGGCCTGAGTGAGCCAGAGCCCCCGAAGCAGCTGCTCCTTTAACCCCGTTCTGTCTGGGCGGGGAACGGACGCCCTCAGGCGACCTACATGCAGAGGCGGGGCCAAATCCAAAGCTGAACCCTGGGAGCTGTACGAACAAAGAAGAGAAAGGGAAATCTCTCCCAGCAGCCTCAGAAGCAGAGGATTAAAGCTCCACAAACAACTTGATGTGCCTGCATCTGTTGAGTACCTGAATAGACAACGAATCATCCCAAATTCAAGAGGGGGACTTTGGGAGCAGGATATATTATTTTTTCCCCTTTTCCTTTTTTTGTGAGTGTATATGTGTATGCTTCTGGGTGAGAATTTGTGTGTATAGCTTTGTTTCACCATTAGTCCTAGGGTTAGGTCCGTCCGTATTTTTTTTTTTTTTACTTAAAAAATTTTTTTTCCTAATATATGTTTTCTTAATAATTTTTTCCTCATTTTCTATTTTTAGAAATTAAAAAAATTTTAATAAGTTTTTCCATTTTTTTATTTTAAAAAATCAAAAAATTTTTCTTAATAAAGTTTTTCTTAATAATTTTTTTCTTATTTTTTATTGTAAAAAGTTAATAAATCTATTTTTAAAAATCAAAAAAAAATTTTTCTGAATACATTTACTCTTAATAATTGTTTTCTTATTTTTTATTATAATAGCTTTATTTTATTTTATTTTATCCTCTTTCTTTGTTTCTTTCTATTTTTTTTCTCCCTTATATTCTGAGCTGTGTGGATGAAAGGCTCTTGGTGCTCCAGCCAGGCATCAGGGCTGTGCCTCTGAGGTGGGAGAGCCAACTTCAGGACACTGGTCCACAAGAGACCTCCCAGCTCCACGTAATACCAAACGGCGAAAATCTCCCAGAGATCTCCATCTCAACATCAAGACCCAGCTTCACTCAACGACCAGCAAGCTACATTGCTGGACACACTATGCCAAACAACTAACAAGACAGGAACACGGCCCCATCCATTAGCAGAGAGGCTGCCTAAAATCATAATAAGGCCACAGACACCCCAAAACACACCACCAGACGTGGACTTGCCCACCAGAAAGACAAGATCCAACCTCATCCACCAGAACACAGGCACTAGTCCCCTCCACCAGGAAGCCTACACAACCCACTGAACCAACCTCAGCCACTGGGGACAGATACCAAAAACAACGGGAATTACGAACCTGCAGCCTGTGAAAAGGAGACCCCAAACACAGTAAGATAAGCAAAATGAGAAGACAAAAAAACACACAGCAGGTGAAGGAGCAGGGTCAAAACACACCAGACCTAACAAATGAAGAGGAAATAGGCAGTCTACCTGAAAAAGAATTCAGAATAATGAGAGTAAAGATGATCCAAAATCTTGGAAATAGAATAGACAAAATGCAAGAAACATTTAACAAGGATGTAGAAGAACTAAAGAGGAACCAAGCAACGATGAAAAACACAATAAATGAAATTAAAAATACTCTAGACGGGATCAATAGCAGAATAACTGAGGCAGAAGAACGGATAAGTGACCTGGAAGATAAAATAGTGGAAATAGCTACTGCAGAGCAGAATAAAGAAAAAAGAATGAAAAGAACTGAGGACAGTCTCAGAGACCTCTGGGACAACATTAAACGCACCAACATTCGAATTATAGGGGTCCCAGAAGAAGAAGAGAAAAAGAAAGGGACTGAGAAAATATTTGAAGAGATTAGAGTTGAAAACTTCCCTAATATGGGGAAAGGAAATAGTTAATCAAGTCCTGGAAGCACAGAGAGTCCCATACAGGATAAATCCAAGGAGAAACACGCCAAGACACATATTAATCAAACTATCAAAAATTAAATATAAAGAAAACATATTAAAAGCAGCAAGGGAAAAACAACAAATAACACACAAGGGAATCCCCATAAGGTTAACAGCTGATCTTTCAGCAGAAACTCTGCAAGCCAGAAGGGAGTGGCAGGATATACTTAAAGTCATGAAGGAGAAAAACCGACAGCCAAGATTACTGTACCCAGCAAGGATCTCATTCAGATTTGATGGAGAAATTAAAACCTTTACAGACAAGCAAAAGCTGAGAGAGTTCGGCACCACCAAACCAGCTTTACAACAGATGCTAAAGGAACTTCTCTAGGCAAGAAACACAAGAGAAGGAAAACACCTACAATAACAAACCCAAAACATTTAAGAAAATGGGAATAGGAACATACATATCAATAATTACCTTAAATGTAAATGGATTAAATGCTCCCACCAAAAGACATAGACTGGCTGAATGGATACAAAAGCAAGACCCATGTATATGCTGTCAACAAGAGACCCACTTCAGACCAGAGACACATACAGACTGAAAGTGAGGGGATGGAAAAAGATATTCCATGCAAATGGAAATCAAAAGAAAGCTGGAGTAGCAATTCTCATATCAGACAAAATAGACTTTAAAATAAAGACTATTACAAGAGACAAAGAAGGACACTATATAATGATCAAGGGATTGATCCAAGAGGAAGGTATAACAATTGTAAATATTTATGCACCCAACATAGGAGCACCTCAATACATAAGGCAAATACTAACAGCCATAAAAGGGGAAATCGACAGCAACACAATCATAGTAGGGGACTTTCACACCCCACTCTCACCAATGGACAGATCATCCAAAATGAAAATAAATAAGGAAACACAAGCTTTAAATGATACATTAAACAAGATGGACTTAATTGATATTTATAGGACATTCCACCCAAACACAACAGAATACACATTTTTCTCAAGTGCTCATGGAACATTCTCCAGGATAGATCATATCTTGGGTCACAAACCAAGCCTTGGTAAATTTAAGAAAATTGAAATCGTATCAAGTATCTTTTCCGACCACAACGCTATGAGACTAGATATCAATTACAGGAAAAGATCTGTAAAAAATACAAACACATGGAGGCTACACAATATACTACTTAATAACGAAGTGATCACTGAAGAAATCAAAGGGGAAATCAAAAAATACCTAGAAACAAATGACAATGGAGACACGACGGCCCAACACCTATGGGATGCAGCAAAAGCAGTTCTAAGAGGGAAGCTTATAGCAATACAATCTTACTTTAAGAAACAAGAAACATCTCAAATAAGCAGCCTAACATTACACCTAAAGCAATTAGAGGAAGAAGAACAAAAAACCACCAAAGTTAGCAGAAGGAAAGAAATCATAAAGATCAGATCAGAAATAAATGACAAAGAAATGAAGGGAACGATATAGCAAAGATCAATAAAACTAAAAGCTGGTTCTTTGAGAAGATAAACAAAATTGATAAACCATTAACCAGACTCATCAAGAAAAAAAGGGAGAAGACTCAAATCAATAAAATTAGAAATGCAAAAGGAGAAGTAACAACTGACACTGCAGAAATACAAAGGATCATGAGAGATTACTACAAGCAACTATATGCCAGTAAAATGGACAACCTGGAGGAAATGGACAAGTTCTTAGAAATGCACAACCTTCCGAGACTGAACCAGGAAGAAACAGAAAATATGAACAGACCAATCACAAGTACTGAAATTGAAACTGTGATTAAAACTCTTCCAACACACAAAAGCCCAGGACCATACGGATTCACAGGCAAATTCTATCAAACATTTAGAGAAGAGCTAACACCTATCCTTCTCAAACTTTTCCAAAATATAGCAGAGGGAGGAACACTCCCAAACTCATTCTACGAGGCCACCATCACCCTGATACCAAAACCAGACAAAGAAGTCACAAAAAAAGAAAACTGCAGGCCAATATCACTGATGAACATAGATGCAAAAATCCTCAACAAAATACTAGCAAACAGAGTCCAACAGCACATTAAAAGGATCATACACCATGATCAAGTGGGGTTTATCCCAGGAATGCAAGGATTCTTCAAGATACGCAAATCAATCAATGTGATACACCATATTAACAAATTGAAGGAGAAAAACCAAATGATCATCTCAATAGATACAGAGAAAGCTTTTGACAAAATTCAACACCCATTTATGATAAAAACCCTCCAGAAAGTAGGCATAGAGGGAACTTTCCTCCACATAATAAAGGCCATATATGACCAATGCACAGCCAACATCATCCTCAATGGTGAAAAACTGAAACCATTTCCACTAAGATCAGGAACAGGACAAGGTTGCCCACTCTCACCACTATTGACATAGTTTTGGAAGTTTTAGCCACAGCAATCAGAGAAGACAAAGAAATAAAAGAAATCCAAATCAGAAAAGAAGAAATAGAGCTGTGACTGTTTTCAGATGACATGATACTATACATAGAGAATCCTAAAGATGTTACCAGATAACTACTAGAGCTACTCAATGAATTTGGTAAAGTAGCAGGATACAAAATTAATGCACAGAAATCACTTGCATTCCTGTACACTAATGATGAAAAATCGGAAAGTGAAATTAAGAAAACACTCCCATTTACCATGGCAACTAAAAGAATAAAATATCTAGGAATAAACCTACCCAAGGAGACAGAAGACTGGTATGAAGAAAATTATAAGACACTGATGAAAGAAATTAATGACGATACAAAGAGATGGAGCGATATACCATGTTCTTGGATTGGAAGAATCAACATTGTGAAAATGACTATACTACTCAAAGCAATCTACAGACTCAATGCAATCCCTATCAAACTACCACTGGCATTTTTCACAGACCTAGATCAAAAAATTTCACAATTGGTATGGAATCACAAAAGGCCCCAAATAGCCAAAGTAACCTTGAGAAAGAAAAACGGTGCTGGAGGAATCAGGCTCCCAGACTTCAGACTATACTCCAAAGCTACAGTAGTCAAGACAGTATGGTACTGGCACAAAAACAGAAGTATAGATCAATGGAACAGGATAGAAAGCCCAGAGATAAACCCATGTACTTATGGTCACATTATTTTTGATAAAGGAGGCAAGAATATAAAATTGAGAAAAGACGCCTCTTCAATAAGTGGTGCTGGGAAAACTGGACAGCTACATGTAAAAGAATGAAATTAGAACACTCCTTAACACCATACACAAAAATAAACTCAAAATGGATTAAAGACCTAAATGTAAGGCCAGACACTCTCAAACTCTTAGAGGAAAACATAGGCAGAACACTCTATGACATAAGTCATAGCAAGATCCTTTTTGACCCAGCTCCTAGAGAAATGGAAATAAAAGCAAAAATAAAGAAATGGGACCTAATGAAACTTACAAGCTTTTGCACAGCAAAGGAAACCATAAACAAGACCAAAAGAAAACCCTCAGAATGGGAGAAAATATTTGCAAATGAAGCAACTGACAAAGGATTAATCTCCAAAATTTACCAGCAGCTCATGCAGCTCAATTTGAAAAAAGCAAACAACCCAATCCAAAAATGGGCAGAAGACCTAAACAGACATTTCTCCAAAGAAGATATACAGATTGCCAACAAACACATGAAAGAATGCTCAACATCACTAATCATTAGAGAAATGCAAATCAAAACTACAATGTGATATCATCTCACACCGGTTAGAATGGCCATCATCAAAAGATCTCCAAACAATAAATGCTGGAGAGGTTGTGGAGAAACTGGAACCCTCATACACTGTTGGTGGGAATGTAAATTGATACAGCCACTATAGAGAACTGTATGGAGGTTCCTTAAAAATCTAAAAATAGAACTGCCATACGACCCAGCAATCCTACTACTGGGCGTATACCCTGAGAAAACCATAATTCAAAAAGAGTTATGGAGAGGTAGGGGCAAGATGGCGGAAGAGTAAGACGCGGAGATCACCTTCCTTCCCACAGATACAGTAGAAATACATCTACACGTGGAACTGCTCCTACAGAACACCCACTGAACGCTGGCAGAAGACGTCAGACCTCCCAAAAGGCAAGAAAATCCCCACGTACTTGGGTAGGGTAAAAGTAAAAAGAAATAATAGAGACAAAAGAATAGGGACGGGACCTGCACCAGTGGGAGGGAGCCGTGAAGGAGGAAAGGTGTCCACACACTAGGAGCCCCTTCGTGGGCAGAGACTGCGGGTGGCAGAGGGGGGAGCTTCGGAGCCACGGAGGAGAGCGCAGCCACAGGGGTGCGGAGGGCAAAGCGGAGAGATTCCCGCATGGAGGATCGGTGCTGAGTAGCACTCACCAGCCCGAGAGGCTTGTCTGCTCAGCCGCCGGGGCGGGCGGGGGCTGGGAGCTGAGGCTCGGGCTTCGGTGCTAGCCGGGAGGGAGTCCGGGAAATAGTCTGCAGCTGCCGAAGAGGCAAGAGACATTTTCTTGCCTCTTTGTTTCCCGGCGCGCAAGGAGAGGGGATTCAGAGCGCCGCCTAAACAAACTCCAGAGACGGGCGCGAGCCGCGGCTAACAGCGCGGACCCCAGAGACAGGCGCGAGCCGCGGTTATCAGCGTGGACCCCAGAGACGGGCAGGAGACGCTAAGGCTGCTGCTGCCGCCACCAAGAAGCCGGTGTGCAAGCACAGGTCACTCCCCACACCGCCCCTCCCGGGAGCCGGTGCAGCTCGCCACTGCCAGGCTCCCGTGATCCGGGGACAACTTCCCCGGGAGAATGCACGGCGCGCCTCAGGCTGCTGCAACGTCACACCAGCCTCTGCCACCGCAGGCTCGCCCCGCATCCGTACCCCTCCCTCCCCACGGCCTGAGTGAGCCAGAGCCCCCGAAGCAGCTGCTCCTTTAACCCCGTTCTGTCTGGGCGGGGAACGGACGCCCTCAGGCGACCTACATGCAGAGGCGGGGCCAAATCCAAAGCTGAACCCTGGGAGCTGTACGAACAAAGAAGAGAAAGGGAAATCTCTCCCAGCAGCCTCAGAAGCAGAGGATTAAAGCTCCACAAACAACTTGATGTGCCTGCATCTGTTGAGTACCTGAATAGACAACGAATCATCCCAAATTCAAGAGGGGGACTTTGGGAGCAGGATATATTATTTTTTCCCCTTTTCCTTTTTTTGTGAGTGTATATGTGTATGCTTCTGGGTGAGAATTTGTGTGTATAGCTTTGTTTCACCATTAGTCCTAGGGTTAGGTCCGTCCGTATTTTTTTTTTTTTTACTTAAAAAATTTTTTTTCCTAATATATGTTTTCTTAATAATTTTTTCCTCATTTTCTATTTTTAGAAATTAAAAAAATTTTAATAAGTTTTTCCATTTTTTTACTTTAAAAAATCAAAAAATTTTTCTTAATAAATTTTTTCTTAATAATTTTTTTCTTATTTTTTATTGTAAAAAGTTAATAAATCTATTTTTAAAAATCAAAAAAAAATTTTTCTGAATACATTTACTCTTAATAATTGTTTTCTTATTTTTTATTATAATAGCTTTATTTTATTTTATTTTATCCTCTTTCTTTGTTTCTTTCTATTTTTTTCTCCCTTATATTCTGAGCTGTGTGGATGAAAGGCTCTTGGTGCTCCAGCCAGGCATCAGGGCTGTGCCTCTGAGGTGGGAGAGCCAACTTCAGGACACTGGTCCACAAGAGACCTCCCAGCTCCACGTAATACCAAACGGCGAAAATCTCCCAGAGATCTCCATCTCAACATCAAGACCCAGCTTCACTCAACGACCAGCAAGCTACATTGCTGGACACACTATGCCAAACAACTAACAAGACAGGAACACGGCCCCATCCATTAGCAGAGAGGCTGCCTAAAATCATAATAAGGCCACAGACACCCCAAAACACACCACCAGACGTGGACTTGCCCACCAGAAAGACAAGATCCAACCTCATCCACCAGAACACAGGCACTAGTCCCCTCCACCAGGAAGCCTACACAACCCACTGAACCAACCTCAGCCACTGGGGACAGATACCAAAAACAACGGGAATTACGAACCTGCAGCCTGTGAAAAGGAGACCCCAAACACAGTAAGATAAGCAAAATGAGAAGACAAAAAAACACACAGCAGGTGAAGGAGCAGGGTCAAAACACACCAGACCTAACAAATGAAGAGGAAATAGGCAGTCTACCTGAAAAAGAATTCAGAATAATGAGAGTAAAGATGATCCAAAATCTTGGAAATAGAATAGACAAAATGCAAGAAACATTTAACAAGGATGTAGAAGAACTAAAGAGGAACCAAGCAACGATGAAAAACACAATAAATGAAATTAAAAATACTCTAGACGGGATCAATAGCAGAATAACTGAGGCAGAAGAACGGATAAGTGACCTGGAAGATAAAATAGTGGAAATAGCTACTGCAGAGCAGAATAAAGAAAAAAGAATGAAAAGAACTGAGGACAGTCTCAGAGACCTCTGGGACAACATTAAACGCACCAACATTCGAATTATAGGGGTCCCAGAAGAAGAAGAGAAAAAGAAAGGGACTGAGAAAATATTTGAAGAGATTAGAGTTGAAAACTTCCCTAATATGGGGAAAGGAAATAGTTAATCAAGTCCTGGAAGCACAGAGAGTCCCATACAGGATAAATCCAAGGAGAAACACGCCAAGACACATATTAATCAAACTATCAAAAATTAAATATAAAGAAAACATATTAAAAGCAGCAAGGGAAAAACAACAAATAACACACAAGGGAATCCCCATAAGGTTAACAGCTGATCTTTCAGCAGAAACTCTGCAAGCCAGAAGGGAGTGGCAGGATATACTTAAAGTCATGAAGGAGAAAAACCGACAGCCAAGATTACTGTACCCAGCAAGGATCTCATTCAGATTTGATGGAGAAATTAAAACCTTTACAGACAAGCAAAAGCTGAGAGAGTTCGGCACCACCAAACCAGCTTTACAACAGATGCTAAAGGAACTTCTCTAGGCAAGAAACACAAGAGAAGGAAAACACCTACAATAACAAACCCAAAACATTTAAGAAAATGGGAATAGGAACATACATATCAATAATTACCTTAAATGTAAATGGATTAAATGCTCCCACCAAAAGACATAGACTGGCTGAATGGATACAAAAGCAAGACCCATGTATATGCTGTCAACAAGAGACCCACTTCAGACCAGAGACACATACAGACTGAAAGTGAGGGGATGGAAAAAGATATTCCATGCAAATGGAAATCAAAAGAAAGCTGGAGTAGCAATTCTCATATCAGACAAAATAGACTTTAAAATAAAGACTATTACAAGAGACAAAGAAGGACACTATATAATGATCAAGGGATTGATCCAAGAGGAAGGTATAACAATTGTAAATATTTATGCACCCAACATAGGAGCACCTCAATACATAAGGCAAATACTAACAGCCATAAAAGGGGAAATCGACAGCAACACAATCATAGTAGGGGACTTTCACACCCCACTCTCACCAATGGACAGATCATCCAAAATGAAAATAAATAAGGAAACACAAGCTTTAAATGATACATTAAACAAGATGGACTTAATTGATATTTATAGGACATTCCACCCAAACACAACAGAATACACATTTTTCTCAAGTGCTCATGGAACATTCTCCAGGATAGATCATATCTTGGGTCACAAACCAAGCCTTGGTAAATTTAAGAAAATTGAAATCGTATCAAGTATCTTTTCCGACCACAACGCTATGAGACTAGATATCAATTACAGGAAAAGATCTGTAAAAAATACAAACACATGGAGGCTACACAATATACTACTTAATAACGAAGTGATCACTGAAGAAATCAAAGGGGAAATCAAAAAATACCTAGAAACAAATGACAATGGAGACACGACGGCCCAACACCTATGGGATGCAGCAAAAGCAGTTCTAAGAGGGAAGCTTATAGCAATACAATCTTACTTTAAGAAACAAGAAACATCTCAAATAAGCAGCCTAACATTACACCTAAAGCAATTAGAGGAAGAAGAACAAAAAACCACCAAAGTTAGCAGAAGGAAAGAAATCATAAAGATCAGATCAGAAATAAATGACAAAGAAATGAAGGGAACGATATAGCAAAGATCAATAAAACTAAAAGCTGGTTCTTTGAGAAGATAAACAAAATTGATAAACCATTAACCAGACTCATCAAGAAAAAAAGGGAGAAGACTCAAATCAATAAAATTAGAAATGCAAAAGGAGAAGTAACAACTGACACTGCAGAAATACAAAGGATCATGAGAGATTACTACAAGCAACTATATGCCAGTAAAATGGACAACCTGGAGGAAATGGACAAGTTCTTAGAAATGCACAACCTTCCGAGACTGAACCAGGAAGAAACAGAAAATATGAACAGACCAATCACAAGTACTGAAATTGAAACTGTGATTAAAACTCTTCCAACACACAAAAGCCCAGGACCATACGGATTCACAGGCAAATTCTATCAAACATTTAGAGAAGAGCTAACACCTATCCTTCTCAAACTTTTCCAAAATATAGCAGAGGGAGGAACACTCCCAAACTCATTCTACGAGGCCACCATCACCCTGATACCAAAACCAGACAAAGAAGTCACAAAAAAAGAAAACTGCAGGCCAATATCACTGATGAACATAGATGCAAAAATCCTCAACAAAATACTAGCAAACAGAGTCCAACAGCACATTAAAAGGATCATACACCATGATCAAGTGGGGTTTATCCCAGGAATGCAAGGATTCTTCAAGATACGCAAATCAATCAATGTGATACACCATATTAACAAATTGAAGGAGAAAAACCAAATGATCATCTCAATAGATACAGAGAAAGCTTTTGACAAAATTCAACACCCATTTATGATAAAAACCCTCCAGAAAGTAGGCATAGAGGGAACTTTCCTCCACATAATAAAGGCCATATATGACCAATGCACAGCCAACATCATCCTCAATGGTGAAAAACTGAAACCATTTCCACTAAGATCAGGAACAGGACAAGGTTGCCCACTCTCACCACTATTGACATAGTTTTGGAAGTTTTAGCCACAGCAATCAGAGAAGACAAAGAAATAAAAGAAATCCAAATCAGAAAAGAAGAAATAGAGCTGTGACTGTTTTCAGATGACATGATACTATACATAGAGAATCCTAAAGATGTTACCAGATAACTACTAGAGCTACTCAATGAATTTGGTAAAGTAGCAGGATACAAAATTAATGCACAGAAATCACTTGCATTCCTGTACACTAATGATGAAAAATCGGAAAGTGAAATTAAGAAAACACTCCCATTTACCATGGCAACTAAAAGAATAAAATATCTAGGAATAAACCTACCCAAGGAGACAGAAGACTGGTATGAAGAAAATTATAAGACACTGATGAAAGAAATTAATGACGATACAAAGAGATGGAGCGATATACCATGTTCTTGGATTGGAAGAATCAACATTGTGAAAATGACTATACTACTCAAAGCAATCTACAGACTCAATGCAATCCCTATCAAACTACCACTGGCATTTTTCACAGACCTAGATCAAAAAATTTCACAATTGGTATGGAATCACAAAAGGCCCCAAATAGCCAAAGTAACCTTGAGAAAGAAAAACGGTGCTGGAGGAATCAGGCTCCCAGACTTCAGACTATACTCCAAAGCTACAGTAGTCAAGACAGTATGGTACTGGCACAAAAACAGAAGTATAGATCAATGGAACAGGATAGAAAGCCCAGAGATAAACCCATGTACTTATGGTCACATTATTTTTGATAAAGGAGGCAAGAATATAAAATTGAGAAAAGACGCCTCTTCAATAAGTGGTGCTGGGAAAACTGGACAGCTACATGTAAAAGAATGAAATTAGAACACTCCTTAACACCATACACAAAAATAAACTCAAAATGGATTAAAGACCTAAATGTAAGGCCAGACACTCTCAAACTCTTAGAGGAAAACATAGGCAGAACACTCTATGACATAAGTCATAGCAAGATCCTTTTTGACCCAGCTCCTAGAGAAATGGAAATAAAAGCAAAAATAAAGAAATGGGACCTAATGAAACTTACAAGCTTTTGCACAGCAAAGGAAACCATAAACAAGACCAAAAGAAAACCCTCAGAATGGGAGAAAATATTTGCAAATGAAGCAACTGACAAAGGATTAATCTCCAAAATTTACCAGCAGCTCATGCAGCTCAATTTGAAAAAAGCAAACAACCCAATCCAAAAATGGGCAGAAGACCTAAACAGACATTTCTCCAAAGAAGATATACAGATTGCCAACAAACACATGAAAGAATGCTCAACATCACTAATCATTAGAGAAATGCAAATCAAAACTACAATGTGATATCATCTCACACCGGTTAGAATGGCCATCATCAAAAAATCTCCAAACAATAAATGCTGGAGAGGGTGTGGAGAAACTGGAACCCTCATACACTGTTGGTGGGAATGTAAATTGATACAGCCACTATAGAGAACTGTATGGAGGTTCCTTAAAAATCTAAAAATAGAACTGCCATACGACCCAGCAATCCTACTACTGGGCGTATACCCTGAGAAAACCATAATTCAAAAAGAGTTATGGAGAGGTAGGGGCAAGATGGCGGAAGAGTAAGACGCGGAGATCACCTTCCTTCCCACAGATACAGTAGAAATACATCTACACGTGGAACTGCTCCTACAGAACACCCACTGAACGCTGGCAGAAGACGTCAGACCTCCCAAAAGGCAAGAAAATCCCCACGTACTTGGGTAGGGTAAAAGTAAAAAGAAATAATAGAGACAAAAGAATAGGGACGGGACCTGCACCAGTGGGAGGGAGCCGTGAAGGAGGAAAGGTGTCCACACACTAGGAGCCCCTTCGTGGGCAGAGACTGCGGGTGGCAGAGGGGGGAGCTTCGGAGCCACGGAGGAGAGCGCAGCCACAGGGGTGCGGAGGGCAAAGCGGAGAGATTCCCGCATGGAGGATCGGTGCTGAGTAGCACTCACCAGCCCGAGAGGCTTGTCTGCTCAGCCGCCGGGGCGGGCGGGGGCTGGGAGCTGAGGCTCGGGCTTCGGTGCTAGCCGGGAGGGAGTCCGGGAAATAGTCTGCAGCTGCCGAAGAGGCAAGAGACATTTTCTTGCCTCTTTGTTTCCCGGCGCGCAAGGAGAGGGGATTCAGAGCGCCGCCTAAACAAACTCCAGAGACGGGCGCGAGCCGCGGCTAACAGCGCGGACCCCAGAGACAGGCGCGAGCCGCGGTTATCAGCGTGGACCCCAGAGACGGGCAGGAGACGCTAAGGCTGCTGCTGCCGCCACCAAGAAGCCGGTGTGCAAGCACAGGTCACTCCCCACACCGCCCCTCCCGGGAGCCGGTGCAGCTCGCCACTGCCAGGCTCCCGTGATCCGGGGACAACTTCCCCGGGAGAATGCACGGCGCGCCTCAGGCTGCTGCAACGTCACACCAGCCTCTGCCACCGCAGGCTCGCCCCGCATCCGTACCCCTCCCTCCCCACAGCCTGAGTGAGCCAGAGCCCCCGAAGCAGCTGCTCCTTTAACCCCGTTCTGTCTGGGCGGGGAACGGACGCCCTCAGGCGACCTACATGCAGAGGCGGGGCCAAATCCAAAGCTGAACCCTGGGAGCTGTACGAACAAAGAAGAGAAAGGGAAATCTCTCCCAGCAGCCTCAGAAGCAGAGGATTAAAGCTCCACAAACAACTTGATGTGCCTGCATCTGTTGAGTACCTGAATAGACAACGAATCATCCCAAATTCAAGAGGGGGACTTTGGGAGCAGGATATATTATTTTTTCCCCTTTTCCTTTTTTTGTGAGTGTATATGTGTATGCTTCTGGGTGAGAATTTGTGTGTATAGCTTTGTTTCACCATTAGTCCTAGGGTTAGGTCCGTCCGTATTTTTTTTTTTTTTACTTAAAAAATTTTTTTTCCTAATATATGTTTTCTTAATAATTTTTTCCTCATTTTCTATTTTTAGAAATTAAAAAAATTTTAATAAGTTTTTCCATTTTTTTACTTTAAAAAATCAAAAAATTTTTCTTAATAAATTTTTTCTTAATAATTTTTTTCTTATTTTTTATTGTAAAAAATTAATAAATCTATTTTTAAAAATCAAAAAAAAATTTTTCTGAATACATTTACTCTTAATAATTGTTTTCTTATTTTTTATTATAATAGCTTTATTTTATTTTATTTTATCCTCTTTCTTTGTTTCTTTCTATTTTTTTCTCCCTTATATTCTGAGCTGTGTGGATGAAAGGCTCTTGGTGCTCCAGCCAGGCATCAGGGCTGTGCCTCTGAGGTGGGAGAGCCAACTTCAGGACACTGGTCCACAAGAGACCTCCCAGCTCCACGTAATACCAAACGGCGAAAATCTCCCAGAGATCTCCATCTCAACATCAAGACCCAGCTTCACTCAACGACCAGCAAGCTACATTGCTGGACACACTATGCCAAACAACTAACAAGACAGGAACACGGCCCCATCCATTAGCAGAGAGGCTGCCTAAAATCATAATAAGGCCACAGACACCCCAAAACACACCACCAGACGTGGACTTGCCCACCAGAAAGACAAGATCCAACCTCATCCACCAGAACACAGGCACTAGTCCCCTCCACCAGGAAGCCTACACAACCCACTGAACCAACCTCAGCCACTGGGGACAGATACCAAAAACAACGGGAATTACGAACCTGCAGCCTGTGAAAAGGAGACCCCAAACACAGTAAGATAAGCAAAATGAGAAGACAAAAAAACACACAGCAGGTGAAGGAGCAGGGTGAAAACACACCAGACCTAACAAATGAAGAGGAAATAGGCAGTCTACCTGAAAAAGAATTCAGAATAATGAGAGTAAAGATGATCCAAAATCTTGGAAATAGAATAGACAAAATGCAAGAAACATTTAACAAGGATGTAGAAGAACTAAAGAGGAACCAAGCAACGACGAAAAACACAATAAATGAAATTAAAAATACTCTAGACGGGATCAATAGCAGAATAACTGAGGCAGAAGAACGGATAAGTGACCTGGAAGATAAAATAGTGGAAATAGCTACTGCAGAGCAGAATAAAGAAAAAAGAATGAAAAGAACTGAGGACAGTCTCAGAGACCTCTGGGACAACATTAAACGCACCAACATTCGAATTATAGGGGTCCCAGAAGAAGAAGAGAAAAAGAAAGGGACTGAGAAAATATTTGAAGAGATTAGAGTTGAAAACTTCCCTAATATGGGGAAAGGAAATAGTTAATCAAGTCCTGGAAGCACAGAGAGTCCCATACAGGATAAATCCAAGGAGAAACACGCCAAGACACATATTAATCAAACTATCAAAAATTAAATATAAAGAAAACATATTAAAAGCAGAAAGGGAAAAACAACAAATAACACACAAGGGAATCCCCATAAGGTTAACAGCTGATCTTTCAGCAGAAACTCTGCAAGCCAGAAGGGAGTGGCAGGATATACTTAAAGTCATGAAGGAGAAAAACCGACAGCCAAGATTACTGTACCCAGCAAGGATCTCATTCAGATTTGATGGAGAAATTAAAACCTTTACAGACAAGCAAAAGCTGAGAGAGTTCGGCACCACCAAACCAGCTTTACAACAGATGCTAAAGGAACTTCTCTAGGCAAGAAACACAAGAGAAGGAAAACACCTACAATAACAAACCCAAAACATTTAAGAAAATGGGAATAGGAACATACATATCAATAATTACCTTAAATGTAAATGGATTAAATGCTCCCACCAAAAGACATAGACTGGCTGAATGGATACAAAAGCAAGACCCATGTATATGCTGTCAACAAGAGACCCACTTCAGACCAGAGACACATACAGACTGAAAGTGAGGGGATGGAAAAAGATATTCCATGCAAATGGAAATCAAAAGAAAGCTGGAGTAGCAATTCTCATATCAGACAAAATAGACTTTAAAATAAAGACTATTACAAGAGACAAAGAAGGACACTATATAATGATCAAGGGATTGATCCAAGAGGAAGGTATAACAATTGTAAATATTTATGCACCCAACATAGGAGCACCTCAATACATAAGGCAAATACTAACAGCCATAAAAGGGGAAATCGACAGCAACACAATCATAGTAGGGGACTTTCACACCCCACTCTCACCAATGGACAGATCATCCAAAATGAAAATAAATAAGGAAACACAAGCTTTAAATGATACATTAAACAAGATGGACTTAATTGATATTTATAGGACATTCCACCCAAACACAACAGAATACACATTTTTCTCAAGTGCTCATGGAACATTCTCCAGGATAGATCATATCTTGGGTCACAAACCAAGCCTTGGTAAATTTAAGAAAATTGAAATCGTATCAAGTATCTTTTCCGACCACAACGCTATGAGACTAGATATCAATTACAGGAAAAGATCTGTAAAAAATACAAACACATGGAGGCTACACAATATACTACTTAATAACGAAGTGATCACTGAAGAAATCAAAGGGGAAATCAAAAAATACCTAGAAACAAATGACAATGGAGACACGACGGCCCAACACCTATGGGATGCAGCAAAAGCAGTTCTAAGAGGGAAGCTTATAGCAATACAATCTTACTTTAAGAAACAAGAAACATCTCAAATAAGCAGCCTAACATTACACCTAAAGCAATTAGAGGAAGAAGAACAAAAAACCACCAAAGTTAGCAGAAGGAAAGAAATCATAAAGATCAGATCAGAAATAAATGACAAAGAAATGAAGGGAACGATATAGCAAAGATCAATAAAACTAAAAGCTGGTTCTTTGAGAAGATAAACAAAATTGATAAACCATTAACCAGACTCATCAAGAAAAAAAGGGAGAAGACTCAAATCAATAAAATTAGAAATGCAAAAGGAGAAGTAACAACTGACACTGCAGAAATACAAAGGATCATGAGAGATTACTACAAGCAACTATATGCCAGTAAAATGGACAACCTGGAGGAAATGGACAAGTTCTTAGAAATGCACAACCTTCCGAGACTGAACCAGGAAGAAACAGAAAATATGAACAGACCAATCACAAGTACTGAAATTGAAACTGTGATTAAAACTCTTCCAACACACAAAAGCCCAGGACCATACGGATTCACAGGCAAATTCTATCAAACATTTAGAGAAGAGCTAACACCTATCCTTCTCAAACTTTTCCAAAATATAGCAGAGGGAGGAACACTCCCAAACTCATTCTACGAGGCCACCATCACCCTGATACCAAAACCAGACAAAGAAGTCACAAAAAAAGAAAACTGCAGGCCAATATCACTGATGAACATAGATGCAAAAATCCTCAACAAAATACTAGCAAACAGAGTCCAACAGCACATTAAAAGGATCATACACCATGATCAAGTGGGGTTTATCCCAGGAATGCAAGGATTCTTCAAGATACGCAAATCAATCAATGTGATACACCATATTAACAAATTGAAGGAGAAAAACCAAATGATCATCTCAATAGATACAGAGAAAGCTTTTGACAAAATTCAACACCCATTTATGATAAAAACCCTCCAGAAAGTAGGCATAGAGGGAACTTTCCTCCACATAATAAAGGCCATATATGACCAATGCACAGCCAACATCATCCTCAATGGTGAAAAACTGAAACCATTTCCACTAAGATCAGGAACAGGACAAGGTTGCCCACTCTCACCACTATTGACATAGTTTTGGAAGTTTTAGCCACAGCAATCAGAGAAGACAAAGAAATAAAAGAAATCCAAATCAGAAAAGAAGAAATAGAGCTGTGACTGTTTTCAGATGACATGATACTATACATAGAGAATCCTAAAGATGTTACCAGATAACTACTAGAGCTACTCAATGAATTTGGTAAAGTAGCAGGATACAAAATTAATGCACAGAAATCACTTGCATTCCTGTACACTAATGATGAAAAATCGGAAAGTGAAATTAAGAAAACACTCCCATTTACCATGGCAACTAAAAGAATAAAATATCTAGGAATAAACCTACCCAAGGAGACAGAAGACTGGTATGAAGAAAATTATAAGACACTGATGAAAGAAATTAATGACGATACAAAGAGATGGAGCGATATACCATGTTCTTGGATTGGAAGAATCAACATTGTGAAAATGACTATACTACTCAAAGCAATCTACAGACTCAATGCAATCCCTATCAAACTACCACTGGCATTTTTCACAGACCTAGATCAAAAAATTTCACAATTGGTATGGAATCACAAAAGGCCCCAAATAGCCAAAGTAACCTTGAGAAAGAAAAACGGTGCTGGAGGAATCAGGCTCCCAGACTTCAGACTATACTCCAAAGCTACAGTAGTCAAGACAGTATGGTACTGGCACAAAAACAGAAGTATAGATCAATGGAACAGGATAGAAAGCCCAGAGATAAACCCATGTACTTATGGTCACATTATTTTTGATAAAGGAGGCAAGAATATAAAATTGAGAAAAGACGCCTCTTCAATAAGTGGTGCTGGGAAAACTGGACAGCTACATGTAAAAGAATGAAATTAGAACACTCCTTAACACCATACACAAAAATAAACTCAAAATGGATTAAAGACCTAAATGTAAGGCCAGACACTCTCAAGCTCTTAGAGGAAAACATAGGCAGAACACTCTATGACATAAGTCATAGCAAGATCCTTTTTGACCCAGCTCCTAGAGAAATGGAAATAAAAGCAAAAATAAAGAAATGGGACCTAATGAAACTTACAAGCTTTTGCACAGCAAAGGAAACCATAAACAAGACCAAAAGAAAACCCTCAGAATGGGAGAAAATATTTGCAAATGAAGCAACTGACAAAGGATTAATCTCCAAAATTTACCAGCAGCTCATGCAGCTCAATTTGAAAAAAGCAAACAACCCAATCCAAAAATGGGCAGAAGACCTAAACAGACATTTCTCCAAAGAAGATATACAGATTGCCAACAAACACATGAAAGAATGCTCAACATCACTAATCATTAGAGAAATGCAAATCAAAACTACAATGTGATATCATCTCACACCGGTTAGAATGGCCATCATCAAAAAATCTCCAAACAATAAATGCTGGAGAGGGTGTGGAGAAACTGGAACCCTCATACACTGTTGGTGGGAATGTAAATTGATACAGCCACTATAGAGAACTGTATGGAGGTTCCTTAAAAATCTAAAAATAGAACTGCCATACGACCCAGCAATCCTACTACTGGGCGTATACCCTGAGAAAACCATAATTCAAAAAGAGTTATGGAGAGGTAGGGGCAAGATGGCGGAAGAGTAAGACGCGGAGATCACCTTCCTTCCCACAGATACAGTAGAAATACATCTACACGTGGAACTGCTCCTACAGAACACCCACTGAACGCTGGCAGAAGACGTCAGACCTCCCAAAAGGCAAGAAAATCCCCACGTACTTGGGTAGGGTAAAAGTAAAAAGAAATAATAGAGACAAAAGAATAGGGACGGGACCTGCACCAGTGGGAGGGAGCCGTGAAGGAGGAAAGGTGTCCACACACTAGGAGCCCCTTCGTGGGCAGAGACTGCGGGTGGCAGAGGGGGGAGCTTCGGAGCCACGGAGGAGAGCGCAGCCACAGGGGTGCGGAGGGCAAAGCGGAGAGATTCCCGCATGGAGGATCGGTGCTGAGTAGCACTCACCAGCCCGAGAGGCTTGTCTGCTCAGCCGCCGGGGCGGGCGGGGGCTGGGAGCTGAGGCTCGGGCTTCGGTGCTAGCCGGGAGGGAGTCCGGGAAATAGTCTGCAGCTGCCGAAGAGGCAAGAGACATTTTCTTGCCTCTTTGTTTCCCGGCGCGCAAGGAGAGGGGATTCAGAGCGCCGCCTAAACAAACTCCAGAGACGGGCGCGAGCCGCGGCTAACAGCGCGGACCCCAGAGACAGGCGCGAGCCGCGGTTATCAGCGTGGACCCCAGAGACGGGCAGGAGACGCTAAGGCTGCTGCTGCCGCCACCAAGAAGCCGGTGTGCAAGCACAGGTCACTCCCCACACCGCCCCTCCCGGGAGCCGGTGCAGCTCGCCACTGCCAGGCTCCCGTGATCCGGGGACAACTTCCCCGGGAGAATGCACGGCGCGCCTCAGGCTGCTGCAACGTCACACCAGCCTCTGCCACCGCAGGCTCGCCCCGCATCCGTACCCCTCCCTCCCCACAGCCTGAGTGAGCCAGAGCCCCCGAAGCAGCTGCTCCTTTAACCCCGTTCTGTCTGGGCGGGGAACGGACGCCCTCAGGCGACCTACATGCAGAGGCGGGGCCAAATCCAAAGCTGAACCCTGGGAGCTGTACGAACAAAGAAGAGAAAGGGAAATCTCTCCCAGCAGCCTCAGAAGCAGAGGATTAAAGCTCCACAAACAACTTGATGTGCCTGCATCTGTTGAGTACCTGAATAGACAACGAATCATCCCAAATTCAAGAGGGGGACTTTGGGAGCAGGATATATTATTTTTTCCCCTTTTCCTTTTTTTGTGAGTGTATATGTGTATGCTTCTGGGTGAGAATTTGTGTGTATAGCTTTGTTTCACCATTAGTCCTAGGGTTAGGTCCGTCCGTATTTTTTTTTTTTTTACTTAAAAAATTTTTTTTCCTAATATATGTTTTCTTAATAATTTTTTCCTCATTTTCTATTTTTAGAAATTAAAAAAATTTTAATAAGTTTTTCCATTTTTTTACTTTAAAAAATCAAAAAATTTTTCTTAATAAATTTTTTCTTAATAATTTTTTTCTTATTTTTTATTGTAAAAAGTTAATAAATCTATTTTTAAAAATCAAAAAAAAATTTTTCTGAATACATTTACTCTTAATAATTGTTTTCTTATTTTTTATTATAATAGCTTTATTTTATTTTATTTTATCCTCTTTCTTTGTTTCTTTCTATTTTTTTCTCCCTTATATTCTGAGCTGTGTGGATGAAAGGCTCTTGGTGCTCCAGCCAGGCATCAGGGCTGTGCCTCTGAGGTGGGAGAGCCAACTTCAGGACACTGGTCCACAAGAGACCTCCCAGCTCCACGTAATACCAAACGGCGAAAATCTCCCAGAGATCTCCATCTCAACATCAAGACCCAGCTTCACTCAACGACCAGCAAGCTACATTGCTGGACACACTATGCCAAACAACTAACAAGACAGGAACACGGCCCCATCCATTAGCAGAGAGGCTGCCTAAAATCATAATAAGGCCACAGACACCCCAAAACACACCACCAGACGTGGACTTGCCCACCAGAAAGACAAGATCCAACCTCATCCACCAGAACACAGGCACTAGTCCCCTCCACCAGGAAGCCTACACAACCCACTGAACCAACCTCAGCCACTGGGGACAGATACCAAAAACAACGGGAATTACGAACCTGCAGCCTGTGAAAAGGAGACCCCAAACACAGTAAGATAAGCAAAATGAGAAGACAAAAAAACACACAGCAGGTGAAGGAGCAGGGTGAAAACACACCAGACCTAACAAATGAAGAGGAAATAGGCAGTCTACCTGAAAAAGAATTCAGAATAATGAGAGTAAAGATGATCCAAAATCTTGGAAATAGAATAGACAAAATGCAAGAAACATTTAACAAGGATGTAGAAGAACTAAAGAGGAACCAAGCAACGACGAAAAACACAATAAATGAAATTAAAAATACTCTAGACGGGATCAATAGCAGAATAACTGAGGCAGAAGAACGGATAAGTGACCTGGAAGATAAAATAGTGGAAATAGCTACTGCAGAGCAGAATAAAGAAAAAAGAATGAAAAGAACTGAGGACAGTCTCAGAGACCTCTGGGACAACATTAAACGCACCAACATTCGAATTATAGGGGTCCCAGAAGAAGAAGAGAAAAAGAAAGGGACTGAGAAAATATTTGAAGAGATTAGAGTTGAAAACTTCCCTAATATGGGGAAAGGAAATAGTTAATCAAGTCCTGGAAGCACAGAGAGTCCCATACAGGATAAATCCAAGGAGAAACACGCCAAGACACATATTAATCAAACTATCAAAAATTAAATATAAAGAAAACATATTAAAAGCAGCAAGGGAAAAACAACAAATAACACACAAGGGAATCCCCATAAGGTTAACAGCTGATCTTTCAGCAGAAACTCTGCAAGCCAGAAGGGAGTGGCAGGATATACTTAAAGTCATGAAGGAGAAAAACCGACAGCCAAGATTACTGTACCCAGCAAGGATCTCATTCAGATTTGATGGAGAAATTAAAACCTTTACAGACAAGCAAAAGCTGAGAGAGTTCGGCACCACCAAACCAGCTTTACAACAGATGCTAAAGGAACTTCTCTAGGCAAGAAACACAAGAGAAGGAAAACACCTACAATAACAAACCCAAAACATTTAAGAAAATGGGAATAGGAACATACATATCAATAATTACCTTAAATGTAAATGGATTAAATGCTCCCACCAAAAGACATAGACTGGCTGAATGGATACAAAAGCAAGACCCATGTATATGCTGTCAACAAGAGACCCACTTCAGACCAGAGACACATACAGACTGAAAGTGAGGGGATGGAAAAAGATATTCCATGCAAATGGAAATCAAAAGAAAGCTGGAGTAGCAATTCTCATATCAGACAAAATAGACTTTAAAATAAAGACTATTACAAGAGACAAAGAAGGACACTATATAATGATCAAGGGATTGATCCAAGAGGAAGGTATAACAATTGTAAATATTTATGCACCCAACATAGGAGCACCTCAATACATAAGGCAAATACTAACAGCCATAAAAGGGGAAATCGACAGCAACACAATCATAGTAGGGGACTTTCACACCCCACTCTCACCAATGGACAGATCATCCAAAATGAAAATAAATAAGGAAACACAAGCTTTAAATGATACATTAAACAAGATGGACTTAATTGATATTTATAGGACATTCCACCCAAACACAACAGAATACACATTTTTCTCAAGTGCTCATGGAACATTCTCCAGGATAGATCATATCTTGGGTCACAAACCAAGCCTTGGTAAATTTAAGAAAATTGAAATCGTATCAAGTATCTTTTCCGACCACAACGCTATGAGACTAGATATCAATTACAGGAAAAGATCTGTAAAAAATACAAACACATGGAGGCTACACAATATACTACTTAATAACGAAGTGATCACTGAAGAAATCAAAGGGGAAATCAAAAAATACCTAGAAACAAATGACAATGGAGACACGACGGCCCAACACCTATGGGATGCAGCAAAAGCAGTTCTAAGAGGGAAGCTTATAGCAATACAATCTTACTTTAAGAAACAAGAAACATCTCAAATAAGCAGCCTAACATTACACCTAAAGCAATTAGAGGAAGAAGAACAAAAAACCACCAAAGTTAGCAGAAGGAAAGAAATCATAAAGATCAGATCAGAAATAAATGACAAAGAAATGAAGGGAACGATATAGCAAAGATCAATAAAACTAAAAGCTGGTTCTTTGAGAAGATAAACAAAATTGATAAACCATTAACCAGACTCATCAAGAAAAAAAGGGAGAAGACTCAAATCAATAAAATTAGAAATGCAAAAGGAGAAGTAACAACTGACACTGCAGAAATACAAAGGATCATGAGAGATTACTACAAGCAACTATATGCCAGTAAAATGGACAACCTGGAGGAAATGGACAAGTTCTTAGAAATGCACAACCTTCCGAGACTGAACCAGGAAGAAACAGAAAATATGAACAGACCAATCACAAGTACTGAAATTGAAACTGTGATTAAAACTCTTCCAACACACAAAAGCCCAGGACCATACGGATTCACAGGCAAATTCTATCAAACATTTAGAGAAGAGCTAACACCTATCCTTCTCAAACTTTTCCAAAATATAGCAGAGGGAGGAACACTCCCAAACTCATTCTACGAGGCCACCATCACCCTGATACCAAAACCAGACAAAGAAGTCACAAAAAAAGAAAACTGCAGGCCAATATCACTGATGAACATAGATGCAAAAATCCTCAACAAAATACTAGCAAACAGAGTCCAACAGCACATTAAAAGGATCATACACCATGATCAAGTGGGGTTTATCCCAGGAATGCAAGGATTCTTCAAGATACGCAAATCAATCAATGTGATACACCATATTAACAAATTGAAGGAGAAAAACCAAATGATCATCTCAATAGATACAGAGAAAGCTTTTGACAAAATTCAACACCCATTTATGATAAAAACCCTCCAGAAAGTAGGCATAGAGGGAACTTTCCTCCACATAATAAAGGCCATATATGACCAATGCACAGCCAACATCATCCTCAATGGTGAAAAACTGAAACCATTTCCACTAAGATCAGGAACAGGACAAGGTTGCCCACTCTCACCACTATTGACATAGTTTTGGAAGTTTTAGCCACAGCAATCAGAGAAGACAAAGAAATAAAAGAAATCCAAATCAGAAAAGAAGAAATAGAGCTGTGACTGTTTTCAGATGACATGATACTATACATAGAGAATCCTAAAGATGTTACCAGATAACTACTAGAGCTACTCAATGAATTTGGTAAAGTAGCAGGATACAAAATTAATGCACAGAAATCACTTGCATTCCTGTACACTAATGATGAAAAATCGGAAAGTGAAATTAAGAAAACACTCCCATTTACCATGGCAACTAAAAGAATAAAATATCTAGGAATAAACCTACCCAAGGAGACAGAAGACTGGTATGAAGAAAATTATAAGACACTGATGAAAGAAATTAATGACGATACAAAGAGATGGAGCGATATACCATGTTCTTGGATTGGAAGAATCAACATTGTGAAAATGACTATACTACTCAAAGCAATCTACAGACTCAATGCAATCCCTATCAAACTACCACTGGCATTTTTCACAGACCTAGATCAAAAAATTTCACAATTGGTATGGAATCACAAAAGGCCCCAAATAGCCAAAGTAACCTTGAGAAAGAAAAACGGTGCTGGAGGAATCAGGCTCCCAGACTTCAGACTATACTCCAAAGCTACAGTAGTCAAGACAGTATGGTACTGGCACAAAAACAGAAGTATAGATCAATGGAACAGGATAGAAAGCCCAGAGATAAACCCATGTACTTATGGTCACATTATTTTTGATAAAGGAGGCAAGAATATAAAATTGAGAAAAGACGCCTCTTCAATAAGTGGTGCTGGGAAAACTGGACAGCTACATGTAAAAGAATGAAATTAGAACACTCCTTAACACCATACACAAAAATAAACTCAAAATGGATTAAAGACCTAAATGTAAGGCCAGACACTCTCAAACTCTTAGAGGAAAACATAGGCAGAACACTCTATGACATAAGTCATAGCAAGATCCTTTTTGACCCAGCTCCTAGAGAAATGGAAATAAAAGCAAAAATAAAGAAATGGGACCTAATGAAACTTACAAGCTTTTGCACAGCAAAGGAAACCATAAACAAGACCAAAAGAAAACCCTCAGAATGGGAGAAAATATTTGCAAATGAAGCAACTGACAAAGGATTAATCTCCAAAATTTACCAGCAGCTCATGCAGCTCAATTTGAAAAAAGCAAACAACCCAATCCAAAAATGGGCAGAAGACCTAAACAGACATTTCTCCAAAGAAGATATACAGATTGCCAACAAACACATGAAAGAATGCTCAACATCACTAATCATTAGAGAAATGCAAATCAAAACTACAATGTGATATCATCTCACACCGGTTAGAATGGCCATCATCAAAAAATCTCCAAACAATAAATGCTGGAGAGGGTGTGGAGAAACTGGAACCCTCATACACTGTTGGTGGGAATGTAAATTGATACAGCCACTATAGAGAACTGTATGGAGGTTCCTTAAAAATCTAAAAATAGAACTGCCATACGACCCAGCAATCCTACTACTGGGCGTATACCCTGAGAAAACCATAATTCAAAAAGAGTTATGGAGAGGTAGGGGCAAGATGGCGGAAGAGTAAGACGCGGAGATCACCTTCCTTCCCACAGATACAGTAGAAATACATCTACACGTGGAACTGCTCCTACAGAACACCCACTGAACGCTGGCAGAAGACGTCAGACCTCCCAAAAGGCAAGAAAATCCCCACGTACTTGGGTAGGGTAAAAGTAAAAAGAAATAATAGAGACAAAAGAATAGGGACGGGACCTGCACCAGTGGGAGGGAGCCGTGAAGGAGGAAAGGTGTCCACACACTAGGAGCCCCTTCGTGGGCAGAGACTGCGGGTGGCAGAGGGGGGAGCTTCGGAGCCACGGAGGAGAGCGCAGCCACAGGGGTGCGGAGGGCAAAGCGGAGAGATTCCCGCATGGAGGATCGGTGCTGAGTAGCACTCACCAGCCCGAGAGGCTTGTCTGCTCAGCCGCCGGGGCGGGCGGGGGCTGGGAGCTGAGGCTCGGGCTTCGGTGCTAGCCGGGAGGGAGTCCGGGAAATAGTCTGCAGCTGCCGAAGAGGCAAGAGACATTTTCTTGCCTCTTTGTTTCCCGGCGCGCAAGGAGAGGGGATTCAGAGCGCCGCCTAAACAAACTCCAGAGACGGGCGCGAGCCGCGGCTAACAGCGCGGACCCCAGAGACAGGCGCGAGCCGCGGTTATCAGCGTGGACCCCAGAGACGGGCAGGAGACGCTAAGGCTGCTGCTGCCGCCACCAAGAAGCCGGTGTGCAAGCACAGGTCACTCCCCACACCGCCCCTCCCGGGAGCCGGTGCAGCTCGCCACTGCCAGGCTCCCGTGATCCGGGGACAACTTCCCCGGGAGAATGCACGGCGCGCCTCAGGCTGCTGCAACGTCACACCAGCCTCTGCCACCGCAGGCTCGCCCCGCATCCGTACCCCTCCCTCCCCACAGCCTGAGTGAGCCAGAGCCCCCGAAGCAGCTGCTCCTTTAACCCCGTTCTGTCTGGGCGGGGAACGGACGCCCTCAGGCGACCTACATGCAGAGGCGGGGCCAAATCCAAAGCTGAACCCTGGGAGCTGTACGAACAAAGAAGAGAAAGGGAAATCTCTCCCAGCAGCCTCAGAAGCAGAGGATTAAAGCTCCACAAACAACTTGATGTGCCTGCATCTGTTGAGTACCTGAATAGACAACGAATCATCCCAAATTCAAGAGGGGGACTTTGGGAGCAGGATATATTATTTTTTCCCCTTTTCCTTTTTTTGTGAGTGTATATGTGTATGCTTCTGGGTGAGAATTTGTGTGTATAGCTTTGTTTCACCATTAGTCCTAGGGTTAGGTCCGTCCGTATTTTTTTTTTTTTTACTTAAAAAATTTTTTTTCCTAATATATGTTTTCTTAATAATTTTTTCCTCATTTTCTATTTTTAGAAATTAAAAAAATTTTAATAAGTTTTTCCATTTTTTTACTTTAAAAAATCAAAAAATTTTTCTTAATAAATTTTTTCTTAATAATTTTTTTCTTATTTTTTATTGTAAAAAGTTAATAAATCTATTTTTAAAAATCAAAAAAAAATTTTTCTGAATACATTTACTCTTAATAATTGTTTTCTTATTTTTTATTATAATAGCTTTATTTTATTTTATTTTATCCTCTTTCTTTGTTTCTTTCTATTTTTTTCTCCCTTATATTCTGAGCTGTGTGGATGAAAGGCTCTTGGTGCTCCAGCCAGGCATCAGGGCTGTGCCTCTGAGGTGGGAGAGCCAACTTCAGGACACTGGTCCACAAGAGACCTCCCAGCTCCACGTAATACCAAACGGCGAAAATCTCCCAGAGATCTCCATCTCAACATCAAGACCCAGCTTCACTCAACGACCAGCAAGCTACATTGCTGGACACACTATGCCAAACAACTAACAAGACAGGAACACGGCCCCATCCATTAGCAGAGAGGCTGCCTAAAATCATAATAAGGCCACAGACACCCCAAAACACACCACCAGACGTGGACTTGCCCACCAGAAAGACAAGATCCAACCTCATCCACCAGAACACAGGCACTAGTCCCCTCCACCAGGAAGCCTACACAACCCACTGAACCAACCTCAGCCACTGGGGACAGATACCAAAAACAACGGGAATTACGAACCTGCAGCCTGTGAAAAGGAGACCCCAAACACAGTAAGATAAGCAAAATGAGAAGACAAAAAAACACACAGCAGGTGAAGGAGCAGGGTGAAAACACACCAGACCTAACAAATGAAGAGGAAATAGGCAGTCTACCTGAAAAAGAATTCAGAATAATGAGAGTAAAGATGATCCAAAATCTTGGAAATAGAATAGACAAAATGCAAGAAACATTTAACAAGGATGTAGAAGAACTAAAGAGGAACCAAGCAACGATGAAAAACACAATAAATGAAATTAAAAATACTCTAGACGGGATCAATAGCAGAATAACTGAGGCAGAAGAACGGATAAGTGACCTGGAAGATAAAATAGTGGAAATAGCTACTGCAGAGCAGAATAAAGAAAAAAGAATGAAAAGAACTGAGGACAGTCTCAGAGACCTCTGGGACAACATTAAACGCACCAACATTCGAATTATAGGGGTCCCAGAAGAAGAAGAGAAAAAGAAAGGGACTGAGAAAATATTTGAAGAGATTAGAGTTGAAAACTTCCCTAATATGGGGAAAGGAAATAGTTAATCAAGTCCTGGAAGCACAGAGAGTCCCATACAGGATAACTCCAAGGAGAAACACGCCAAGACACATATTAATCAAACTATCAAAAATTAAATATAAAGAAAACATATTAAAAGCAGCAAGGGAAAAACAACAAATAACACACAAGGGAATCCCCATAAGGTTAACAGCTGATCTTTCAGCAGAAACTCTGCAAGCCAGAAGGGAGTGGCAGGATATACTTAAAGTCATGAAGGAGAAAAACCGACAGCCAAGATTACTGTACCCAGCAAGGATCTCATTCAGATTTGATGGAGAAATTAAAACCTTTACAGACAAGCAAAAGCTGAGAGAGTTCGGCACCACCAAACCAGCTTTACAACAGATGCTAAAGGAACTTCTCTAGGCAAGAAACACAAGAGAAGGAAAACACCTACAATAACAAACCCAAAACATTTAAGAAAATGGGAATAGGAACATACATATCAATAATTACCTTAAATGTAAATGGATTAAATGCTCCCACCAAAAGACATAGACTGGCTGAATGGATACAAAAGCAAGACCCATGTATATGCTGTCAACAAGAGACCCACTTCAGACCAGAGACACATACAGACTGAAAGTGAGGGGATGGAAAAAGATATTCCATGCAAATGGAAATCAAAAGAAAGCTGGAGTAGCAATTCTCATATCAGACAAAATAGACTTTAAAATAAAGACTATTACAAGAGACAAAGAAGGACACTATATAATGATCAAGGGATTGATCCAAGAGGAAGGTATAACAATTGTAAATATTTATGCACCCAACATAGGAGCACCTCAATACATAAGGCAAATACTAACAGCCATAAAAGGGGAAATCGACAGCAACACAATCATAGTAGGGGACTTTCACACCCCACTCTCACCAATGGACAGATCATCCAAAATGAAAATAAATAAGGAAACACAAGCTTTAAATGATACATTAAACAAGATGGACTTAATTGATATTTATAGGACATTCCACCCAAACACAACAGAATACACATTTTTCTCAAGTGCTCATGGAACATTCTCCAGGATAGATCATATCTTGGGTCACAAACCAAGCCTTGGTAAATTTAAGAAAATTGAAATCGTATCAAGTATCTTTTCCGACCACAACGCTATGAGACTAGATATCAATTACAGGAAAAGATCTGTAAAAAATACAAACACATGGAGGCTACACAATATACTACTTAATAACGAAGTGATCACTGAAGAAATCAAAGGGGAAATCAAAAAATACCTAGAAACAAATGACAATGGAGACACGACGGCCCAACACCTATGGGATGCAGCAAAAGCAGTTCTAAGAGGGAAGCTTATAGCAATACAATCTTACTTTAAGAAACAAGAAACATCTCAAATAAGCAGCCTAACATTACACCTAAAGCAATTAGAGGAAGAAGAACAAAAAACCACCAAAGTTAGCAGAAGGAAAGAAATCATAAAGATCAGATCAGAAATAAATGACAAAGAAATGAAGGGAACGATATAGCAAAGATCAATAAAACTAAAAGCTGGTTCTTTGAGAAGATAAACAAAATTGATAAACCATTAACCAGACTCATCAAGAAAAAAAGGGAGAAGACTCAAATCAATAAAATTAGAAATGCAAAAGGAGAAGTAACAACTGACACTGCAGAAATACAAAGGATCATGAGAGATTACTACAAGCAACTATATGCCAGTAAAATGGACAACCTGGAGGAAATGGACAAGTTCTTAGAAATGCACAACCTTCCGAGACTGAACCAGGAAGAAACAGAAAATATGAACAGACCAATCACAAGTACTGAAATTGAAACTGTGATTAAAACTCTTCCAACACACAAAAGCCCAGGACCATACGGATTCACAGGCAAATTCTATCAAACATTTAGAGAAGAGCTAACACCTATCCTTCTCAAACTTTTCCAAAATATAGCAGAGGGAGGAACACTCCCAAACTCATTCTACGAGGCCACCATCACCCTGATACCAAAACCAGACAAAGAAGTCACAAAAAAAGAAAACTGCAGGCCAATATCACTGATGAACATAGATGCAAAAATCCTCAACAAAATACTAGCAAACAGAGTCCAACAGCACATTAAAAGGATCATACACCATGATCAAGTGGGGTTTATCCCAGGAATGCAAGGATTCTTCAAGATACGCAAATCAATCAATGTGATACACCATATTAACAAATTGAAGGAGAAAAACCAAATGATCATCTCAATAGATACAGAGAAAGCTTTTGACAAAATTCAACACCCATTTATGATAAAAACCCTCCAGAAAGTAGGCATAGAGGGAACTTTCCTCCACATAATAAAGGCCATATATGACCAATGCACAGCCAACATCATCCTCAATGGTGAAAAACTGAAACCATTTCCACTAAGATCAGGAACAGGACAAGGTTGCCCACTCTCACCACTATTGACATAGTTTTGGAAGTTTTAGCCACAGCAATCAGAGAAGACAAAGAAATAAAAGAAATCCAAATCAGAAAAGAAGAAATAGAGCTGTGACTGTTTTCAGATGACATGATACTATACATAGAGAATCCTAAAGATGTTACCAGATAACTACTAGAGCTACTCAATGAATTTGGTAAAGTAGCAGGATACAAAATTAATGCACAGAAATCACTTGCATTCCTGTACACTAATGATGAAAAATCGGAAAGTGAAATTAAGAAAACACTCCCATTTACCATGGCAACTAAAAGAATAAAATATCTAGGAATAAACCTACCCAAGGAGACAGAAGACTGGTATGAAGAAAATTATAAGACACTGATGAAAGAAATTAATGACGATACAAAGAGATGGAGCGATATACCATGTTCTTGGATTGGAAGAATCAACATTGTGAAAATGACTATACTACTCAAAGCAATCTACAGACTCAATGCAATCCCTATCAAACTACCACTGGCATTTTTCACAGACCTAGATCAAAAAATTTCACAATTGGTATGGAATCACAAAAGGCCCCAAATAGCCAAAGTAACCTTGAGAAAGAAAAACGGTGCTGGAGGAATCAGGCTCCCAGACTTCAGACTATACTCCAAAGCTACAGTAGTCAAGACAGTATGGTACTGGCACAAAAACAGAAGTATAGATCAATGGAACAGGATAGAAAGCCCAGAGATAAACCCATGTACTTATGGTCACATTATTTTTGATAAAGGAGGCAAGAATATAAAATTGAGAAAAGACGCCTCTTCAATAAGTGGTGCTGGGAAAACTGGACAGCTACATGTAAAAGAATGAAATTAGAACACTCCTTAACACCATACACAAAAATAAACTCAAAATGGATTAAAGACCTAAATGTAAGGCCAGACACTCTCAAACTCTTAGAGGAAAACATAGGCAGAACACTCTATGACATAAGTCATAGCAAGATCCTTTTTGACCCAGCTCCTAGAGAAATGGAAATAAAAGCAAAAATAAAGAAATGGGACCTAATGAAACTTACAAGCTTTTGCACAGCAAAGGAAACCATAAACAAGACCAAAAGAAAACCCTCAGAATGGGAGAAAATATTTGCAAATGAAGCAACTGACAAAGGATTAATCTCCAAAATTTACCAGCAGCTCATGCAGCTCAATTTGAAAAAAGCAAACAACCCAATCCAAAAATGGGCAGAAGACCTAAACAGACATTTCTCCAAAGAAGATATACAGATTGCCAACAAACACATGAAAGAATGCTCAACATCACTAATCATTAGAGAAATGCAAATCAAAACTACAATGTGATATCATCTCACACCGGTTAGAATGGCCATCATCAAAAAATCTCCAAACAATAAATGCTGGAGAGGGTGTGGAGAAACTGGAACCCTCATACACTGTTGGTGGGAATGTAAATTGATACAGCCACTATAGAGAACTGTATGGAGGTTCCTTAAAAATCTAAAAATAGAACTGCCATACGACCCAGCAATCCTACTACTGGGCGTATACCCTGAGAAAACCATAATTCAAAAAGAGTTATGGAGAGGTAGGGGCAAGATGGCGGAAGAGTAAGACGCGGAGATCACCTTCCTTCCCACAGATACAGTAGAAATACATCTACACGTGGAACTGCTCCTACAGAACACCCACTGAACGCTGGCAGAAGACGTCAGACCTCCCAAAAGGCAAGAAAATCCCCACGTACTTGGGTAGGGTAAAAGTAAAAAGAAATAATAGAGACAAAAGAATAGGGACGGGACCTGCACCAGTGGGAGGGAGCCGTGAAGGAGGAAAGGTGTCCACACACTAGGAGCCCCTTCGTGGGCAGAGACTGCGGGTGGCAGAGGGGGGAGCTTCGGAGCCACGGAGGAGAGCGCAGCCACAGGGGTGCGGAGGGCAAAGCGGAGAGATTCCCGCATGGAGGATCGGTGCTGAGTAGCACTCACCAGCCCGAGAGGCTTGTCTGCTCAGCCGCCGGGGCGGGCGGGGGCTGGGAGCTGAGGCTCGGGCTTCGGTGCTAGCCGGGAGGGAGTCCGGGAAATAGTCTGCAGCTGCCGAAGAGGCAAGAGACATTTTCTTGCCTCTTTGTTTCCCGGCGCACAAGGAGAGGGGATTCAGAGCGCCGCCTAAACAAACTCCAGAGACGGGCGCGAGCCGCGGCTAACAGCGCGGACCCCAGAGACAGGCGCGAGCCGCGGTTATCAGCGTGGACCCCAGAGACGGGCAGGAGACGCTAAGGCTGCTGCTGCCGCCACCAAGAAGCCGGTGTGCAAGCACAGGTCACTCCCCACACCGCCCCTCCCGGGAGCCGGTGCAGCTCGCCACTGCCAGGCTCCCGTGATCCGGGGACAACTTCCCCGGGAGAATGCACGGCGCGCCTCAGGCTGCTGCAACGTCACACCAGCCTCTGCCACCGCAGGCTCGCCCCGCATCCGTACCCCTCCCTCCCCACAGCCTGAGTGAGCCAGAGCCCCCGAAGCAGCTGCTCCTTTAACCCCGTTCTGTCTGGGCGGGGAACGGACGCCCTCAGGCGACCTACATGCAGAGGCGGGGCCAAATCCAAAGCTGAACCCTGGGAGCTGTACGAACAAAGAAGAGAAAGGGAAATCTCTCCCAGCAGCCTCAGAAGCAGAGGATTAAAGCTCCACAAACAACTTGATGTGCCTGCATCTGTTGAGTACCTGAATAGACAACGAATCATCCCAAATTCAAGAGGGGGACTTTGGGAGCAGGATATATTATTTTTTCCCCTTTTCCTTTTTTTGTGAGTGTATATGTGTATGCTTCTGGGTGAGAATTTGTGTGTATAGCTTTGTTTCACCATTAGTCCTAGGGTTAGGTCCGTCCGTATTTTTTTTTTTTTTACTTAAAAAATTTTTTTTCCTAATATATGTTTTCTTAATAATTTTTTCCTCATTTTCTATTTTTAGAAATTAAAAAAATTTTAATAAGTTTTTCCATTTTTTTACTTTAAAAAATCAAAAAATTTTTCTTAATAAATTTTTTCTTAATAATTTTTTTCTTATTTTTTATTGTAAAAAGTTAATAAATCTATTTTTAAAAATCAAAAAAAAATTTTTCTGAATACATTTACTCTTAATAATTGTTTTCTTATTTTTTATTATAATAGCTTTATTTTATTTTATTTTATCCTCTTTCTTTGTTTCTTTCTATTTTTTTCTCCCTTATATTCTGAGCTGTGTGGATGAAAGGCTCTTGGTGCTCCAGCCAGGCATCAGGGCTGTGCCTCTGAGGTGGGAGAGCCAACTTCAGGACACTGGTCCACAAGAGACCTCCCAGCTCCACGTAATACCAAATGGCGAAAATCTCCCAGAGATCTCCATCTCAACATCAAGACCCAGCTTCACTCAACGACCAGCAAGCTACATTGCTGGACACACTATGCCAAACAACTAACAAGACAGGAACACGGCCCCATCCATTAGCAGAGAGGCTGCCTAAAATCATAATAAGGCCACAGACACCCCAAAACACACCACCAGACGTGGACTTGCCCACCAGAAAGACAAGATCCAACCTCATCCACCAGAACACAGGCACTAGTCCCCTCCACCAGGAAGCCTACACAACCCACTGAACCAACCTCAGCCACTGGGGACAGATACCAAAAACAACGGGAATTACGAACCTGCAGCCTGTGAAAAGGAGACCCCAAACACAGTAAGATAAGCAAAATGAGAAGACAAAAAAACACACAGCAGGTGAAGGAGCAGGGTGAAAACACACCAGACCTAACAAATGAAGAGGAAATAGGCAGTCTACCTGAAAAAGAATTCAGAATAATGAGAGTAAAGATGATCCAAAATCTTGGAAATAGAATAGACAAAATGCAAGAAACATTTAACAAGGATGTAGAAGAACTAAAGAGGAACCAAGCAACGACGAAAAACACAATAAATGAAATTAAAAATACTCTAGACGGGATCAATAGCAGAATAACTGAGGCAGAAGAACGGATAAGTGACCTGGAAGATAAAATAGTGGAAATAGCTACTGCAGAGCAGAATAAAGAAAAAAGAATGAAAAGAACTGAGGACAGTCTCAGAGACCTCTGGGACAACATTAAACGCACCAACATTCGAATTATAGGGGTCCCAGAAGAAGAAGAGAAAAAGAAAGGGACTGAGAAAATATTTGAAGAGATTAGAGTTGAAAACTTCCCTAATATGGGGAAAGGAAATAGTTAATCAAGTCCTGGAAGCACAGAGAGTCCCATACAGGATAAATCCAAGGAGAAACACGCCAAGACACATATTAATCAAACTATCAAAAATTAAATATAAAGCAGCAAGGGAAAAACAACAAATAACACACAAGGGAATCCCCATAAGGTTAACAGCTGATCTTTCAGCAGAAACTCTGCAAGCCAGAAGGGAGTGGCAGGATATACTTAAAGTCATGAAGGAGAAAAACCGACAGCCAAGATTACTGTACCCAGCAAGGATCTCATTCAGATTTGATGGAGAAATTAAAACCTTTACAGACAAGCAAAAGCTGAGAGAGTTCGGCACCACCAAACCAGCTTTACAACAGATGCTAAAGGAACTTCTCTAGGCAAGAAACACAAGAGAAGGAAAACACCTACAATAACAAACCCAAAACATTTAAGAAAATGGGAATAGGAACATACATATCAATAATTACCTTAAATGTAAATGGATTAAATGCTCCCACCAAAAGACATAGACTGGCTGAATGGATACAAAAGCAAGACCCATGTATATGCTGTCAACAAGAGACCCACTTCAGACCAGAGACACATACAGACTGAAAGTGAGGGGATGGAAAAAGATATTCCATGCAAATGGAAATCAAAAGAAAGCTGGAGTAGCAATTCTCATATCAGACAAAATAGACTTTAAAATAAAGACTATTACAAGAGACAAAGAAGGACACTATATAATGATCAAGGGATTGATCCAAGAGGAAGGTATAACAATTGTAAATATTTATGCACCCAACATAGGAGCACCTCAATACATAAGGCAAATACTAACAGCCATAAAAGGGGAAATCGACAGCAACACAATCATAGTAGGGGACTTTCACACCCCACTCTCACCAATGGACAGATCATCCAAAATGAAAATAAATAAGGAAACACAAGCTTTAAATGATACATTAAACAAGATGGACTTAATTGATATTTATAGGACATTCCACCCAAACACAACAGAATACACATTTTTCTCAAGTGCTCATGGAACATTCTCCAGGATAGATCATATCTTGGGTCACAAACCAAGCCTTGGTAAATTTAAGAAAATTGAAATCGTATCAAGTATCTTTTCCGACCACAACGCTATGAGACTAGATATCAATTACAGGAAAAGATCTGTAAAAAATACAAACACATGGAGGCTACACAATATACTACTTAATAACGAAGTGATCACTGAAGAAATCAAAGGGGAAATCAAAAAATACCTAGAAACAAATGACAATGGAGACACGACGGCCCAACACCTATGGGATGCAGCAAAAGCAGTTCTAAGAGGGAAGCTTATAGCAATACAATCTTACTTTAAGAAACAAGAAACATCTCAAATAAGCAGCCTAACATTACACCTAAAGCAATTAGAGGAAGAAGAACAAAAAACCACCAAAGTTAGCAGAAGGAAAGAAATCATAAAGATCAGATCAGAAATAAATGACAAAGAAATGAAGGGAACGATATAGCAAAGATCAATAAAACTAAAAGCTGGTTCTTTGAGAAGATAAACAAAATTGATAAACCATTAACCAGACTCATCAAGAAAAAAAGGGAGAAGACTCAAATCAATAAAATTAGAAATGCAAAAGGAGAAGTAACAACTGACACTGCAGAAATACAAAGGATCATGAGAGATTACTACAAGCAACTATATGCCAGTAAAATGGACAACCTGGAGGAAATGGACAAGTTCTTAGAAATGCACAACCTTCCGAGACTGAACCAGGAAGAAACAGAAAATATGAACAGACCAATCACAAGTACTGAAATTGAAACTGTGATTAAAACTCTTCCAACACACAAAAGCCCAGGACCATACGGATTCACAGGCAAATTCTATCAAACATTTAGAGAAGAGCTAACACCTATCCTTCTCAAACTTTTCCAAAATATAGCAGAGGGAGGAACACTCCCAAACTCATTCTACGAGGCCACCATCACCCTGATACCAAAACCAGACAAAGAAGTCACAAAAAAAGAAAACTGCAGGCCAATATCACTGATGAACATAGATGCAAAAATCCTCAACAAAATACTAGCAAACAGAGTCCAACAGCACATTAAAAGGATCATACACCATGATCAAGTGGGGTTTATCCCAGGAATGCAAGGATTCTTCAAGATACGCAAATCAATCAATGTGATACACCATATTAACAAATTGAAGGAGAAAAACCAAATGATCATCTCAATAGATACAGAGAAAGCTTTTGACAAAATTCAACACCCATTTATGATAAAAACCCTCCAGAAAGTAGGCATAGAGGGAACTTTCCTCCACATAATAAAGGCCATATATGACCAATGCACAGCCAACATCATCCTCAATGGTGAAAAACTGAAACCATTTCCACTAAGATCAGGAACAGGACAAGGTTGCCCACTCTCACCACTATTGACATAGTTTTGGAAGTTTTAGCCACAGCAATCAGAGAAGACAAAGAAATAAAAGAAATCCAAATCAGAAAAGAAGAAATAGAGCTGTGACTGTTTTCAGATGACATGATACTATACATAGAGAATCCTAAAGATGTTACCAGATAACTACTAGAGCTACTCAATGAATTTGGTAAAGTAGCAGGATACAAAATTAATGCACAGAAATCACTTGCATTCCTGTACACTAATGATGAAAAATCGGAAAGTGAAATTAAGAAAACACTCCCATTTACCATGGCAACTAAAAGAATAAAATATCTAGGAATAAACCTACCCAAGGAGACAGAAGACTGGTATGAAGAAAATTATAAGACACTGATGAAAGAAATTAATGACGATACAAAGAGATGGAGCGATATACCATGTTCTTGGATTGGAAGAATCAACATTGTGAAAATGACTATACTACTCAAAGCAATCTACAGACTCAATGCAATCCCTATCAAACTACCACTGGCATTTTTCACAGACCTAGATCAAAAAATTTCACAATTGGTATGGAATCACAAAAGGCCCCAAATAGCCAAAGTAACCTTGAGAAAGAAAAACGGTGCTGGAGGAATCAGGCTCCCAGACTTCAGACTATACTCCAAAGCTACAGTAGTCAAGACAGTATGGTACTGGCACAAAAACAGAAGTATAGATCAATGGAACAGGATAGAAAGCCCAGAGATAAACCCATGTACTTATGGTCACATTATTTTTGATAAAGGAGGCAAGAATATAAAATTGAGAAAAGACGCCTCTTCAATAAGTGGTGCTGGGAAAACTGGACAGCTACATGTAAAAGAATGAAATTAGAACACTCCTTAACACCATACACAAAAATAAACTCAAAATGGATTAAAGACCTAAATGTAAGGCCAGACACTCTCAAACTCTTAGAGGAAAACATAGGCAGAACACTCTATGACATAAGTCATAGCAAGATCCTTTTTGACCCAGCTCCTAGAGAAATGGAAATAAAAGCAAAAATAAAGAAATGGGACCTAATGAAACTTACAAGCTTTTGCACAGCAAAGGAAACCATAAACAAGACCAAAAGAAAACCCTCAGAATGGGAGAAAATATTTGCAAATGAAGCAACTGACAAAGGATTAATCTCCAAAATTTACCAGCAGCTCATGCAGCTCAATTTGAAAAAAGCAAACAACCCAATCCAAAAATGGGCAGAAGACCTAAACAGACATTTCTCCAAAGAAGATATACAGATTGCCAACAAACACATGAAAGAATGCTCAACATCACTAATCATTAGAGAAATGCAAATCAAAACTACAATGTGATATCATCTCACACCGGTTAGAATGGCCATCATCAAAAAATCTCCAAACAATAAATGCTGGAGAGGGTGTGGAGAAACTGGAACCCTCATACACTGTTGGTGGGAATGTAAATTGATACAGCCACTATAGAGAACTGTATGGAGGTTCCTTAAAAATCTAAAAATAGAACTGCCATACGACCCAGCAATCCTACTACTGGGCGTATACCCTGAGAAAACCATAATTCAAAAAGAGTTATGGAGAGGTAGGGGCAAGATGGCGGAAGAGTAAGACGCGGAGATCACCTTCCTTCCCACAGATACAGTAGAAATACATCTACACGTGGAACTGCTCCTACAGAACACCCACTGAACGCTGGCAGAAGACGTCAGACCTCCCAAAAGGCAAGAAAATCCCCACGTACTTGGGTAGGGTAAAAGTAAAAAGAAATAATAGAGACAAAAGAATAGGGACGGGACCTGCACCAGTGGGAGGGAGCCGTGAAGGAGGAAAGGTGTCCACACACTAGGAGCCCCTTCGTGGGCAGAGACTGCGGGTGGCAGAGGGGGGAGCTTCGGAGCCACGGAGGAGAGCGCAGCCACAGGGGTGCGGAGGGCAAAGCGGAGAGATTCCCGCATGGAGGATCGGTGCTGAGTAGCACTCACCAGCCCGAGAGGCTTGTCTGCTCAGCCGCCGGGGCGGGCGGGGGCTGGGAGCTGAGGCTCGGGCTTCGGTGCTAGCCGGGAGGGAGTCCGGGAAATAGTCTGCAGCTGCCGAAGAGGCAAGAGACATTTTCTTGCCTCTTTGTTTCCCGGCGCACAAGGAGAGGGGATTCAGAGCGCCGCCTAAACAAACTCCAGAGACGGGCGCGAGCCGCGGCTAACAGCGCGGACCCCAGAGACAGGCGCGAGCCGCGGTTATCAGCGTGGACCCCAGAGACGGGCAGGAGACGCTAAGGCTGCTGCTGCCGCCACCAAGAAGCCGGTGTGCAAGCACAGGTCACTCCCCACACCGCCCCTCCCGGGAGCCGGTGCAGCTCGCCACTGCCAGGCTCCCGTGATCCGGGGACAACTTCCCCGGGAGAATGCACGGCGCGCCTCAGGCTGCTGCAACGTCACACCAGCCTCTGCCACCGCAGGCTCGCCCCGCATCCGTACCCCTCCCTCCCCACAGCCTGAGTGAGCCAGAGCCCCCGAAGCAGCTGCTCCTTTAACCCCGTTCTGTCTGGGCGGGGAACGGACGCCCTCAGGCGACCTACATGCAGAGGCGGGGCCAAATCCAAAGCTGAACCCTGGGAGCTGTACGAACAAAGAAGAGAAAGGGAAATCTCTCCCAGCAGCCTCAGAAGCAGAGGATTAAAGCTCCACAAACAACTTGATGTGCCTGCATCTGTTGAGTACCTGAATAGACAACGAATCATCCCAAATTCAAGAGGGGGACTTTGGGAGCAGGATATATTATTTTTTCCCCTTTTCCTTTTTTTGTGAGTGTATATGTGTATGCTTCTGGGTGAGAATTTGTGTGTATAGCTTTGTTTCACCATTAGTCCTAGGGTTAGGTCCGTCCGTATTTTTTTTTTTTTTACTTAAAAAATTTTTTTTCCTAATATATGTTTTCTTAATAATTTTTTCCTCATTTTCTATTTTTAGAAATTAAAAAAATTTTAATAAGTTTTTCCATTTTTTTACTTTAAAAAATCAAAAAATTTTTCTTAATAAATTTTTTCTTAATAATTTTTTTCTTATTTTTTATTGTAAAAAGTTAATAAATCTATTTTTAAAAATCAAAAAAAAATTTTTCTGAATACATTTACTCTTAATAATTGTTTTCTTATTTTTTATTATAATAGCTTTATTTTATTTTATTTTATCCTCTTTCTTTGTTTCTTTCTATTTTTTTCTCCCTTATATTCTGAGCTGTGTGGATGAAAGGCTCTTGGTGCTCCAGCCAGGCATCAGGGCTGTGCCTCTGAGGTGGGAGAGCCAACTTCAGGACACTGGTCCACAAGAGACCTCCCAGCTCCACATAATACCAAACGGCGAAAATCTCCCAGAGATCTCCATCTCAACATCAAGACCCAGCTTCACTCAACGACCAGCAAGCTACATTGCTGGACACACTATGCCAAACAACTAACAAGACAGGAACACGGCCCCATCCATTAGCAGAGAGGCTGCCTAAAATCATAATAAGGCCACAGACACCCCAAAACACACCACCAGACGTGGACTTGCCCACCAGAAAGACAAGATCCAACCTCATCCACCAGAACACAGGCACTAGTCCCCTCCACCAGGAAGCCTACACAACCCACTGAACCAACCTCAGCCACTGGGGACAGATACCAAAAACAACGGGAATTACGAACCTGCAGCCTGTGAAAAGGAGACCCCAAACACAGTAAGATAAGCAAAATGAGAAGACAAAAAAACACACAGCAGGTGAAGGAGCAGGGTGAAAACACACCAGACCTAACAAATGAAGAGGAAATAGGCAGTCTACCTGAAAAAGAATTCAGAATAATGAGAGTAAAGATGATCCAAAATCTTGGAAATAGAATAGACAAAATGCAAGAAACATTTAACAAGGATGTAGAAGAACTAAAGAGGAACCAAGCAACGACGAAAAACACAATAAATGAAATTAAAAATACTCTAGACGGGATCAATAGCAGAATAACTGAGGCAGAAGAACGGATAAGTGACCTGGAAGATAAAATAGTGGAAATAGCTACTGCAGAGCAGAATAAAGAAAAAAGAATGAAAAGAACTGAGGACAGTCTCAGAGACCTCTGGGACAACATTAAACGCACCAACATTCGAATTATAGGGGTCCCAGAAGAAGAAGAGAAAAAGAAAGGGACTGAGAAAATATTTGAAGAGATTAGAGTTGAAAACTTCCCTAATATGGGGAAAGGAAATAGTTAATCAAGTCCTGGAAGCACAGAGAGTCCCATACAGGATAAATCCAAGGAGAAACACGCCAAGACACATATTAATCAAACTATCAAAAATTAAATATAAAGCAGCAAGGGAAAAACAACAAATAACACACAAGGGAATCCCCATAAGGTTAACAGCTGATCTTTCAGCAGAAACTCTGCAAGCCAGAAGGGAGTGGCAGGATATACTTAAAGTCATGAAGGAGAAAAACCGACAGCCAAGATTACTGTACCCAGCAAGGATCTCATTCAGATTTGATGGAGAAATTAAAACCTTTACAGACAAGCAAAAGCTGAGAGAGTTCGGCACCACCAAACCAGCTTTACAACAGATGCTAAAGGAACTTCTCTAGGCAAGAAACACAAGAGAAGGAAAACACCTACAATAACAAACCCAAAACATTTAAGAAAATGGGAATAGGAACATACATATCAATAATTACCTTAAATGTAAATGGATTAAATGCTCCCACCAAAAGACATAGACTGGCTGAATGGATACAAAAGCAAGACCCATGTATATGCTGTCAACAAGAGACCCACTTCAGACCAGAGACACATACAGACTGAAAGTGAGGGGATGGAAAAAGATATTCCATGCAAATGGAAATCAAAAGAAAGCTGGAGTAGCAATTCTCATATCAGACAAAATAGACTTTAAAATAAAGACTATTACAAGAGACAAAGAAGGACACTATATAATGATCAAGGGATTGATCCAAGAGGAAGGTATAACAATTGTAAATATTTATGCACCCAACATAGGAGCACCTCAATACATAAGGCAAATACTAACAGCCATAAAAGGGGAAATCGACAGCAACACAATCATAGTAGGGGACTTTCACACCCCACTCTCACCAATGGACAGATCATCCAAAATGAAAATAAATAAGGAAACACAAGCTTTAAATGATACATTAAACAAGATGGACTTAATTGATATTTATAGGACATTCCACCCAAACACAACAGAATACACATTTTTCTCAAGTGCTCATGGAACATTCTCCAGGATAGATCATATCTTGGGTCACAAACCAAGCCTTGGTAAATTTAAGAAAATTGAAATCGTATCAAGTATCTTTTCCGACCACAACGCTATGAGACTAGATATCAATTACAGGAAAAGATCTGTAAAAAATACAAACACATGGAGGCTACACAATATACTACTTAATAACGAAGTGATCACTGAAGAAATCAAAGGGGAAATCAAAAAATACCTAGAAACAAATGACAATGGAGACACGACGGCCCAACACCTATGGGATGCAGCAAAAGCAGTTCTAAGAGGGAAGCTTATAGCAATACAATCTTACTTTAAGAAACAAGAAACATCTCAAATAAGCAGCCTAACATTACACCTAAAGCAATTAGAGGAAGAAGAACAAAAAACCACCAAAGTTAGCAGAAGGAAAGAAATCATAAAGATCAGATCAGAAATAAATGACAAAGAAATGAAGGGAACGATATAGCAAAGATCAATAAAACTAAAAGCTGGTTCTTTGAGAAGATAAACAAAATTGATAAACCATTAACCAGACTCATCAAGAAAAAAAGGGAGAAGACTCAAATCAATAAAATTAGAAATGCAAAAGGAGAAGTAACAACTGACACTGCAGAAATACAAAGGATCATGAGAGATTACTACAAGCAACTATATGCCAGTAAAATGGACAACCTGGAGGAAATGGACAAGTTCTTAGAAATGCACAACCTTCCGAGACTGAACCAGGAAGAAACAGAAAATATGAACAGACCAATCACAAGTACTGAAATTGAAACTGTGATTAAAACTCTTCCAACACACAAAAGCCCAGGACCATACGGATTCACAGGCAAATTCTATCAAACATTTAGAGAAGAGCTAACACCTATCCTTCTCAAACTTTTCCAAAATATAGCAGAGGGAGGAACACTCCCAAACTCATTCTACGAGGCCACCATCACCCTGATACCAAAACCAGACAAAGAAGTCACAAAAAAAGAAAACTGCAGGCCAATATCACTGATGAACATAGATGCAAAAATCCTCAACAAAATACTAGCAAACAGAGTCCAACAGCACATTAAAAGGATCATACACCATGATCAAGTGGGGTTTATCCCAGGAATGCAAGGATTCTTCAAGATACGCAAATCAATCAATGTGATACACCATATTAACAAATTGAAGGAGAAAAACCAAATGATCATCTCAATAGATACAGAGAAAGCTTTTGACAAAATTCAACACCCATTTATGATAAAAACCCTCCAGAAAGTAGGCATAGAGGGAACTTTCCTCCACATAATAAAGGCCATATATGACCAATGCACAGCCAACATCATCCTCAATGGTGAAAAACTGAAACCATTTCCACTAAGATCAGGAACAGGACAAGGTTGCCCACTCTCACCACTATTGACATAGTTTTGGAAGTTTTAGCCACAGCAATCAGAGAAGACAAAGAAATAAAAGAAATCCAAATCAGAAAAGAAGAAATAGAGCTGTGACTGTTTTCAGATGACATGATACTATACATAGAGAATCCTAAAGATGTTACCAGATAACTACTAGAGCTACTCAATGAATTTGGTAAAGTAGCAGGATACAAAATTAATGCACAGAAATCACTTGCATTCCTGTACACTAATGATGAAAAATCGGAAAGTGAAATTAAGAAAACACTCCCATTTACCATGGCAACTAAAAGAATAAAATATCTAGGAATAAACCTACCCAAGGAGACAGAAGACTGGTATGAAGAAAATTATAAGACACTGATGAAAGAAATTAATGACGATACAAAGAGATGGAGCGATATACCATGTTCTTGGATTGGAAGAATCAACATTGTGAAAATGACTATACTACTCAAAGCAATCTACAGACTCAATGCAATCCCTATCAAACTACCACTGGCATTTTTCACAGACCTAGATCAAAAAATTTCACAATTGGTATGGAATCACAAAAGGCCCCAAATAGCCAAAGTAACCTTGAGAAAGAAAAACGGTGCTGGAGGAATCAGGCTCCCAGACTTCAGACTATACTCCAAAGCTACAGTAGTCAAGACAGTATGGTACTGGCACAAAAACAGAAGTATAGATCAATGGAACAGGATAGAAAGCCCAGAGATAAACCCATGTACTTATGGTCACATTATTTTTGATAAAGGAGGCAAGAATATAAAATTGAGAAAAGACGCCTCTTCAATAAGTGGTGCTGGGAAAACTGGACAGCTACATGTAAAAGAATGAAATTAGAACACTCCTTAACACCATACACAAAAATAAACTCAAAATGGATTAAAGACCTAAATGTAAGGCCAGACACTCTCAAACTCTTAGAGGAAAACATAGGCAGAACACTCTATGACATAAGTCATAGCAAGATCCTTTTTGACCCAGCTCCTAGAGAAATGGAAATAAAAGCAAAAATAAAGAAATGGGACCTAATGAAACTTACAAGCTTTTGCACAGCAAAGGAAACCATAAACAAGACCAAAAGAAAACCCTCAGAATGGGAGAAAATATTTGCAAATGAAGCAACTGACAAAGGATTAATCTCCAAAATTTACCAGCAGCTCATGCAGCTCAATTTGAAAAAAGCAAACAACCCAATCCAAAAATGGGCAGAAGACCTAAACAGACATTTCTCCAAAGAAGATATACAGATTGCCAACAAACACATGAAAGAATGCTCAACATCACTAATCATTAGAGAAATGCAAATCAAAACTACAATGTGATATCATCTCACACCGGTTAGAATGGCCATCATCAAAAAATCTCCAAACAATAAATGCTGGAGAGGGTGTGGAGAAACTGGAACCCTCATACACTGTTGGTGGGAATGTAAATTGATACAGCCACTATAGAGAACTGTATGGAGGTTCCTTAAAAATCTAAAAATAGAACTGCCATACGACCCAGCAATCCTACTACTGGGCGTATACCCTGAGAAAACCATAATTCAAAAAGAGTTATGGAGAGGTAGGGGCAAGATGGCGGAAGAGTAAGACGCGGAGATCACCTTCCTTCCCACAGATACAGTAGAAATACATCTACACGTGGAACTGCTCCTACAGAACACCCACTGAACGCTGGCAGAAGACGTCAGACCTCCCAAAAGGCAAGAAAATCCCCACGTACTTGGGTAGGGTAAAAGTAAAAAGAAATAATAGAGACAAAAGAATAGGGACGGGACCTGCACCAGTGGGAGGGAGCCGTGAAGGAGGAAAGGTGTCCACACACTAGGAGCCCCTTCGTGGGCAGAGACTGCGGGTGGCAGAGGGGGGAGCTTCGGAGCCACGGAGGAGAGCGCAGCCACAGGGGTGCGGAGGGCAAAGCGGAGAGATTCCCGCATGGAGGATCGGTGCTGAGTAGCACTCACCAGCCCGAGAGGCTTGTCTGCTCAGCCGCCGGGGCGGGCGGGGGCTGGGAGCTGAGGCTCGGGCTTCGGTGCTAGCCGGGAGGGAGTCCGGGAAATAGTCTGCAGCTGCCGAAGAGGCAAGAGACATTTTCTTGCCTCTTTGTTTCCCGGCGCGCAAGGAGAGGGGATTCAGAGCGCCGCCTAAACAAACTCCAGAGACGGGCGCGAGCCGCGGCTAACAGCGCGGACCCCAGAGACAGGCGCGAGCCGCGGTTATCAGCGTGGACCCCAGAGACGGGCAGGAGACGCTAAGGCTGCTGCTGCCGCCACCAAGAAGCCGGTGTGCAAGCACAGGTCACTCCCCACACCGCCCCTCCCGGGAGCCGGTGCAGCTCGCCACTGCCAGGCTCCCGTGATCCGGGGACAACTTCCCCGGGAGAATGCACGGCGCGCCTCAGGCTGCTGCAACGTCACACCAGCCTCTGCCACCGCAGGCTCGCCCCGCATCCGTACCCCTCCCTCCCCACAGCCTGAGTGAGCCAGAGCCCCCGAAGCAGCTGCTCCTTTAACCCCGTTCTGTCTGGGCGGGGAACGGACGCCCTCAGGCGACCTACATGCAGAGGCGGGGCCAAATCCAAAGCTGAACCCTGGGAGCTGTACGAACAAAGAAGAGAAAGGGAAATCTCTCCCAGCAGCCTCAGAAGCAGAGGATTAAAGCTCCACAAACAACTTGATGTGCCTGCATCTGTTGAGTACCTGAATAGACAACGAATCATCCCAAATTCAAGAGGGGGACTTTGGGAGCAGGATATATTATTTTTTCCCCTTTTCCTTTTTTTGTGAGTGTATATGTGTATGCTTCTGGGTGAGAATTTGTGTGTATAGCTTTGTTTCACCATTAGTCCTAGGGTTAGGTCCGTCCGTATTTTTTTTTTTTTTACTTAAAAAATTTTTTTTCCTAATATATGTTTTCTTAATAATTTTTTCCTCATTTTCTATTTTTAGAAATTAAAAAAATTTTAATAAGTTTTTCCATTTTTTTACTTTAAAAAATCAAAAAATTTTTCTTAATAAATTTTTTCTTAATAATTTTTTTCTTATTTTTTATTGTAAAAAGTTAATAAATCTATTTTTAAAAATCAAAAAAAAATTTTTCTGAATACATTTACTCTTAATAATTGTTTTCTTATTTTTTATTATAATAGCTTTATTTTATTTTATTTTATCCTCTTTCTTTGTTTCTTTCTATTTTTTTCTCCCTTATATTCTGAGCTGTGTGGATGAAAGGCTCTTGGTGCTCCAGCCAGGCATCAGGGCTGTGCCTCTGAGGTGGGAGAGCCAACTTCAGGACACTGGTCCACAAGAGACCTCCCAGCTCCACGTAATACCAAACGGCGAAAATCTCCCAGAGATCTCCATCTCAACATCAAGACCCAGCTTCACTCAACGACCAGCAAGCTACATTGCTGGACACACTATGCCAAACAACTAACAAGACAGGAACACGGCCCCATCCATTAGCAGAGAGGCTGCCTAAAATCATAATAAGGCCACAGACACCCCAAAACACACCACCAGACGTGGACTTGCCCACCAGAAAGACAAGATCCAACCTCATCCACCAGAACACAGGCACTAGTCCCCTCCACCAGGAAGCCTACACAACCCACTGAACCAACCTCAGCCACTGGGGACAGATACCAAAAACAACGGGAATTACGAACCTGCAGCCTGTGAAAAGGAGACCCCAAACACAGTAAGATAAGCAAAATGAGAAGACAAAAAAACACACAGCAGGTGAAGGAGCAGGGTGAAAACACACCAGACCTAACAAATGAAGAGGAAATAGGCAGTCTACCTGAAAAAGAATTCAGAATAATGAGAGTAAAGATGATCCAAAATCTTGGAAATAGAATAGACAAAATGCAAGAAACATTTAACAAGGATGTAGAAGAACTAAAGAGGAACCAAGCAACGACGAAAAACACAATAAATGAAATTAAAAATACTCTAGACGGGATCAATAGCAGAATAACTGAGGCAGAAGAACGGATAAGTGACCTGGAAGATAAAATAGTGGAAATAGCTACTGCAGAGCAGAATAAAGAAAAAAGAATGAAAAGAACTGAGGACAGTCTCAGAGACCTCTGGGACAACATTAAACGCACCAACATTCGAATTATAGGGGTCCCAGAAGAAGAAGAGAAAAAGAAAGGGACTGAGAAAATATTTGAAGAGATTAGAGTTGAAAACTTCCCTAATATGGGGAAAGGAAATAGTTAATCAAGTCCTGGAAGCACAGAGAGTCCCATACAGGATAAATCCAAGGAGAAACACGCCAAGACACATATTAATCAAACTATCAAAAATTAAATATAAAGAAAACATATTAAAAGCAGCAAGGGAAAAACAACAAATAACACACAAGGGAATCCCCATAAGGTTAACAGCTGATCTTTCAGCAGAAACTCTGCAAGCCAGAAGGGAGTGGCAGGATATACTTAAAGTCATGAAGGAGAAAAACCGACAGCCAAGATTACTGTACCCAGCAAGGATCTCATTCAGATTTGATGGAGAAATTAAAACCTTTACAGACAAGCAAAAGCTGAGAGAGTTCGGCACCACCAAACCAGCTTTACAACAGATGCTAAAGGAACTTCTCTAGGCAAGAAACACAAGAGAAGGAAAACACCTACAATAACAAACCCAAAACATTTAAGAAAATGGGAATAGGAACATACATATCAATAATTACCTTAAATGTAAATGGATTAAATGCTCCCACCAAAAGACATAGACTGGCTGAATGGATACAAAAGCAAGACCCATGTATATGCTGTCAACAAGAGACCCACTTCAGACCAGAGACACATACAGACTGAAAGTGAGGGGATGGAAAAAGATATTCCATGCAAATGGAAATCAAAAGAAAGCTGGAGTAGCAATTCTCATATCAGACAAAATAGACTTTAAAATAAAGACTATTACAAGAGACAAAGAAGGACACTATATAATGATCAAGGGATTGATCCAAGAGGAAGGTATAACAATTGTAAATATTTATGCACCCAACATAGGAGCACCTCAATACATAAGGCAAATACTAACAGCCATAAAAGGGGAAATCGACAGCAACACAATCATAGTAGGGGACTTTCACACCCCACTCTCACCAATGGACAGATCATCCAAAATGAAAATAAATAAGGAAACACAAGCTTTAAATGATACATTAAACAAGATGGACTTAATTGATATTTATAGGACATTCCACCCAAACACAACAGAATACACATTTTTCTCAAGTGCTCATGGAACATTCTCCAGGATAGATCATATCTTGGGTCACAAACCAAGCCTTGGTAAATTTAAGAAAATTGAAATCGTATCAAGTATCTTTTCCGACCACAACGCTATGAGACTAGATATCAATTACAGGAAAAGATCTGTAAAAAATACAAACACATGGAGGCTACACAATATACTACTTAATAACGAAGTGATCACTGAAGAAATCAAAGGGGAAATCAAAAAATACCTAGAAACAAATGACAATGGAGACACGACGGCCCAACACCTATGGGATGCAGCAAAAGCAGTTCTAAGAGGGAAGCTTATAGCAATACAATCTTACTTTAAGAAACAAGAAACATCTCAAATAAGCAGCCTAACATTACACCTAAAGCAATTAGAGGAAGAAGAACAAAAAACCACCAAAGTTAGCAGAAGGAAAGAAATCATAAAGATCAGATCAGAAATAAATGACAAAGAAATGAAGGGAACGATATAGCAAAGATCAATAAAACTAAAAGCTGGTTCTTTGAGAAGATAAACAAAATTGATAAACCATTAACCAGACTCATCAAGAAAAAAAGGGAGAAGACTCAAATCAATAAAATTAGAAATGCAAAAGGAGAAGTAACAACTGACACTGCAGAAATACAAAGGATCATGAGAGATTACTACAAGCAACTATATGCCAGTAAAATGGACAACCTGGAGGAAATGGACAAGTTCTTAGAAATGCACAACCTTCCGAGACTGAACCAGGAAGAAACAGAAAATATGAACAGACCAATCACAAGTACTGAAATTGAAACTGTGATTAAAACTCTTCCAACACACAAAAGCCCAGGACCATACGGATTCACAGGCAAATTCTATCAAACATTTAGAGAAGAGCTAACACCTATCCTTCTCAAACTTTTCCAAAATATAGCAGAGGGAGGAACACTCCCAAACTCATTCTACGAGGCCACCATCACCCTGATACCAAAACCAGACAAAGAAGTCACAAAAAAAGAAAACTGCAGGCCAATATCACTGATGAACATAGATGCAAAAATCCTCAACAAAATACTAGCAAACAGAGTCCAACAGCACATTAAAAGGATCATACACCATGATCAAGTGGGGTTTATCCCAGGAATGCAAGGATTCTTCAAGATACGCAAATCAATCAATGTGATACACCATATTAACAAATTGAAGGAGAAAAACCAAATGATCATCTCAATAGATACAGAGAAAGCTTTTGACAAAATTCAACACCCATTTATGATAAAAACCCTCCAGAAAGTAGGCATAGAGGGAACTTTCCTCCACATAATAAAGGCCATATATGACCAATGCACAGCCAACATCATCCTCAATGGTGAAAAACTGAAACCATTTCCACTAAGATCAGGAACAGGACAAGGTTGCCCACTCTCACCACTATTGACATAGTTTTGGAAGTTTTAGCCACAGCAATCAGAGAAGACAAAGAAATAAAAGAAATCCAAATCAGAAAAGAAGAAATAGAGCTGTGACTGTTTTCAGATGACATGATACTATACATAGAGAATCCTAAAGATGTTACCAGATAACTACTAGAGCTACTCAATGAATTTGGTAAAGTAGCAGGATACAAAATTAATGCACAGAAATCACTTGCATTCCTGTACACTAATGATGAAAAATCGGAAAGTGAAATTAAGAAAACACTCCCATTTACCATGGCAACTAAAAGAATAAAATATCTAGGAATAAACCTACCCAAGGAGACAGAAGACTGGTATGAAGAAAATTATAAGACACTGATGAAAGAAATTAATGACGATACAAAGAGATGGAGCGATATACCATGTTCTTGGATTGGAAGAATCAACATTGTGAAAATGACTATACTACTCAAAGCAATCTACAGACTCAATGCAATCCCTATCAAACTACCACTGGCATTTTTCACAGACCTAGATCAAAAAATTTCACAATTGGTATGGAATCACAAAAGGCCCCAAATAGCCAAAGTAACCTTGAGAAAGAAAAACGGTGCTGGAGGAATCAGGCTCCCAGACTTCAGACTATACTCCAAAGCTACAGTAGTCAAGACAGTATGGTACTGGCACAAAAACAGAAGTATAGATCAATGGAACAGGATAGAAAGCCCAGAGATAAACCCATGTACTTATGGTCACATTATTTTTGATAAAGGAGGCAAGAATATAAAATTGAGAAAAGACGCCTCTTCAATAAGTGGTGCTGGGAAAACTGGACAGCTACATGTAAAAGAATGAAATTAGAACACTCCTTAACACCATACACAAAAATAAACTCAAAATGGATTAAAGACCTAAATGTAAGGCCAGACACTCTCAAACTCTTAGAGGAAAACATAGGCAGAACACTCTATGACATAAGTCATAGCAAGATCCTTTTTGACCCAGCTCCTAGAGAAATGGAAATAAAAGCAAAAATAAAGAAATGGGACCTAATGAAACTTACAAGCTTTTGCACAGCAAAGGAAACCATAAACAAGACCAAAAGAAAACCCTCAGAATGGGAGAAAATATTTGCAAATGAAGCAACTGACAAAGGATTAATCTCCAAAATTTACCAGCAGCTCATGCAGCTCAATTTGAAAAAAGCAAACAACCCAATCCAAAAATGGGCAGAAGACCTAAACAGACATTTCTCCAAAGAAGATATACAGATTGCCAACAAACACATGAAAGAATGCTCAACATCACTAATCATTAGAGAAATGCAAATCAAAACTACAATGTGATATCATCTCACACCGGTTAGAATGGCCATCATCAAAAAATCTCCAAACAATAAATGCTGGAGAGGGTGTGGAGAAACTGGAACCCTCATACACTGTTGGTGGGAATGTAAATTGATACAGCCACTATAGAGAACTGTATGGAGGTTCCTTAAAAATCTAAAAATAGAACTGCCATACGACCCAGCAATCCTACTACTGGGCGTATACCCTGAGAAAACCATAATTCAAAAAGAGTTATGGAGAGGTAGGGGCAAGATGGCGGAAGAGTAAGACGCGGAGATCACCTTCCTTCCCACAGATACAGTAGAAATACATCTACACGTGGAACTGCTCCTACAGAACACCCACTGAACGCTGGCAGAAGACGTCAGACCTCCCAAAAGGCAAGAAAATCCCCACGTACTTGGGTAGGGTAAAAGTAAAAAGAAATAATAGAGACAAAAGAATAGGGACGGGACCTGCACCAGTGGGAGGGAGCCGTGAAGGAGGAAAGGTGTCCACACACTAGGAGCCCCTTCGTGGGCAGAGACTGCGGGTGGCAGAGGGGGGAGCTTCGGAGCCACGGAGGAGAGCGCAGCCACAGGGGTGCGGAGGGCAAAGCGGAGAGATTCCCGCATGGAGGATCGGTGCTGAGTAGCACTCACCAGCCCGAGAGGCTTGTCTGCTCAGCCGCCGGGGCGGGCGGGGGCTGGGAGCTGAGGCTCGGGCTTCGGTGCTAGCCGGGAGGGAGTCCGGGAAATAGTCTGCAGCTGCCGAAGAGGCAAGAGACATTTTCTTGCCTCTTTGTTTCCCGGCGCACAAGGAGAGGGGATTCAGAGCGCCGCCTAAACAAACTCCAGAGACGGGCGCGAGCCGCGGCTAACAGCGCGGACCCCAGAGACAGGCGCGAGCCGCGGTTATCAGCGTGGACCCCAGAGACGGGCAGGAGACGCTAAGGCTGCTGCTGCCGCCACCAAGAAGCCGGTGTGCAAGCACAGGTCACTCCCCACACCGCCCCTCCCGGGAGCCGGTGCAGCTCGCCACTGCCAGGCTCCCGTGATCCGGGGACAACTTCCCCGGGAGAATGCACGGCGCGCCTCAGGCTGCTGCAACGTCACACCAGCCTCTGCCACCGCAGGCTCGCCCCGCATCCGTACCCCTCCCTCCCCACAGCCTGAGTGAGCCAGAGCCCCCGAAGCAGCTGCTCCTTTAACCCCGTTCTGTCTGGGCGGGGAACGGACGCCCTCAGGCGACCTACATGCAGAGGCGGGGCCAAATCCAAAGCTGAACCCTGGGAGCTGTACGAACAAAGAAGAGAAAGGGAAATCTCTCCCAGCAGCCTCAGAAGCAGAGGATTAAAGCTCCACAAACAACTTGATGTGCCTGCATCTGTTGAGTACCTGAATAGACAACGAATCATCCCAAATTCAAGAGGGGGACTTTGGGAGCAGGATATATTATTTTTTCCCCTTTTCCTTTTTTTGTGAGTGTATATGTGTATGCTTCTGGGTGAGAATTTGTGTGTATAGCTTTGTTTCACCATTAGTCCTAGGGTTAGGTCCGTCCGTATTTTTTTTTTTTTTACTTAAAAAATTTTTTTTCCTAATATATGTTTTCTTAATAATTTTTTCCTCATTTTCTATTTTTAGAAATTAAAAAAATTTTAATAAGTTTTTCCATTTTTTTACTTTAAAAAATCAAAAAATTTTTCTTAATAAATTTTTTCTTAATAATTTTTTTCTTATTTTTTATTGTAAAAAGTTAATAAATCTATTTTTAAAAATCAAAAAAAAATTTTTCTGAATACATTTACTCTTAATAATTGTTTTCTTATTTTTTATTATAATAGCTTTATTTTATTTTATTTTATCCTCTTTCTTTGTTTCTTTCTATTTTTTTCTCCCTTATATTCTGAGCTGTGTGGATGAAAGGCTCTTGGTGCTCCAGCCAGGCATCAGGGCTGTGCCTCTGAGGTGGGAGAGCCAACTTCAGGACACTGGTCCACAAGAGACCTCCCAGCTCCACATAATACCAAACGGCGAAAATCTCCCAGAGATCTCCATCTCAACATCAAGACCCAGCTTCACTCAACGACCAGCAAGCTACATTGCTGGACACACTATGCCAAACAACTAACAAGACAGGAACACGGCCCCATCCATTAGCAGAGAGGCTGCCTAAAATCATAATAAGGCCACAGACACCCCAAAACACACCACCAGACGTGGACTTGCCCACCAGAAAGACAAGATCCAACCTCATCCACCAGAACACAGGCACTAGTCCCCTCCACCAGGAAGCCTACACAACCCACTGAACCAACCTCAGCCACTGGGGACAGATACCAAAAACAACGGGAATTACGAACCTGCAGCCTGTGAAAAGGAGACCCCAAACACAGTAAGATAAGCAAAATGAGAAGACAAAAAAACACACAGCAGGTGAAGGAGCAGGGTGAAAACACACCAGACCTAACAAATGAAGAGGAAATAGGCAGTCTACCTGAAAAAGAATTCAGAATAATGAGAGTAAAGATGATCCAAAATCTTGGAAATAGAATAGACAAAATGCAAGAAACATTTAACAAGGATGTAGAAGAACTAAAGAGGAACCAAGCAACGACGAAAAACACAATAAATGAAATTAAAAATACTCTAGACGGGATCAATAGCAGAATAACTGAGGCAGAAGAACGGATAAGTGACCTGGAAGATAAAATAGTGGAAATAGCTACTGCAGAGCAGAATAAAGAAAAAAGAATGAAAAGAACTGAGGACAGTCTCAGAGACCTCTGGGACAACATTAAACGCACCAACATTCGAATTATAGGGGTCCCAGAAGAAGAAGAGAAAAAGAAAGGGACTGAGAAAATATTTGAAGAGATTAGAGTTGAAAACTTCCCTAATATGGGGAAAGGAAATAGTTAATCAAGTCCTGGAAGCACAGAGAGTCCCATACAGGATAAATCCAAGGAGAAACACGCCAAGACACATATTAATCAAACTATCAAAAATTAAATATAAAGCAGCAAGGGAAAAACAACAAATAACACACAAGGGAATCCCCATAAGGTTAACAGCTGATCTTTCAGCAGAAACTCTGCAAGCCAGAAGGGAGTGGCAGGATATACTTAAAGTCATGAAGGAGAAAAACCGACAGCCAAGATTACTGTACCCAGCAAGGATCTCATTCAGATTTGATGGAGAAATTAAAACCTTTACAGACAAGCAAAAGCTGAGAGAGTTCGGCACCACCAAACCAGCTTTACAACAGATGCTAAAGGAACTTCTCTAGGCAAGAAACACAAGAGAAGGAAAACACCTACAATAACAAACCCAAAACATTTAAGAAAATGGGAATAGGAACATACATATCAATAATTACCTTAAATGTAAATGGATTAAATGCTCCCACCAAAAGACATAGACTGGCTGAATGGATACAAAAGCAAGACCCATGTATATGCTGTCAACAAGAGACCCACTTCAGACCAGAGACACATACAGACTGAAAGTGAGGGGATGGAAAAAGATATTCCATGCAAATGGAAATCAAAAGAAAGCTGGAGTAGCAATTCTCATATCAGACAAAATAGACTTTAAAATAAAGACTATTACAAGAGACAAAGAAGGACACTATATAATGATCAAGGGATTGATCCAAGAGGAAGGTATAACAATTGTAAATATTTATGCACCCAACATAGGAGCACCTCAATACATAAGGCAAATACTAACAGCCATAAAAGGGGAAATCGACAGCAACACAATCATAGTAGGGGACTTTCACACCCCACTCTCACCAATGGACAGATCATCCAAAATGAAAATAAATAAGGAAACACAAGCTTTAAATGATACATTAAACAAGATGGACTTAATTGATATTTATAGGACATTCCACCCAAACACAACAGAATACACATTTTTCTCAAGTGCTCATGGAACATTCTCCAGGATAGATCATATCTTGGGTCACAAACCAAGCCTTGGTAAATTTAAGAAAATTGAAATCGTATCAAGTATCTTTTCCGACCACAACGCTATGAGACTAGATATCAATTACAGGAAAAGATCTGTAAAAAATACAAACACATGGAGGCTACACAATATACTACTTAATAACGAAGTGATCACTGAAGAAATCAAAGGGGAAATCAAAAAATACCTAGAAACAAATGACAATGGAGACACGACGGCCCAACACCTATGGGATGCAGCAAAAGCAGTTCTAAGAGGGAAGCTTATAGCAATACAATCTTACTTTAAGAAACAAGAAACATCTCAAATAAGCAGCCTAACATTACACCTAAAGCAATTAGAGGAAGAAGAACAAAAAACCACCAAAGTTAGCAGAAGGAAAGAAATCATAAAGATCAGATCAGAAATAAATGACAAAGAAATGAAGGGAACGATATAGCAAAGATCAATAAAACTAAAAGCTGGTTCTTTGAGAAGATAAACAAAATTGATAAACCATTAACCAGACTCATCAAGAAAAAAAGGGAGAAGACTCAAATCAATAAAATTAGAAATGCAAAAGGAGAAGTAACAACTGACACTGCAGAAATACAAAGGATCATGAGAGATTACTACAAGCAACTATATGCCAGTAAAATGGACAACCTGGAGGAAATGGACAAGTTCTTAGAAATGCACAACCTTCCGAGACTGAACCAGGAAGAAACAGAAAATATGAACAGACCAATCACAAGTACTGAAATTGAAACTGTGATTAAAACTCTTCCAACACACAAAAGCCCAGGACCATACGGATTCACAGGCAAATTCTATCAAACATTTAGAGAAGAGCTAACACCTATCCTTCTCAAACTTTTCCAAAATATAGCAGAGGGAGGAACACTCCCAAACTCATTCTACGAGGCCACCATCACCCTGATACCAAAACCAGACAAAGAAGTCACAAAAAAAGAAAACTGCAGGCCAATATCACTGATGAACATAGATGCAAAAATCCTCAACAAAATACTAGCAAACAGAGTCCAACAGCACATTAAAAGGATCATACACCATGATCAAGTGGGGTTTATCCCAGGAATGCAAGGATTCTTCAAGATACGCAAATCAATCAATGTGATACACCATATTAACAAATTGAAGGAGAAAAACCAAATGATCATCTCAATAGATACAGAGAAAGCTTTTGACAAAATTCAACACCCATTTATGATAAAAACCCTCCAGAAAGTAGGCATAGAGGGAACTTTCCTCCACATAATAAAGGCCATATATGACCAATGCACAGCCAACATCATCCTCAATGGTGAAAAACTGAAACCATTTCCACTAAGATCAGGAACAGGACAAGGTTGCCCACTCTCACCACTATTGACATAGTTTTGGAAGTTTTAGCCACAGCAATCAGAGAAGACAAAGAAATAAAAGAAATCCAAATCAGAAAAGAAGAAATAGAGCTGTGACTGTTTTCAGATGACATGATACTATACATAGAGAATCCTAAAGATGTTACCAGATAACTACTAGAGCTACTCAATGAATTTGGTAAAGTAGCAGGATACAAAATTAATGCACAGAAATCACTTGCATTCCTGTACACTAATGATGAAAAATCGGAAAGTGAAATTAAGAAAACACTCCCATTTACCATGGCAACTAAAAGAATAAAATATCTAGGAATAAACCTACCCAAGGAGACAGAAGACTGGTATGAAGAAAATTATAAGACACTGATGAAAGAAATTAATGACGATACAAAGAGATGGAGCGATATACCATGTTCTTGGATTGGAAGAATCAACATTGTGAAAATGACTATACTACTCAAAGCAATCTACAGACTCAATGCAATCCCTATCAAACTACCACTGGCATTTTTCACAGACCTAGATCAAAAAATTTCACAATTGGTATGGAATCACAAAAGGCCCCAAATAGCCAAAGTAACCTTGAGAAAGAAAAACGGTGCTGGAGGAATCAGGCTCCCAGACTTCAGACTATACTCCAAAGCTACAGTAGTCAAGACAGTATGGTACTGGCACAAAAACAGAAGTATAGATCAATGGAACAGGATAGAAAGCCCAGAGATAAACCCATGTACTTATGGTCACATTATTTTTGATAAAGGAGGCAAGAATATAAAATTGAGAAAAGACGCCTCTTCAATAAGTGGTGCTGGGAAAACTGGACAGCTACATGTAAAAGAATGAAATTAGAACACTCCTTAACACCATACACAAAAATAAACTCAAAATGGATTAAAGACCTAAATGTAAGGCCAGACACTCTCAAACTCTTAGAGGAAAACATAGGCAGAACACTCTATGACATAAGTCATAGCAAGATCCTTTTTGACCCAGCTCCTAGAGAAATGGAAATAAAAGCAAAAATAAAGAAATGGGACCTAATGAAACTTACAAGCTTTTGCACAGCAAAGGAAACCATAAACAAGACCAAAAGAAAACCCTCAGAATGGGAGAAAATATTTGCAAATGAAGCAACTGACAAAGGATTAATCTCCAAAATTTACCAGCAGCTCATGCAGCTCAATTTGAAAAAAGCAAACAACCCAATCCAAAAATGGGCAGAAGACCTAAACAGACATTTCTCCAAAGAAGATATACAGATTGCCAACAAACACATGAAAGAATGCTCAACATCACTAATCATTAGAGAAATGCAAATCAAAACTACAATGTGATATCATCTCACACCGGTTAGAATGGCCATCATCAAAAAATCTCCAAACAATAAATGCTGGAGAGGGTGTGGAGAAACTGGAACCCTCATACACTGTTGGTGGGAATGTAAATTGATACAGCCACTATAGAGAACTGTATGGAGGTTCCTTAAAAATCTAAAAATAGAACTGCCATACGACCCAGCAATCCTACTACTGGGCGTATACCCTGAGAAAACCATAATTCAAAAAGAGTTATGGAGAGGTAGGGGCAAGATGGCGGAAGAGTAAGACGCGGAGATCACCTTCCTTCCCACAGATACAGTAGAAATACATCTACACGTGGAACTGCTCCTACAGAACACCCACTGAACGCTGGCAGAAGACGTCAGACCTCCCAAAAGGCAAGAAAATCCCCACGTACTTGGGTAGGGTAAAAGTAAAAAGAAATAATAGAGACAAAAGAATAGGGACGGGACCTGCACCAGTGGGAGGGAGCCGTGAAGGAGGAAAGGTGTCCACACACTAGGAGCCCCTTCGTGGGCAGAGACTGCGGGTGGCAGAGGGGGGAGCTTCGGAGCCACGGAGGAGAGCGCAGCCACAGGGGTGCGGAGGGCAAAGCGGAGAGATTCCCGCATGGAGGATCGGTGCTGAGTAGCACTCACCAGCCCGAGAGGCTTGTCTGCTCAGCCGCCGGGGCGGGCGGGGGCTGGGAGCTGAGGCTCGGGCTTCGGTGCTAGCCGGGAGGGAGTCCGGGAAATAGTCTGCAGCTGCCGAAGAGGCAAGAGACATTTTCTTGCCTCTTTGTTTCCCGGCGCGCAAGGAGAGGGGATTCAGAGCGCCGCCTAAACAAACTCCAGAGACGGGCGCGAGCCGCGGCTAACAGCGCGGACCCCAGAGACAGGCGCGAGCCGCGGTTATCAGCGTGGACCCCAGAGACGGGCAGGAGACGCTAAGGCTGCTGCTGCCGCCACCAAGAAGCCGGTGTGCAAGCACAGGTCACTCCCCACACCGCCCCTCCCGGGAGCCGGTGCAGCTCGCCACTGCCAGGCTCCCGTGATCCGGGGACAACTTCCCCGGGAGAATGCACGGCGCGCCTCAGGCTGCTGCAACGTCACACCAGCCTCTGCCACCGCAGGCTCGCCCCGCATCCGTACCCCTCCCTCCCCACAGCCTGAGTGAGCCAGAGCCCCCGAAGCAGCTGCTCCTTTAACCCCGTTCTGTCTGGGCGGGGAACGGACGCCCTCAGGCGACCTACATGCAGAGGCGGGGCCAAATCCAAAGCTGAACCCTGGGAGCTGTACGAACAAAGAAGAGAAAGGGAAATCTCTCCCAGCAGCCTCAGAAGCAGAGGATTAAAGCTCCACAAACAACTTGATGTGCCTGCATCTGTTGAGTACCTGAATAGACAACGAATCATCCCAAATTCAAGAGGGGGACTTTGGGAGCAGGATATATTATTTTTTCCCCTTTTCCTTTTTTTGTGAGTGTATATGTGTATGCTTCTGGGTGAGAATTTGTGTGTATAGCTTTGTTTCACCATTAGTCCTAGGGTTAGGTCCGTCCGTATTTTTTTTTTTTTTACTTAAAAAATTTTTTTTCCTAATATATGTTTTCTTAATAATTTTTTCCTCATTTTCTATTTTTAGAAATTAAAAAAATTTTAATAAGTTTTTCCATTTTTTTACTTTAAAAAATCAAAAAATTTTTCTTAATAAATTTTTTCTTAATAATTTTTTTCTTATTTTTTATTGTAAAAAGTTAATAAATCTATTTTTAAAAATCAAAAAAAAATTTTTCTGAATACATTTACTCTTAATAATTGTTTTCTTATTTTTTATTATAATAGCTTTATTTTATTTTATTTTATCCTCTTTCTTTGTTTCTTTCTATTTTTTTCTCCCTTATATTCTGAGCTGTGTGGATGAAAGGCTCTTGGTGCTCCAGCCAGGCATCAGGGCTGTGCCTCTGAGGTGGGAGAGCCAACTTCAGGACACTGGTCCACAAGAGACCTCCCAGCTCCACGTAATACCAAACGGCGAAAATCTCCCAGAGATCTCCATCTCAACATCAAGACCCAGCTTCACTCAACGACCAGCAAGCTACATTGCTGGACACACTATGCCAAACAACTAACAAGACAGGAACACGGCCCCATCCATTAGCAGAGAGGCTGCCTAAAATCATAATAAGGCCACAGACACCCCAAAACACACCACCAGACGTGGACTTGCCCACCAGAAAGACAAGATCCAACCTCATCCACCAGAACACAGGCACTAGTCCCCTCCACCAGGAAGCCTACACAACCCACTGAACCAACCTCAGCCACTGGGGACAGATACCAAAAACAACGGGAATTACGAACCTGCAGCCTGTGAAAAGGAGACCCCAAACACAGTAAGATAAGCAAAATGAGAAGACAAAAAAACACACAGCAGGTGAAGGAGCAGGGTGAAAACACACCAGACCTAACAAATGAAGAGGAAATAGGCAGTCTACCTGAAAAAGAATTCAGAATAATGAGAGTAAAGATGATCCAAAATCTTGGAAATAGAATAGACAAAATGCAAGAAACATTTAACAAGGATGTAGAAGAACTAAAGAGGAACCAAGCAACGACGAAAAACACAATAAATGAAATTAAAAATACTCTAGACGGGATCAATAGCAGAATAACTGAGGCAGAAGAACGGATAAGTGACCTGGAAGATAAAATAGTGGAAATAGCTACTGCAGAGCAGAATAAAGAAAAAAGAATGAAAAGAACTGAGGACAGTCTCAGAGACCTCTGGGACAACATTAAACGCACCAACATTCGAATTATAGGGGTCCCAGAAGAAGAAGAGAAAAAGAAAGGGACTGAGAAAATATTTGAAGAGATTAGAGTTGAAAACTTCCCTAATATGGGGAAAGGAAATAGTTAATCAAGTCCTGGAAGCACAGAGAGTCCCATACAGGATAAATCCAAGGAGAAACACGCCAAGACACATATTAATCAAACTATCAAAAATTAAATATAAAGAAAACATATTAAAAGCAGCAAGGGAAAAACAACAAATAACACACAAGGGAATCCCCATAAGGTTAACAGCTGATCTTTCAGCAGAAACTCTGCAAGCCAGAAGGGAGTGGCAGGATATACTTAAAGTCATGAAGGAGAAAAACCGACAGCCAAGATTACTGTACCCAGCAAGGATCTCATTCAGATTTGATGGAGAAATTAAAACCTTTACAGACAAGCAAAAGCTGAGAGAGTTCGGCACCACCAAACCAGCTTTACAACAGATGCTAAAGGAACTTCTCTAGGCAAGAAACACAAGAGAAGGAAAACACCTACAATAACAAACCCAAAACATTTAAGAAAATGGGAATAGGAACATACATATCAATAATTACCTTAAATGTAAATGGATTAAATGCTCCCACCAAAAGACATAGACTGGCTGAATGGATACAAAAGCAAGACCCATGTATATGCTGTCAACAAGAGACCCACTTCAGACCAGAGACACATACAGACTGAAAGTGAGGGGATGGAAAAAGATATTCCATGCAAATGGAAATCAAAAGAAAGCTGGAGTAGCAATTCTCATATCAGACAAAATAGACTTTAAAATAAAGACTATTACAAGAGACAAAGAAGGACACTATATAATGATCAAGGGATTGATCCAAGAGGAAGGTATAACAATTGTAAATATTTATGCACCCAACATAGGAGCACCTCAATACATAAGGCAAATACTAACAGCCATAAAAGGGGAAATCGACAGCAACACAATCATAGTAGGGGACTTTCACACCCCACTCTCACCAATGGACAGATCATCCAAAATGAAAATAAATAAGGAAACACAAGCTTTAAATGATACATTAAACAAGATGGACTTAATTGATATTTATAGGACATTCCACCCAAACACAACAGAATACACATTTTTCTCAAGTGCTCATGGAACATTCTCCAGGATAGATCATATCTTGGGTCACAAACCAAGCCTTGGTAAATTTAAGAAAATTGAAATCGTATCAAGTATCTTTTCCGACCACAACGCTATGAGACTAGATATCAATTACAGGAAAAGATCTGTAAAAAATACAAACACATGGAGGCTACACAATATACTACTTAATAACGAAGTGATCACTGAAGAAATCAAAGGGGAAATCAAAAAATACCTAGAAACAAATGACAATGGAGACACGACGGCCCAACACCTATGGGATGCAGCAAAAGCAGTTCTAAGAGGGAAGCTTATAGCAATACAATCTTACTTTAAGAAACAAGAAACATCTCAAATAAGCAGCCTAACATTACACCTAAAGCAATTAGAGGAAGAAGAACAAAAAACCACCAAAGTTAGCAGAAGGAAAGAAATCATAAAGATCAGATCAGAAATAAATGACAAAGAAATGAAGGGAACGATATAGCAAAGATCAATAAAACTAAAAGCTGGTTCTTTGAGAAGATAAACAAAATTGATAAACCATTAACCAGACTCATCAAGAAAAAAAGGGAGAAGACTCAAATCAATAAAATTAGAAATGCAAAAGGAGAAGTAACAACTGACACTGCAGAAATACAAAGGATCATGAGAGATTACTACAAGCAACTATATGCCAGTAAAATGGACAACCTGGAGGAAATGGACAAGTTCTTAGAAATGCACAACCTTCCGAGACTGAACCAGGAAGAAACAGAAAATATGAACAGACCAATCACAAGTACTGAAATTGAAACTGTGATTAAAACTCTTCCAACACACAAAAGCCCAGGACCATACGGATTCACAGGCAAATTCTATCAAACATTTAGAGAAGAGCTAACACCTATCCTTCTCAAACTTTTCCAAAATATAGCAGAGGGAGGAACACTCCCAAACTCATTCTACGAGGCCACCATCACCCTGATACCAAAACCAGACAAAGAAGTCACAAAAAAAGAAAACTGCAGGCCAATATCACTGATGAACATAGATGCAAAAATCCTCAACAAAATACTAGCAAACAGAGTCCAACAGCACATTAAAAGGATCATACACCATGATCAAGTGGGGTTTATCCCAGGAATGCAAGGATTCTTCAAGATACGCAAATCAATCAATGTGATACACCATATTAACAAATTGAAGGAGAAAAACCAAATGATCATCTCAATAGATACAGAGAAAGCTTTTGACAAAATTCAACACCCATTTATGATAAAAACCCTCCAGAAAGTAGGCATAGAGGGAACTTTCCTCCACATAATAAAGGCCATATATGACCAATGCACAGCCAACATCATCCTCAATGGTGAAAAACTGAAACCATTTCCACTAAGATCAGGAACAGGACAAGGTTGCCCACTCTCACCACTATTGACATAGTTTTGGAAGTTTTAGCCACAGCAATCAGAGAAGACAAAGAAATAAAAGAAATCCAAATCAGAAAAGAAGAAATAGAGCTGTGACTGTTTTCAGATGACATGATACTATACATAGAGAATCCTAAAGATGTTACCAGATAACTACTAGAGCTACTCAATGAATTTGGTAAAGTAGCAGGATACAAAATTAATGCACAGAAATCACTTGCATTCCTGTACACTAATGATGAAAAATCGGAAAGTGAAATTAAGAAAACACTCCCATTTACCATGGCAACTAAAAGAATAAAATATCTAGGAATAAACCTACCCAAGGAGACAGAAGACTGGTATGAAGAAAATTATAAGACACTGATGAAAGAAATTAATGACGATACAAAGAGATGGAGCGATATACCATGTTCTTGGATTGGAAGAATCAACATTGTGAAAATGACTATACTACTCAAAGCAATCTACAGACTCAATGCAATTCCTATCAAACTACCACTGGCATTTTTCACAGACCTAGATCAAAAAATTTCACAATTGGTATGGAATCACAAAAGGCCCCAAATAGCCAAAGTAACCTTGAGAAAGAAAAACGGTGCTGGAGGAATCAGGCTCCCAGACTTCAGACTATACTCCAAAGCTACAGTAGTCAAGACAGTATGGTACTGGCACAAAAACAGAAGTATAGATCAATGGAACAGGATAGAAAGCCCAGAGATAAACCCATGTACTTATGGTCACATTATTTTTGATAAAGGAGGCAAGAATATAAAATTGAGAAAAGACGCCTCTTCAATAAGTGGTGCTGGGAAAACTGGACAGCTACATGTAAAAGAATGAAATTAGAACACTCCTTAACACCATACACAAAAATAAACTCAAAATGGATTAAAGACCTAAATGTAAGGCCAGACACTCTCAAACTCTTAGAGGAAAACATAGGCAGAACACTCTATGACATAAGTCATAGCAAGATCCTTTTTGACCCAGCTCCTAGAGAAATGGAAATAAAAGCAAAAATAAAGAAATGGGACCTAATGAAACTTACAAGCTTTTGCACAGCAAAGGAAACCATAAACAAGACCAAAAGAAAACCCTCAGAATGGGAGAAAATATTTGCAAATGAAGCAACTGACAAAGGATTAATCTCCAAAATTTACCAGCAGCTCATGCAGCTCAATTTGAAAAAAGCAAACAACCCAATCCAAAAATGGGCAGAAGACCTAAACAGACATTTCTCCAAAGAAGATATACAGATTGCCAACAAACACATGAAAGAATGCTCAACATCACTAATCATTAGAGAAATGCAAATCAAAACTACAATGTGATATCATCTCACACCGGTTAGAATGGCCATCATCAAAAAATCTCCAAACAATAAATGCTGGAGAGGGTGTGGAGAAACTGGAACCCTCATACACTGTTGGTGGGAATGTAAATTGATACAGCCACTATAGAGAACTGTATGGAGGTTCCTTAAAAATCTAAAAATAGAACTGCCATACGACCCAGCAATCCTACTACTGGGCGTATACCCTGAGAAAACCATAATTCAAAAAGAGTTATGGAGAGGTAGGGGCAAGATGGCGGAAGAGTAAGACGCGGAGATCACCTTCCTTCCCACAGATACAGTAGAAATACATCTACACGTGGAACTGCTCCTACAGAACACCCACTGAACGCTGGCAGAAGACGTCAGACCTCCCAAAAGGCAAGAAAATCCCCACGTACTTGGGTAGGGTAAAAGTAAAAAGAAATAATAGAGACAAAAGAATAGGGACGGGACCTGCACCAGTGGGAGGGAGCCGTGAAGGAGGAAAGGTGTCCACACACTAGGAGCCCCTTCGTGGGCAGAGACTGCGGGTGGCAGAGGGGGGAGCTTCGGAGCCACGGAGGAGAGCGCAGCCACAGGGGTGCGGAGGGCAAAGCGGAGAGATTCCCGCATGGAGGATCGGTGCTGAGTAGCACTCACCAGCCCGAGAGGCTTGTCTGCTCAGCCGCCGGGGCGGGCGGGGGCTGGGAGCTGAGGCTCGGGCTTCGGTGCTAGCCGGGAGGGAGTCCGGGAAATAGTCTGCAGCTGCCGAAGAGGCAAGAGACATTTTCTTGCCTCTTTGTTTCCCGGCGCGCAAGGAGAGGGGATTCAGAGCGCCGCCTAAACAAACTCCAGAGACGGGCGCGAGCCGCGGCTAACAGCGCGGACCCCAGAGACAGGCGCGAGCCGCGGTTATCAGCGTGGACCCCAGAGACGGGCAGGAGACGCTAAGGCTGCTGCTGCCGCCACCAAGAAGCCGGTGTGCAAGCACAGGTCACTCCCCACACCGCCCCTCCCGGGAGCCGGTGCAGCTCGCCACTGCCAGGCTCCCGTGATCCGGGGACAACTTCCCCGGGAGAATGCACGGCGCGCCTCAGGCTGCTGCAACGTCACACCAGCCTCTGCCACCGCAGGCTCGCCCCGCATCCGTACCCCTCCCTCCCCACAGCCTGAGTGAGCCAGAGCCCCCGAAGCAGCTGCTCCTTTAACCCCGTTCTGTCTGGGCGGGGAACGGACGCCCTCAGGCGACCTACATGCAGAGGCGGGGCCAAATCCAAAGCTGAACCCTGGGAGCTGTACGAACAAAGAAGAGAAAGGGAAATCTCTCCCAGCAGCCTCAGAAGCAGAGGATTAAAGCTCCACAAACAACTTGATGTGCCTGCATCTGTTGAGTACCTGAATAGACAACGAATCATCCCAAATTCAAGAGGGGGACTTTGGGAGCAGGATATATTATTTTTTCCCCTTTTCCTTTTTTTGTGAGTGTATATGTGTATGCTTCTGGGTGAGAATTTGTGTGTATAGCTTTGTTTCACCATTAGTCCTAGGGTTAGGTCCGTCCGTATTTTTTTTTTTTTTACTTAAAAAATTTTTTTTCCTAATATATGTTTTCTTAATAATTTTTTCCTCATTTTCTATTTTTAGAAATTAAAAAAATTTTAATAAGTTTTTCCATTTTTTTACTTTAAAAAATCAAAAAATTTTTCTTAATAAATTTTTTCTTAATAATTTTTTTCTTATTTTTTATTGTAAAAAGTTAATAAATCTATTTTTAAAAATCAAAAAAAAATTTTTCTGAATACATTTACTCTTAATAATTGTTTTCTTATTTTTTATTATAATAGCTTTATTTTATTTTATTTTATCCTCTTTCTTTGTTTCTTTCTATTTTTTTCTCCCTTATATTCTGAGCTGTGTGGATGAAAGGCTCTTGGTGCTCCAGCCAGGCATCAGGGCTGTGCCTCTGAGGTGGGAGAGCCAACTTCAGGACACTGGTCCACAAGAGACCTCCCAGCTCCACGTAATACCAAACGGCGAAAATCTCCCAGAGATCTCCATCTCAACATCAAGACCCAGCTTCACTCAACGACCAGCAAGCTACATTGCTGGACACACTATGCCAAACAACTAACAAGACAGGAACACGGCCCCATCCATTAGCAGAGAGGCTGCCTAAAATCATAATAAGGCCACAGACACCCCAAAACACACCACCAGACGTGGACTTGCCCACCAGAAAGACAAGATCCAACCTCATCCACCAGAACACAGGCACTAGTCCCCTCCACCAGGAAGCCTACACAACCCACTGAACCAACCTCAGCCACTGGGGACAGATACCAAAAACAACGGGAATTACGAACCTGCAGCCTGTGAAAAGGAGACCCCAAACACAGTAAGATAAGCAAAATGAGAAGACAAAAAAACACACAGCAGGTGAAGGAGCAGGGTGAAAACACACCAGACCTAACAAATGAAGAGGAAATAGGCAGTCTACCTGAAAAAGAATTCAGAATAATGAGAGTAAAGATGATCCAAAATCTTGGAAATAGAATAGACAAAATGCAAGAAACATTTAACAAGGATGTAGAAGAACTAAAGAGGAACCAAGCAACGACGAAAAACACAATAAATGAAATTAAAAATACTCTAGACGGGATCAATAGCAGAATAACTGAGGCAGAAGAACGGATAAGTGACCTGGAAGATAAAATAGTGGAAATAGCTACTGCAGAGCAGAATAAAGAAAAAAGAATGAAAAGAACTGAGGACAGTCTCAGAGACCTCTGGGACAACATTAAACGCACCAACATTCGAATTATAGGGGTCCCAGAAGAAGAAGAGAAAAAGAAAGGGACTGAGAAAATATTTGAAGAGATTAGAGTTGAAAACTTCCCTAATATGGGGAAAGGAAATAGTTAATCAAGTCCTGGAAGCACAGAGAGTCCCATACAGGATAAATCCAAGGAGAAACACGCCAAGACACATATTAATCAAACTATCAAAAATTAAATATAAAGCAGCAAGGGAAAAACAACAAATAACACACAAGGGAATCCCCATAAGGTTAACAGCTGATCTTTCAGCAGAAACTCTGCAAGCCAGAAGGGAGTGGCAGGATATACTTAAAGTCATGAAGGAGAAAAACCGACAGCCAAGATTACTGTACCCAGCAAGGATCTCATTCAGATTTGATGGAGAAATTAAAACCTTTACAGACAAGCAAAAGCTGAGAGAGTTCGGCACCACCAAACCAGCTTTACAACAGATGCTAAAGGAACTTCTCTAGGCAAGAAACACAAGAGAAGGAAAACACCTACAATAACAAACCCAAAACATTTAAGAAAATGGGAATAGGAACATACATATCAATAATTACCTTAAATGTAAATGGATTAAATGCTCCCACCAAAAGACATAGACTGGCTGAATGGATACAAAAGCAAGACCCATGTATATGCTGTCAACAAGAGACCCACTTCAGACCAGAGACACATACAGACTGAAAGTGAGGGGATGGAAAAAGATATTCCATGCAAATGGAAATCAAAAGAAAGCTGGAGTAGCAATTCTCATATCAGACAAAATAGACTTTAAAATAAAGACTATTACAAGAGACAAAGAAGGACACTATATAATGATCAAGGGATTGATCCAAGAGGAAGGTATAACAATTGTAAATATTTATGCACCCAACATAGGAGCACCTCAATACATAAGGCAAATACTAACAGCCATAAAAGGGGAAATCGACAGCAACACAATCATAGTAGGGGACTTTCACACCCCACTCTCACCAATGGACAGATCATCCAAAATGAAAATAAATAAGGAAACACAAGCTTTAAATGATACATTAAACAAGATGGACTTAATTGATATTTATAGGACATTCCACCCAAACACAACAGAATACACATTTTTCTCAAGTGCTCATGGAACATTCTCCAGGATAGATCATATCTTGGGTCACAAACCAAGCCTTGGTAAATTTAAGAAAATTGAAATCGTATCAAGTATCTTTTCCGACCACAACGCTATGAGACTAGATATCAATTACAGGAAAAGATCTGTAAAAAATACAAACACATGGAGGCTACACAATATACTACTTAATAACGAAGTGATCACTGAAGAAATCAAAGGGGAAATCAAAAAATACCTAGAAACAAATGACAATGGAGACACGACGGCCCAACACCTATGGGATGCAGCAAAAGCAGTTCTAAGAGGGAAGCTTATAGCAATACAATCTTACTTTAAGAAACAAGAAACATCTCAAATAAGCAGCCTAACATTACACCTAAAGCAATTAGAGGAAGAAGAACAAAAAACCACCAAAGTTAGCAGAAGGAAAGAAATCATAAAGATCAGATCAGAAATAAATGACAAAGAAATGAAGGGAACGATATAGCAAAGATCAATAAAACTAAAAGCTGGTTCTTTGAGAAGATAAACAAAATTGATAAACCATTAACCAGACTCATCAAGAAAAAAAGGGAGAAGACTCAAATCAATAAAATTAGAAATGCAAAAGGAGAAGTAACAACTGACACTGCAGAAATACAAAGGATCATGAGAGATTACTACAAGCAACTATATGCCAGTAAAATGGACAACCTGGAGGAAATGGACAAGTTCTTAGAAATGCACAACCTTCCGAGACTGAACCAGGAAGAAACAGAAAATATGAACAGACCAATCACAAGTACTGAAATTGAAACTGTGATTAAAACTCTTCCAACACACAAAAGCCCAGGACCATACGGATTCACAGGCAAATTCTATCAAACATTTAGAGAAGAGCTAACACCTATCCTTCTCAAACTTTTCCAAAATATAGCAGAGGGAGGAACACTCCCAAACTCATTCTACGAGGCCACCATCACCCTGATACCAAAACCAGACAAAGAAGTCACAAAAAAAGAAAACTGCAGGCCAATATCACTGATGAACATAGATGCAAAAATCCTCAACAAAATACTAGCAAACAGAGTCCAACAGCACATTAAAAGGATCATACACCATGATCAAGTGGGGTTTATCCCAGGAATGCAAGGATTCTTCAAGATACGCAAATCAATCAATGTGATACACCATATTAACAAATTGAAGGAGAAAAACCAAATGATCATCTCAATAGATACAGAGAAAGCTTTTGACAAAATTCAACACCCATTTATGATAAAAACCCTCCAGAAAGTAGGCATAGAGGGAACTTTCCTCCACATAATAAAGGCCATATATGACCAATGCACAGCCAACATCATCCTCAATGGTGAAAAACTGAAACCATTTCCACTAAGATCAGGAACAGGACAAGGTTGCCCACTCTCACCACTATTGACATAGTTTTGGAAGTTTTAGCCACAGCAATCAGAGAAGACAAAGAAATAAAAGAAATCCAAATCAGAAAAGAAGAAATAGAGCTGTGACTGTTTTCAGATGACATGATACTATACATAGAGAATCCTAAAGATGTTACCAGATAACTACTAGAGCTACTCAATGAATTTGGTAAAGTAGCAGGATACAAAATTAATGCACAGAAATCACTTGCATTCCTGTACACTAATGATGAAAAATCGGAAAGTGAAATTAAGAAAACACTCCCATTTACCATGGCAACTAAAAGAATAAAATATCTAGGAATAAACCTACCCAAGGAGACAGAAGACTGGTATGAAGAAAATTATAAGACACTGATGAAAGAAATTAATGACGATACAAAGAGATGGAGCGATATACCATGTTCTTGGATTGGAAGAATCAACATTGTGAAAATGACTATACTACTCAAAGCAATCTACAGACTCAATGCAATCCCTATCAAACTACCACTGGCATTTTTCACAGACCTAGATCAAAAAATTTCACAATTGGTATGGAATCACAAAAGGCCCCAAATAGCCAAAGTAACCTTGAGAAAGAAAAACGGTGCTGGAGGAATCAGGCTCCCAGACTTCAGACTATACTCCAAAGCTACAGTAGTCAAGACAGTATGGTACTGGCACAAAAACAGAAGTATAGATGAATGGAACAGGATAGAAAGCCCAGAGATAAACCCATGTACTTATGGTCACATTATTTTTGATAAAGGAGGCAAGAATATAAAATTGAGAAAAGACGCCTCTTCAATAAGTGGTGCTGGGAAAACTGGACAGCTACATGTAAAAGAATGAAATTAGAACACTCCTTAACACCATACACAAAAATAAACTCAAAATGGATTAAAGACCTAAATGTAAGGCCAGACACTCTCAAACTCTTAGAGGAAAACATAGGCAGAACACTCTATGACATAAGTCATAGCAAGATCCTTTTTGACCCAGCTCCTAGAGAAATGGAAATAAAAGCAAAAATAAAGAAATGGGACCTAATGAAACTTACAAGCTTTTGCACAGCAAAGGAAACCATAAACAAGACCAAAAGAAAACCCTCAGAATGGGAGAAAATATTTGCAAATGAAGCAACTGACAAAGGATTAATCTCCAAAATTTACCAGCAGCTCATGCAGCTCAATTTGAAAAAAGCAAACAACCCAATCCAAAAATGGGCAGAAGACCTAAACAGACATTTCTCCAAAGAAGATATACAGATTGCCAACAAACACATGAAAGAATGCTCAACATCACTAATCATTAGAGAAATGCAAATCAAAACTACAATGTGATATCATCTCACACCGGTTAGAATGGCCATCATCAAAAAATCTCCAAACAATAAATGCTGGAGAGGGTGTGGAGAAACTGGAACCCTCATACACTGTTGGTGGGAATGTAAATTGATACAGCCACTATAGAGAACTGTATGGAGGTTCCTTAAAAATCTAAAAATAGAACTGCCATACGACCCAGCAATCCTACTACTGGGCGTATACCCTGAGAAAACCATAATTCAAAAAGAGTTATGGAGAGGTAGGGGCAAGATGGCGGAAGAGTAAGACGCGGAGATCACCTTCCTTCCCACAGATACAGTAGAAATACATCTACACGTGGAACTGCTCCTACAGAACACCCACTGAACGCTGGCAGAAGACGTCAGACCTCCCAAAAGGCAAGAAAATCCCCACGTACTTGGGTAGGGTAAAAGTAAAAAGAAATAATAGAGACAAAAGAATAGGGACGGGACCTGCACCAGTGGGAGGGAGCCGTGAAGGAGGAAAGGTGTCCACACACTAGGAGCCCCTTCGTGGGCAGAGACTGCGGGTGGCAGAGGGGGGAGCTTCGGAGCCACGGAGGAGAGCGCAGCCACAGGGGTGCGGAGGGCAAAGCGGAGAGATTCCCGCATGGAGGATCGGTGCTGAGTAGCACTCACCAGCCCGAGAGGCTTGTCTGCTCAGCCGCCGGGGCGGGCGGGGGCTGGGAGCTGAGGCTCGGGCTTCGGTGCTAGCCGGGAGGGAGTCCGGGAAATAGTCTGCAGCTGCCGAAGAGGCAAGAGACATTTTCTTGCCTCTTTGTTTCCCGGCGCGCAAGGAGAGGGGATTCAGAGCGCCGCCTAAACAAACTCCAGAGACGGGCGCGAGCCGCGGCTAACAGCGCGGACCCCAGAGACAGGCGCGAGCCGCGGTTATCAGCGTGGACCCCAGAGACGGGCAGGAGACGCTAAGGCTGCTGCTGCCGCCACCAAGAAGCCGGTGTGCAAGCACAGGTCACTCCCCACACCGCCCCTCCCGGGAGCCGGTGCAGCTCGCCACTGCCAGGCTCCCGTGATCCGGGGACAACTTCCCCGGGAGAATGCACGGCGCGCCTCAGGCTGCTGCAACGTCACACCAGCCTCTGCCACCGCAGGCTCGCCCCGCATCCGTACCCCTCCCTCCCCACAGCCTGAGTGAGCCAGAGCCCCCGAAGCAGCTGCTCCTTTAACCCCGTTCTGTCTGGGCGGGGAACGGACGCCCTCAGGCGACCTACATGCAGAGGCGGGGCCAAATCCAAAGCTGAACCCTGGGAGCTGTACGAACAAAGAAGAGAAAGGGAAATCTCTCCCAGCAGCCTCAGAAGCAGAGGATTAAAGCTCCACAAACAACTTGATGTGCCTGCATCTGTTGAGTACCTGAATAGACAACGAATCATCCCAAATTCAAGAGGGGGACTTTGGGAGCAGGATATATTATTTTTTCCCCTTTTCCTTTTTTTGTGAGTGTATATGTGTATGCTTCTGGGTGAGAATTTGTGTGTATAGCTTTGTTTCACCATTAGTCCTAGGGTTAGGTCCGTCCGTATTTTTTTTTTTTTTACTTAAAAAATTTTTTTTCCTAATATATGTTTTCTTAATAATTTTTTCCTCATTTTCTATTTTTAGAAATTAAAAAAATTTTAATAAGTTTTTCCATTTTTTTACTTTAAAAAATCAAAAAATTTTTCTTAATAAATTTTTTCTTAATAATTTTTTTCTTATTTTTTATTGTAAAAAGTTAATAAATCTATTTTTAAAAATCAAAAAAAAATTTTTCTGAATACATTTACTCTTAATAATTGTTTTCTTATTTTTTATTATAATAGCTTTATTTTATTTTATTTTATCCTCTTTCTTTGTTTCTTTCTATTTTTTCTCCCTTATATTCTGAGCTGTGTGGATGAAAGGCTCTTGGTGCTCCAGCCAGGCATCAGGGCCGTGCCTCTGAGGTGGGAGAGCCAACTTCAGGACACTGGTCCACAAGAGACCTCCCAGCTCCACGTAATACCAAACGGCGAAAATCTCCCAGAGATCTCCATCTCAACATCAAGACCCAGCTTCACTCAACGACCAGCAAGCTACATTGCTGGACACACTATGCCAAACAACTAACAAGACAGGAACACGGCCCCATCCATTAGCAGAGAGGCTGCCTAAAATCATAATAAGGCCACAGACACCCCAAAACACACCACCAGACGTGGACTTGCCCACCAGAAAGACAAGATCCAACCTCATCCACCAGAACACAGGCACTAGTCCCCTCCACCAGGAAGCCTACACAACCCACTGAACCAACCTCAGCCACTGGGGACAGATACCAAAAACAACGGGAATTACGAACCTGCAGCCTGTGAAAAGGAGACCCCAAACACAGTAAGATAAGCAAAATGAGAAGACAAAAAAACACACAGCAGGTGAAGGAGCAGGGTGAAAACACACCAGACCTAACAAATGAAGAGGAAATAGGCAGTCTACCTGAAAAAGAATTCAGAATAATGAGAGTAAAGATGATCCAAAATCTTGGAAATAGAATAGACAAAATGCAAGAAACATTTAACAAGGATGTAGAAGAACTAAAGAGGAACCAAGCAACGATGAAAAACACAATAAATGAAATTAAAAATACTCTAGACGGGATCAATAGCAGAATAACTGAGGCAGAAGAACGGATAAGTGACCTGGAAGATAAAATAGTGGAAATAGCTACTGCAGAGCAGAATAAAGAAAAAAGAATGAAAAGAACTGAGGACAGTCTCAGAGACCTCTGGGACAACATTAAACGCACCAACATTCGAATTATAGGGGTCCCAGAAGAAGAAGAGAAAAAGAAAGGGACTGAGAAAATATTTGAAGAGATTAGAGTTGAAAACTTCCCTAATATGGGGAAAGGAAATAGTTAATCAAGTCCTGGAAGCACAGAGAGTCCCATACAGGATAAATCCAAGGAGAAACACGCCAAGACACATATTAATCAAACTATCAAAAATTAAATATAAAGAAAACATATTAAAAGCAGCAAGGGAAAAACAACAAATAACACACAAGGGAATCCCCATAAGGTTAACAGCTGATCTTTCAGCAGAAACTCTGCAAGCCAGAAGGGAGTGGCAGGATATACTTAAAGTCATGAAGGAGAAAAACCTACAGCCAAGATTACTGTACCCAGCAAGGATCTCATTCAGATTTGATGGAGAAATTAAAACCTTTACAGACAAGCAAAAGCTGAGAGAGTTCGGCACCACCAAACCAGCTTTACAACAGATGCTAAAGGAACTTCTCTAGGCAAGAAACACAAGAGAAGGAAAACACCTACAATAACAAACCCAAAACATTTAAGAAAATGGGAATAGGAACATACATATCAATAATTACCTTAAATGTAAATGGATTAAATGCTCCCACCAAAAGACATAGACTGGCTGAATGGATACAAAAGCAAGACCCATGTATATGCTGTCAACAAGAGACCCACTTCAGACCAGAGACACATACAGACTGAAAGTGAGGGGATGGAAAAAGATATTCCATGCAAATGGAAATCAAAAGAAAGCTGGAGTAGCAATTCTCATATCAGACAAAATAGACTTTAAAATAAAGACTATTACAAGAGACAAAGAAGGACACTATATAATGATCAAGGGATTGATCCAAGAGGAAGGTATAACAATTGTAAATATTTATGCACCCAACATAGGAGCACCTCAATACATAAGGCAAATACTAACAGCCATAAAAGGGGAAATCGACAGCAACACAATCATAGTAGGGGACTTTCACACCCCACTCTCACCAATGGACAGATCATCCAAAATGAAAATAAATAAGGAAACACAAGCTTTAAATGATACATTAAACAAGATGGACTTAATTGATATTTATAGGACATTCCACCCAAACACAACAGAATACACATTTTTCTCAAGTGCTCATGGAACATTCTCCAGGATAGATCATATCTTGGGTCACAAACCAAGCCTTGGTAAATTTAAGAAAATTGAAATCGTATCAAGTATCTTTTCCGACCACAACGCTATGAGACTAGATATCAATTACAGGAAAAGATCTGTAAAAAATACAAACACATGGAGGCTACACAATATACTACTTAATAACGAAGTGATCACTGAAGAAATCAAAGGGGAAATCAAAAAATACCTAGAAACAAATGACAATGGAGACACGACGGCCCAACACCTATGGGATGCAGCAAAAGCAGTTCTAAGAGGGAAGCTTATAGCAATACAATCTTACTTTAAGAAACAAGAAACATCTCAAATAAGCAGCCTAACATTACACCTAAAGCAATTAGAGGAAGAAGAACAAAAAACCACCAAAGTTAGCAGAAGGAAAGAAATCATAAAGATCAGATCAGAAATAAATGACAAAGAAATGAAGGGAACGATAGCAAAGGTCAATAAAACTAAAAGCTGGTTCTTTGAGAAGATAAACAAAATTGATAAACCATTAACCAGACTCATCAAGAAAAAAAGGGAGAAGACTCAAATCAATAAAATTAGAAATGCAAAAGGAGAAGTAACAACTGACACTGCAGAAATACAAAGGATCATGAGAGATTACTACAAGCAACTATATGCCAGTAAAATGGACAACCTGGAGGAAATGGACAAGTTCTTAGAAATGCACAACCTTCCGAGACTGAACCAGGAAGAAACAGAAAATATGAACAGGCCAATCACAAGTACTGAAATTGAAACTGTGATTAAAACTCTTCCAACACACAAAAGCCCAGGACCATACGGATTCACAGGCAAATTCTATCAAACATTTAGAGAAGAGCTAACACCTATCCTTCTCAAACTTTTCCAAAATATAGCAGAGGGAGGAACACTCCCAAACTCATTCTACGAGGCCACCATCACCCTGATACCAAAACCAGACAAAGAAGTCACAAAAAAAGAAAACTACAGGCCAATATCACTGATGAACATAGATGCAAAAATCCTCAACAAAATACTAGCAAACAGAGTCCAACAGCACATTAAAAGGATCATACACCATGATCAAGTGGGGTTTATCCCAGGAATGCAAGGATTCTTCAAGATACGCAAATCAATCAATGTGATACACCATATTAACAAATTGAAGGAGAAAAACCAAATGATCATCTCAATAGATACAGAGAAAGCTTTTGACAAAATTCAACACCCATTTATGATAAAAACCCTCCAGAAAGTAGGCATAGAGGGAACTTTCCTCCACATAATAAAGGCCATATATGACCAATGCACAGCCAACATCATCCTCAATGGTGAAAAACTGAAACCATTTCCACTAAGATCAGGAACAGGACAAGGTTGCCCACTCTCACCACTATTGACATAGTTTTGGAAGTTTTAGCCACAGCAATCAGAGAAGACAAAGAAATAAAAGAAATCCAAATCAGAAAAGAAGAAATAGAGCTGTGACTGTTTTCAGATGACATGATACTATACATAGAGAATCCTAAAGATGTTACCAGATAACTACTAGAGCTACTCAATGAATTTGGTAAAGTAGCAGGATACAAAATTAATGCACAGAAATCACTTGCATTCCTGTACACTAATGATGAAAAATCGGAAAGTGAAATTAAGAAAACACTCCCATTTACCATGGCAACTAAAAGAATAAAATATCTAGGAATAAACCTACCCAAGGAGACAGAAGACTGGTATGAAGAAAATTATAAGACACTGATGAAAGAAATTAATGACGATACAAAGAGATGGAGCGATATACCATGTTCTTGGATTGGAAGAATCAACATTGTGAAAATGACTATACTACTCAAAGCAATCTACAGACTCAATGCAATCCCTATCAAACTACCACTGGCATTTTTCACAGACCTAGATCAAAAAATTTCACAATTGGTATGGAATCACAAAAGGCCCCAAATAGCCAAAGTAACCTTGAGAAAGAAAAACGGTGCTGGAGGAATCAGGCTCCCAGACTTCAGACTATACTCCAAAGCTACAGTAGTCAAGACAGTATGGTACTGGCACAAAAACAGAAGTATAGATCAATGGAACAGGATAGAAAGCCCAGAGATAAACCCATGTACTTATGGTCACATTATTTTTGATAAAGGAGGCAAGAATATAAAATTGAGAAAAGACGCCTCTTCAATAAGTGGTGCTGGGAAAACTGGACAGCTACATGTAAAAGAATGAAATTAGAACACTCCTTAACACCATACACAAAAATAAACTCAAAATGGATTAAAGACCTAAATGTAAGGCCAGACACTCTCAAACTCTTCGAGGAAAACATAGGCAGAACACTCTATGACATAAGTCATAGCAAGATCCTTTTTGACCCAGCTCCTAGAGAAATGGAAATAAAAGCAAAAATAAAGAAATGGGACCTAATGAAACTTACAAGCTTTTGCACAGCAAAGGAAACCATAAACAAGACCAAAAGAAAACCCTCAGAATGGGAGAAAATATTTGCAAATGAAGCAACTGACAAAGGATTAATCTCCAAAATTTACCAGCAGCTCATGCAGCTCAATTTGAAAAAAGCAAACAACCCAATCCAAAAATGGGCAGAAGACCTAAACAGACATTTCTCCAAAGAAGATATACAGATTGCCAACAAACACATGAAAGAATGCTCAACATCACTAATCATTAGAGAAATGCAAATCAAAACTACAATGTGATATCATCTCACACCGGTTAGAATGGCCATCATCAAAAAATCTCCAAACAATAAATGCTGGAGAGGGTGTGGAGAAACTGGAACCCTCATACACTGTTGGTGGGAATGTAAATTGATACAGCCACTATAGAGAACTGTATGGAGGTTCCTTAAAAATCTAAAAATAGAACTGCCATACGACCCAGCAATCCTACTACTGGGCGTATACCCTGAGAAAACCATAATTCAAAAAGAGTTATGGAGAGGTAGGGGCAAGATGGCGGAAGAGTAAGACGCGGAGATCACCTTCCTTCCCACAGATACAGTAGAAATACATCTACACGTGGAACTGCTCCTACAGAACACCCACTGAACGCTGGCAGAAGACGTCAGACCTCCCAAAAGGCAAGAAAATCCCCACGTACTTGGGTAGGGTAAAAGTAAAAAGAAATAATAGAGACAAAAGAATAGGGACGGGACCTGCACCAGTGGGAGGGAGCCGTGAAGGAGGAAAGGTGTCCACACACTAGGAGCCCCTTCGTGGGCAGAGACTGCGGGTGGCAGAGGGGGGAGCTTCGGAGCCACGGAGGAGAGCGCAGCCACAGGGGTGCGGAGGGCAAAGCGGAGAGATTCCCGCATGGAGGATCGGTGCTGAGTAGCACTCACCAGCCCGAGAGGCTTGTCTGCTCAGCCGCCGGGGCGGGCGGGGGCTGGGAGCTGAGGCTCGGGCTTCGGTGCTAGCCGGGAGGGAGTCCGGGAAATAGTCTGCAGCTGCCGAAGAGGCAAGAGACATTTTCTTGCCTCTTTGTTTCCCGGCGCGCAAGGAGAGGGGATTCAGAGCGCCGCCTAAACAAACTCCAGAGACGGGCGCGAGCCGCGGCTAACAGCGCGGACCCCAGAGACAGGCGCGAGCCGCGGTTATCAGCGTGGACCCCAGAGACGGGCAGGAGACGCTAAGGCTGCTGCTGCCGCCACCAAGAAGCCGGTGTGCAAGCACAGGTCACTCCCCACACCGCCCCTCCCGGGAGCCGGTGCAGCTCGCCACTGCCAGGCTCCCGTGATCCGGGGACAACTTCCCCGGGAGAATGCACGGCGCGCCTCAGGCTGCTGCAACGTCACACCAGCCTCTGCCACCGCAGGCTCGCCCCGCATCCGTACCCCTCCCTCCCCACAGCCTGAGTGAGCCAGAGCCCCCGAAGCAGCTGCTCCTTTAACCCCGTTCTGTCTGGGCGGGGAACGGACGCCCTCAGGCGACCTACATGCAGAGGCGGGGCCAAATCCAAAGCTGAACCCTGGGAGCTGTACGAACAAAGAAGAGAAAGGGAAATCTCTCCCAGCAGCCTCAGAAGCAGAGGATTAAAGCTCCACAAACAACTTGATGTGCCTGCATCTGTTGAGTACCTGAATAGACAACGAATCATCCCAAATTCAAGAGGGGGACTTTGGGAGCAGGATATATTATTTTTTCCCCTTTTCCTTTTTTTGTGAGTGTATATGTGTATGCTTCTGGGTGAGAATTTGTGTGTATAGCTTTGTTTCACCATTAGTCCTAGGGTTAGGTCCGTCCGTATTTTTTTTTTTTTTACTTAAAAAATTTTTTTTCCTAATATATGTTTTCTTAATAATTTTTTCCTCATTTTCTATTTTTAGAAATTAAAAAAATTTTAATAAGTTTTTCCATTTTTTTACTTTAAAAAATCAAAAAATTTTTCTTAATAAATTTTTTCTTAATAATTTTTTTCTTATTTTTTATTGTAAAAAGTTAATAAATCTATTTTTAAAAATCAAAAAAAAATTTTTCTGAATACATTTACTCTTAATAATTGTTTTCTTATTTTTTATTATAATAGCTTTATTTTATTTTATTTTATCCTCTTTCTTTGTTTCTTTCTATTTTTTCTCCCTTATATTCTGAGCTGTGTGGATGAAAGGCTCTTGGTGCTCCAGCCAGGCATCAGGGCTGTGCCTCTGAGGTGGGAGAGCCAACTTCAGGACACTGGTCCACAAGAGACCTCCCAGCTCCACGTAATACCAAACGGCGAAAATCTCCCAGAGATCTCCATCTCAACATCAAGACCCAGCTTCACTCAACGACCAGCAAGCTACATTGCTGGACACACTATGCCAAACAACTAACAAGACAGGAACACGGCCCCATCCATTAGCAGAGAGGCTGCCTAAAATCATAATAAGGCCACAGACACCCCAAAACACACCACCAGACGTGGACTTGCCCACCAGAAAGACAAGATCCAACCTCATCCACCAGAACACAGGCACTAGTCCCCTCCACCAGGAAGCCTACACAACCCACTGAACCAACCTCAGCCACTGGGGACAGATACCAAAAACAACGGGAATTACGAACCTGCAGCCTGTGAAAAGGAGACCCCAAACACAGTAAGATAAGCAAAATGAGAAGACAAAAAAACACACAGCAGGTGAAGGAGCAGGGTGAAAACACACCAGACCTAACAAATGAAGAGGAAATAGGCAGTCTACCTGAAAAAGAATTCAGAATAATGAGAGTAAAGATGATCCAAAATCTTGGAAATAGAATAGACAAAATGCAAGAAACATTTAACAAGGATGTAGAAGAACTAAAGAGGAACCAAGCAACGATGAAAAACACAATAAATGAAATTAAAAATACTCTAGACGGGATCAATAGCAGAATAACTGAGGCAGAAGAACGGATAAGTGACCTGGAAGATAAAATAGTGGAAATAGCTACTGCAGAGCAGAATAAAGAAAAAAGAATGAAAAGAACTGAGGACAGTCTCAGAGACCTCTGGGACAACATTAAACGCACCAACATTCGAATTATAGGGGTCCCAGAAGAAGAAGAGAAAAAGAAAGGGACTGAGAAAATATTTGAAGAGATTAGAGTTGAAAACTTCCCTAATATGGGGAAAGGAAATAGTTAATCAAGTCCTGGAAGCACAGAGAGTCCCATACAGGATAAATCCAAGGAGAAACACGCCAAGACACATATTAATCAAACTATCAAAAATTAAATATAAAGAAAACATATTAAAAGCAGCAAGGGAAAAACAACAAATAACACACAAGGGAATCCCCATAAGGTTAACAGCTGATCTTTCAGCAGAAACTCTGCAAGCCAGAAGGGAGTGGCAGGATATACTTAAAGTCATGAAGGAGAAAAACCGACAGCCAAGATTACTGTACCCAGCAAGGATCTCATTCAGATTTGATGGAGAAATTAAAACCTTTACAGACAAGCAAAAGCTGAGAGAGTTCGGCACCACCAAACCAGCTTTACAACAGATGCTAAAGGAACTTCTCTAGGCAAGAAACACAAGAGAAGGAAAACACCTACAATAACAAACCCAAAACATTTAAGAAAATGGGAATAGGAACATACATATCAATAATTACCTTAAATGTAAATGGATTAAATGCTCCCACCAAAAGACATAGACTGGCTGAATGGATACAAAAGCAAGACCCATGTATATGCTGTCAACAAGAGACCCACTTCAGACCAGAGACACATACAGACTGAAAGTGAGGGGATGGAAAAAGATATTCCATGCAAATGGAAATCAAAAGAAAGCTGGAGTAGCAATTCTCATATCAGACAAAATAGACTTTAAAATAAAGACTATTACAAGAGACAAAGAAGGACACTATATAATGATCAAGGGATTGATCCAAGAGGAAGGTATAACAATTGTAAATATTTATGCACCCAACATAGGAGCACCTCAATACATAAGGCAAATACTAACAGCCATAAAAGGGGAAATCGACAGCAACACAATCATAGTAGGGGACTTTCACACCCCACTCTCACCAATGGACAGATCATCCAAAATGAAAATAAATAAGGAAACACAAGCTTTAAATGATACATTAAACAAGATGGACTTAATTGATATTTATAGGACATTCCACCCAAACACAACAGAATACACATTTTTCTCAAGTGCTCATGGAACATTCTCCAGGATAGATCATATCTTGGGTCACAAACCAAGCCTTGGTAAATTTAAGAAAATTGAAATCGTATCAAGTATCTTTTCCGACCACAACGCTATGAGACTAGATATCAATTACAGGAAAAGATCTGTAAAAAATACAAACACATGGAGGCTACACAATATACTACTTAATAACGAAGTGATCACTGAAGAAATCAAAGGGGAAATCAAAAAATACCTAGAAACAAATGACAATGGAGACACGACGGCCCAACACCTATGGGATGCAGCAAAAGCAGTTCTAAGAGGGAAGCTTATAGCAATACAATCTTACTTTAAGAAACAAGAAACATCTCAAATAAGCAGCCTAACATTACACCTAAAGCAATTAGAGGAAGAAGAACAAAAAACCACCAAAGTTAGCAGAAGGAAAGAAATCATAAAGATCAGATCAGAAATAAATGACAAAGAAATGAAGGGAACGATAGCAAAGGTCAATAAAACTAAAAGCTGGTTCTTTGAGAAGATAAACAAAATTGATAAACCATTAACCAGACTCATCAAGAAAAAAAGGGAGAAGACTCAAATCAATAAAATTAGAAATGCAAAAGGAGAAGTAACAACTGACACTGCAGAAATACAAAGGATCATGAGAGATTACTACAAGCAACTATATGCCAGTAAAATGGACAACCTGGAGGAAATGGACAAGTTCTTAGAAATGCACAACCTTCCGAGACTGAACCAGGAAGAAACAGAAAATATGAACAGACCAATCACAAGTACTGAAATTGAAACTGTGATTAAAACTCTTCCAACACACAAAAGCCCAGGACCATACGGATTCACAGGCAAATTCTATCAAACATTTAGAGAAGAGCTAACACCTATCCTTCTCAAACTTTTCCAAAATATAGCAGAGGGAGGAACACTCCCAAACTCATTCTACGAGGCCACCATCACCCTGATACCAAAACCAGACAAAGAAGTCACAAAAAAAGAAAACTGCAGGCCAATATCACTGATGAACATAGATGCAAAAATCCTCAACAAAATACTAGCAAACAGAGTCCAACAGCACATTAAAAGGATCATACACCATGATCAAGTGGGGTTTATCCCAGGAATGCAAGGATTCTTCAAGATACGCAAATCAATCAATGTGATACACCATATTAACAAATTGAAGGAGAAAAACCAAATGATCATCTCAATAGATACAGAGAAAGCTTTTGACAAAATTCAACACCCATTTATGATAAAAACCCTCCAGAAAGTAGGCATAGAGGGAACTTTCCTCCACATAATAAAGGCCATATATGACCAATGCACAGCCAACATCATCCTCAATGGTGAAAAACTGAAACCATTTCCACTAAGATCAGGAACAGGACAAGGTTGCCCACTCTCACCACTATTGACATAGTTTTGGAAGTTTTAGCCACAGCAATCAGAGAAGACAAAGAAATAAAAGAAATCCAAATCAGAAAAGAAGAAATAGAGCTGTGACTGTTTTCAGATGACATGATACTATACATAGAGAATCCTAAAGATGTTACCAGATAACTACTAGAGCTACTCAATGAATTTGGTAAAGTAGCAGGATACAAAATTAATGCACAGAAATCACTTGCATTCCTGTACACTAATGATGAAAAATCGGAAAGTGAAATTAAGAAAACACTCCCATTTACCATGGCAACTAAAAGAATAAAATATCTAGGAATAAACCTACCCAAGGAGACAGAAGACTGGTATGAAGAAAATTATAAGACACTGATGAAAGAAATTAATGACGATACAAAGAGATGGAGCGATATACCATGTTCTTGGATTGGAAGAATCAACATTGTGAAAATGACTATACTACTCAAAGCAATCTACAGACTCAATGCAATCCCTATCAAACTACCACTGGCATTTTTCACAGACCTAGATCAAAAAATTTCACAATTGGTATGGAATCACAAAAGGCCCCAAATAGCCAAAGTAACCTTGAGAAAGAAAAACGGTGCTGGAGGAATCAGGCTCCCAGACTTCAGACTATACTCCAAAGCTACAGTAGTCAAGACAGTATGGTACTGGCACAAAAACAGAAGTATAGATCAATGGAACAGGATAGAAAGCCCAGAGATAAACCCATGTACTTATGGTCACATTATTTTTGATAAAGGAGGCAAGAATATAAAATTGAGAAAAGACGCCTCTTCAATAAGTGGTGCTGGGAAAACTGGACAGCTACATGTAAAAGAATGAAATTAGAACACTCCTTAACACCATACACAAAAATAAACTCAAAATGGATTAAAGACCTAAATGTAAGGCCAGACACTCTCAAACTCTTAGAGGAAAACATAGGCAGAACACTCTATGACATAAGTCATAGCAAGATCCTTTTTGACCCAGCTCCTAGAGAAATGGAAATAAAAGCAAAAATAAAGAAATGGGACCTAATGAAACTTACAAGCTTTTGCACAGCAAAGGAAACCATAAACAAGACCAAAAGAAAACCCTCAGAATGGGAGAAAATATTTGCAAATGAAGCAACTGACAAAGGATTAATCTCCAAAATTTACCAGCAGCTCATGCAGCTCAATTTGAAAAAAGCAAACAACCCAATCCAAAAATGGGCAGAAGACCTAAACAGACATTTCTCCAAAGAAGATATACAGATTGCCAACAAACACATGAAAGAATGCTCAACATCACTAATCATTAGAGAAATGCAAATCAAAACTACAATGTGATATCATCTCACACCGGTTAGAATGGCCATCATCAAAAAATCTCCAAACAATAAATGCTGGAGAGGGTGTGGAGAAACTGGAACCCTCATACACTGTTGGTGGGAATGTAAATTGATACAGCCACTATAGAGAACTGTATGGAGGTTCCTTAAAAATCTAAAAATAGAACTGCCATACGACCCAGCAATCCTACTACTGGGCGTATACCCTGAGAAAACCATAATTCAAAAAGAGTTATGGAGAGGTAGGGGCAAGATGGCGGAAGAGTAAGACGCGGAGATCACCTTCCTTCCCACAGATACAGTAGAAATACATCTACACGTGGAACTGCTCCTACAGAACACCCACTGAACGCTGGCAGAAGACGTCAGACCTCCCAAAAGGCAAGAAAATCCCCACGTACTTGGGTAGGGTAAAAGTAAAAAGAAATAATAGAGACAAAAGAATAGGGACGGGACCTGCACCAGTGGGAGGGAGCCGTGAAGGAGGAAAGGTGTCCACACACTAGGAGCCCCTTCGTGGGCAGAGACTGCGGGTGGCAGAGGGGGGAGCTTCGGAGCCACGGAGGAGAGCGCAGCCACAGGGGTGCGGAGGGCAAAGCGGAGAGATTCCCGCATGGAGGATCGGTGCTGAGTAGCACTCACCAGCCCGAGAGGCTTGTCTGCTCAGCCGCCGGGGCGGGCGGGGGCTGGGAGCTGAGGCTCGGGCTTCGGTGCTAGCCGGGAGGGAGTCCGGGAAATAGTCTGCAGCTGCCGAAGAGGCAAGAGACATTTTCTTGCCTCTTTGTTTCCCGGCGCGCAAGGAGAGGGGATTCAGAGCGCCGCCTAAACAAACTCCAGAGACGGGCGCGAGCCGCGGCTAACAGCGCGGACCCCAGAGACAGGCGCGAGCCGCGGTTATCAGCGTGGACCCCAGAGACGGGCAGGAGACGCTAAGGCTGCTGCTGCCGCCACCAAGAAGCCGGTGTGCAAGCACAGGTCACTCCCCACACCGCCCCTCCCGGGAGCCGGTGCAGCTCGCCACTGCCAGGCTCCCGTGATCCGGGGACAACTTCCCCGGGAGAATGCACGGCGCGCCTCAGGCTGCTGCAACGTCACACCAGCCTCTGCCACCGCAGGCTCGCCCCGCATCCGTACCCCTCCCTCCCCACAGCCTGAGTGAGCCAGAGCCCCCGAAGCAGCTGCTCCTTTAACCCCGTTCTGTCTGGGCGGGGAACGGACGCCCTCAGGCGACCTACATGCAGAGGCGGGGCCAAATCCAAAGCTGAACCCTGGGAGCTGTACGAACAAAGAAGAGAAAGGGAAATCTCTCCCAGCAGCCTCAGAAGCAGAGGATTAAAGCTCCACAAACAACTTGATGTGCCTGCATCTGTTGAGTACCTGAATAGACAACGAATCATCCCAAATTCAAGAGGGGGACTTTGGGAGCAGGATATATTATTTTTTCCCCTTTTCCTTTTTTTGTGAGTGTATATGTGTATGCTTCTGGGTGAGAATTTGTGTGTATAGCTTTGTTTCACCATTAGTCCTAGGGTTAGGTCCGTCCGTATTTTTTTTTTTTTTACTTAAAAAATTTTTTTTCCTAATATATGTTTTCTTAATAATTTTTTCCTCATTTTCTATTTTTAGAAATTAAAAAAATTTTAGTAAGTTTTTCCATTTTTTTACTTTAAAAAATCAAAAAATTTTTCTTAATAAATTTTTTCTTAATAATTTTTTTCTTATTTTTTATTGTAAAAAGTTAATAAATCTATTTTTAAAAATCAAAAAAAAATTTTTCTGAATACATTTACTCTTAATAATTGTTTTCTTATTTTTTATTATAATAGCTTTATTTTATTTTATTTTATCCTCTTTCTTTGTTTCTTTCTATTTTTTCTCCCTTATATTCTGAGCTGTGTGGATGAAAGGCTCTTGGTGCTCCAGCCAGGCATCAGGGCTGTGCCTCTGAGGTGGGAGAGCCAACTTCAGGACACTGGTCCACAAGAGACCTCCCAGCTCCACGTAATACCAAACGGCGAAAATCTCCCAGAGATCTCCATCTCAACATCAAGACCCAGCTTCACTCAACGACCAGCAAGCTACATTGCTGGACACACTATGCCAAACAACTAACAAGACAGGAACACGGCCCCATCCATTAGCAGAGAGGCTGCCTAAAATCATAATAAGGCCACAGACACCCCAAAACACACCACCAGACGTGGACTTGCCCACCAGAAAGACAAGATCCAACCTCATCCACCAGAACACAGGCACTAGTCCCCTCCACCAGGAAGCCTACACAACCCACTGAACCAACCTCAGCCACTGGGGACAGATACCAAAAACAACGGGAATTACGAACCTGCAGCCTGTGAAAAGGAGACCCCAAACACAGTAAGATAAGCAAAATGAGAAGACAAAAAAACACACAGCAGGTGAAGGAGCAGGGTGAAAACACACCAGACCTAACAAATGAAGAGGAAATAGGCAGTCTACCTGAAAAAGAATTCAGAATAATGAGAGTAAAGATGATCCAAAATCTTGGAAATAGAATAGACAAAATGCAAGAAACATTTAACAAGGATGTAGAAGAACTAAAGAGGAACCAAGCAACGATGAAAAACACAATAAATGAAATTAAAAATACTCTAGACGGGATCAATAGCAGAATAACTGAGGCAGAAGAACGGATAAGTGACCTGGAAGATAAAATAGTGGAAATAGCTACTGCAGAGCAGAATAAAGAAAAAAGAATGAAAAGAACTGAGGACAGTCTCAGAGACCTCTGGGACAACATTAAACGCACCAACATTCGAATTATAGGGGTCCCAGAAGAAGAAGAGAAAAAGAAAGGGACTGAGAAAATATTTGAAGAGATTAGAGTTGAAAACTTCCCTAATATGGGGAAAGGAAATAGTTAATCAAGTCCTGGAAGCACAGAGAGTCCCATACAGGATAAATCCAAGGAGAAACACGCCAAGACACATATTAATCAAACTATCAAAAATTAAATATAAAGAAAACATATTAAAAGCAGCAAGGGAAAAACAACAAATAACACACAAGGGAATCCCCATAAGGTTAACAGCTGATCTTTCAGCAGAAACTCTGCAAGCCAGAAGGGAGTGGCAGGATATACTTAAAGTCATGAAGGAGAAAAACCTACAGCCAAGATTACTGTACCCAGCAAGGATCTCATTCAGATTTGATGGAGAAATTAAAACCTTTACAGACAAGCAAAAGCTGAGAGAGTTCGGCACCACCAAACCAGCTTTACAACAGATGCTAAAGGAACTTCTCTAGGCAAGAAACACAAGAGAAGGAAAACACCTACAATAACAAACCCAAAACATTTAAGAAAATGGGAATAGGAACATACATATCAATAATTACCTTAAATGTAAATGGATTAAATGCTCCCACCAAAAGACATAGACTGGCTGAATGGATACAAAAGCAAGACCCATGTATATGCTGTCAACAAGAGACCCACTTCAGACCAGAGACACATACAGACTGAAAGTGAGGGGATGGAAAAAGATATTCCATGCAAATGGAAATCAAAAGAAAGCTGGAGTAGCAATTCTCATATCAGACAAAATAGACTTTAAAATAAAGACTATTACAAGAGACAAAGAAGGACACTATATAATGATCAAGGGATTGATCCAAGAGGAAGGTATAACAATTGTAAATATTTATGCACCCAACATAGGAGCACCTCAATACATAAGGCAAATACTAACAGCCATAAAAGGGGAAATCGACAGCAACACAATCATAGTAGGGGACTTTCACACCCCACTCTCACCAATGGACAGATCATCCAAAATGAAAATAAATAAGGAAACACAAGCTTTAAATGATACATTAAACAAGATGGACTTAATTGATATTTATAGGACATTCCACCCAAACACAACAGAATACACATTTTTCTCAAGTGCTCATGGAACATTCTCCAGGATAGATCATATCTTGGGTCACAAACCAAGCCTTGGTAAATTTAAGAAAATTGAAATCGTATCAAGTATCTTTTCCGACCACAACGCTATGAGACTACATATCAATTACAGGAAAAGATCTGTAAAAAATACAAACACATGGAGGCTACACAATATACTACTTAATAACGAAGTGATCACTGAAGAAATCAAAGGGGAAATCAAAAAATACCTAGAAACAAATGACAATGGAGACACGACGGCCCAACACCTATGGGATGCAGCAAAAGCAGTTCTAAGAGGGAAGCTTATAGCAATACAATCTTACTTTAAGAAACAAGAAACATCTCAAATAAGCAGCCTAACATTACACCTAAAGCAATTAGAGGAAGAAGAACAAAAAACCACCAAAGTTAGCAGAAGGAAAGAAATCATAAAGATCAGATCAGAAATAAATGACAAAGAAATGAAGGGAACGATAGCAAAGGTCAATAAAACTAAAAGCTGGTTCTTTGAGAAGATAAACAAAATTGATAAACCATTAACCAGACTCATCAAGAAAAAAAGGGAGAAGACTCAAATCAATAAAATTAGAAATGCAAAAGGAGAAGTAACAACTGACACTGCAGAAATACAAAGGATCATGAGAGATTACTACAAGCAACTATATGCCAGTAAAATGGACAACCTGGAGGAAATGGACAAGTTCTTAGAAATGCACAACCTTCCGAGACTGAACCAGGAAGAAACAGAAAATATGAACAGGCCAATCACAAGTACTGAAATTGAAACTGTGATTAAAACTCTTCCAACACACAAAAGCCCAGGACCATACGGATTCACAGGCAAATTCTATCAAACATTTAGAGAAGAGCTAACACCTATCCTTCTCAAACTTTTCCAAAATATAGCAGAGGGAGGAACACTCCCAAACTCATTCTACGAGGCCACCATCACCCTGATACCAAAACCAGACAAAGAAGTCACAAAAAAAGAAAACTACAGGCCAATATCACTGATGAACATAGATGCAAAAATCCTCAACAAAATACTAGCAAACAGAGTCCAACAGCACATTAAAAGGATCATACACCATGATCAAGTGGGGTTTATCCCAGGAATGCAAGGATTCTTCAAGATACGCAAATCAATCAATGTGATACACCATATTAACAAATTGAAGGAGAAAAACCAAATGATCATCTCAATAGATACAGAGAAAGCTTTTGACAAAATTCAACACCCATTTATGATAAAAACCCTCCAGAAAGTAGGCATAGAGGGAACTTTCCTCCACATAATAAAGGCCATATATGACCAATGCACAGCCAACATCATCCTCAATGGTGAAAAACTGAAACCATTTCCACTAAGATCAGGAACAGGACAAGGTTGCCCACTCTCACCACTATTGACATAGTTTTGGAAGTTTTAGCCACAGCAATCAGAGAAGACAAAGAAATAAAAGAAATCCAAATCAGAAAAGAAGAAATAGAGCTGTGACTGTTTTCAGATGACATGATACTATACATAGAGAATCCTAAAGATGTTACCAGATAACTACTAGAGCTACTCAATGAATTTGGTAAAGTAGCAGGATACAAAATTAATGCACAGAAATCACTTGCATTCCTGTACACTAATGATGAAAAATCGGAAAGTGAAATTAAGAAAACACTCCCATTTACCATGGCAACTAAAAGAATAAAATATCTAGGAATAAACCTACCCAAGGAGACAGAAGACTGGTATGAAGAAAATTATAAGACACTGATGAAAGAAATTAATGACGATACAAAGAGATGGAGCGATATACCATGTTCTTGGATTGGAAGAATCAACATTGTGAAAATGACTATACTACTCAAAGCAATCTACAGACTCAATGCAATCCCTATCAAACTACCACTGGCATTTTTCACAGACCTAGATCAAAAAATTTCACAATTGGTATGGAATCACAAAAGGCCCCAAATAGCCAAAGTAACCTTGAGAAAGAAAAACGGTGCTGGAGGAATCAGGCTCCCAGACTTCAGACTATACTCCAAAGCTACAGTAGTCAAGACAGTATGGTACTGGCACAAAAACAGAAGTATAGATGAATGGAACAGGATAGAAAGCCCAGAGATAAACCCATGTACTTATGGTCACATTATTTTTGATAAAGGAGGCAAGAATATAAAATTGAGAAAAGACGCCTCTTCAATAAGTGGTGCTGGGAAAACTGGACAGCTACATGTAAAAGAATGAAATTAGAACACTCCTTAACACCATACACAAAAATAAACTCAAAATGGATTAAAGACCTAAATGTAAGGCCAGACACTCTCAAACTCTTAGAGGAAAACATAGGCAGAACACTCTATGACATAAGTCATAGCAAGATCCTTTTTGACCCAGCTCCTAGAGAAATGGAAATAAAAGCAAAAATAAAGAAATGGGACCTAATGAAACTTACAAGCTTTTGCACAGCAAAGGAAACCATAAACAAGACCAAAAGAAAACCCTCAGAATGGGAGAAAATATTTGCAAATGAAGCAACTGACAAAGGATTAATCTCCAAAATTTACCAGCAGCTCATGCAGCTCAATTTGAAAAAAGCAAACAACCCAATCCAAAAATGGGCAGAAGACCTAAACAGACATTTCTCCAAAGAAGATATACAGATTGCCAACAAACACATGAAAGAATGCTCAACATCACTAATCATTAGAGAAATGCAAATCAAAACTACAATGTGATATCATCTCACACCGGTTAGAATGGCCATCATCAAAAGATCTCCAAACAATAAATGCTGGAGAGGTTGTGGAGAAACTGGAACCCTCATACACTGTTGGTGGGAATGTAAATTGATACAGCCACTATAGAGAACTGTATGGAGGTTCCTTAAAAATCTAAAAATAGAACTGCCATACGACCCAGCAATCCTACTACTGGGCGTATACCCTGAGAAAACCATAATTCAAAAAGAGTTATGGAGAGGTAGGGGCAAGATGGCGGAAGAGTAAGACGCGGAGATCACCTTCCTTCCCACAGATACAGTAGAAATACATCTACACGTGGAACTGCTCCTACAGAACACCCACTGAACGCTGGCAGAAGACGTCAGACCTCCCAAAAGGCAAGAAAATCCCCACGTACTTGGGTAGGGTAAAAGTAAAAAGAAATAATAGAGACAAAAGAATAGGGACGGGACCTGCACCAGTGAGAGGGAGCCGTGAAGGAGGAAAGGTGTCCACACACTAGGAGCCCCTTCGTGGGCAGAGACTGCGGGTGGCAGAGGGGGGAGCTTCGGAGCCACGGAGGAGAGCGCAGCCACAGGGGTGCGGAGGGCAAAGCGGAGAGATTCCCGCATGGAGGATCGGTGCTGAGTAGCACTCACCAGCCCGAGAGGCTTGTCTGCTCAGCCGCCGGGGCGGGCGGGGGCTGGGAGCTGAGGCTCGGGCTTCGGTGCTAGCCGGGAGGGAGTCCGGGAAATAGTCTGCAGCTGCCGAAGAGGCAAGAGACATTTTCTTGCCTCTTTGTTTCCCGGCGCGCAAGGAGAGGGGATTCAGAGCGCCGCCTAAACAAACTCCAGAGACGGGCGCGAGCCGCGGCTAACAGCGCGGACCCCAGAGACAGGCGCGAGCCGCGGTTATCAGCGTGGACCCCAGAGACGGGCAGGAGACGCTAAGGCTGCTGCTGCCGCCACCAAGAAGCCGGTGTGCAAGCACAGGTCACTCCCCACACCGCCCCTCCCGGGAGCCGGTGCAGCTCGCCACTGCCAGGCTCCCGTGATCCGGGGACAACTTCCCCGGGAGAATGCACGGCGCGCCTCAGGCTGCTGCAACGTCACACCAGCCTCTGCCACCGCAGGCTCGCCCCGCATCCGTACCCCTCCCTCCCCACAGCCTGAGTGAGCCAGAGCCCCCGAAGCAGCTGCTCCTTTAACCCCGTTCTGTCTGGGCGGGGAACGGACGCCCTCAGGCGACCTACATGCAGAGGCGGGGCCAAATCCAAAGCTGAACCCTGGGAGCTGTACGAACAAAGAAGAGAAAGGGAAATCTCTCCCAGCAGCCTCAGAAGCAGAGGATTAAAGCTCCACAAACAACTTGATGTGCCTGCATCTGTTGAGTACCTGAATAGACAACGAATCATCCCAAATTCAAGAGGGGGACTTTGGGAGCAGGATATATTATTTTTTCCCCTTTTCCTTTTTTTGTGAGTGTATATGTGTATGCTTCTGGGTGAGAATTTGTGTGTATAGCTTTGTTTCACCATTAGTCCTAGGGTTAGGTCCGTCCGTATTTTTTTTTTTTTTACTTAAAAAATTTTTTTTCCTAATATATGTTTTCTTAATAATTTTTTCCTCATTTTCTATTTTTAGAAATTAAAAAAATTTTAATAAGTTTTTCCATTTTTTTATTTTAAAAAATCAAAAAATTTTTCTTAATAAATTTTTTCTTAATAATTTTTTTCTTATTTTTTATTGTAAAAAGTTAATAAATCTATTTTTAAAAATCAAAAAAAAAATTTTCTGAATACATTTACTCTTAATAATTGTTTTCTTATTTTTTATTATAATAGCTTTATTTTATTTTATTTTATCCTCTTTCTTTGTTTCTTTCTATTTTTTTTCTCCCTTATATTCTGAGCTGTGTGGATGAAAGGCTCTTGGTGCTCCAGCCAGGCATCAGGGCTGTGCCTCTGAGGTGGGAGAGCCAACTTCAGGACACTGGTCCACAAGAGACCTCCCAGCTCCACGTAATACCAAACGGCGAAAATCTCCCAGAGATCTCCATCTCAACATCAAGACCCAGCTTCACTCAACGACCAGCAAGCTACATTGCTGGACACACTATGCCAAACAACTAACAAGACAGGAACACGGCCCCATCCATTAGCAGAGAGGCTGCCTAAAATCATAATAAGGCCACAGACACCCCAAAACACACCACCAGACGTGGACTTGCCCACCAGAAAGACAAGATCCAACCTCATCCACCAGAACACAGGCACTAGTCCCCTCCACCAGGAAGCCTACACAACCCACTGAACCAACCTCAGCCACTGGGGACAGATACCAAAAACAACGGGAATTACGAACCTGCAGCCTGTGAAAAGGAGACCCCAAACACAGTAAGATAAGCAAAATGAGAAGACAAAAAAACACACAGCAGGTGAAGGAGCAGGGTCAAAACACACCAGACCTAACAAATGAAGAGGAAATAGGCAGTCTACCTGTAAAAGAATTCAGAATAATGAGAGTAAAGATGATCCAAAATCTTGGAAATAGAATAGACAAAATGCAAGAAACATTTAACAAGGATGTAGAAGAACTAAAGAGGAACCAAGCAACGATGAAAAACACAATAAATGAAATTAAAAATACTCTAGACGGGATCAATAGCAGAATAACTGAGGCAGAAGAACGGATAAGTGACCTGGAAGATAAAATAGTGGAAATAGCTACTGCAGAGCAGAATAAAGAAAAAAGAATGAAAAGAACTGAGGACAGTCTCAGAGACCTCTGGGACAACATTAAACGCACCAACATTCGAATTATAGGGGTCCCAGAAGAAGAAGAGAAAAAGAAAGGGACTGAGAAAATATTTGAAGAGATTAGAGTTGAAAACTTCCCTAATATGGGGAAAGGAAATAGTTAATCAAGTCCTGGAAGCACAGAGAGTCCCATACAGGATAAATCCAAGGAGAAACACGCCAAGACACATATTAATCAAACTATCAAAAATTAAATATAAAGAAAACATATTAAAAGCAGCAAGGGAAAAACAACAAATAACACACAAGGGAATCCCCATAAGGTTAACAGCTGATCTTTCAGCAGAAACTCTGCAAGCCAGAAGGGAGTGGCAGGATATACTTAAAGTCATGAAGGAGAAAAACCGACAGCCAAGATTACTGTACCCAGCAAGGATCTCATTCAGATTTGATGGAGAAATTAAAACCTTTACAGACAAGCAAAAGCTGAGAGAGTTCGGCACCACCAAACCAGCTTTACAACAGATGCTAAAGGAACTTCTCTAGGCAAGAAACACAAGAGAAGGAAAACACCTACAATAACAAACCCAAAACATTTAAGAAAATGGGAATAGGAACATACATATCAATAATTACCTTAAATGTAAATGGATTAAATGCTCCCACCAAAAGACATAGACTGGCTGAATGGATACAAAAGCAAGACCCATGTATATGCTGTCAACAAGAGACCCACTTCAGACCAGAGACACATACAGACTGAAAGTGAGGGGATGGAAAAAGATATTCCATGCAAATGGAAATCAAAAGAAAGCTGGAGTAGCAATTCTCATATCAGACAAAATAGACTTTAAAATAAAGACTATTACAAGAGACAAAGAAGGACACTATATAATGATCAAGGGATTGATCCAAGAGGAAGGTATAACAATTGTAAATATTTATGCACCCAACATAGGAGCACCTCAATACATAAGGCAAATACTAACAGCCATAAAAGGGGAAATCGACAGCAACACAATCATAGTAGGGGACTTTCACACCCCACTCTCACCAATGGACAGATCATCCAAAATGAAAATAAATAAGGAAACACAAGCTTTAAATGATACATTAAACAAGATGGACTTAATTGATATTTATAGGACATTCCACCCAAACACAACAGAATACACATTTTTCTCAAGTGCTCATGGAACATTCTCCAGGATAGATCATATCTTGGGTCACAAACCAAGCCTTGGTAAATTTAAGAAAATTGAAATCGTATCAAGTATCTTTTCCGACCACAACGCTATGAGACTACATATCAATTACAGGAAAAGATCTGTAAAAAATACAAACACATGGAGGCTACACAATATACTACTTAATAACGAAGTGATCACTGAAGAAATCAAAGGGGAAATCAAAAAATACCTAGAAACAAATGACAATGGAGACACGACGGCCCAACACCTATGGGATGCAGCAAAAGCAGTTCTAAGAGGGAAGCTTATAGCAATACAATCTTACTTTAAGAAACAAGAAACATCTCAAATAAGCAGCCTAACATTACACCTAAAGCAATTAGAGGAAGAAGAACAAAAAACCACCAAAGTTAGCAGAAGGAAAGAAATCATAAAGATCAGATCAGAAATAAATGACAAAGAAATGAAGCGAACGATATAGCAAAGATCAATAAAACTAAAAGCTGGTTCTTTGAGAAGATAAACAAAATTGATAAACCATTAACCAGACTCATCAAGAAAAAAAGGGAGAAGACTCAAATCAATAAAATTAGAAATGCAAAAGGAGAAGTAACAACTGACACTGCAGAAATACAAAGGATCATGAGAGATTACTACAAGCAACTATATGCCAGTAAAATGGACAACCTGGAGGAAATGGACAAGTTCTTAGAAATGCACAACCTTCCGAGACTGAACCAGGAAGAAACAGAAAATATGAACAGACCAATCACAAGTACTGAAATTGAAACTGTGATTAAAACTCTTCCAACACACAAAAGCCCAGGACCATACGGATTCACAGGCAAATTCTATCAAACATTTAGAGAAGAGCTAACACCTATCCTTCTCAAACTTTTCCAAAATATAGCAGAGGGAGGAACACTCCCAAACTCATTCTACGAGGCCACCATCACCCTGATACCAAAACCAGACAAAGAAGTCACAAAAAAAGAAAACTGCAGGCCAATATCACTGATGAACATAGATGCAAAAATCCTCAACAAAATACTAGCAAACAGAGTCCAACAGCACATTAAAAGGATCATACACCATGATCAAGTGGGGTTTATCCCAGGAATGCAAGGATTCTTCAAGATACGCAAATCAATCAATGTGATACACCATATTAACAAATTGAAGGAGAAAAACCAAATGATCATCTCAATAGATACAGAGAAAGCTTTTGACAAAATTCAACACCCATTTATGATAAAAACCCTCCAGAAAGTAGGCATAGAGGGAACTTTCCTCCACATAATAAAGGCCATATATGACCAATGCACAGCCAACATCATCCTCAATGGTGAAAAACTGAAACCATTTCCACTAAGATCAGGAACAGGACAAGGTTGCCCACTCTCACCACTATTGACATAGTTTTGGAAGTTTTAGCCACAGCAATCAGAGAAGACAAAGAAATAAAAGAAATCCAAATCAGAAAAGAAGAAATAGAGCTGTGACTGTTTTCAGATGACATGATACTATACATAGAGAATCCTAAAGATGTTACCAGATAACTACTAGAGCTACTCAATGAATTTGGTAAAGTAGCAGGATACAAAATTAATGCACAGAAATCACTTGCATTCCTGTACACTAATGATGAAAAATCGGAAAGTGAAATTAAGAAAACACTCCCATTTACCATGGCAACTAAAAGAATAAAATATCTAGGAATAAACCTACCCAAGGAGACAGAAGACTGGTATGAAGAAAATTATAAGACACTGATGAAAGAAATTAATGACGATACAAAGAGATGGAGCGATATACCATGTTCTTGGATTGGAAGAATCAACATTGTGAAAATGACTATACTACTCAAAGCAATCTACAGACTCAATGCAATCCCTATCAAACTACCACTGGCATTTTTCACAGACCTAGATCAAAAAATTTCACAATTGGTATGGAATCACAAAAGGCCCCAAATAGCCAAAGTAACCTTGAGAAAGAAAAACGGTGCTGGAGGAATCAGGCTCCCAGACTTCAGACTATACTCCAAAGCTACAGTAGTCAAGACAGTATGGTACTGGCACAAAAACAGAAGTATAGATCAATGGAACAGGATAGAAAGCCCAGAGATAAACCCATGTACTTATGGTCACATTATTTTTGATAAAGGAGGCAAGAATATAAAATTGAGAAAAGACGCCTCTTCAATAAGTGGTGCTGGGAAAACTGGACAGCTACATGTAAAAGAATGAAATTAGAACACTCCTTAACACCATACACAAAAATAAACTCAAAATGGATTAAAGACCTAAATGTAAGGCCAGACACTCTCAAACTCTTAGAGGAAAACATAGGCAGAACACTCTATGACATAAGTCATAGCAAGATCCTTTTTGACCCAGCTCCTAGAGAAATGGAAATAAAAGCAAAAATAAAGAAATGGGACCTAATGAAACTTACAAGCTTTTGCACAGCAAAGGAAACCATAAACAAGACCAAAAGAAAACCCTCAGAATGGGAGAAAATATTTGCAAATGAAGCAACTGACAAAGGATTAATCTCCAAAATTTACCAGCAGCTCATGCAGCTCAATTTGAAAAAAGCAAACAACCCAATCCAAAAATGGGCAGAAGACCTAAACAGACATTTCTCCAAAGAAGATATACAGATTGCCAACAAACACATGAAAGAATGCTCAACATCACTAATCATTAGAGAAATGCAAATCAAAACTACAATGTGATATCATCTCACACCGGTTAGAATGGCCATCATCAAAAAATCTCCAAACAATAAATGCTGGAGAGGGTGTGGAGAAACTGGAACCCTCATACACTGTTGGTGGGAATGTAAATTGATACAGCCACTATAGAGAACTGTATGGAGGTTCCTTAAAAATCTAAAAATAGAACTGCCATACGACCCAGCAATCCTACTACTGGGCGTATACCCTGAGAAAACCATAATTCAAAAAGAGTTATGGAGAGGTAGGGGCAAGAAGGCGGAAGAGTAAGACGCGGAGATCACCTTCCTTCCCACAGATACAGTAGAAATACATCTACACGTGGAACTGCTCCTACAGAACACCCACTGAACGCTGGCAGAAGACGTCAGACCTCCCAAAAGGCAAGAAAATCCCCACGTACTTGGGTAGGGTAAAAGTAAAAAGAAATAATAGAGACAAAAGAATAGGGACGGGACCTGCACCAGTGGGAGGGAGCCGTGAAGGAGGAAAGGTGTCCACACACTAGGAGCCCCTTCGTGGGCAGAGACTGCGGGTGGCAGAGGGGGGAGCTTCGGAGCCACGGAGGAGAGCGCAGCCACAGGGGTGCGGAGGGCAAAGCGGAGAGATTCCCGCATGGAGGATCGGTGCTGAGTAGCACTCACCAGCCCGAGAGGCTTGTCTGCTCAGCCGCCGGGGCGGGCGGGGGCTGGGAGCTGAGGCTCGGGCTTCGGTGCTAGCCGGGAGGGAGTCCGGGAAATAGTCTGCAGCTGCCGAAGAGGCAAGAGACATTTTCTTGCCTCTTTGTTTCCCGGCGCGCAAGGAGAGGGGATTCAGAGCGCCGCCTAAACAAACTCCAGAGACGGGCGCGAGCCGCGGCTAACAGCGCGGACCCCAGAGACAGGCGCGAGCCGCGGTTATCAGCGTGGACCCCAGAGACGGGCAGGAGACGCTAAGGCTGCTGCTGCCGCCACCAAGAAGCCGGTGTGCAAGCACAGGTCACTCCCCACACCGCCCCTCCCGGGAGCCGGTGCAGCTCGCCACTGCCAGGCTCCCGTGATCCGGGGACAACTTCCCCGGGAGAATGCACGGCGCGCCTCAGGCTGCTGCAACGTCACACCAGCCTCTGCCACCGCAGGCTCGCCCCGCATCCGTACCCCTCCCTCCCCACAGCCTGAGTGAGCCAGAGCCCCCGAAGCAGCTGCTCCTTTAACCCCGTTCTGTCTGGGCGGGGAACGGACGCCCTCAGGCGACCTACATGCAGAGGCGGGGCCAAATCCAAAGCTGAACCCTGGGAGCTGTACGAACAAAGAAGAGAAAGGGAAATCTCTCCCAGCAGCCTCAGAAGCAGAGGATTAAAGCTCCACAAACAACTTGATGTGCCTGCATCTGTTGAGTACCTGAATAGACAACGAATCATCCCAAATTCAAGAGGGGGACTTTGGGAGCAGGATATATTATTTTTTCCCCTTTTCCTTTTTTTGTGAGTGTATATGTGTATGCTTCTGGGTGAGAATTTGTGTGTATAGCTTTGTTTCACCATTAGTCCTAGGGTTAGGTCCGTCCGTATTTTTTTTTTTTTTACTTAAAAAATTTTTTTTCCTAATATATGTTTTCTTAATAATTTTTTCCTCATTTTCTATTTTTAGAAATTAAAAAAATTTTAATAAGTTTTTCCATTTTTTTATTTTAAAAAATCAAAAAATTTTTCTTAATAAATTTTTTCTTAATAATTTTTTTCTTATTTTTTATTGTAAAAAGTTAATAAATCTATTTTTAAAAATCAAAAAAAAAATTTTCTGAATACATTTACTCTTAATAATTGTTTTCTTATTTTTTATTATAATAGCTTTATTTTATTTTATTTTATCCTCTTTCTTTGTTTCTTTCTATTTTTTTTCTCCCTTATATTCTGAGCTGTGTGGATGAAAGGCTCTTGGTGCTCCAGCCAGGCATCAGGGCTGTGCCTCTGAGGTGGGAGAGCCAACTTCAGGACACTGGTCCACAAGAGACCTCCCAGCTCCACGTAATACCAAACGGCGAAAATCTCCCAGAGATCTCCATCTCAACATCAAGACCCAGCTTCACTCAACGACCAGCAAGCTACATTGCTGGACACACTATGCCAAACAACTAACAAGACAGGAACACGGCCCCATCCATTAGCAGAGAGGCTGCCTAAAATCATAATAAGGCCACAGACACCCCAAAACACACCACCAGACGTGGACTTGCCCACCAGAAAGACAAGATCCAACCTCATCCACCAGAACACAGGCACTAGTCCCCTCCACCAGGAAGCCTACACAACCCACTGAACCAACCTCAGCCACTGGGGACAGATACCAAAAACAACGGGAATTACGAACCTGCAGCCTGTGAAAAGGAGACCCCAAACACAGTAAGATAAGCAAAATGAGAAGACAAAAAAACACACAGCAGGTGAAGGAGCAGGGTCAAAACACACCAGACCTAACAAATGAAGAGGAAATAGGCAGTCTACCTGTAAAAGAATTCAGAATAATGAGAGTAAAGATGATCCAAAATCTTGGAAATAGAATAGACAAAATGCAAGAAACATTTAACAAGGATGTAGAAGAACTAAAGAGGAACCAAGCAACGATGAAAAACACAATAAATGAAATTAAAAATACTCTAGACGGGATCAATAGCAGAATAACTGAGGCAGAAGAACGGATAAGTGACCTGGAAGATAAAATAGTGGAAATAGCTACTGCAGAGCAGAATAAAGAAAAAAGAATGAAAAGAACTGAGGACAGTCTCAGAGACCTCTGGGACAACATTAAACGCACCAACATTCGAATTATAGGGGTCCCAGAAGAAGAAGAGAAAAAGAAAGGGACTGAGAAAATATTTGAAGAGATTAGAGTTGAAAACTTCCCTAATATGGGGAAAGGAAATAGTTAATCAAGTCCTGGAAGCACAGAGAGTCCCATACAGGATAAATCCAAGGAGAAACACGCCAAGACACATATTAATCAAACTATCAAAAATTAAATATAAAGAAAACATATTAAAAGCAGCAAGGGAAAAACAACAAATAACACACAAGGGAATCCCCATAAGGTTAACAGCTGATCTTTCAGCAGAAACTCTGCAAGCCAGAAGGGAGTGGCAGGATATACTTAAAGTCATGAAGGAGAAAAACCGACAGCCAAGATTACTGTACCCAGCAAGGATCTCATTCAGATTTGATGGAGAAATTAAAACCTTTACAGACAAGCAAAAGCTGAGAGAGTTCGGCACCACCAAACCAGCTTTACAACAGATGCTAAAGGAACTTCTCTAGGCAAGAAACACAAGAGAAGGAAAACACCTACAATAACAAACCCAAAACATTTAAGAAAATGGGAATAGGAACATACATATCAATAATTACCTTAAATGTAAATGGATTAAATGCTCCCACCAAAAGACATAGACTGGCTGAATGGATACAAAAGCAAGACCCATGTATATGCTGTCAACAAGAGACCCACTTCAGACCAGAGACACATACAGACTGAAAGTGAGGGGATGGAAAAAGATATTCCATGCAAATGGAAATCAAAAGAAAGCTGGAGTAGCAATTCTCATATCAGACAAAATAGACTTTAAAATAAAGACTATTACAAGAGACAAAGAAGGACACTATATAATGATCAAGGGATTGATCCAAGAGGAAGGTATAACAATTGTAAATATTTATGCACCCAACATAGGAGCACCTCAATACATAAGGCAAATACTAACAGCCATAAAAGGGGAAATCGACAGCAACACAATCATAGTAGGGGACTTTCACACCCCACTCTCACCAATGGACAGATCATCCAAAATGAAAATAAATAAGGAAACACAAGCTTTAAATGATACATTAAACAAGATGGACTTAATTGATATTTATAGGACATTCCACCCAAACACAACAGAATACACATTTTTCTCAAGTGCTCATGGAACATTCTCCAGGATAGATCATATCTTGGGTCACAAACCAAGCCTTGGTAAATTTAAGAAAATTGAAATCGTATCAAGTATCTTTTCCGACCACAACGCTATGAGACTACATATCAATTACAGGAAAAGATCTGTAAAAAATACAAACACATGGAGGCTACACAATATACTACTTAATAACGAAGTGATCACTGAAGAAATCAAAGGGGAAATCAAAAAATACCTAGAAACAAATGACAATGGAGACACGACGGCCCAACACCTATGGGATGCAGCAAAAGCAGTTCTAAGAGGGAAGCTTATAGCAATACAATCTTACTTTAAGAAACAAGAAACATCTCAAATAAGCAGCCTAACATTACACCTAAAGCAATTAGAGGAAGAAGAACAAAAAACCACCAAAGTTAGCAGAAGGAAAGAAATCATAAAGATCAGATCAGAAATAAATGACAAAGAAATGAAGCGAACGATATAGCAAAGATCAATAAAACTAAAAGCTGGTTCTTTGAGAAGATAAACAAAATTGATAAACCATTAACCAGACTCATCAAGAAAAAAAGGGAGAAGACTCAAATCAATAAAATTAGAAATGCAAAAGGAGAAGTAACAACTGACACTGCAGAAATACAAAGGATCATGAGAGATTACTACAAGCAACTATATGCCAGTAAAATGGACAACCTGGAGGAAATGGACAAGTTCTTAGAAATGCACAACCTTCCGAGACTGAACCAGGAAGAAACAGAAAATATGAACAGACCAATCACAAGTACTGAAATTGAAACTGTGATTAAAACTCTTCCAACACACAAAAGCCCAGGACCATACGGATTCACAGGCAAATTCTATCAAACATTTAGAGAAGAGCTAACACCTATCCTTCTCAAACTTTTCCAAAATATAGCAGAGGGAGGAACACTCCCAAACTCATTCTACGAGGCCACCATCACCCTGATACCAAAACCAGACAAAGAAGTCACAAAAAAAGAAAACTGCAGGCCAATATCACTGATGAACATAGATGCAAAAATCCTCAACAAAATACTAGCAAACAGAGTCCAACAGCACATTAAAAGGATCATACACCATGATCAAGTGGGGTTTATCCCAGGAATGCAAGGATTCTTCAAGATACGCAAATCAATCAATGTGATACACCATATTAACAAATTGAAGGAGAAAAACCAAATGATCATCTCAATAGATACAGAGAAAGCTTTTGACAAAATTCAACACCCATTTATGATAAAAACCCTCCAGAAAGTAGGCATAGAGGGAACTTTCCTCCACATAATAAAGGCCATATATGACCAATGCACAGCCAACATCATCCTCAATGGTGAAAAACTGAAACCATTTCCACTAAGATCAGGAACAGGACAAGGTTGCCCACTCTCACCACTATTGACATAGTTTTGGAAGTTTTAGCCACAGCAATCAGAGAAGACAAAGAAATAAAAGAAATCCAAATCAGAAAAGAAGAAATAGAGCTGTGACTGTTTTCAGATGACATGATACTATACATAGAGAATCCTAAAGATGTTACCAGATAACTACTAGAGCTACTCAATGAATTTGGTAAAGTAGCAGGATACAAAATTAATGCACAGAAATCACTTGCATTCCTGTACACTAATGATGAAAAATCGGAAAGTGAAATTAAGAAAACACTCCCATTTACCATGGCAACTAAAAGAATAAAATATCTAGGAATAAACCTACCCAAGGAGACAGAAGACTGGTATGAAGAAAATTATAAGACACTGATGAAAGAAATTAATGACGATACAAAGAGATGGAGCGATATACCATGTTCTTGGATTGGAAGAATCAACATTGTGAAAATGACTATACTACTCAAAGCAATCTACAGACTCAATGCAATCCCTATCAAACTACCACTGGCATTTTTCACAGACCTAGATCAAAAAATTTCACAATTGGTATGGAATCACAAAAGGCCCCAAATAGCCAAAGTAACCTTGAGAAAGAAAAACGGTGCTGGAGGAATCAGGCTCCCAGACTTCAGACTATACTCCAAAGCTACAGTAGTCAAGACAGTATGGTACTGGCACAAAAACAGAAGTATAGATCAATGGAACAGGATAGAAAGCCCAGAGATAAACCCATGTACTTATGGTCACATTATTTTTGATAAAGGAGGCAAGAATATAAAATTGAGAAAAGACGCCTCTTCAATAAGTGGTGCTGGGAAAACTGGACAGCTACATGTAAAAGAATGAAATTAGAACACTCCTTAACACCATACACAAAAATAAACTCAAAATGGATTAAAGACCTAAATGTAAGGCCAGACACTCTCAAACTCTTAGAGGAAAACATAGGCAGAACACTCTATGACATAAGTCATAGCAAGATCCTTTTTGACCCAGCTCCTAGAGAAATGGAAATAAAAGCAAAAATAAAGAAATGGGACCTAATGAAACTTACAAGCTTTTGCACAGCAAAGGAAACCATAAACAAGACCAAAAGAAAACCCTCAGAATGGGAGAAAATATTTGCAAATGAAGCAACTGACAAAGGATTAATCTCCAAAATTTACCAGCAGCTCATGCAGCTCAATTTGAAAAAAGCAAACAACCCAATCCAAAAATGGGCAGAAGACCTAAACAGACATTTCTCCAAAGAAGATATACAGATTGCCAACAAACACATGAAAGAATGCTCAACATCACTAATCATTAGAGAAATGCAAATCAAAACTACAATGTGATATCATCTCACACCGGTTAGAATGGCCATCATCAAAAAATCTCCAAACAATAAATGCTGGAGAGGGTGTGGAGAAACTGGAACCCTCATACACTGTTGGTGGGAATGTAAATTGATACAGCCACTATAGAGAACTGTATGGAGGTTCCTTAAAAATCTAAAAATAGAACTGCCATACGACCCAGCAATCCTACTACTGGGCGTATACCCTGAGAAAACCATAATTCAAAAAGAGTTATGGAGAGGTAGGGGCAAGATGGCGGAAGAGTAAGACGCGGAGATCACCTTCCTTCCCACAGATACAGTAGAAATACATCTACACGTGGAACTGCTCCTACAGAACACCCACTGAACGCTGGCAGAAGACGTCAGACCTCCCAAAAGGCAAGAAAATCCCCACGTACTTGGGTAGGGTAAAAGTAAAAAGAAATAATAGAGACAAAAGAATAGGGACGGGACCTGCACCAGTGGGAGGGAGCCGTGAAGGAGGAAAGGTGTCCACACACTAGGAGCCCCTTCGTGGGCAGAGACTGCGGGTGGCAGAGGGGGGAGCTTCGGAGCCACGGAGGAGAGCGCAGCCACAGGGGTGCGGAGGGCAAAGCGGAGAGATTCCCGCATGGAGGATCGGTGCTGAGTAGCACTCACCAGCCCGAGAGGCTTGTCTGCTCAGCCGCCGGGGCGGGCGGGGGCTGGGAGCTGAGGCTCGGGCTTCGGTGCTAGCCGGGAGGGAGTCCGGGAAATAGTCTGCAGCTGCCGAAGAGGCAAGAGACATTTTCTTGCCTCTTTGTTTCCCGGCGCGCAAGGAGAGGGGATTCAGAGCGCCGCCTAAACAAACTCCAGAGACGGGCGCGAGCCGCGGCTAACAGCGCGGACCCCAGAGACAGGCGCGAGCCGCGGTTATCAGCGTGGACCCCAGAGACGGGCAGGAGACGCTAAGGCTGCTGCTGCCGCCACCAAGAAGCCGGTGTGCAAGCACAGGTCACTCCCCACACCGCCCCTCCCGGGAGCCGGTGCAGCTCGCCACTGCCAGGCTCCCGTGATCCGGGGACAACTTCCCCGGGAGAATGCACGGCGCGCCTCAGGCTGCTGCAACGTCACACCAGCCTCTGCCACCGCAGGCTCGCCCCGCATCCGTACCCCTCCCTCCCCACAGCCTGAGTGAGCCAGAGCCCCCGAAGCAGCTGCTCCTTTAACCCCGTTCTGTCTGGGCGGGGAACGGACGCCCTCAGGCGACCTACATGCAGAGGCGGGGCCAAATCCAAAGCTGAACCCTGGGAGCTGTACGAACAAAGAAGAGAAAGGGAAATCTCTCCCAGCAGCCTCAGAAGCAGAGGATTAAAGCTCCACAAACAACTTGATGTGCCTGCATCTGTTGAGTACCTGAATAGACAACGAATCATCCCAAATTCAAGAGGGGGACTTTGGGAGCAGGATATATTATTTTTTCCCCTTTTCCTTTTTTTGTGAGTGTATATGTGTATGCTTCTGGGTGAGAATTTGTGTGTATAGCTTTGTTTCACCATTAGTCCTAGGGTTAGGTCCGTCCGTATTTTTTTTTTTTTTACTTAAAAAATTTTTTTTCCTAATATATGTTTTCTTAATAATTTTTTCCTCATTTTCTATTTTTAGAAATTAAAAAAATTTTAATAAGTTTTTCCATTTTTTTATTTTAAAAAATCAAAAAATTTTTCTTAATAAATTTTTTCTTAATAATTTTTTTCTTATTTTTTATTGTAAAAAGTTAATAAATCTATTTTTAAAAATCAAAAAAAAATTTTCTGAATACATTTACTCTTAATAATTGTTTTCTTATTTTTTATTATAATAGCTTTATTTTATTTTATTTTATCCTCTTTCTTTGTTTCTTTCTATTTTTTTTCTCCCTTATATTCTGAGCTGTGTGGATGAAAGGCTCTTGGTGCTCCAGCCAGGCATCAGGGCTGTGCCTCTGAGGTGGGAGAGCCAACTTCAGGACACTGGTCCACAAGAGACCTCCCAGCTCCACGTAATACCAAACGGCGAAAATCTCCCAGAGATCTCCATCTCAACATCAAGACCCAGCTTCACTCAACGACCAGCAAGCTACATTGCTGGACACACTATGCCAAACAACTAACAAGACAGGAACACGGCCCCATCCATTAGCAGAGAGGCTGCCTAAAATCATAATAAGGCCACAGACACCCCAAAACACACCACCAGACGTGGACTTGCCCACCAGAAAGACAAGATCCAACCTCATCCACCAGAACACAGGCACTAGTCCCCTCCACCAGGAAGCCTACACAACCCACTGAACCAACCTCAGCCACTGGGGACAGATACCAAAAACAACGGGAATTACGAACCTGCAGCCTGTGAAAAGGAGACCCCAAACACAGTAAGATAAGCAAAATGAGAAGACAAAAAAACACACAGCAGGTGAAGGAGCAGGGTCAAAACACACCAGACCTAACAAATGAAGAGGAAATAGGCAGTCTACCTGTAAAAGAATTCAGAATAATGAGAGTAAAGATGATCCAAAATCTTGGAAATAGAATAGACAAAATGCAAGAAACATTTAACAAGGATGTAGAAGAACTAAAGAGGAACCAAGCAACGATGAAAAACACAATAAATGAAATTAAAAATACTCTAGACGGGATCAATAGCAGAATAACTGAGGCAGAAGAACGGATAAGTGACCTGGAAGATAAAATAGTGGAAATAGCTACTGCAGAGCAGAATAAAGAAAAAAGAATGAAAAGAACTGAGGACAGTCTCAGAGACCTCTGGGACAACATTAAACGCACCAACATTCGAATTATAGGGGTCCCAGAAGAAGAAGAGAAAAAGAAAGGGACTGAGAAAATATTTGAAGAGATTAGAGTTGAAAACTTCCCTAATATGGGGAAAGGAAATAGTTAATCAAGTCCTGGAAGCACAGAGAGTCCCATACAGGATAAATCCAAGGAGAAACACGCCAAGACACATATTAATCAAACTATCAAAAATTAAATATAAAGAAAACATATTAAAAGCAGCAAGGGAAAAACAACAAATAACACACAAGGGAATCCCCATAAGGTTAACAGCTGATCTTTCAGCAGAAACTCTGCAAGCCAGAAGGGAGTGGCAGGATATACTTAAAGTCATGAAGGAGAAAAACCTACAGCCAAGATTACTGTACCCAGCAAGGATCTCATTCAGATTTGATGGAGAAATTAAAACCTTTACAGACAAGCAAAAGCTGAGAGAGTTCGGCACCACCAAACCAGCTTTACAACAGATGCTAAAGGAACTTCTCTAGGCAAGAAACACAAGAGAAGGAAAACACCTACAATAACAAACCCAAAACATTTAAGAAAATGGGAATAGGAACATACATATCAATAATTACCTTAAATGTAAATGGATTAAATGCTCCCACCAAAAGACATAGACTGGCTGAATGGATACAAAAGCAAGACCCATGTATATGCTGTCAACAAGAGACCCACTTCAGACCAGAGACACATACAGACTGAAAGTGAGGGGATGGAAAAAGATATTCCATGCAAATGGAAATCAAAAGAAAGCTGGAGTAGCAATTCTCATATCAGACAAAATAGACTTTAAAATAAAGACTATTACAAGAGACAAAGAAGGACACTATATAATGATCAAGGGATTGATCCAAGAGGAAGGTATAACAATTGTAAATATTTATGCACCCAACATAGGAGCACCTCAATACATAAGGCAAATACTAACAGCCATAAAAGGGGAAATCGACAGCAACACAATCATAGTAGGGGACTTTCACACCCCACTCTCACCAATGGACAGATCATCCAAAATGAAAATAAATAAGGAAACACAAGCTTTAAATGATACATTAAACAAGATGGACTTAATTGATATTTATAGGACATTCCACCCAAACACAACAGAATACACATTTTTCTCAAGTGCTCATGGAACATTCTCCAGGATAGATCATATCTTGGGTCACAAACCAAGCCTTGGTAAATTTAAGAAAATTGAAATCGTATCAAGTATCTTTTCCGACCACAACGCTATGAGACTAGATATCAATTACAGGAAAAGATCTGTAAAAAATACAAACACATGGAGGCTACACAATATACTACTTAATAACGAAGTGATCACTGAAGAAATCAAAGGGGAAATCAAAAAATACCTAGAAACAAATGACAATGGAGACACGACGGCCCAACACCTATGGGATGCAGCAAAAGCAGTTCTAAGAGGGAAGCTTATAGCAATACAATCTTACTTTAAGAAACAAGAAACATCTCAAATAAGCAGCCTAACATTACACCTAAAGCAATTAGAGGAAGAAGAACAAAAAACCACCAAAGTTAGCAGAAGGAAAGAAATCATAAAGATCAGATCAGAAATAAATGACAAAGAAATGAAGCGAACGATATAGCAAAGATCAATAAAACTAAAAGCTGGTTCTTTGAGAAGATAAACAAAATTGATAAACCATTAACCAGACTCATCAAGAAAAAAAGGGAGAAGACTCAAATCAATAAAATTAGAAATGCAAAAGGAGAAGTAACAACTGACACTGCAGAAATACAAAGGATCATGAGAGATTACTACAAGCAACTATATGCCAGTAAAATGGACAACCTGGAGGAAATGGACAAGTTCTTAGAAATGCACAACCTTCCGAGACTGAACCAGGAAGAAACAGAAAATATGAACAGACCAATCACAAGTACTGAAATTGAAACTGTGATTAAAACTCTTCCAACACACAAAAGCCCAGGACCATACGGATTCACAGGCAAATTCTATCAAACATTTAGAGAAGAGCTAACACCTATCCTTCTCAAACTTTTCCAAAATATAGCAGAGGGAGGAACACTCCCAAACTCATTCTACGAGGCCACCATCACCCTGATACCAAAACCAGACAAAGAAGTCACAAAAAAAGAAAACTGCAGGCCAATATCACTGATGAACATAGATGCAAAAATCCTCAACAAAATACTAGCAAACAGAGTCCAACAGCACATTAAAAGGATCATACACCATGATCAAGTGGGGTTTATCCCAGGAATGCAAGGATTCTTCAAGATACGCAAATCAATCAATGTGATACACCATATTAACAAATTGAAGGAGAAAAACCAAATGATCATCTCAATAGATACAGAGAAAGCTTTTGACAAAATTCAACACCCATTTATGATAAAAACCCTCCAGAAAGTAGGCATAGAGGGAACTTTCCTCCACATAATAAAGGCCATATATGACCAATGCACAGCCAACATCATCCTCAATGGTGAAAAACTGAAACCATTTCCACTAAGATCAGGAACAGGACAAGGTTGCCCACTCTCACCACTATTGACATAGTTTTGGAAGTTTTAGCCACAGCAATCAGAGAAGACAAAGAAATAAAAGAAATCCAAATCAGAAAAGAAGAAATAGAGCTGTGACTGTTTTCAGATGACATGATACTATACATAGAGAATCCTAAAGATGTTACCAGATAACTACTAGAGCTACTCAATGAATTTGGTAAAGTAGCAGGATACAAAATTAATGCACAGAAATCACTTGCATTCCTGTACACTAATGATGAAAAATCGGAAAGTGAAATTAAGAAAACACTCCCATTTACCATGGCAACTAAAAGAATAAAATATCTAGGAATAAACCTACCCAAGGAGACAGAAGACTGGTATGAAGAAAATTATAAGACACTGATGAAAGAAATTAATGACGATACAAAGAGATGGAGCGATATACCATGTTCTTGGATTGGAAGAATCAACATTGTGAAAATGACTATACTACTCAAAGCAATCTACAGACTCAATGCAATCCCTATCAAACTACCACTGGCATTTTTCACAGACCTAGATCAAAAAATTTCACAATTGGTATGGAATCACAAAAGGCCCCAAATAGCCAAAGTAACCTTGAGAAAGAAAAACGGTGCTGGAGGAATCAGGCTCCCAGACTTCAGACTATACTCCAAAGCTACAGTAGTCAAGACAGTATGGTACTGGCACAAAAACAGAAGTATAGATCAATGGAACAGGATAGAAAGCCCAGAGATAAACCCATGTACTTATGGTCACATTATTTTTGATAAAGGAGGCAAGAATATAAAATTGAGAAAAGACGCCTCTTCAATAAGTGGTGCTGGGAAAACTGGACAGCTACATGTAAAAGAATGAAATTAGAACACTCCTTAACACCATACACAAAAATAAACTCAAAATGGATTAAAGACCTAAATGTAAGGCCAGACACTCTCAAACTCTTAGAGGAAAACATAGGCAGAACACTCTATGACATAAGTCATAGCAAGATCCTTTTTGACCCAGCTCCTAGAGAAATGGAAATAAAAGCAAAAATAAAGAAATGGGACCTAATGAAACTTACAAGCTTTTGCACAGCAAAGGAAACCATAAACAAGACCAAAAGAAAACCCTCAGAATGGGAGAAAATATTTGCAAATGAAGCAACTGACAAAGGATTAATCTCCAAAATTTACCAGCAGCTCATGCAGCTCAATTTGAAAAAAGCAAACAACCCAATCCAAAAATGGGCAGAAGACCTAAACAGACATTTCTCCAAAGAAGATATACAGATTGCCAACAAACACATGAAAGAATGCTCAACATCACTAATCATTAGAGAAATGCAAATCAAAACTACAATGTGATATCATCTCACACCGGTTAGAATGGCCATCATCAAAAAATCTCCAAACAATAAATGCTGGAGAGGGTGTGGAGAAACTGGAACCCTCATACACTGTTGGTGGGAATGTAAATTGATACAGCCACTATAGAGAACTGTATGGAGGTTCCTTAAAAATCTAAAAATAGAACTGCCATACGACCCAGCAATCCTACTACTGGGCGTATACCCTGAGAAAACCATAATTCAAAAAGAGTTATGGAGAGGTAGGGGCAAGATGGCGGAAGAGTAAGACGCGGAGATCACCTTCCTTCCCACAGATACAGTAGAAATACATCTACACGTGGAACTGCTCCTACAGAACACCCACTGAACGCTGGCAGAAGACGTCAGACCTCCCAAAAGGCAAGAAAATCCCCACGTACTTGGGTAGGGTAAAAGTAAAAAGAAATAATAGAGACAAAAGAATAGGGACGGGACCTGCACCAGTGGGAGGGAGCCGTGAAGGAGGAAAGGTGTCCACACACTAGGAGCCCCTTCGTGGGCAGAGACTGCGGGTGGCAGAGGGGGGAGCTTCGGAGCCACGGAGGAGAGCGCAGCCACAGGGGTGCGGAGGGCAAAGCGGAGAGATTCCCGCATGGAGGATCGGTGCTGAGTAGCACTCACCAGCCCGAGAGGCTTGTCTGCTCAGCCGCCGGGGCGGGCGGGGGCTGGGAGCTGAGGCTCGGGCTTCGGTGCTAGCCGGGAGGGAGTCCGGGAAATAGTCTGCAGCTGCCGAAGAGGCAAGAGACATTTTCTTGCCTCTTTGTTTCCCGGCGCGCAAGGAGAGGGGATTCAGAGCGCCGCCTAAACAAACTCCAGAGACGGGCGCGAGCCGCGGCTAACAGCGCGGACCCCAGAGACAGGCGCGAGCCGCGGTTATCAGCGTGGACCCCAGAGACGGGCAGGAGACGCTAAGGCTGCTGCTGCCGCCACCAAGAAGCCGGTGTGCAAGCACAGGTCACTCCCCACACCGCCCCTCCCGGGAGCCGGTGCAGCTCGCCACTGCCAGGCTCCCGTGATCCGGGGACAACTTCCCCGGGAGAATGCACGGCGCGCCTCAGGCTGCTGCAACGTCACACCAGCCTCTGCCACCGCAGGCTCGCCCCGCATCCGTACCCCTCCCTCCCCACAGCCTGAGTGAGCCAGAGCCCCCGAAGCAGCTGCTCCTTTAACCCCGTTCTGTCTGGGCGGGGAACGGACGCCCTCAGGCGACCTACATGCAGAGGCGGGGCCAAATCCAAAGCTGAACCCTGGGAGCTGTACGAACAAAGAAGAGAAAGGGAAATCTCTCCCAGCAGCCTCAGAAGCAGAGGATTAAAGCTCCACAAACAACTTGATGTGCCTGCATCTGTTGAGTACCTGAATAGACAACGAATCATCCCAAATTCAAGAGGGGGACTTTGGGAGCAGGATATATTATTTTTTCCCCTTTTCCTTTTTTTGTGAGTGTATATGTGTATGCTTCTGGGTGAGAATTTGTGTGTATAGCTTTGTTTCACCATTAGTCCTAGGGTTAGGTCCGTCCGTATTTTTTTTTTTTTTACTTAAAAAATTTTTTTTCCTAATATATGTTTTCTTAATAATTTTTTCCTCATTTTCTATTTTTAGAAATTAAAAAAATTTTAATAAGTTTTTCCATTTTTTTACTTTAAAAAATCAAAAAATTTTTCTTAATAAATTTTTTCTTAATAATTTTTTTCTTATTTTTTATTGTAAAAAGTTAATAAATCTATTTTTAAAAATCAAAAAAAAATTTTTCTGAATACATTTACTCTTAATAATTGTTTTCTTATTTTTTATTATAATAGCTTTATTTTATTTTATTTTATCCTCTTTCTTTGTTTCTTTCTATTTTTTTCTCCCTTATATTCTGAGCTGTGTGGATGAAAGGCTCTTGGTGCTCCAGCCAGGCATCAGGGCTGTGCCTCTGAGGTGGGAGAGCCAACTTCAGGACACTGGTCCACAAGAGACCTCCCAGCTCCACGTAATACCAAACGGCGAAAATCTCCCAGAGATCTCCATCTCAACATCAAGACCCAGCTTCACTCAACGACCAGCAAGCTACATTGCTGGACACACTATGCCAAACAACTAACAAGACAGGAACACGGCCCCATCCATTAGCAGAGAGGCTGCCTAAAATCATAATAAGGCCACAGACACCCCAAAACACACCACCAGACGTGGACTTGCCCACCAGAAAGACAAGATCCAACCTCATCCACCAGAACACAGGCACTAGTCCCCTCCACCAGGAAGCCTACACAACCCACTGAACCAACCTCAGCCACTGGGGACAGATACCAAAAACAACGGGAATTACGAACCTGCAGCCTGTGAAAAGGAGACCCCAAACACAGTAAGATAAGCAAAATGAGAAGACAAAAAAACACACAGCAGGTGAAGGAGCAGGGTGAAAACACACCAGACCTAACAAATGAAGAGGAAATAGGCAGTCTACCTGAAAAAGAATTCAGAATAATGAGAGTAAAGATGATCCAAAATCTTGGAAATAGAATAGACAAAATGCAAGAAACATTTAACAAGGATGTAGAAGAACTAAAGAGGAACCAAGCAACGACGAAAAACACAATAAATGAAATTAAAAATACTCTAGACGGGATCAATAGCAGAATAACTGAGGCAGAAGAACGGATAAGTGACCTGGAAGATAAAATAGTGGAAATAGCTACTGCAGAGCAGAATAAAGAAAAAAGAATGAAAAGAACTGAGGACAGTCTCAGAGACCTCTGGGACAACATTAAACGCACCAACATTCGAATTATAGGGGTCCCAGAAGAAGAAGAGAAAAAGAAAGGGACTGAGAAAATATTTGAAGAGATTAGAGTTGAAAACTTCCCTAATATGGGGAAAGGAAATAGTTAATCAAGTCCTGGAAGCACAGAGAGTCCCATACAGGATAAATCCAAGGAGAAACACGCCAAGACACATATTAATCAAACTATCAAAAATTAAATATAAAGCAGCAAGGGAAAAACAACAAATAACACACAAGGGAATCCCCATAAGGTTAACAGCTGATCTTTCAGCAGAAACTCTGCAAGCCAGAAGGGAGTGGCAGGATATACTTAAAGTCATGAAGGAGAAAAACCGACAGCCAAGATTACTGTACCCAGCAAGGATCTCATTCAGATTTGATGGAGAAATTAAAACCTTTACAGACAAGCAAAAGCTGAGAGAGTTCGGCACCACCAAACCAGCTTTACAACAGATGCTAAAGGAACTTCTCTAGGCAAGAAACACAAGAGAAGGAAAACACCTACAATAACAAACCCAAAACATTTAAGAAAATGGGAATAGGAACATACATATCAATAATTACCTTAAATGTAAATGGATTAAATGCTCCCACCAAAAGACATAGACTGGCTGAATGGATACAAAAGCAAGACCCATGTATATGCTGTCAACAAGAGACCCACTTCAGACCAGAGACACATACAGACTGAAAGTGAGGGGATGGAAAAAGATATTCCATGCAAATGGAAATCAAAAGAAAGCTGGAGTAGCAATTCTCATATCAGACAAAATAGACTTTAAAATAAAGACTATTACAAGAGACAAAGAAGGACACTATATAATGATCAAGGGATTGATCCAAGAGGAAGGTATAACAATTGTAAATATTTATGCACCCAACATAGGAGCACCTCAATACATAAGGCAAATACTAACAGCCATAAAAGGGGAAATCGACAGCAACACAATCATAGTAGGGGACTTTCACACCCCACTCTCACCAATGGACAGATCATCCAAAATGAAAATAAATAAGGAAACACAAGCTTTAAATGATACATTAAACAAGATGGACTTAATTGATATTTATAGGACATTCCACCCAAACACAACAGAATACACATTTTTCTCAAGTGCTCATGGAACATTCTCCAGGATAGATCATATCTTGGGTCACAAACCAAGCCTTGGTAAATTTAAGAAAATTGAAATCGTATCAAGTATCTTTTCCGACCACAACGCTATGAGACTAGATATCAATTACAGGAAAAGATCTGTAAAAAATACAAACACATGGAGGCTACACAATATACTACTTAATAACGAAGTGATCACTGAAGAAATCAAAGGGGAAATCAAAAAATACCTAGAAACAAATGACAATGGAGACACGACGGCCCAACACCTATGGGATGCAGCAAAAGCAGTTCTAAGAGGGAAGCTTATAGCAATACAATCTTACTTTAAGAAACAAGAAACATCTCAAATAAGCAGCCTAACATTACACCTAAAGCAATTAGAGGAAGAAGAACAAAAAACCACCAAAGTTAGCAGAAGGAAAGAAATCATAAAGATCAGATCAGAAATAAATGACAAAGAAATGAAGGGAACGATATAGCAAAGATCAATAAAACTAAAAGCTGGTTCTTTGAGAAGATAAACAAAATTGATAAACCATTAACCAGACTCATCAAGAAAAAAAGGGAGAAGACTCAAATCAATAAAATTAGAAATGCAAAAGGAGAAGTAACAACTGACACTGCAGAAATACAAAGGATCATGAGAGATTACTACAAGCAACTATATGCCAGTAAAATGGACAACCTGGAGGAAATGGACAAGTTCTTAGAAATGCACAACCTTCCGAGACTGAACCAGGAAGAAACAGAAAATATGAACAGACCAATCACAAGTACTGAAATTGAAACTGTGATTAAAACTCTTCCAACACACAAAAGCCCAGGACCATACGGATTCACAGGCAAATTCTATCAAACATTTAGAGAAGAGCTAACACCTATCCTTCTCAAACTTTTCCAAAATATAGCAGAGGGAGGAACACTCCCAAACTCATTCTACGAGGCCACCATCACCCTGATACCAAAACCAGACAAAGAAGTCACAAAAAAAGAAAACTGCAGGCCAATATCACTGATGAACATAGATGCAAAAATCCTCAACAAAATACTAGCAAACAGAGTCCAACAGCACATTAAAAGGATCATACACCATGATCAAGTGGGGTTTATCCCAGGAATGCAAGGATTCTTCAAGATACGCAAATCAATCAATGTGATACACCATATTAACAAATTGAAGGAGAAAAACCAAATGATCATCTCAATAGATACAGAGAAAGCTTTTGACAAAATTCAACACCCATTTATGATAAAAACCCTCCAGAAAGTAGGCATAGAGGGAACTTTCCTCCACATAATAAAGGCCATATATGACCAATGCACAGCCAACATCATCCTCAATGGTGAAAAACTGAAACCATTTCCACTAAGATCAGGAACAGGACAAGGTTGCCCACTCTCACCACTATTGACATAGTTTTGGAAGTTTTAGCCACAGCAATCAGAGAAGACAAAGAAATAAAAGAAATCCAAATCAGAAAAGAAGAAATAGAGCTGTGACTGTTTTCAGATGACATGATACTATACATAGAGAATCCTAAAGATGTTACCAGATAACTACTAGAGCTACTCAATGAATTTGGTAAAGTAGCAGGATACAAAATTAATGCACAGAAATCACTTGCATTCCTGTACACTAATGATGAAAAATCGGAAAGTGAAATTAAGAAAACACTCCCATTTACCATGGCAACTAAAAGAATAAAATATCTAGGAATAAACCTACCCAAGGAGACAGAAGACTGGTATGAAGAAAATTATAAGACACTGATGAAAGAAATTAATGACGATACAAAGAGATGGAGCGATATACCATGTTCTTGGATTGGAAGAATCAACATTGTGAAAATGACTATACTACTCAAAGCAATCTACAGACTCAATGCAATCCCTATCAAACTACCACTGGCATTTTTCACAGACCTAGATCAAAAAATTTCACAATTGGTATGGAATCACAAAAGGCCCCAAATAGCCAAAGTAACCTTGAGAAAGAAAAACGGTGCTGGAGGAATCAGGCTCCCAGACTTCAGACTATACTCCAAAGCTACAGTAGTCAAGACAGTATGGTACTGGCACAAAAACAGAAGTATAGATGAATGGAACAGGATAGAAAGCCCAGAGATAAACCCATGTACTTATGGTCACATTATTTTTGATAAAGGAGGCAAGAATATAAAATTGAGAAAAGACGCCTCTTCAATAAGTGGTGCTGGGAAAACTGGACAGCTACATGTAAAAGAATGAAATTAGAACACTCCTTAACACCATACACAAAAATAAACTCAAAATGGATTAAAGACCTAAATGTAAGGCCAGACACTCTCAAACTCTTAGAGGAAAACATAGGCAGAACACTCTATGACATAAGTCATAGCAAGATCCTTTTTGACCCAGCTCCTAGAGAAATGGAAATAAAAGCAAAAATAAAGAAATGGGACCTAATGAAACTTACAAGCTTTTGCACAGCAAAGGAAACCATAAACAAGACCAAAAGAAAACCCTCAGAATGGGAGAAAATATTTGCAAATGAAGCAACTGACAAAGGATTAATCTCCAAAATTTACCAGCAGCTCATGCAGCTCAATTTGAAAAAAGCAAACAACCCAATCCAAAAATGGGCAGAAGACCTAAACAGACATTTCTCCAAAGAAGATATACAGATTGCCAACAAACACATGAAAGAATGCTCAACATCACTAATCATTAGAGAAATGCAAATCAAAACTACAATGTGATATCATCTCACACCGGTTAGAATGGCCATCATCAAAAAATCTCCAAACAATAAATGCTGGAGAGGGTGTGGAGAAACTGGAACCCTCATACACTGTTGGTGGGAATGTAAATTGATACAGCCACTATAGAGAACTGTATGGAGGTTCCTTAAAAATCTAAAAATAGAACTGCCATACGACCCAGCAATCCTACTACTGGGCGTATACCCTGAGAAAACCATAATTCAAAAAGAGTTATGGAGAGGTAGGGGCAAGATGGCGGAAGAGTAAGACGCGGAGATCACCTTCCTTCCCACAGATACAGTAGAAATACATCTACACGTGGAACTGCTCCTACAGAACACCCACTGAACGCTGGCAGAAGACGTCAGACCTCCCAAAAGGCAAGAAAATCCCCACGTACTTGGGTAGGGTAAAAGTAAAAAGAAATAATAGAGACAAAAGAATAGGGACGGGACCTGCACCAGTGGGAGGGAGCCGTGAAGGAGGAAAGGTGTCCACACACTAGGAGCCCCTTCGTGGGCAGAGACTGCGGGTGGCAGAGGGGGGAGCTTCGGAGCCACGGAGGAGAGCGCAGCCACAGGGGTGCGGAGGGCAAAGCGGAGAGATTCCCGCATGGAGGATCGGTGCTGAGTAGCACTCACCAGCCCGAGAGGCTTGTCTGCTCAGCCGCCGGGGCGGGCGGGGGCTGGGAGCTGAGGCTCGGGCTTCGGTGCTAGCCGGGAGGGAGTCCGGGAAATAGTCTGCAGCTGCCGAAGAGGCAAGAGACATTTTCTTGCCTCTTTGTTTCCCGGCGCGCAAGGAGAGGGGATTCAGAGCGCCGCCTAAACAAACTCCAGAGACGGGCGCGAGCCGCGGCTAACAGCGCGGACCCCAGAGACAGGCGCGAGCCGCGGTTATCAGCGTGGACCCCAGAGACGGGCAGGAGACGCTAAGGCTGCTGCTGCCGCCACCAAGAAGCCGGTGTGCAAGCACAGGTCACTCCCCACACCGCCCCTCCCGGGAGCCGGTGCAGCTCGCCACTGCCAGGCTCCCGTGATCCGGGGACAACTTCCCCGGGAGAATGCACGGCGCGCCTCAGGCTGCTGCAACGTCACACCAGCCTCTGCCACCGCAGGCTCGCCCCGCATCCGTACCCCTCCCTCCCCACAGCCTGAGTGAGCCAGAGCCCCCGAAGCAGCTGCTCCTTTAACCCCGTTCTGTCTGGGCGGGGAACGGACGCCCTCAGGCGACCTACATGCAGAGGCGGGGCCAAATCCAAAGCTGAACCCTGGGAGCTGTACGAACAAAGAAGAGAAAGGGAAATCTCTCCCAGCAGCCTCAGAAGCAGAGGATTAAAGCTCCACAAACAACTTGATGTGCCTGCATCTGTTGAGTACCTGAATAGACAACGAATCATCCCAAATTCAAGAGGGGGACTTTGGGAGCAGGATATATTATTTTTTCCCCTTTTCCTTTTTTTGTGAGTGTATATGTGTATGCTTCTGGGTGAGAATTTGTGTGTATAGCTTTGTTTCACCATTAGTCCTAGGGTTAGGTCCGTCCGTATTTTTTTTTTTTTTACTTAAAAAATTTTTTTTCCTAATATATGTTTTCTTAATAATTTTTTCCTCATTTTCTATTTTTAGAAATTAAAAAAATTTTAATAAGTTTTTCCATTTTTTTACTTTAAAAAATCAAAAAATTTTTCTTAATAAATTTTTTCTTAATAATTTTTTTCTTATTTTTTATTGTAAAAAGTTAATAAATCTATTTTTAAAAATCAAAAAAAAATTTTTCTGAATACATTTACTCTTAATAATTGTTTTCTTATTTTTTATTATAATAGCTTTATTTTATTTTATTTTATCCTCTTTCTTTGTTTCTTTCTATTTTTTCTCCCTTATATTCTGAGCTGTGTGGATGAAAGGCTCTTGGTGCTCCAGCCAGGCATCAGGGCCGTGCCTCTGAGGTGGGAGAGCCAACTTCAGGACACTGGTCCACAAGAGACCTCCCAGCTCCACGTAATACCAAACGGCGAAAATCTCCCAGAGATCTCCATCTCAACATCAAGACCCAGCTTCACTCAACGACCAGCAAGCTACATTGCTGGACACACTATGCCAAACAACTAACAAGACAGGAACACGGCCCCATCCATTAGCAGAGAGGCTGCCTAAAATCATAATAAGGCCACAGACACCCCAAAACACACCACCAGACGTGGACTTGCCCACCAGAAAGACAAGATCCAACCTCATCCACCAGAACACAGGCACTAGTCCCCTCCACCAGGAAGCCTACACAACCCACTGAACCAACCTCAGCCACTGGGGACAGATACCAAAAACAACGGGAATTACGAACCTGCAGCCTGTGAAAAGGAGACCCCAAACACAGTAAGATAAGCAAAATGAGAAGACAAAAAAACACACAGCAGGTGAAGGAGCAGGGTGAAAACACACCAGACCTAACAAATGAAGAGGAAATAGGCAGTCTACCTGAAAAAGAATTCAGAATAATGAGAGTAAAGATGATCCAAAATCTTGGAAATAGAATAGACAAAATGCAAGAAACATTTAACAAGGATGTAGAAGAACTAAAGAGGAACCAAGCAACGATGAAAAACACAATAAATGAAATTAAAAATACTCTAGACGGGATCAATAGCAGAATAACTGAGGCAGAAGAACGGATAAGTGACCTGGAAGATAAAATAGTGGAAATAGCTACTGCAGAGCAGAATAAAGAAAAAAGAATGAAAAGAACTGAGGACAGTCTCAGAGACCTCTGGGACAACATTAAACGCACCAACATTCGAATTATAGGGGTCCCAGAAGAAGAAGAGAAAAAGAAAGGGACTGAGAAAATATTTGAAGAGATTAGAGTTGAAAACTTCCCTAATATGGGGAAAGGAAATAGTTAATCAAGTCCTGGAAGCACAGAGAGTCCCATACAGGATAAATCCAAGGAGAAACACGCCAAGACACATATTAATCAAACTATCAAAAATTAAATATAAAGAAAACATATTAAAAGCAGCAAGGGAAAAACAACAAATAACACACAAGGGAATCCCCATAAGGTTAACAGCTGATCTTTCAGCAGAAACTCTGCAAGCCAGAAGGGAGTGGCAGGATATACTTAAAGTCATGAAGGAGAAAAACCTACAGCCAAGATTACTGTACCCAGCAAGGATCTCATTCAGATTTGATGGAGAAATTAAAACCTTTACAGACAAGCAAAAGCTGAGAGAGTTCGGCACCACCAAACCAGCTTTACAACAGATGCTAAAGGAACTTCTCTAGGCAAGAAACACAAGAGAAGGAAAACACCTACAATAACAAACCCAAAACATTTAAGAAAATGGGAATAGGAACATACATATCAATAATTACCTTAAATGTAAATGGATTAAATGCTCCCACCAAAAGACATAGACTGGCTGAATGGATACAAAAGCAAGACCCATGTATATGCTGTCAACAAGAGACCCACTTCAGACCAGAGACACATACAGACTGAAAGTGAGGGGATGGAAAAAGATATTCCATGCAAATGGAAATCAAAAGAAAGCTGGAGTAGCAATTCTCATATCAGACAAAATAGACTTTAAAATAAAGACTATTACAAGAGACAAAGAAGGACACTATATAATGATCAAGGGATTGATCCAAGAGGAAGGTATAACAATTGTAAATATTTATGCACCCAACATAGGAGCACCTCAATACATAAGGCAAATACTAACAGCCATAAAAGGGGAAATCGACAGCAACACAATCATAGTAGGGGACTTTCACACCCCACTCTCACCAATGGACAGATCATCCAAAATGAAAATAAATAAGGAAACACAAGCTTTAAATGATACATTAAACAAGATGGACTTAATTGATATTTATAGGACATTCCACCCAAACACAACAGAATACACATTTTTCTCAAGTGCTCATGGAACATTCTCCAGGATAGATCATATCTTGGGTCACAAACCAAGCCTTGGTAAATTTAAGAAAATTGAAATCGTATCAAGTATCTTTTCCGACCACAACGCTATGAGACTAGATATCAATTACAGGAAAAGATCTGTAAAAAATACAAACACATGGAGGCTACACAATATACTACTTAATAACGAAGTGATCACTGAAGAAATCAAAGGGGAAATCAAAAAATACCTAGAAACAAATGACAATGGAGACACGACGGCCCAACACCTATGGGATGCAGCAAAAGCAGTTCTAAGAGGGAAGCTTATAGCAATACAATCTTACTTTAAGAAACAAGAAACATCTCAAATAAGCAGCCTAACATTACACCTAAAGCAATTAGAGGAAGAAGAACAAAAAACCACCAAAGTTAGCAGAAGGAAAGAAATCATAAAGATCAGATCAGAAATAAATGACAAAGAAATGAAGGGAACGATAGCAAAGGTCAATAAAACTAAAAGCTGGTTCTTTGAGAAGATAAACAAAATTGATAAACCATTAACCAGACTCATCAAGAAAAAAAGGGAGAAGACTCAAATCAATAAAATTAGAAATGCAAAAGGAGAAGTAACAACTGACACTGCAGAAATACAAAGGATCATGAGAGATTACTACAAGCAACTATATGCCAGTAAAATGGACAACCTGGAGGAAATGGACAAGTTCTTAGAAATGCACAACCTTCCGAGACTGAACCAGGAAGAAACAGAAAATATGAACAGGCCAATCACAAGTACTGAAATTGAAACTGTGATTAAAACTCTTCCAACACACAAAAGCCCAGGACCATACGGATTCACAGGCAAATTCTATCAAACATTTAGAGAAGAGCTAACACCTATCCTTCTCAAACTTTTCCAAAATATAGCAGAGGGAGGAACACTCCCAAACTCATTCTACGAGGCCACCATCACCCTGATACCAAAACCAGACAAAGAAGTCACAAAAAAAGAAAACTACAGGCCAATATCACTGATGAACATAGATGCAAAAATCCTCAACAAAATACTAGCAAACAGAGTCCAACAGCACATTAAAAGGATCATACACCATGATCAAGTGGGGTTTATCCCAGGAATGCAAGGATTCTTCAAGATACGCAAATCAATCAATGTGATACACCATATTAACAAATTGAAGGAGAAAAACCAAATGATCATCTCAATAGATACAGAGAAAGCTTTTGACAAAATTCAACACCCATTTATGATAAAAACCCTCCAGAAAGTAGGCATAGAGGGAACTTTCCTCCACATAATAAAGGCCATATATGACCAATGCACAGCCAACATCATCCTCAATGGTGAAAAACTGAAACCATTTCCACTAAGATCAGGAACAGGACAAGGTTGCCCACTCTCACCACTATTGACATAGTTTTGGAAGTTTTAGCCACAGCAATCAGAGAAGACAAAGAAATAAAAGAAATCCAAATCAGAAAAGAAGAAATAGAGCTGTGACTGTTTTCAGATGACATGATACTATACATAGAGAATCCTAAAGATGTTACCAGATAACTACTAGAGCTACTCAATGAATTTGGTAAAGTAGCAGGATACAAAATTAATGCACAGAAATCACTTGCATTCCTGTACACTAATGATGAAAAATCGGAAAGTGAAATTAAGAAAACACTCCCATTTACCATGGCAACTAAAAGAATAAAATATCTAGGAATAAACCTACCCAAGGAGACAGAAGACTGGTATGAAGAAAATTATAAGACACTGATGAAAGAAATTAATGACGATACAAAGAGATGGAGCGATATACCATGTTCTTGGATTGGAAGAATCAACATTGTGAAAATGACTATACTACTCAAAGCAATCTACAGACTCAATGCAATCCCTATCAAACTACCACTGGCATTTTTCACAGACCTAGATCAAAAAATTTCACAATTGGTATGGAATCACAAAAGGCCCCAAATAGCCAAAGTAACCTTGAGAAAGAAAAACGGTGCTGGAGGAATCAGGCTCCCAGACTTCAGACTATACTCCAAAGCTACAGTAGTCAAGACAGTATGGTACTGGCACAAAAACAGAAGTATAGATCAATGGAACAGGATAGAAAGCCCAGAGATAAACCCATGTACTTATGGTCACATTATTTTTGATAAAGGAGGCAAGAATATAAAATTGAGAAAAGACGCCTCTTCAATAAGTGGTGCTGGGAAAACTGGACAGCTACATGTAAAAGAATGAAATTAGAACACTCCTTAACACCATACACAAAAATAAACTCAAAATGGATTAAAGACCTAAATGTAAGGCCAGACACTCTCAAACTCTTCGAGGAAAACATAGGCAGAACACTCTATGACATAAGTCATAGCAAGATCCTTTTTGACCCAGCTCCTAGAGAAATGGAAATAAAAGCAAAAATAAAGAAATGGGACCTAATGAAACTTACAAGCTTTTGCACAGCAAAGGAAACCATAAACAAGACCAAAAGAAAACCCTCAGAATGGGAGAAAATATTTGCAAATGAAGCAACTGACAAAGGATTAATCTCCAAAATTTACCAGCAGCTCATGCAGCTCAATTTGAAAAAAGCAAACAACCCAATCCAAAAATGGGCAGAAGACCTAAACAGACATTTCTCCAAAGAAGATATACAGATTGCCAACAAACACATGAAAGAATGCTCAACATCACTAATCATTAGAGAAATGCAAATCAAAACTACAATGTGATATCATCTCACACCGGTTAGAATGGCCATCATCAAAAAATCTCCAAACAATAAATGCTGGAGAGGGTGTGGAGAAACTGGAACCCTCATACACTGTTGGTGGGAATGTAAATTGATACAGCCACTATAGAGAACTGTATGGAGGTTCCTTAAAAATCTAAAAATAGAACTGCCATACGACCCAGCAATCCTACTACTGGGCGTATACCCTGAGAAAACCATAATTCAAAAAGAGTTATGGAGAGGTAGGGGCAAGATGGCGGAAGAGTAAGACGCGGAGATCACCTTCCTTCCCACAGATACAGTAGAAATACATCTACACGTGGAACTGCTCCTACAGAACACCCACTGAACGCTGGCAGAAGACGTCAGACCTCCCAAAAGGCAAGAAAATCCCCACGTACTTGGGTAGGGTAAAAGTAAAAAGAAATAATAGAGACAAAAGAATAGGGACGGGACCTGCACCAGTGGGAGGGAGCCGTGAAGGAGGAAAGGTGTCCACACACTAGGAGCCCCTTCGTGGGCAGAGACTGCGGGTGGCAGAGGGGGGAGCTTCGGAGCCACGGAGGAGAGCGCAGCCACAGGGGTGCGGAGGGCAAAGCGGAGAGATTCCCGCATGGAGGATCGGTGCTGAGTAGCACTCACCAGCCCGAGAGGCTTGTCTGCTCAGCCGCCGGGGCGGGCGGGGGCTGGGAGCTGAGGCTCGGGCTTCGGTGCTAGCCGGGAGGGAGTCCGGGAAATAGTCTGCAGCTGCCGAAGAGGCAAGAGACATTTTCTTGCCTCTTTGTTTCCCGGCGCGCAAGGAGAGGGGATTCAGAGCGCCGCCTAAACAAACTCCAGAGACGGGCGCGAGCCGCGGCTAACAGCGCGGACCCCAGAGACAGGCGCGAGCCGCGGTTATCAGCGTGGACCCCAGAGACGGGCAGGAGACGCTAAGGCTGCTGCTGCCGCCACCAAGAAGCCGGTGTGCAAGCACAGGTCACTCCCCACACCGCCCCTCCCGGGAGCCGGTGCAGCTCGCCACTGCCAGGCTCCCGTGATCCGGGGACAACTTCCCCGGGAGAATGCACGGCGCGCCTCAGGCTGCTGCAACGTCACACCAGCCTCTGCCACCGCAGGCTCGCCCCGCATCCGTACCCCTCCCTCCCCACAGCCTGAGTGAGCCAGAGCCCCCGAAGCAGCTGCTCCTTTAACCCCGTTCTGTCTGGGCGGGGAACGGACGCCCTCAGGCGACCTACATGCAGAGGCGGGGCCAAATCCAAAGCTGAACCCTGGGAGCTGTACGAACAAAGAAGAGAAAGGGAAATCTCTCCCAGCAGCCTCAGAAGCAGAGGATTAAAGCTCCACAAACAACTTGATGTGCCTGCATCTGTTGAGTACCTGAATAGACAACGAATCATCCCAAATTCAAGAGGGGGACTTTGGGAGCAGGATATATTATTTTTTCCCCTTTTCCTTTTTTTGTGAGTGTATATGTGTATGCTTCTGGGTGAGAATTTGTGTGTATAGCTTTGTTTCACCATTAGTCCTAGGGTTAGGTCCGTCCGTATTTTTTTTTTTTTTACTTAAAAAATTTTTTTTCCTAATATATGTTTTCTTAATAATTTTTTCCTCATTTTCTATTTTTAGAAATTAAAAAAATTTTAATAAGTTTTTCCATTTTTTTACTTTAAAAAATCAAAAAATTTTTCTTAATAAATTTTTTCTTAATAATTTTTTTCTTATTTTTTATTGTAAAAAGTTAATAAATCTATTTTTAAAAATCAAAAAAAAATTTTTCTGAATACATTTACTCTTAATAATTGTTTTCTTATTTTTTATTATAATAGCTTTATTTTATTTTATTTTATCCTCTTTCTTTGTTTCTTTCTATTTTTTCTCCCTTATATTCTGAGCTGTGTGGATGAAAGGCTCTTGGTGCTCCAGCCAGGCATCAGGGCTGTGCCTCTGAGGTGGGAGAGCCAACTTCAGGACACTGGTCCACAAGAGACCTCCCAGCTCCACGTAATACCAAACGGCGAAAATCTCCCAGAGATCTCCATCTCAACATCAAGACCCAGCTTCACTCAACGACCAGCAAGCTACATTGCTGGACACACTATGCCAAACAACTAACAAGACAGGAACACGGCCCCATCCATTAGCAGAGAGGCTGCCTAAAATCATAATAAGGCCACAGACACCCCAAAACACACCACCAGACGTGGACTTGCCCACCAGAAAGACAAGATCCAACCTCATCCACCAGAACACAGGCACTAGTCCCCTCCACCAGGAAGCCTACACAACCCACTGAACCAACCTCAGCCACTGGGGACAGATACCAAAAACAACGGGAATTACGAACCTGCAGCCTGTGAAAAGGAGACCCCAAACACAGTAAGATAAGCAAAATGAGAAGACAAAAAAACACACAGCAGGTGAAGGAGCAGGGTGAAAACACACCAGACCTAACAAATGAAGAGGAAATAGGCAGTCTACCTGAAAAAGAATTCAGAATAATGAGAGTAAAGATGATCCAAAATCTTGGAAATAGAATAGACAAAATGCAAGAAACATTTAACAAGGATGTAGAAGAACTAAAGAGGAACCAAGCAACGATGAAAAACACAATAAATGAAATTAAAAATACTCTAGACGGGATCAATAGCAGAATAACTGAGGCAGAAGAACGGATAAGTGACCTGGAAGATAAAATAGTGGAAATAGCTACTGCAGAGCAGAATAAAGAAAAAAGAATGAAAAGAACTGAGGACAGTCTCAGAGACCTCTGGGACAACATTAAACGCACCAACATTCGAATTATAGGGGTCCCAGAAGAAGAAGAGAAAAAGAAAGGGACTGAGAAAATATTTGAAGAGATTAGAGTTGAAAACTTCCCTAATATGGGGAAAGGAAATAGTTAATCAAGTCCTGGAAGCACAGAGAGTCCCATACAGGATAAATCCAAGGAGAAACACGCCAAGACACATATTAATCAAACTATCAAAAATTAAATATAAAGAAAACATATTAAAAGCAGCAAGGGAAAAACAACAAATAACACACAAGGGAATCCCCATAAGGTTAACAGCTGATCTTTCAGCAGAAACTCTGCAAGCCAGAAGGGAGTGGCAGGATATACTTAAAGTCATGAAGGAGAAAAACCGACAGCCAAGATTACTGTACCCAGCAAGGATCTCATTCAGATTTGATGGAGAAATTAAAACCTTTACAGACAAGCAAAAGCTGAGAGAGTTCGGCACCACCAAACCAGCTTTACAACAGATGCTAAAGGAACTTCTCTAGGCAAGAAACACAAGAGAAGGAAAACACCTACAATAACAAACCCAAAACATTTAAGAAAATGGGAATAGGAACATACATATCAATAATTACCTTAAATGTAAATGGATTAAATGCTCCCACCAAAAGACATAGACTGGCTGAATGGATACAAAAGCAAGACCCATGTATATGCTGTCAACAAGAGACCCACTTCAGACCAGAGACACATACAGACTGAAAGTGAGGGGATGGAAAAAGATATTCCATGCAAATGGAAATCAAAAGAAAGCTGGAGTAGCAATTCTCATATCAGACAAAATAGACTTTAAAATAAAGACTATTACAAGAGACAAAGAAGGACACTATATAATGATCAAGGGATTGATCCAAGAGGAAGGTATAACAATTGTAAATATTTATGCACCCAACATAGGAGCACCTCAATACATAAGGCAAATACTAACAGCCATAAAAGGGGAAATCGACAGCAACACAATCATAGTAGGGGACTTTCACACCCCACTCTCACCAATGGACAGATCATCCAAAATGAAAATAAATAAGGAAACACAAGCTTTAAATGATACATTAAACAAGATGGACTTAATTGATATTTATAGGACATTCCACCCAAACACAACAGAATACACATTTTTCTCAAGTGCTCATGGAACATTCTCCAGGATAGATCATATCTTGGGTCACAAACCAAGCCTTGGTAAATTTAAGAAAATTGAAATCGTATCAAGTATCTTTTCCGACCACAACGCTATGAGACTAGATATCAATTACAGGAAAAGATCTGTAAAAAATACAAACACATGGAGGCTACACAATATACTACTTAATAACGAAGTGATCACTGAAGAAATCAAAGGGGAAATCAAAAAATACCTAGAAACAAATGACAATGGAGACACGACGGCCCAACACCTATGGGATGCAGCAAAAGCAGTTCTAAGAGGGAAGCTTATAGCAATACAATCTTACTTTAAGAAACAAGAAACATCTCAAATAAGCAGCCTAACATTACACCTAAAGCAATTAGAGGAAGAAGAACAAAAAACCACCAAAGTTAGCAGAAGGAAAGAAATCATAAAGATCAGATCAGAAATAAATGACAAAGAAATGAAGGGAACGATAGCAAAGGTCAATAAAACTAAAAGCTGGTTCTTTGAGAAGATAAACAAAATTGATAAACCATTAACCAGACTCATCAAGAAAAAAAGGGAGAAGACTCAAATCAATAAAATTAGAAATGCAAAAGGAGAAGTAACAACTGACACTGCAGAAATACAAAGGATCATGAGAGATTACTACAAGCAACTATATGCCAGTAAAATGGACAACCTGGAGGAAATGGACAAGTTCTTAGAAATGCACAACCTTCCGAGACTGAACCAGGAAGAAACAGAAAATATGAACAGACCAATCACAAGTACTGAAATTGAAACTGTGATTAAAACTCTTCCAACACACAAAAGCCCAGGACCATACGGATTCACAGGCAAATTCTATCAAACATTTAGAGAAGAGCTAACACCTATCCTTCTCAAACTTTTCCAAAATATAGCAGAGGGAGGAACACTCCCAAACTCATTCTACGAGGCCACCATCACCCTGATACCAAAACCAGACAAAGAAGTCACAAAAAAAGAAAACTGCAGGCCAATATCACTGATGAACATAGATGCAAAAATCCTCAACAAAATACTAGCAAACAGAGTCCAACAGCACATTAAAAGGATCATACACCATGATCAAGTGGGGTTTATCCCAGGAATGCAAGGATTCTTCAAGATACGCAAATCAATCAATGTGATACACCATATTAACAAATTGAAGGAGAAAAACCAAATGATCATCTCAATAGATACAGAGAAAGCTTTTGACAAAATTCAACACCCATTTATGATAAAAACCCTCCAGAAAGTAGGCATAGAGGGAACTTTCCTCCACATAATAAAGGCCATATATGACCAATGCACAGCCAACATCATCCTCAATGGTGAAAAACTGAAACCATTTCCACTAAGATCAGGAACAGGACAAGGTTGCCCACTCTCACCACTATTGACATAGTTTTGGAAGTTTTAGCCACAGCAATCAGAGAAGACAAAGAAATAAAAGAAATCCAAATCAGAAAAGAAGAAATAGAGCTGTGACTGTTTTCAGATGACATGATACTATACATAGAGAATCCTAAAGATGTTACCAGATAACTACTAGAGCTACTCAATGAATTTGGTAAAGTAGCAGGATACAAAATTAATGCACAGAAATCACTTGCATTCCTGTACACTAATGATGAAAAATCGGAAAGTGAAATTAAGAAAACACTCCCATTTACCATGGCAACTAAAAGAATAAAATATCTAGGAATAAACCTACCCAAGGAGACAGAAGACTGGTATGAAGAAAATTATAAGACACTGATGAAAGAAATTAATGACGATACAAAGAGATGGAGCGATATACCATGTTCTTGGATTGGAAGAATCAACATTGTGAAAATGACTATACTACTCAAAGCAATCTACAGACTCAATGCAATCCCTATCAAACTACCACTGGCATTTTTCACAGACCTAGATCAAAAAATTTCACAATTGGTATGGAATCACAAAAGGCCCCAAATAGCCAAAGTAACCTTGAGAAAGAAAAACGGTGCTGGAGGAATCAGGCTCCCAGACTTCAGACTATACTCCAAAGCTACAGTAGTCAAGACAGTATGGTACTGGCACAAAAACAGAAGTATAGATCAATGGAACAGGATAGAAAGCCCAGAGATAAACCCATGTACTTATGGTCACATTATTTTTGATAAAGGAGGCAAGAATATAAAATTGAGAAAAGACGCCTCTTCAATAAGTGGTGCTGGGAAAACTGGACAGCTACATGTAAAAGAATGAAATTAGAACACTCCTTAACACCATACACAAAAATAAACTCAAAATGGATTAAAGACCTAAATGTAAGGCCAGACACTCTCAAACTCTTAGAGGAAAACATAGGCAGAACACTCTATGACATAAGTCATAGCAAGATCCTTTTTGACCCAGCTCCTAGAGAAATGGAAATAAAAGCAAAAATAAAGAAATGGGACCTAATGAAACTTACAAGCTTTTGCACAGCAAAGGAAACCATAAACAAGACCAAAAGAAAACCCTCAGAATGGGAGAAAATATTTGCAAATGAAGCAACTGACAAAGGATTAATCTCCAAAATTTACCAGCAGCTCATGCAGCTCAATTTGAAAAAAGCAAACAACCCAATCCAAAAATGGGCAGAAGACCTAAACAGACATTTCTCCAAAGAAGATATACAGATTGCCAACAAACACATGAAAGAATGCTCAACATCACTAATCATTAGAGAAATGCAAATCAAAACTACAATGTGATATCATCTCACACCGGTTAGAATGGCCATCATCAAAAAATCTCCAAACAATAAATGCTGGAGAGGGTGTGGAGAAACTGGAACCCTCATACACTGTTGGTGGGAATGTAAATTGATACAGCCACTATAGAGAACTGTATGGAGGTTCCTTAAAAATCTAAAAATAGAACTGCCATACGACCCAGCAATCCTACTACTGGGCGTATACCCTGAGAAAACCATAATTCAAAAAGAGTTATGGAGAGGTAGGGGCAAGATGGCGGAAGAGTAAGACGCGGAGATCACCTTCCTTCCCACAGATACAGTAGAAATACATCTACACGTGGAACTGCTCCTACAGAACACCCACTGAACGCTGGCAGAAGACGTCAGACCTCCCAAAAGGCAAGAAAATCCCCACGTACTTGGGTAGGGTAAAAGTAAAAAGAAATAATAGAGACAAAAGAATAGGGACGGGACCTGCACCAGTGGGAGGGAGCCGTGAAGGAGGAAAGGTGTCCACACACTAGGAGCCCCTTCGTGGGCAGAGACTGCGGGTGGCAGAGGGGGGAGCTTCGGAGCCACGGAGGAGAGCGCAGCCACAGGGGTGCGGAGGGCAAAGCGGAGAGATTCCCGCATGGAGGATCGGTGCTGAGTAGCACTCACCAGCCCGAGAGGCTTGTCTGCTCAGCCGCCGGGGCGGGCGGGGGCTGGGAGCTGAGGCTCGGGCTTCGGTGCTAGCCGGGAGGGAGTCCGGGAAATAGTCTGCAGCTGCCGAAGAGGCAAGAGACATTTTCTTGCCTCTTTGTTTCCCGGCGCGCAAGGAGAGGGGATTCAGAGCGCCGCCTAAACAAACTCCAGAGACGGGCGCGAGCCGCGGCTAACAGCGCGGACCCCAGAGACAGGCGCGAGCCGCGGTTATCAGCGTGGACCCCAGAGACGGGCAGGAGACGCTAAGGCTGCTGCTGCCGCCACCAAGAAGCCGGTGTGCAAGCACAGGTCACTCCCCACACCGCCCCTCCCGGGAGCCGGTGCAGCTCGCCACTGCCAGGCTCCCGTGATCCGGGGACAACTTCCCCGGGAGAATGCACGGCGCGCCTCAGGCTGCTGCAACGTCACACCAGCCTCTGCCACCGCAGGCTCGCCCCGCATCCGTACCCCTCCCTCCCCACAGCCTGAGTGAGCCAGAGCCCCCGAAGCAGCTGCTCCTTTAACCCCGTTCTGTCTGGGCGGGGAACGGACGCCCTCAGGCGACCTACATGCAGAGGCGGGGCCAAATCCAAAGCTGAACCCTGGGAGCTGTACGAACAAAGAAGAGAAAGGGAAATCTCTCCCAGCAGCCTCAGAAGCAGAGGATTAAAGCTCCACAAACAACTTGATGTGCCTGCATCTGTTGAGTACCTGAATAGACAACGAATCATCCCAAATTCAAGAGGGGGACTTTGGGAGCAGGATATATTATTTTTTCCCCTTTTCCTTTTTTTGTGAGTGTATATGTGTATGCTTCTGGGTGAGAATTTGTGTGTATAGCTTTGTTTCACCATTAGTCCTAGGGTTAGGTCCGTCCGTATTTTTTTTTTTTTTACTTAAAAAATTTTTTTTCCTAATATATGTTTTCTTAATAATTTTTTCCTCATTTTCTATTTTTAGAAATTAAAAAAATTTTAGTAAGTTTTTCCATTTTTTTACTTTAAAAAATCAAAAAATTTTTCTTAATAAATTTTTTCTTAATAATTTTTTTCTTATTTTTTATTGTAAAAAGTTAATAAATCTATTTTTAAAAATCAAAAAAAAATTTTTCTGAATACATTTACTCTTAATAATTGTTTTCTTATTTTTTATTATAATAGCTTTATTTTATTTTATTTTATCCTCTTTCTTTGTTTCTTTCTATTTTTTCTCCCTTATATTCTGAGCTGTGTGGATGAAAGGCTCTTGGTGCTCCAGCCAGGCATCAGGGCTGTGCCTCTGAGGTGGGAGAGCCAACTTCAGGACACTGGTCCACAAGAGACCTCCCAGCTCCACGTAATACCAAACGGCGAAAATCTCCCAGAGATCTCCATCTCAACATCAAGACCCAGCTTCACTCAACGACCAGCAAGCTACATTGCTGGACACACTATGCCAAACAACTAACAAGACAGGAACACGGCCCCATCCATTAGCAGAGAGGCTGCCTAAAATCATAATAAGGCCACAGACACCCCAAAACACACCACCAGACGTGGACTTGCCCACCAGAAAGACAAGATCCAACCTCATCCACCAGAACACAGGCACTAGTCCCCTCCACCAGGAAGCCTACACAACCCACTGAACCAACCTCAGCCACTGGGGACAGATACCAAAAACAACGGGAATTACGAACCTGCAGCCTGTGAAAAGGAGACCCCAAACACAGTAAGATAAGCAAAATGAGAAGACAAAAAAACACACAGCAGGTGAAGGAGCAGGGTGAAAACACACCAGACCTAACAAATGAAGAGGAAATAGGCAGTCTACCTGAAAAAGAATTCAGAATAATGAGAGTAAAGATGATCCAAAATCTTGGAAATAGAATAGACAAAATGCAAGAAACATTTAACAAGGATGTAGAAGAACTAAAGAGGAACCAAGCAACGATGAAAAACACAATAAATGAAATTAAAAATACTCTAGACGGGATCAATAGCAGAATAACTGAGGCAGAAGAACGGATAAGTGACCTGGAAGATAAAATAGTGGAAATAGCTACTGCAGAGCAGAATAAAGAAAAAAGAATGAAAAGAACTGAGGACAGTCTCAGAGACCTCTGGGACAACATTAAACGCACCAACATTCGAATTATAGGGGTCCCAGAAGAAGAAGAGAAAAAGAAAGGGACTGAGAAAATATTTGAAGAGATTAGAGTTGAAAACTTCCCTAATATGGGGAAAGGAAATAGTTAATCAAGTCCTGGAAGCACAGAGAGTCCCATACAGGATAAATCCAAGGAGAAACACGCCAAGACACATATTAATCAAACTATCAAAAATTAAATATAAAGAAAACATATTAAAAGCAGCAAGGGAAAAACAACAAATAACACACAAGGGAATCCCCATAAGGTTAACAGCTGATCTTTCAGCAGAAACTCTGCAAGCCAGAAGGGAGTGGCAGGATATACTTAAAGTCATGAAGGAGAAAAACCTACAGCCAAGATTACTGTACCCAGCAAGGATCTCATTCAGATTTGATGGAGAAATTAAAACCTTTACAGACAAGCAAAAGCTGAGAGAGTTCGGCACCACCAAACCAGCTTTACAACAGATGCTAAAGGAACTTCTCTAGGCAAGAAACACAAGAGAAGGAAAACACCTACAATAACAAACCCAAAACATTTAAGAAAATGGGAATAGGAACATACATATCAATAATTACCTTAAATGTAAATGGATTAAATGCTCCCACCAAAAGACATAGACTGGCTGAATGGATACAAAAGCAAGACCCATGTATATGCTGTCAACAAGAGACCCACTTCAGACCAGAGACACATACAGACTGAAAGTGAGGGGATGGAAAAAGATATTCCATGCAAATGGAAATCAAAAGAAAGCTGGAGTAGCAATTCTCATATCAGACAAAATAGACTTTAAAATAAAGACTATTACAAGAGACAAAGAAGGACACTATATAATGATCAAGGGATTGATCCAAGAGGAAGGTATAACAATTGTAAATATTTATGCACCCAACATAGGAGCACCTCAATACATAAGGCAAATACTAACAGCCATAAAAGGGGAAATCGACAGCAACACAATCATAGTAGGGGACTTTCACACCCCACTCTCACCAATGGACAGATCATCCAAAATGAAAATAAATAAGGAAACACAAGCTTTAAATGATACATTAAACAAGATGGACTTAATTGATATTTATAGGACATTCCACCCAAACACAACAGAATACACATTTTTCTCAAGTGCTCATGGAACATTCTCCAGGATAGATCATATCTTGGGTCACAAACCAAGCCTTGGTAAATTTAAGAAAATTGAAATCGTATCAAGTATCTTTTCCGACCACAACGCTATGAGACTACATATCAATTACAGGAAAAGATCTGTAAAAAATACAAACACATGGAGGCTACACAATATACTACTTAATAACGAAGTGATCACTGAAGAAATCAAAGGGGAAATCAAAAAATACCTAGAAACAAATGACAATGGAGACACGACGGCCCAACACCTATGGGATGCAGCAAAAGCAGTTCTAAGAGGGAAGCTTATAGCAATACAATCTTACTTTAAGAAACAAGAAACATCTCAAATAAGCAGCCTAACATTACACCTAAAGCAATTAGAGGAAGAAGAACAAAAAACCACCAAAGTTAGCAGAAGGAAAGAAATCATAAAGATCAGATCAGAAATAAATGACAAAGAAATGAAGGGAACGATAGCAAAGGTCAATAAAACTAAAAGCTGGTTCTTTGAGAAGATAAACAAAATTGATAAACCATTAACCAGACTCATCAAGAAAAAAAGGGAGAAGACTCAAATCAATAAAATTAGAAATGCAAAAGGAGAAGTAACAACTGACACTGCAGAAATACAAAGGATCATGAGAGATTACTACAAGCAACTATATGCCAGTAAAATGGACAACCTGGAGGAAATGGACAAGTTCTTAGAAATGCACAACCTTCCGAGACTGAACCAGGAAGAAACAGAAAATATGAACAGGCCAATCACAAGTACTGAAATTGAAACTGTGATTAAAACTCTTCCAACACACAAAAGCCCAGGACCATACGGATTCACAGGCAAATTCTATCAAACATTTAGAGAAGAGCTAACACCTATCCTTCTCAAACTTTTCCAAAATATAGCAGAGGGAGGAACACTCCCAAACTCATTCTACGAGGCCACCATCACCCTGATACCAAAACCAGACAAAGAAGTCACAAAAAAAGAAAACTACAGGCCAATATCACTGATGAACATAGATGCAAAAATCCTCAACAAAATACTAGCAAACAGAGTCCAACAGCACATTAAAAGGATCATACACCATGATCAAGTGGGGTTTATCCCAGGAATGCAAGGATTCTTCAAGATACGCAAATCAATCAATGTGATACACCATATTAACAAATTGAAGGAGAAAAACCAAATGATCATCTCAATAGATACAGAGAAAGCTTTTGACAAAATTCAACACCCATTTATGATAAAAACCCTCCAGAAAGTAGGCATAGAGGGAACTTTCCTCCACATAATAAAGGCCATATATGACCAATGCACAGCCAACATCATCCTCAATGGTGAAAAACTGAAACCATTTCCACTAAGATCAGGAACAGGACAAGGTTGCCCACTCTCACCACTATTGACATAGTTTTGGAAGTTTTAGCCACAGCAATCAGAGAAGACAAAGAAATAAAAGAAATCCAAATCAGAAAAGAAGAAATAGAGCTGTGACTGTTTTCAGATGACATGATACTATACATAGAGAATCCTAAAGATGTTACCAGATAACTACTAGAGCTACTCAATGAATTTGGTAAAGTAGCAGGATACAAAATTAATGCACAGAAATCACTTGCATTCCTGTACACTAATGATGAAAAATCGGAAAGTGAAATTAAGAAAACACTCCCATTTACCATGGCAACTAAAAGAATAAAATATCTAGGAATAAACCTACCCAAGGAGACAGAAGACTGGTATGAAGAAAATTATAAGACACTGATGAAAGAAATTAATGACGATACAAAGAGATGGAGCGATATACCATGTTCTTGGATTGGAAGAATCAACATTGTGAAAATGACTATACTACTCAAAGCAATCTACAGACTCAATGCAATCCCTATCAAACTACCACTGGCATTTTTCACAGACCTAGATCAAAAAATTTCACAATTGGTATGGAATCACAAAAGGCCCCAAATAGCCAAAGTAACCTTGAGAAAGAAAAACGGTGCTGGAGGAATCAGGCTCCCAGACTTCAGACTATACTCCAAAGCTACAGTAGTCAAGACAGTATGGTACTGGCACAAAAACAGAAGTATAGATGAATGGAACAGGATAGAAAGCCCAGAGATAAACCCATGTACTTATGGTCACATTATTTTTGATAAAGGAGGCAAGAATATAAAATTGAGAAAAGACGCCTCTTCAATAAGTGGTGCTGGGAAAACTGGACAGCTACATGTAAAAGAATGAAATTAGAACACTCCTTAACACCATACACAAAAATAAACTCAAAATGGATTAAAGACCTAAATGTAAGGCCAGACACTCTCAAACTCTTAGAGGAAAACATAGGCAGAACACTCTATGACATAAGTCATAGCAAGATCCTTTTTGACCCAGCTCCTAGAGAAATGGAAATAAAAGCAAAAATAAAGAAATGGGACCTAATGAAACTTACAAGCTTTTGCACAGCAAAGGAAACCATAAACAAGACCAAAAGAAAACCCTCAGAATGGGAGAAAATATTTGCAAATGAAGCAACTGACAAAGGATTAATCTCCAAAATTTACCAGCAGCTCATGCAGCTCAATTTGAAAAAAGCAAACAACCCAATCCAAAAATGGGCAGAAGACCTAAACAGACATTTCTCCAAAGAAGATATACAGATTGCCAACAAACACATGAAAGAATGCTCAACATCACTAATCATTAGAGAAATGCAAATCAAAACTACAATGTGATATCATCTCACACCGGTTAGAATGGCCATCATCAAAAGATCTCCAAACAATAAATGCTGGAGAGGTTGTGGAGAAACTGGAACCCTCATACACTGTTGGTGGGAATGTAAATTGATACAGCCACTATAGAGAACTGTATGGAGGTTCCTTAAAAATCTAAAAATAGAACTGCCATACGACCCAGCAATCCTACTACTGGGCGTATACCCTGAGAAAACCATAATTCAAAAAGAGTTATGGAGAGGTAGGGGCAAGATGGCGGAAGAGTAAGACGCGGAGATCACCTTCCTTCCCACAGATACAGTAGAAATACATCTACACGTGGAACTGCTCCTACAGAACACCCACTGAACGCTGGCAGAAGACGTCAGACCTCCCAAAAGGCAAGAAAATCCCCACGTACTTGGGTAGGGTAAAAGTAAAAAGAAATAATAGAGACAAAAGAATAGGGACGGGACCTGCACCAGTGAGAGGGAGCCGTGAAGGAGGAAAGGTGTCCACACACTAGGAGCCCCTTCGTGGGCAGAGACTGCGGGTGGCAGAGGGGGGAGCTTCGGAGCCACGGAGGAGAGCGCAGCCACAGGGGTGCGGAGGGCAAAGCGGAGAGATTCCCGCATGGAGGATCGGTGCTGAGTAGCACTCACCAGCCCGAGAGGCTTGTCTGCTCAGCCGCCGGGGCGGGCGGGGGCTGGGAGCTGAGGCTCGGGCTTCGGTGCTAGCCGGGAGGGAGTCCGGGAAATAGTCTGCAGCTGCCGAAGAGGCAAGAGACATTTTCTTGCCTCTTTGTTTCCCGGCGCGCAAGGAGAGGGGATTCAGAGCGCCGCCTAAACAAACTCCAGAGACGGGCGCGAGCCGCGGCTAACAGCGCGGACCCCAGAGACAGGCGCGAGCCGCGGTTATCAGCGTGGACCCCAGAGACGGGCAGGAGACGCTAAGGCTGCTGCTGCCGCCACCAAGAAGCCGGTGTGCAAGCACAGGTCACTCCCCACACCGCCCCTCCCGGGAGCCGGTGCAGCTCGCCACTGCCAGGCTCCCGTGATCCGGGGACAACTTCCCCGGGAGAATGCACGGCGCGCCTCAGGCTGCTGCAACGTCACACCAGCCTCTGCCACCGCAGGCTCGCCCCGCATCCGTACCCCTCCCTCCCCACAGCCTGAGTGAGCCAGAGCCCCCGAAGCAGCTGCTCCTTTAACCCCGTTCTGTCTGGGCGGGGAACGGACGCCCTCAGGCGACCTACATGCAGAGGCGGGGCCAAATCCAAAGCTGAACCCTGGGAGCTGTACGAACAAAGAAGAGAAAGGGAAATCTCTCCCAGCAGCCTCAGAAGCAGAGGATTAAAGCTCCACAAACAACTTGATGTGCCTGCATCTGTTGAGTACCTGAATAGACAACGAATCATCCCAAATTCAAGAGGGGGACTTTGGGAGCAGGATATATTATTTTTTCCCCTTTTCCTTTTTTTGTGAGTGTATATGTGTATGCTTCTGGGTGAGAATTTGTGTGTATAGCTTTGTTTCACCATTAGTCCTAGGGTTAGGTCCGTCCGTATTTTTTTTTTTTTTACTTAAAAAATTTTTTTTCCTAATATATGTTTTCTTAATAATTTTTTCCTCATTTTCTATTTTTAGAAATTAAAAAAATTTTAATAAGTTTTTCCATTTTTTTATTTTAAAAAATCAAAAAATTTTTCTTAATAAATTTTTTCTTAATAATTTTTTTCTTATTTTTTATTGTAAAAAGTTAATAAATCTATTTTTAAAAATCAAAAAAAAAATTTTCTGAATACATTTACTCTTAATAATTGTTTTCTTATTTTTTATTATAATAGCTTTATTTTATTTTATTTTATCCTCTTTCTTTGTTTCTTTCTATTTTTTTTCTCCCTTATATTCTGAGCTGTGTGGATGAAAGGCTCTTGGTGCTCCAGCCAGGCATCAGGGCTGTGCCTCTGAGGTGGGAGAGCCAACTTCAGGACACTGGTCCACAAGAGACCTCCCAGCTCCACGTAATACCAAACGGCGAAAATCTCCCAGAGATCTCCATCTCAACATCAAGACCCAGCTTCACTCAACGACCAGCAAGCTACATTGCTGGACACACTATGCCAAACAACTAACAAGACAGGAACACGGCCCCATCCATTAGCAGAGAGGCTGCCTAAAATCATAATAAGGCCACAGACACCCCAAAACACACCACCAGACGTGGACTTGCCCACCAGAAAGACAAGATCCAACCTCATCCACCAGAACACAGGCACTAGTCCCCTCCACCAGGAAGCCTACACAACCCACTGAACCAACCTCAGCCACTGGGGACAGATACCAAAAACAACGGGAATTACGAACCTGCAGCCTGTGAAAAGGAGACCCCAAACACAGTAAGATAAGCAAAATGAGAAGACAAAAAAACACACAGCAGGTGAAGGAGCAGGGTCAAAACACACCAGACCTAACAAATGAAGAGGAAATAGGCAGTCTACCTGTAAAAGAATTCAGAATAATGAGAGTAAAGATGATCCAAAATCTTGGAAATAGAATAGACAAAATGCAAGAAACATTTAACAAGGATGTAGAAGAACTAAAGAGGAACCAAGCAACGATGAAAAACACAATAAATGAAATTAAAAATACTCTAGACGGGATCAATAGCAGAATAACTGAGGCAGAAGAACGGATAAGTGACCTGGAAGATAAAATAGTGGAAATAGCTACTGCAGAGCAGAATAAAGAAAAAAGAATGAAAAGAACTGAGGACAGTCTCAGAGACCTCTGGGACAACATTAAACGCACCAACATTCGAATTATAGGGGTCCCAGAAGAAGAAGAGAAAAAGAAAGGGACTGAGAAAATATTTGAAGAGATTAGAGTTGAAAACTTCCCTAATATGGGGAAAGGAAATAGTTAATCAAGTCCTGGAAGCACAGAGAGTCCCATACAGGATAAATCCAAGGAGAAACACGCCAAGACACATATTAATCAAACTATCAAAAATTAAATATAAAGAAAACATATTAAAAGCAGCAAGGGAAAAACAACAAATAACACACAAGGGAATCCCCATAAGGTTAACAGCTGATCTTTCAGCAGAAACTCTGCAAGCCAGAAGGGAGTGGCAGGATATACTTAAAGTCATGAAGGAGAAAAACCGACAGCCAAGATTACTGTACCCAGCAAGGATCTCATTCAGATTTGATGGAGAAATTAAAACCTTTACAGACAAGCAAAAGCTGAGAGAGTTCGGCACCACCAAACCAGCTTTACAACAGATGCTAAAGGAACTTCTCTAGGCAAGAAACACAAGAGAAGGAAAACACCTACAATAACAAACCCAAAACATTTAAGAAAATGGGAATAGGAACATACATATCAATAATTACCTTAAATGTAAATGGATTAAATGCTCCCACCAAAAGACATAGACTGGCTGAATGGATACAAAAGCAAGACCCATGTATATGCTGTCAACAAGAGACCCACTTCAGACCAGAGACACATACAGACTGAAAGTGAGGGGATGGAAAAAGATATTCCATGCAAATGGAAATCAAAAGAAAGCTGGAGTAGCAATTCTCATATCAGACAAAATAGACTTTAAAATAAAGACTATTACAAGAGACAAAGAAGGACACTATATAATGATCAAGGGATTGATCCAAGAGGAAGGTATAACAATTGTAAATATTTATGCACCCAACATAGGAGCACCTCAATACATAAGGCAAATACTAACAGCCATAAAAGGGGAAATCGACAGCAACACAATCATAGTAGGGGACTTTCACACCCCACTCTCACCAATGGACAGATCATCCAAAATGAAAATAAATAAGGAAACACAAGCTTTAAATGATACATTAAACAAGATGGACTTAATTGATATTTATAGGACATTCCACCCAAACACAACAGAATACACATTTTTCTCAAGTGCTCATGGAACATTCTCCAGGATAGATCATATCTTGGGTCACAAACCAAGCCTTGGTAAATTTAAGAAAATTGAAATCGTATCAAGTATCTTTTCCGACCACAACGCTATGAGACTACATATCAATTACAGGAAAAGATCTGTAAAAAATACAAACACATGGAGGCTACACAATATACTACTTAATAACGAAGTGATCACTGAAGAAATCAAAGGGGAAATCAAAAAATACCTAGAAACAAATGACAATGGAGACACGACGGCCCAACACCTATGGGATGCAGCAAAAGCAGTTCTAAGAGGGAAGCTTATAGCAATACAATCTTACTTTAAGAAACAAGAAACATCTCAAATAAGCAGCCTAACATTACACCTAAAGCAATTAGAGGAAGAAGAACAAAAAACCACCAAAGTTAGCAGAAGGAAAGAAATCATAAAGATCAGATCAGAAATAAATGACAAAGAAATGAAGCGAACGATATAGCAAAGATCAATAAAACTAAAAGCTGGTTCTTTGAGAAGATAAACAAAATTGATAAACCATTAACCAGACTCATCAAGAAAAAAAGGGAGAAGACTCAAATCAATAAAATTAGAAATGCAAAAGGAGAAGTAACAACTGACACTGCAGAAATACAAAGGATCATGAGAGATTACTACAAGCAACTATATGCCAGTAAAATGGACAACCTGGAGGAAATGGACAAGTTCTTAGAAATGCACAACCTTCCGAGACTGAACCAGGAAGAAACAGAAAATATGAACAGACCAATCACAAGTACTGAAATTGAAACTGTGATTAAAACTCTTCCAACACACAAAAGCCCAGGACCATACGGATTCACAGGCAAATTCTATCAAACATTTAGAGAAGAGCTAACACCTATCCTTCTCAAACTTTTCCAAAATATAGCAGAGGGAGGAACACTCCCAAACTCATTCTACGAGGCCACCATCACCCTGATACCAAAACCAGACAAAGAAGTCACAAAAAAAGAAAACTGCAGGCCAATATCACTGATGAACATAGATGCAAAAATCCTCAACAAAATACTAGCAAACAGAGTCCAACAGCACATTAAAAGGATCATACACCATGATCAAGTGGGGTTTATCCCAGGAATGCAAGGATTCTTCAAGATACGCAAATCAATCAATGTGATACACCATATTAACAAATTGAAGGAGAAAAACCAAATGATCATCTCAATAGATACAGAGAAAGCTTTTGACAAAATTCAACACCCATTTATGATAAAAACCCTCCAGAAAGTAGGCATAGAGGGAACTTTCCTCCACATAATAAAGGCCATATATGACCAATGCACAGCCAACATCATCCTCAATGGTGAAAAACTGAAACCATTTCCACTAAGATCAGGAACAGGACAAGGTTGCCCACTCTCACCACTATTGACATAGTTTTGGAAGTTTTAGCCACAGCAATCAGAGAAGACAAAGAAATAAAAGAAATCCAAATCAGAAAAGAAGAAATAGAGCTGTGACTGTTTTCAGATGACATGATACTATACATAGAGAATCCTAAAGATGTTACCAGATAACTACTAGAGCTACTCAATGAATTTGGTAAAGTAGCAGGATACAAAATTAATGCACAGAAATCACTTGCATTCCTGTACACTAATGATGAAAAATCGGAAAGTGAAATTAAGAAAACACTCCCATTTACCATGGCAACTAAAAGAATAAAATATCTAGGAATAAACCTACCCAAGGAGACAGAAGACTGGTATGAAGAAAATTATAAGACACTGATGAAAGAAATTAATGACGATACAAAGAGATGGAGCGATATACCATGTTCTTGGATTGGAAGAATCAACATTGTGAAAATGACTATACTACTCAAAGCAATCTACAGACTCAATGCAATCCCTATCAAACTACCACTGGCATTTTTCACAGACCTAGATCAAAAAATTTCACAATTGGTATGGAATCACAAAAGGCCCCAAATAGCCAAAGTAACCTTGAGAAAGAAAAACGGTGCTGGAGGAATCAGGCTCCCAGACTTCAGACTATACTCCAAAGCTACAGTAGTCAAGACAGTATGGTACTGGCACAAAAACAGAAGTATAGATGAATGGAACAGGATAGAAAGCCCAGAGATAAACCCATGTACTTATGGTCACATTATTTTTGATAAAGGAGGCAAGAATATAAAATTGAGAAAAGACGCCTCTTCAATAAGTGGTGCTGGGAAAACTGGACAGCTACATGTAAAAGAATGAAATTAGAACACTCCTTAACACCATGCACAAAAATAAACTCAAAATGGATTAAAGACCTAAATGTAAGGCCAGACACTCTCAAACTCTTAGAGGAAAACATAGGCAGAACACTCTATGACATAAGTCATAGCAAGATCCTTTTTGACCCAGCTCCTAGAGAAATGGAAATAAAAGCAAAAATAAAGAAATGGGACCTAATGAAACTTACAAGCTTTTGCACAGCAAAGGAAACCATAAACAAGACCAAAAGAAAACCCTCAGAATGGGAGAAAATATTTGCAAATGAAGCAACTGACAAAGGATTAATCTCCAAAATTTACCAGCAGCTCATGCAGCTCAATTTGAAAAAAGCAAACAACCCAATCCAAAAATGGGCAGAAGACCTAAACAGACATTTCTCCAAAGAAGATATACAGATTGCCAACAAACACATGAAAGAATGCTCAACATCACTAATCATTAGAGAAATGCAAATCAAAACTACAATGTGATATCATCTCACACCGGTTAGAATGGCCATCATCAAAAAATCTCCAAACAATAAATGCTGGAGAGGGTGTGGAGAAACTGGAACCCTCATACACTGTTGGTGGGAATGTAAATTGATACAGCCACTATAGAGAACTGTATGGAGGTTCCTTAAAAATCTAAAAATAGAACTGCCATACGACCCAGCAATCCTACTACTGGGCGTATACCCTGAGAAAACCATAATTCAAAAAGAGTTATGGAGAGGTAGGGGCAAGAAGGCGGAAGAGTAAGACGCGGAGATCACCTTCCTTCCCACAGATACAGTAGAAATACATCTACACGTGGAACTGCTCCTACAGAACACCCACTGAACGCTGGCAGAAGACGTCAGACCTCCCAAAAGGCAAGAAAATCCCCACGTACTTGGGTAGGGTAAAAGTAAAAAGAAATAATAGAGACAAAAGAATAGGGACGGGACCTGCACCAGTGGGAGGGAGCCGTGAAGGAGGAAAGGTGTCCACACACTAGGAGCCCCTTCGTGGGCAGAGACTGCGGGTGGCAGAGGGGGGAGCTTCGGAGCCACGGAGGAGAGCGCAGCCACAGGGGTGCGGAGGGCAAAGCGGAGAGATTCCCGCATGGAGGATCGGTGCTGAGTAGCACTCACCAGCCCGAGAGGCTTGTCTGCTCAGCCGCCGGGGCGGGCGGGGGCTGGGAGCTGAGGCTCGGGCTTCGGTGCTAGCCGGGAGGGAGTCCGGGAAATAGTCTGCAGCTGCCGAAGAGGCAAGAGACATTTTCTTGCCTCTTTGTTTCCCGGCGCGCAAGGAGAGGGGATTCAGAGCGCCGCCTAAACAAACTCCAGAGACGGGCGCGAGCCGCGGCTAACAGCGCGGACCCCAGAGACAGGCGCGAGCCGCGGTTATCAGCGTGGACCCCAGAGACGGGCAGGAGACGCTAAGGCTGCTGCTGCCGCCACCAAGAAGCCGGTGTGCAAGCACAGGTCACTCCCCACACCGCCCCTCCCGGGAGCCGGTGCAGCTCGCCACTGCCAGGCTCCCGTGATCCGGGGACAACTTCCCCGGGAGAATGCACGGCGCGCCTCAGGCTGCTGCAACGTCACACCAGCCTCTGCCACCGCAGGCTCGCCCCGCATCCGTACCCCTCCCTCCCCACAGCCTGAGTGAGCCAGAGCCCCCGAAGCAGCTGCTCCTTTAACCCCGTTCTGTCTGGGCGGGGAACGGACGCCCTCAGGCGACCTACATGCAGAGGCGGGGCCAAATCCAAAGCTGAACCCTGGGAGCTGTACGAACAAAGAAGAGAAAGGGAAATCTCTCCCAGCAGCCTCAGAAGCAGAGGATTAAAGCTCCACAAACAACTTGATGTGCCTGCATCTGTTGAGTACCTGAATAGACAACGAATCATCCCAAATTCAAGAGGGGGACTTTGGGAGCAGGATATATTATTTTTTCCCCTTTTCCTTTTTTTGTGAGTGTATATGTGTATGCTTCTGGGTGAGAATTTGTGTGTATAGCTTTGTTTCACCATTAGTCCTAGGGTTAGGTCCGTCCGTATTTTTTTTTTTTTTACTTAAAAAATTTTTTTTCCTAATATATGTTTTCTTAATAATTTTTTCCTCATTTTCTATTTTTAGAAATTAAAAAAATTTTAATAAGTTTTTCCATTTTTTTATTTTAAAAAATCAAAAAATTTTTCTTAATAAATTTTTTCTTAATAATTTTTTTCTTATTTTTTATTGTAAAAAGTTAATAAATCTATTTTTAAAAATCAAAAAAAAAATTTTCTGAATACATTTACTCTTAATAATTGTTTTCTTATTTTTTATTATAATAGCTTTATTTTATTTTATTTTATCCTCTTTCTTTGTTTCTTTCTATTTTTTTTCTCCCTTATATTCTGAGCTGTGTGGATGAAAGGCTCTTGGTGCTCCAGCCAGGCATCAGGGCTGTGCCTCTGAGGTGGGAGAGCCAACTTCAGGACACTGGTCCACAAGAGACCTCCCAGCTCCACGTAATACCAAACGGCGAAAATCTCCCAGAGATCTCCATCTCAACATCAAGACCCAGCTTCACTCAACGACCAGCAAGCTACATTGCTGGACACACTATGCCAAACAACTAACAAGACAGGAACACGGCCCCATCCATTAGCAGAGAGGCTGCCTAAAATCATAATAAGGCCACAGACACCCCAAAACACACCACCAGACGTGGACTTGCCCACCAGAAAGACAAGATCCAACCTCATCCACCAGAACACAGGCACTAGTCCCCTCCACCAGGAAGCCTACACAACCCACTGAACCAACCTCAGCCACTGGGGACAGATACCAAAAACAACGGGAATTACGAACCTGCAGCCTGTGAAAAGGAGACCCCAAACACAGTAAGATAAGCAAAATGAGAAGACAAAAAAACACACAGCAGGTGAAGGAGCAGGGTCAAAACACACCAGACCTAACAAATGAAGAGGAAATAGGCAGTCTACCTGTAAAAGAATTCAGAATAATGAGAGTAAAGATGATCCAAAATCTTGGAAATAGAATAGACAAAATGCAAGAAACATTTAACAAGGATGTAGAAGAACTAAAGAGGAACCAAGCAACGATGAAAAACACAATAAATGAAATTAAAAATACTCTAGACGGGATCAATAGCAGAATAACTGAGGCAGAAGAACGGATAAGTGACCTGGAAGATAAAATAGTGGAAATAGCTACTGCAGAGCAGAATAAAGAAAAAAGAATGAAAAGAACTGAGGACAGTCTCAGAGACCTCTGGGACAACATTAAACGCACCAACATTCGAATTATAGGGGTCCCAGAAGAAGAAGAGAAAAAGAAAGGGACTGAGAAAATATTTGAAGAGATTAGAGTTGAAAACTTCCCTAATATGGGGAAAGGAAATAGTTAATCAAGTCCTGGAAGCACAGAGAGTCCCATACAGGATAAATCCAAGGAGAAACACGCCAAGACACATATTAATCAAACTATCAAAAATTAAATATAAAGAAAACATATTAAAAGCAGCAAGGGAAAAACAACAAATAACACACAAGGGAATCCCCATAAGGTTAACAGCTGATCTTTCAGCAGAAACTCTGCAAGCCAGAAGGGAGTGGCAGGATATACTTAAAGTCATGAAGGAGAAAAACCGACAGCCAAGATTACTGTACCCAGCAAGGATCTCATTCAGATTTGATGGAGAAATTAAAACCTTTACAGACAAGCAAAAGCTGAGAGAGTTCGGCACCACCAAACCAGCTTTACAACAGATGCTAAAGGAACTTCTCTAGGCAAGAAACACAAGAGAAGGAAAACACCTACAATAACAAACCCAAAACATTTAAGAAAATGGGAATAGGAACATACATATCAATAATTACCTTAAATGTAAATGGATTAAATGCTCCCACCAAAAGACATAGACTGGCTGAATGGATACAAAAGCAAGACCCATGTATATGCTGTCAACAAGAGACCCACTTCAGACCAGAGACACATACAGACTGAAAGTGAGGGGATGGAAAAAGATATTCCATGCAAATGGAAATCAAAAGAAAGCTGGAGTAGCAATTCTCATATCAGACAAAATAGACTTTAAAATAAAGACTATTACAAGAGACAAAGAAGGACACTATATAATGATCAAGGGATTGATCCAAGAGGAAGGTATAACAATTGTAAATATTTATGCACCCAACATAGGAGCACCTCAATACATAAGGCAAATACTAACAGCCATAAAAGGGGAAATCGACAGCAACACAATCATAGTAGGGGACTTTCACACCCCACTCTCACCAATGGACAGATCATCCAAAATGAAAATAAATAAGGAAACACAAGCTTTAAATGATACATTAAACAAGATGGACTTAATTGATATTTATAGGACATTCCACCCAAACACAACAGAATACACATTTTTCTCAAGTGCTCATGGAACATTCTCCAGGATAGATCATATCTTGGGTCACAAACCAAGCCTTGGTAAATTTAAGAAAATTGAAATCGTATCAAGTATCTTTTCCGACCACAACGCTATGAGACTACATATCAATTACAGGAAAAGATCTGTAAAAAATACAAACACATGGAGGCTACACAATATACTACTTAATAACGAAGTGATCACTGAAGAAATCAAAGGGGAAATCAAAAAATACCTAGAAACAAATGACAATGGAGACACGACGGCCCAACACCTATGGGATGCAGCAAAAGCAGTTCTAAGAGGGAAGCTTATAGCAATACAATCTTACTTTAAGAAACAAGAAACATCTCAAATAAGCAGCCTAACATTACACCTAAAGCAATTAGAGGAAGAAGAACAAAAAACCACCAAAGTTAGCAGAAGGAAAGAAATCATAAAGATCAGATCAGAAATAAATGACAAAGAAATGAAGCGAACGATATAGCAAAGATCAATAAAACTAAAAGCTGGTTCTTTGAGAAGATAAACAAAATTGATAAACCATTAACCAGACTCATCAAGAAAAAAAGGGAGAAGACTCAAATCAATAAAATTAGAAATGCAAAAGGAGAAGTAACAACTGACACTGCAGAAATACAAAGGATCATGAGAGATTACTACAAGCAACTATATGCCAGTAAAATGGACAACCTGGAGGAAATGGACAAGTTCTTAGAAATGCACAACCTTCCGAGACTGAACCAGGAAGAAACAGAAAATATGAACAGACCAATCACAAGTACTGAAATTGAAACTGTGATTAAAACTCTTCCAACACACAAAAGCCCAGGACCATACGGATTCACAGGCAAATTCTATCAAACATTTAGAGAAGAGCTAACACCTATCCTTCTCAAACTTTTCCAAAATATAGCAGAGGGAGGAACACTCCCAAACTCATTCTACGAGGCCACCATCACCCTGATACCAAAACCAGACAAAGAAGTCACAAAAAAAGAAAACTGCAGGCCAATATCACTGATGAACATAGATGCAAAAATCCTCAACAAAATACTAGCAAACAGAGTCCAACAGCACATTAAAAGGATCATACACCATGATCAAGTGGGGTTTATCCCAGGAATGCAAGGATTCTTCAAGATACGCAAATCAATCAATGTGATACACCATATTAACAAATTGAAGGAGAAAAACCAAATGATCATCTCAATAGATACAGAGAAAGCTTTTGACAAAATTCAACACCCATTTATGATAAAAACCCTCCAGAAAGTAGGCATAGAGGGAACTTTCCTCCACATAATAAAGGCCATATATGACCAATGCACAGCCAACATCATCCTCAATGGTGAAAAACTGAAACCATTTCCACTAAGATCAGGAACAGGACAAGGTTGCCCACTCTCACCACTATTGACATAGTTTTGGAAGTTTTAGCCACAGCAATCAGAGAAGACAAAGAAATAAAAGAAATCCAAATCAGAAAAGAAGAAATAGAGCTGTGACTGTTTTCAGATGACATGATACTATACATAGAGAATCCTAAAGATGTTACCAGATAACTACTAGAGCTACTCAATGAATTTGGTAAAGTAGCAGGATACAAAATTAATGCACAGAAATCACTTGCATTCCTGTACACTAATGATGAAAAATCGGAAAGTGAAATTAAGAAAACACTCCCATTTACCATGGCAACTAAAAGAATAAAATATCTAGGAATAAACCTACCCAAGGAGACAGAAGACTGGTATGAAGAAAATTATAAGACACTGATGAAAGAAATTAATGACGATACAAAGAGATGGAGCGATATACCATGTTCTTGGATTGGAAGAATCAACATTGTGAAAATGACTATACTACTCAAAGCAATCTACAGACTCAATGCAATCCCTATCAAACTACCACTGGCATTTTTCACAGACCTAGATCAAAAAATTTCACAATTGGTATGGAATCACAAAAGGCCCCAAATAGCCAAAGTAACCTTGAGAAAGAAAAACGGTGCTGGAGGAATCAGGCTCCCAGACTTCAGACTATACTCCAAAGCTACAGTAGTCAAGACAGTATGGTACTGGCACAAAAACAGAAGTATAGATCAATGGAACAGGATAGAAAGCCCAGAGATAAACCCATGTACTTATGGTCACATTATTTTTGATAAAGGAGGCAAGAATATAAAATTGAGAAAAGACGCCTCTTCAATAAGTGGTGCTGGGAAAACTGGACAGCTACATGTAAAAGAATGAAATTAGAACACTCCTTAACACCATACACAAAAATAAACTCAAAATGGATTAAAGACCTAAATGTAAGGCCAGACACTCTCAAACTCTTAGAGGAAAACATAGGCAGAACACTCTATGACATAAGTCATAGCAAGATCCTTTTTGACCCAGCTCCTAGAGAAATGGAAATAAAAGCAAAAATAAAGAAATGGGACCTAATGAAACTTACAAGCTTTTGCACAGCAAAGGAAACCATAAACAAGACCAAAAGAAAACCCTCAGAATGGGAGAAAATATTTGCAAATGAAGCAACTGACAAAGGATTAATCTCCAAAATTTACCAGCAGCTCATGCAGCTCAATTTGAAAAAAGCAAACAACCCAATCCAAAAATGGGCAGAAGACCTAAACAGACATTTCTCCAAAGAAGATATACAGATTGCCAACAAACACATGAAAGAATGCTCAACATCACTAATCATTAGAGAAATGCAAATCAAAACTACAATGTGATATCATCTCACACCGGTTAGAATGGCCATCATCAAAAAATCTCCAAACAATAAATGCTGGAGAGGGTGTGGAGAAACTGGAACCCTCATACACTGTTGGTGGGAATGTAAATTGATACAGCCACTATAGAGAACTGTATGGAGGTTCCTTAAAAATCTAAAAATAGAACTGCCATACGACCCAGCAATCCTACTACTGGGCGTATACCCTGAGAAAACCATAATTCAAAAAGAGTTATGGAGAGGTAGGGGCAAGATGGCGGAAGAGTAAGACGCGGAGATCACCTTCCTTCCCACAGATACAGTAGAAATACATCTACACGTGGAACTGCTCCTACAGAACACCCACTGAACGCTGGCAGAAGACGTCAGACCTCCCAAAAGGCAAGAAAATCCCCACGTACTTGGGTAGGGTAAAAGTAAAAAGAAATAATAGAGACAAAAGAATAGGGACGGGACCTGCACCAGTGGGAGGGAGCCGTGAAGGAGGAAAGGTGTCCACACACTAGGAGCCCCTTCGTGGGCAGAGACTGCGGGTGGCAGAGGGGGGAGCTTCGGAGCCACGGAGGAGAGCGCAGCCACAGGGGTGCGGAGGGCAAAGCGGAGAGATTCCCGCATGGAGGATCGGTGCTGAGTAGCACTCACCAGCCCGAGAGGCTTGTCTGCTCAGCCGCCGGGGCGGGCGGGGGCTGGGAGCTGAGGCTCGGGCTTCGGTGCTAGCCGGGAGGGAGTCCGGGAAATAGTCTGCAGCTGCCGAAGAGGCAAGAGACATTTTCTTGCCTCTTTGTTTCCCGGCGCGCAAGGAGAGGGGATTCAGAGCGCCGCCTAAACAAACTCCAGAGACGGGCGCGAGCCGCGGCTAACAGCGCGGACCCCAGAGACAGGCGCGAGCCGCGGTTATCAGCGTGGACCCCAGAGACGGGCAGGAGACGCTAAGGCTGCTGCTGCCGCCACCAAGAAGCCGGTGTGCAAGCACAGGTCACTCCCCACACCGCCCCTCCCGGGAGCCGGTGCAGCTCGCCACTGCCAGGCTCCCGTGATCCGGGGACAACTTCCCCGGGAGAATGCACGGCGCGCCTCAGGCTGCTGCAACGTCACACCAGCCTCTGCCACCGCAGGCTCGCCCCGCATCCGTACCCCTCCCTCCCCACAGCCTGAGTGAGCCAGAGCCCCCGAAGCAGCTGCTCCTTTAACCCCGTTCTGTCTGGGCGGGGAACGGACGCCCTCAGGCGACCTACATGCAGAGGCGGGGCCAAATCCAAAGCTGAACCCTGGGAGCTGTACGAACAAAGAAGAGAAAGGGAAATCTCTCCCAGCAGCCTCAGAAGCAGAGGATTAAAGCTCCACAAACAACTTGATGTGCCTGCATCTGTTGAGTACCTGAATAGACAACGAATCATCCCAAATTCAAGAGGGGGACTTTGGGAGCAGGATATATTATTTTTTCCCCTTTTCCTTTTTTTGTGAGTGTATATGTGTATGCTTCTGGGTGAGAATTTGTGTGTATAGCTTTGTTTCACCATTAGTCCTAGGGTTAGGTCCGTCCGTATTTTTTTTTTTTTTACTTAAAAAATTTTTTTTCCTAATATATGTTTTCTTAATAATTTTTTCCTCATTTTCTATTTTTAGAAATTAAAAAAATTTTAATAAGTTTTTCCATTTTTTTATTTTAAAAAATCAAAAAATTTTTCTTAATAAATTTTTTCTTAATAATTTTTTTCTTATTTTTTATTGTAAAAAGTTAATAAATCTATTTTTAAAAATCAAAAAAAAATTTTCTGAATACATTTACTCTTAATAATTGTTTTCTTATTTTTTATTATAATAGCTTTATTTTATTTTATTTTATCCTCTTTCTTTGTTTCTTTCTATTTTTTTTCTCCCTTATATTCTGAGCTGTGTGGATGAAAGGCTCTTGGTGCTCCAGCCAGGCATCAGGGCTGTGCCTCTGAGGTGGGAGAGCCAACTTCAGGACACTGGTCCACAAGAGACCTCCCAGCTCCACGTAATACCAAACGGCGAAAATCTCCCAGAGATCTCCATCTCAACATCAAGACCCAGCTTCACTCAACGACCAGCAAGCTACATTGCTGGACACACTATGCCAAACAACTAACAAGACAGGAACACGGCCCCATCCATTAGCAGAGAGGCTGCCTAAAATCATAATAAGGCCACAGACACCCCAAAACACACCACCAGACGTGGACTTGCCCACCAGAAAGACAAGATCCAACCTCATCCACCAGAACACAGGCACTAGTCCCCTCCACCAGGAAGCCTACACAACCCACTGAACCAACCTCAGCCACTGGGGACAGATACCAAAAACAACGGGAATTACGAACCTGCAGCCTGTGAAAAGGAGACCCCAAACACAGTAAGATAAGCAAAATGAGAAGACAAAAAAACACACAGCAGGTGAAGGAGCAGGGTCAAAACACACCAGACCTAACAAATGAAGAGGAAATAGGCAGTCTACCTGTAAAAGAATTCAGAATAATGAGAGTAAAGATGATCCAAAATCTTGGAAATAGAATAGACAAAATGCAAGAAACATTTAACAAGGATGTAGAAGAACTAAAGAGGAACCAAGCAACGATGAAAAACACAATAAATGAAATTAAAAATACTCTAGACGGGATCAATAGCAGAATAACTGAGGCAGAAGAACGGATAAGTGACCTGGAAGATAAAATAGTGGAAATAGCTACTGCAGAGCAGAATAAAGAAAAAAGAATGAAAAGAACTGAGGACAGTCTCAGAGACCTCTGGGACAACATTAAACGCACCAACATTCGAATTATAGGGGTCCCAGAAGAAGAAGAGAAAAAGAAAGGGACTGAGAAAATATTTGAAGAGATTAGAGTTGAAAACTTCCCTAATATGGGGAAAGGAAATAGTTAATCAAGTCCTGGAAGCACAGAGAGTCCCATACAGGATAAATCCAAGGAGAAACACGCCAAGACACATATTAATCAAACTATCAAAAATTAAATATAAAGAAAACATATTAAAAGCAGCAAGGGAAAAACAACAAATAACACACAAGGGAATCCCCATAAGGTTAACAGCTGATCTTTCAGCAGAAACTCTGCAAGCCAGAAGGGAGTGGCAGGATATACTTAAAGTCATGAAGGAGAAAAACCTACAGCCAAGATTACTGTACCCAGCAAGGATCTCATTCAGATTTGATGGAGAAATTAAAACCTTTACAGACAAGCAAAAGCTGAGAGAGTTCGGCACCACCAAACCAGCTTTACAACAGATGCTAAAGGAACTTCTCTAGGCAAGAAACACAAGAGAAGGAAAACACCTACAATAACAAACCCAAAACATTTAAGAAAATGGGAATAGGAACATACATATCAATAATTACCTTAAATGTAAATGGATTAAATGCTCCCACCAAAAGACATAGACTGGCTGAATGGATACAAAAGCAAGACCCATGTATATGCTGTCAACAAGAGACCCACTTCAGACCAGAGACACATACAGACTGAAAGTGAGGGGATGGAAAAAGATATTCCATGCAAATGGAAATCAAAAGAAAGCTGGAGTAGCAATTCTCATATCAGACAAAATAGACTTTAAAATAAAGACTATTACAAGAGACAAAGAAGGACACTATATAATGATCAAGGGATTGATCCAAGAGGAAGGTATAACAATTGTAAATATTTATGCACCCAACATAGGAGCACCTCAATACATAAGGCAAATACTAACAGCCATAAAAGGGGAAATCGACAGCAACACAATCATAGTAGGGGACTTTCACACCCCACTCTCACCAATGGACAGATCATCCAAAATGAAAATAAATAAGGAAACACAAGCTTTAAATGATACATTAAACAAGATGGACTTAATTGATATTTATAGGACATTCCACCCAAACACAACAGAATACACATTTTTCTCAAGTGCTCATGGAACATTCTCCAGGATAGATCATATCTTGGGTCACAAACCAAGCCTTGGTAAATTTAAGAAAATTGAAATCGTATCAAGTATCTTTTCCGACCACAACGCTATGAGACTAGATATCAATTACAGGAAAAGATCTGTAAAAAATACAAACACATGGAGGCTACACAATATACTACTTAATAACGAAGTGATCACTGAAGAAATCAAAGGGGAAATCAAAAAATACCTAGAAACAAATGACAATGGAGACACGACGGCCCAACACCTATGGGATGCAGCAAAAGCAGTTCTAAGAGGGAAGCTTATAGCAATACAATCTTACTTTAAGAAACAAGAAACATCTCAAATAAGCAGCCTAACATTACACCTAAAGCAATTAGAGGAAGAAGAACAAAAAACCACCAAAGTTAGCAGAAGGAAAGAAATCATAAAGATCAGATCAGAAATAAATGACAAAGAAATGAAGCGAACGATATAGCAAAGATCAATAAAACTAAAAGCTGGTTCTTTGAGAAGATAAACAAAATTGATAAACCATTAACCAGACTCATCAAGAAAAAAAGGGAGAAGACTCAAATCAATAAAATTAGAAATGCAAAAGGAGAAGTAACAACTGACACTGCAGAAATACAAAGGATCATGAGAGATTACTACAAGCAACTATATGCCAGTAAAATGGACAACCTGGAGGAAATGGACAAGTTCTTAGAAATGCACAACCTTCCGAGACTGAACCAGGAAGAAACAGAAAATATGAACAGACCAATCACAAGTACTGAAATTGAAACTGTGATTAAAACTCTTCCAACACACAAAAGCCCAGGACCATACGGATTCACAGGCAAATTCTATCAAACATTTAGAGAAGAGCTAACACCTATCCTTCTCAAACTTTTCCAAAATATAGCAGAGGGAGGAACACTCCCAAACTCATTCTACGAGGCCACCATCACCCTGATACCAAAACCAGACAAAGAAGTCACAAAAAAAGAAAACTGCAGGCCAATATCACTGATGAACATAGATGCAAAAATCCTCAACAAAATACTAGCAAACAGAGTCCAACAGCACATTAAAAGGATCATACACCATGATCAAGTGGGGTTTATCCCAGGAATGCAAGGATTCTTCAAGATACGCAAATCAATCAATGTGATACACCATATTAACAAATTGAAGGAGAAAAACCAAATGATCATCTCAATAGATACAGAGAAAGCTTTTGACAAAATTCAACACCCATTTATGATAAAAACCCTCCAGAAAGTAGGCATAGAGGGAACTTTCCTCCACATAATAAAGGCCATATATGACCAATGCACAGCCAACATCATCCTCAATGGTGAAAAACTGAAACCATTTCCACTAAGATCAGGAACAGGACAAGGTTGCCCACTCTCACCACTATTGACATAGTTTTGGAAGTTTTAGCCACAGCAATCAGAGAAGACAAAGAAATAAAAGAAATCCAAATCAGAAAAGAAGAAATAGAGCTGTGACTGTTTTCAGATGACATGATACTATACATAGAGAATCCTAAAGATGTTACCAGATAACTACTAGAGCTACTCAATGAATTTGGTAAAGTAGCAGGATACAAAATTAATGCACAGAAATCACTTGCATTCCTGTACACTAATGATGAAAAATCGGAAAGTGAAATTAAGAAAACACTCCCATTTACCATGGCAACTAAAAGAATAAAATATCTAGGAATAAACCTACCCAAGGAGACAGAAGACTGGTATGAAGAAAATTATAAGACACTGATGAAAGAAATTAATGACGATACAAAGAGATGGAGCGATATACCATGTTCTTGGATTGGAAGAATCAACATTGTGAAAATGACTATACTACTCAAAGCAATCTACAGACTCAATGCAATCCCTATCAAACTACCACTGGCATTTTTCACAGACCTAGATCAAAAAATTTCACAATTGGTATGGAATCACAAAAGGCCCCAAATAGCCAAAGTAACCTTGAGAAAGAAAAACGGTGCTGGAGGAATCAGGCTCCCAGACTTCAGACTATACTCCAAAGCTACAGTAGTCAAGACAGTATGGTACTGGCACAAAAACAGAAGTATAGATCAATGGAACAGGATAGAAAGCCCAGAGATAAACCCATGTACTTATGGTCACATTATTTTTGATAAAGGAGGCAAGAATATAAAATTGAGAAAAGACGCCTCTTCAATAAGTGGTGCTGGGAAAACTGGACAGCTACATGTAAAAGAATGAAATTAGAACACTCCTTAACACCATACACAAAAATAAACTCAAAATGGATTAAAGACCTAAATGTAAGGCCAGACACTCTCAAACTCTTAGAGGAAAACATAGGCAGAACACTCTATGACATAAGTCATAGCAAGATCCTTTTTGACCCAGCTCCTAGAGAAATGGAAATAAAAGCAAAAATAAAGAAATGGGACCTAATGAAACTTACAAGCTTTTGCACAGCAAAGGAAACCATAAACAAGACCAAAAGAAAACCCTCAGAATGGGAGAAAATATTTGCAAATGAAGCAACTGACAAAGGATTAATCTCCAAAATTTACCAGCAGCTCATGCAGCTCAATTTGAAAAAAGCAAACAACCCAATCCAAAAATGGGCAGAAGACCTAAACAGACATTTCTCCAAAGAAGATATACAGATTGCCAACAAACACATGAAAGAATGCTCAACATCACTAATCATTAGAGAAATGCAAATCAAAACTACAATGTGATATCATCTCACACCGGTTAGAATGGCCATCATCAAAAAATCTCCAAACAATAAATGCTGGAGAGGGTGTGGAGAAACTGGAACCCTCATACACTGTTGGTGGGAATGTAAATTGATACAGCCACTATAGAGAACTGTATGGAGGTTCCTTAAAAATCTAAAAATAGAACTGCCATACGACCCAGCAATCCTACTACTGGGCGTATACCCTGAGAAAACCATAATTCAAAAAGAGTTATGGAGAGGTAGGGGCAAGATGGCGGAAGAGTAAGACGCGGAGATCACCTTCCTTCCCACAGATACAGTAGAAATACATCTACACGTGGAACTGCTCCTACAGAACACCCACTGAACGCTGGCAGAAGACGTCAGACCTCCCAAAAGGCAAGAAAATCCCCACGTACTTGGGTAGGGTAAAAGTAAAAAGAAATAATAGAGACAAAAGAATAGGGACGGGACCTGCACCAGTGGGAGGGAGCCGTGAAGGAGGAAAGGTGTCCACACACTAGGAGCCCCTTCGTGGGCAGAGACTGCGGGTGGCAGAGGGGGGAGCTTCGGAGCCACGGAGGAGAGCGCAGCCACAGGGGTGCAGAGGGCAAAGCGGAGAGATTCCCGCATGGAGGATCGGTGCTGAGTAGCACTCACCAGCCCGAGAGGCTTGTCTGCTCAGCCGCCGGGGCGGGCGGGGGCTGGGAGCTGAGGCTCGGGCTTCGGTGCTAGCCGGGAGGGAGTCCGGGAAATAGTCTGCAGCTGCCGAAGAGGCAAGAGACTTTTTCTTGCCTCTTTGTTTCGCGGCACGCAAGGAGAGGGGATTCAGAGCGCCGCCTAAACAAACTCCAGAGACGGGCGCGAGCCGCGGCTAACAGCGCGGACCCCAGAGACAGGCGCGAGCCGCGGTTATCAGCGTGGACCCCAGAGACGGGCAGGAGACGCTAAGGCTGCTGCTGCCGCCACCAAGAAGCCGGTGTGCAAGCACAGGTCACTCCCCACACCGCCCCTCCCGGGAGCCGGTGCAGCTCGCCACTGCCAGGCTCCCGTGATCCGGGGACAACTTCCCCGGGAGAATGCACGGCGCGCCTCAGGCTGCTGCAACGTCACACCAGCCTCTGCCACCGCAGGCTCGCCCCGCATCCGTACCCCTCCCTCCCCACAGCCTGAGTGAGCCAGAGCCCCCGAAGCAGCTGCTCCTTTAACCCCGTTCTGTCTGGGCGGGGAACGGACGCCCTCAGGCGACCTACATGCAGAGGCGGGGCCAAATCCAAAGCTGAACCCTGGGAGCTGTACGAACAAAGAAGAGAAAGGGAAATCTCTCCCAGCAGCCTCAGAAGCAGAGGATTAAAGCTCCACAAACAACTTGATGTGCCTGCATCTGTTGAGTACCTGAATAGACAACGAATCATCCCAAATTCAAGAGGGGGACTTTGGGAGCAGGATATATTATTTTTTCCCCTTTTCCTTTTTTTGTGAGTGTATATGTGTATGCTTCTGGGTGAGAATTTGTGTGTATAGCTTTGTTTCACCATTAGTCCTAGGGTTAGGTCCGTCCGTATTTTTTTTTTTTTTACTTAAAAAATTTTTTTTCCTAATATATGTTTTCTTAATAATTTTTTCCTCATTTTCTATTTTTAGAAATTAAAAAAATTTTAATAAGTTTTTCCATTTTTTTATTTTAAAAAATCAAAAAATTTTTCTTAATAAATTTTTTCTTAATAATTTTTTTCTTATTTTTTATTGTAAAAAGTTAATAAATCTATTTTTAAAAATCAAAAAAAAATTTTCTGAATACATTTACTCTTAATAATTGTTTTCTTATTTTTTATTATAATAGCTTTATTTTATTTTATTTTATCCTCTTTCTTTGTTTCTTTCTATTTTTTTTCTCCCTTATATTCTGAGCTGTGTGGATGAAAGGCTCTTGGTGCTCCAGCCAGGCATCAGGGCTGTGCCTCTGAGGTGGGAGAGCCAACTTCAGGACACTGGTCCACAAGAGACCTCCCAGCTCCACGTAATACCAAACGGCGAAAATCTCCCAGAGATCTCCATCTCAACATCAAGACCCAGCTTCACTCAACGACCAGCAAGCTACATTGCTGGACACACTATGCCAAACAACTAACAAGACAGGAACACGGCCCCATCCATTAGCAGAGAGGCTGCCTAAAATCATAATAAGGCCACAGACACCCCAAAACACACCACCAGACGTGGACTTGCCCACCAGAAAGACAAGATCCAACCTCATCCACCAGAACACAGGCACTAGTCCCCTCCACCAGGAAGCCTACACAACCCACTGAACCAACCTCAGCCACTGGGGACAGATACCAAAAACAACGGGAATTACGAACCTGCAGCCTGTGAAAAGGAGACCCCAAACACAGTAAGATAAGCAAAATGAGAAGACAAAAAAACACACAGCAGGTGAAGGAGCAGGGTCAAAACACACCAGACCTAACAAATGAAGAGGAAATAGGCAGTCTACCTGTAAAAGAATTCAGAATAATGAGAGTAAAGATGATCCAAAATCTTGGAAATAGAATAGACAAAATGCAAGAAACATTTAACAAGGATGTAGAAGAACTAAAGAGGAACCAAGCAACGATGAAAAACACAATAAATGAAATTAAAAATACTCTAGACGGGATCAATAGCAGAATAACTGAGGCAGAAGAACGGATAAGTGACCTGGAAGATAAAATAGTGGAAATAGCTACTGCAGAGCAGAATAAAGAAAAAAGAATGAAAAGAACTGAGGACAGTCTCAGAGACCTCTGGGACAACATTAAACGCACCAACATTCGAATTATAGGGGTCCCAGAAGAAGAAGAGAAAAAGAAAGGGACTGAGAAAATATTTGAAGAGATTAGAGTTGAAAACTTCCCTAATATGGGGAAAGGAAATAGTTAATCAAGTCCTGGAAGCACAGAGAGTCCCATACAGGATAAATCCAAGGAGAAACACGCCAAGACACATATTAATCAAACTATCAAAAATTAAATATAAAGAAAACATATTAAAAGCAGCAAGGGAAAAACAACAAATAACACACAAGGGAATCCCCATAAGGTTAACAGCTGATCTTTCAGCAGAAACTCTGCAAGCCAGAAGGGAGTGGCAGGATATACTTAAAGTCATGAAGGAGAAAAACCTACAGCCAAGATTACTGTACCCAGCAAGGATCTCATTCAGATTTGATGGAGAAATTAAAACCTTTACAGACAAGCAAAAGCTGAGAGAGTTCGGCACCACCAAACCAGCTTTACAACAGATGCTAAAGGAACTTCTCTAGGCAAGAAACACAAGAGAAGGAAAACACCTACAATAACAAACCCAAAACATTTAAGAAAATGGGAATAGGAACATACATATCAATAATTACCTTAAATGTAAATGGATTAAATGCTCCCACCAAAAGACATAGACTGGCTGAATGGATACAAAAGCAAGACCCATGTATATGCTGTCAACAAGAGACCCACTTCAGACCAGAGACACATACAGACTGAAAGTGAGGGGATGGAAAAAGATATTCCATGCAAATGGAAATCAAAAGAAAGCTGGAGTAGCAATTCTCATATCAGACAAAATAGACTTTAAAATAAAGACTATTACAAGAGACAAAGAAGGACACTATATAATGATCAAGGGATTGATCCAAGAGGAAGGTATAACAATTGTAAATATTTATGCACCCAACATAGGAGCACCTCAATACATAAGGCAAATACTAACAGCCATAAAAGGGGAAATCGACAGCAACACAATCATAGTAGGGGACTTTCACACCCCACTCTCACCAATGGACAGATCATCCAAAATGAAAATAAATAAGGAAACACAAGCTTTAAATGATACATTAAACAAGATGGACTTAATTGATATTTATAGGACATTCCACCCAAACACAACAGAATACACATTTTTCTCAAGTGCTCATGGAACATTCTCCAGGATAGATCATATCTTGGGTCACAAACCAAGCCTTGGTAAATTTAAGAAAATTGAAATCGTATCAAGTATCTTTTCCGACCACAACGCTATGAGACTAGATATCAATTACAGGAAAAGATCTGTAAAAAATACAAACACATGGAGGCTACACAATATACTACTTAATAACGAAGTGATCACTGAAGAAATCAAAGGGGAAATCAAAAAATACCTAGAAACAAATGACAATGGAGACACGACGGCCCAACACCTATGGGATGCAGCAAAAGCAGTTCTAAGAGGGAAGCTTATAGCAATACAATCTTACTTTAAGAAACAAGAAACATCTCAAATAAGCAGCCTAACATTACACCTAAAGCAATTAGAGGAAGAAGAACAAAAAACCACCAAAGTTAGCAGAAGGAAAGAAATCATAAAGATCAGATCAGAAATAAATGACAAAGAAATGAAGCGAACGATATAGCAAAGATCAATAAAACTAAAAGCTGGTTCTTTGAGAAGATAAACAAAATTGATAAACCATTAACCAGACTCATCAAGAAAAAAAGGGAGAAGACTCAAATCAATAAAATTAGAAATGCAAAAGGAGAAGTAACAACTGACACTGCAGAAATACAAAGGATCATGAGAGATTACTACAAGCAACTATATGCCAGTAAAATGGACAACCTGGAGGAAATGGACAAGTTCTTAGAAATGCACAACCTTCCGAGACTGAACCAGGAAGAAACAGAAAATATGAACAGACCAATCACAAGTACTGAAATTGAAACTGTGATTAAAACTCTTCCAACACACAAAAGCCCAGGACCATACGGATTCACAGGCAAATTCTATCAAACATTTAGAGAAGAGCTAACACCTATCCTTCTCAAACTTTTCCAAAATATAGCAGAGGGAGGAACACTCCCAAACTCATTCTACGAGGCCACCATCACCCTGATACCAAAACCAGACAAAGAAGTCACAAAAAAAGAAAACTGCAGGCCAATATCACTGATGAACATAGATGCAAAAATCCTCAACAAAATACTAGCAAACAGAGTCCAACAGCACATTAAAAGGATCATACACCATGATCAAGTGGGGTTTATCCCAGGAATGCAAGGATTCTTCAAGATACGCAAATCAATCAATGTGATACACCATATTAACAAATTGAAGGAGAAAAACCAAATGATCATCTCAATAGATACAGAGAAAGCTTTTGACAAAATTCAACACCCATTTATGATAAAAACCCTCCAGAAAGTAGGCATAGAGGGAACTTTCCTCCACATAATAAAGGCCATATATGACCAATGCACAGCCAACATCATCCTCAATGGTGAAAAACTGAAACCATTTCCACTAAGATCAGGAACAGGACAAGGTTGCCCACTCTCACCACTATTGACATAGTTTTGGAAGTTTTAGCCACAGCAATCAGAGAAGACAAAGAAATAAAAGAAATCCAAATCAGAAAAGAAGAAATAGAGCTGTGACTGTTTTCAGATGACATGATACTATACATAGAGAATCCTAAAGATGTTACCAGATAACTACTAGAGCTACTCAATGAATTTGGTAAAGTAGCAGGATACAAAATTAATGCACAGAAATCACTTGCATTCCTGTACACTAATGATGAAAAATCGGAAAGTGAAATTAAGAAAACACTCCCATTTACCATGGCAACTAAAAGAATAAAATATCTAGGAATAAACCTACCCAAGGAGACAGAAGACTGGTATGAAGAAAATTATAAGACACTGATGAAAGAAATTAATGACGATACAAAGAGATGGAGCGATATACCATGTTCTTGGATTGGAAGAATCAACATTGTGAAAATGACTATACTACTCAAAGCAATCTACAGACTCAATGCAATCCCTATCAAACTACCACTGGCATTTTTCACAGACCTAGATCAAAAAATTTCACAATTGGTATGGAATCACAAAAGGCCCCAAATAGCCAAAGTAACCTTGAGAAAGAAAAACGGTGCTGGAGGAATCAGGCTCCCAGACTTCAGACTATACTCCAAAGCTACAGTAGTCAAGACAGTATGGTACTGGCACAAAAACAGAAGTATAGATCAATGGAACAGGATAGAAAGCCCAGAGATAAACCCATGTACTTATGGTCACATTATTTTTGATAAAGGAGGCAAGAATATAAAATTGAGAAAAGACGCCTCTTCAATAAGTGGTGCTGGGAAAACTGGACAGCTACATGTAAAAGAATGAAATTAGAACACTCCTTAACACCATACACAAAAATAAACTCAAAATGGATTAAAGACCTAAATGTAAGGCCAGACACTCTCAAACTCTTAGAGGAAAACATAGGCAGAACACTCTATGACATAAGTCATAGCAAGATCCTTTTTGACCCAGCTCCTAGAGAAATGGAAATAAAAGCAAAAATAAAGAAATGGGACCTAATGAAACTTACAAGCTTTTGCACAGCAAAGGAAACCATAAACAAGACCAAAAGAAAACCCTCAGAATGGGAGAAAATATTTGCAAATGAAGCAACTGACAAAGGATTAATCTCCAAAATTTACCAGCAGCTCATGCAGCTCAATTTGAAAAAAGCAAACAACCCAATCCAAAAATGGGCAGAAGACCTAAACAGACATTTCTCCAAAGAAGATATACAGATTGCCAACAAACACATGAAAGAATGCTCAACATCACTAATCATTAGAGAAATGCAAATCAAAACTACAATGTGATATCATCTCACACCGGTTAGAATGGCCATCATCAAAAAATCTCCAAACAATAAATGCTGGAGAGGGTGTGGAGAAACTGGAACCCTCATACACTGTTGGTGGGAATGTAAATTGATACAGCCACTATAGAGAACTGTATGGAGGTTCCTTAAAAATCTAAAAATAGAACTGCCATACGACCCAGCAATCCTACTACTGGGCGTATACCCTGAGAAAACCATAATTCAAAAAGAGTTATGGAGAGGTAGGGGCAAGATGGCGGAAGAGTAAGACGCGGAGATCACCTTCCTTCCCACAGATACAGTAGAAATACATCTACACGTGGAACTGCTCCTACAGAACACCCACTGAACGCTGGCAGAAGACGTCAGACCTCCCAAAAGGCAAGAAAATCCCCACGTACTTGGGTAGGGTAAAAGTAAAAAGAAATAATAGAGACAAAAGAATAGGGACGGGACCTGCACCAGTGGGAGGGAGCCGTGAAGGAGGAAAGGTGTCCACACACTAGGAGCCCCTTCGTGGGCAGAGACTGCGGGTGGCAGAGGGGGGAGCTTCGGAGCCACGGAGGAGAGCGCAGCCACAGGGGTGCGGAGGGCAAAGCGGAGAGATTCCCGCATGGAGGATCGGTGCTGAGTAGCACTCACCAGCCCGAGAGGCTTGTCTGCTCAGCCGCCGGGGCGGGCGGGGGCTGGGAGCTGAGGCTCGGGCTTCGGTGCTAGCCGGGAGGGAGTCCGGGAAATAGTCTGCAGCTGCCGAAGAGGCAAGAGACATTTTCTTGCCTCTTTGTTTCCCGGCGCGCAAGGAGAGGGGATTCAGAGCGCCGCCTAAACAAACTCCAGAGACGGGCGCGAGCCGCGGCTAACAGCGCGGACCCCAGAGACAGGCGCGAGCCGCGGTTATCAGCGTGGACCCCAGAGACGGGCAGGAGACGCTAAGGCTGCTGCTGCCGCCACCAAGAAGCCGGTGTGCAAGCACAGGTCACTCCCCACACCGCCCCTCCCGGGAGCCGGTGCAGCTCGCCACTGCCAGGCTCCCGTGATCCGGGGACAACTTCCCCGGGAGAATGCACGGCGCGCCTCAGGCTGCTGCAACGTCACACCAGCCTCTGCCACCGCAGGCTCGCCCCGCATCCGTACCCCTCCCTCCCCACAGCCTGAGTGAGCCAGAGCCCCCGAAGCAGCTGCTCCTTTAACCCCGTTCTGTCTGGGCGGGGAACGGACGCCCTCAGGCGACCTACATGCAGAGGCGGGGCCAAATCCAAAGCTGAACCCTGGGAGCTGTACGAACAAAGAAGAGAAAGGGAAATCTCTCCCAGCAGCCTCAGAAGCAGAGGATTAAAGCTCCACAAACAACTTGATGTGCCTGCATCTGTTGAGTACCTGAATAGACAACGAATCATCCCAAATTCAAGAGGGGGACTTTGGGAGCAGGATATATTATTTTTTCCCCTTTTCCTTTTTTTGTGAGTGTATATGTGTATGCTTCTGGGTGAGAATTTGTGTGTATAGCTTTGTTTCACCATTAGTCCTAGGGTTAGGTCCGTCCGTATTTTTTTTTTTTTTACTTAAAAAATTTTTTTTCCTAATATATGTTTTCTTAATAATTTTTTCCTCATTTTCTATTTTTAGAAATTAAAAAAATTTTAACAAGTTTTTCCATTTTTTTACTTTAAAAAATCAAAAAATTTTTCTTAATAAATTTTTTCTTAATAATTTTTTTCTTATTTTTTATTGTAAAAAGTTAATAAATCTATTTTTAAAAATCAAAAAAAAATTTTTCTGAATACATTTACTCTTAATAATTGTTTTCTTATTTTTTATTATAATAGCTTTATTTTATTTTATTTTATCCTCTTTCTTTGTTTCTTTCTATTTTTTTCTCCCTTATATTCTGAGCTGTGTGGATGAAAGGCTCTTGGTGCTCCAGCCAGGCATCAGGGCTGTGCCTCTGAGGTGGGAGAGCCAACTTCAGGACACTGGTCCACAAGAGACCTCCCAGCTCCACGTAATACCAAACGGCGAAAATCTCCCAGAGATCTCCATCTCAACATCAAGACCCAGCTTCACTCAACGACCAGCAAGCTACATTGCTGGACACACTATGCCAAACAACTAACAAGACAGGAACACGGCCCCATCCATTAGCAGAGAGGCTGCCTAAAATCATAATAAGGCCACAGACACCCCAAAACACACCACCAGACGTGGACTTGCCCACCAGAAAGACAAGATCCAACCTCATCCACCAGAACACAGGCACTAGTCCCCTCCACCAGGAAGCCTACACAACCCACTGAACCAACCTCAGCCACTGGGGACAGATACCAAAAACAACGGGAATTACGAACCTGCAGCCTGTGAAAAGGAGACCCCAAACACAGTAAGATAAGCAAAATGAGAAGACAAAAAAACACACAGCAGGTGAAGGAGCAGGGTCAAAACACACCAGACCTAACAAATGAAGAGGAAATAGGCAGTCTACCTGAAAAAGAATTCAGAATAATGAGAGTAAAGATGATCCAAAATCTTGGAAATAGAATAGACAAAATGCAAGAAACATTTAACAAGGATGTAGAAGAACTAAAGAGGAACCAAGCAACGACGAAAAACACAATAAATGAAATTAAAAATACTCTAGACGGGATCAATAGCAGAATAACTGAGGCAGAAGAACGGATAAGTGACCTGGAAGATAAAATAGTGGAAATAGCTACTGCAGAGCAGAATAAAGAAAAAAGAATGAAAAGAACTGAGGACAGTCTCAGAGACCTCTGGGACAACATTAAACGCACCAACATTCGAATTATAGGGGTCCCAGAAGAAGAAGAGAAAAAGAAAGGGACTGAGAAAATATTTGAAGAGATTAGAGTTGAAAACTTCCCTAATATGGGGAAAGGAAATAGTTAATCAAGTCCTGGAAGCACAGAGAGTCCCATACAGGATAAATCCAAGGAGAAACACGCCAAGACACATATTAATCAAACTATCAAAAATTAAATATAAAGAAAACATATTAAAAGCAGCAAGGGAAAAACAACAAATAACACACAAGGGAATCCCCATAAGGTTAACAGCTGATCTTTCAGCAGAAACTCTGCAAGCCAGAAGGGAGTGGCAGGATATACTTAAAGTCATGAAGGAGAAAAACCGACAGCCAAGATTACTGTACCCAGCAAGGATCTCATTCAGATTTGATGGAGAAATTAAAACCTTTACAGACAAGCAAAAGCTGAGAGAGTTCGGCACCACCAAACCAGCTTTACAACAGATGCTAAAGGAACTTCTCTAGGCAAGAAACACAAGAGAAGGAAAACACCTACAATAACAAACCCAAAACATTTAAGAAAATGGGAATAGGAACATACATATCAATAATTACCTTAAATGTAAATGGATTAAATGCTCCCACCAAAAGACATAGACTGGCTGAATGGATACAAAAGCAAGACCCATGTATATGCTGTCAACAAGAGACCCACTTCAGACCAGAGACACATACAGACTGAAAGTGAGGGGATGGAAAAAGATATTCCATGCAAATGGAAATCAAAAGAAAGCTGGAGTAGCAATTCTCATATCAGACAAAATAGACTTTAAAATAAAGACTATTACAAGAGACAAAGAAGGACACTATATAATGATCAAGGGATTGATCCAAGAGGAAGGTATAACAATTGTAAATATTTATGCACCCAACATAGGAGCACCTCAATACATAAGGCAAATACTAACAGCCATAAAAGGGGAAATCGACAGCAACACAATCATAGTAGGGGACTTTCACACCCCACTCTCACCAATGGACAGATCATCCAAAATGAAAATAAATAAGGAAACACAAGCTTTAAATGATACATTAAACAAGATGGACTTAATTGATATTTATAGGACATTCCACCCAAACACAACAGAATACACATTTTTCTCAAGTGCTCATGGAACATTCTCCAGGATAGATCATATCTTGGGTCACAAACCAAGCCTTGGTAAATTTAAGAAAATTGAAATCGTATCAAGTATCTTTTCCGACCACAACGCTATGAGACTAGATATCAATTACAGGAAAAGATCTGTAAAAAATACAAACACATGGAGGCTACACAATATACTACTTAATAACGAAGTGATCACTGAAGAAATCAAAGGGGAAATCAAAAAATACCTAGAAACAAATGACAATGGAGACACGACGGCCCAACACCTATGGGATGCAGCAAAAGCAGTTCTAAGAGGGAAGCTTATAGCAATACAATCTTACTTTAAGAAACAAGAAACATCTCAAATAAGCAGCCTAACATTACACCTAAAGCAATTAGAGGAAGAAGAACAAAAAACCACCAAAGTTAGCAGAAGGAAAGAAATCATAAAGATCAGATCAGAAATAAATGACAAAGAAATGAAGGGAACGATATAGCAAAGATCAATAAAACTAAAAGCTGGTTCTTTGAGAAGATAAACAAAATTGATAAACCATTAACCAGACTCATCAAGAAAAAAAGGGAGAAGACTCAAATCAATAAAATTAGAAATGCAAAAGGAGAAGTAACAACTGACACTGCAGAAATACAAAGGATCATGAGAGATTACTACAAGCAACTATATGCCAGTAAAATGGACAACCTGGAGGAAATGGACAAGTTCTTAGAAATGCACAACCTTCCGAGACTGAACCAGGAAGAAACAGAAAATATGAACAGACCAATCACAAGTACTGAAATTGAAACTGTGATTAAAACTCTTCCAACACACAAAAGCCCAGGACCATACGGATTCACAGGCAAATTCTATCAAACATTTAGAGAAGAGCTAACACCTATCCTTCTCAAACTTTTCCAAAATATAGCAGAGGGAGGAACACTCCCAAACTCATTCTACGAGGCCACCATCACCCTGATACCAAAACCAGACAAAGAAGTCACAAAAAAAGAAAACTGCAGGCCAATATCACTGATGAACATAGATGCAAAAATCCTCAACAAAATACTAGCAAACAGAGTCCAACAGCACATTAAAAGGATCATACACCATGATCAAGTGGGGTTTATCCCAGGAATGCAAGGATTCTTCAAGATACGCAAATCAATCAATGTGATACACCATATTAACAAATTGAAGGAGAAAAACCAAATGATCATCTCAATAGATACAGAGAAAGCTTTTGACAAAATTCAACACCCATTTATGATAAAAACCCTCCAGAAAGTAGGCATAGAGGGAACTTTCCTCCACATAATAAAGGCCATATATGACCAATGCACAGCCAACATCATCCTCAATGGTGAAAAACTGAAACCATTTCCACTAAGATCAGGAACAGGACAAGGTTGCCCACTCTCACCACTATTGACATAGTTTTGGAAGTTTTAGCCACAGCAATCAGAGAAGACAAAGAAATAAAAGAAATCCAAATCAGAAAAGAAGAAATAGAGCTGTGACTGTTTTCAGATGACATGATACTATACATAGAGAATCCTAAAGATGTTACCAGATAACTACTAGAGCTACTCAATGAATTTGGTAAAGTAGCAGGATACAAAATTAATGCACAGAAATCACTTGCATTCCTGTACACTAATGATGAAAAATCGGAAAGTGAAATTAAGAAAACACTCCCATTTACCATGGCAACTAAAAGAATAAAATATCTAGGAATAAACCTACCCAAGGAGACAGAAGACTGGTATGAAGAAAATTATAAGACACTGATGAAAGAAATTAATGACGATACAAAGAGATGGAGCGATATACCATGTTCTTGGATTGGAAGAATCAACATTGTGAAAATGACTATACTACTCAAAGCAATCTACAGACTCAATGCAATCCCTATCAAACTACCACTGGCATTTTTCACAGACCTAGATCAAAAAATTTCACAATTGGTATGGAATCACAAAAGGCCCCAAATAGCCAAAGTAACCTTGAGAAAGAAAAACGGTGCTGGAGGAATCAGGCTCCCAGACTTCAGACTATACTCCAAAGCTACAGTAGTCAAGACAGTATGGTACTGGCACAAAAACAGAAGTATAGATCAATGGAACAGGATAGAAAGCCCAGAGATAAACCCATGTACTTATGGTCACATTATTTTTGATAAAGGAGGCAAGAATATAAAATTGAGAAAAGACGCCTCTTCAATAAGTGGTGCTGGGAAAACTGGACAGCTACATGTAAAAGAATGAAATTAGAACACTCCTTAACACCATACACAAAAATAAACTCAAAATGGATTAAAGACCTAAATGTAAGGCCAGACACTCTCAAACTCTTAGAGGAAAACATAGGCAGAACACTCTATGACATAAGTCATAGCAAGATCCTTTTTGACCCAGCTCCTAGAGAAATGGAAATAAAAGCAAAAATAAAGAAATGGGACCTAATGAAACTTACAAGCTTTTGCACAGCAAAGGAAACCATAAACAAGACCAAAAGAAAACCCTCAGAATGGGAGAAAATATTTGCAAATGAAGCAACTGACAAAGGATTAATCTCCAAAATTTACCAGCAGCTCATGCAGCTCAATTTGAAAAAAGCAAACAACCCAATCCAAAAATGGGCAGAAGACCTAAACAGACATTTCTCCAAAGAAGATATACAGATTGCCAACAAACACATGAAAGAATGCTCAACATCACTAATCATTAGAGAAATGCAAATCAAAACTACAATGTGATATCATCTCACACCGGTTAGAATGGCCATCATCAAAAAATCTCCAAACAATAAATGCTGGAGAGGGTGTGGAGAAACTGGAACCCTCATACACTGTTGGTGGGAATGTAAATTGATACAGCCACTATAGAGAACTGTATGGAGGTTCCTTAAAAATCTAAAAATAGAACTGCCATACGACCCAGCAATCCTACTACTGGGCGTATACCCTGAGAAAACCATAATTCAAAAAGAGTTATGGAGAGGTAGGGGCAAGATGGCGGAAGAGTAAGACGCGGAGATCACCTTCCTTCCCACAGATACAGTAGAAATACATCTACACGTGGAACTGCTCCTACAGAACACCCACTGAACGCTGGCAGAAGACGTCAGACCTCCCAAAAGGCAAGAAAATCCCCACGTACTTGGGTAGGGTAAAAGTAAAAAGAAATAATAGAGACAAAAGAATAGGGACGGGACCTGCACCAGTGGGAGGGAGCCGTGAAGGAGGAAAGGTGTCCACACACTAGGAGCCCCTTCGTGGGCAGAGACTGCGGGTGGCAGAGGGGGGAGCTTCGGAGCCACGGAGGAGAGCGCAGCCACAGGGGTGCGGAGGGCAAAGCGGAGAGATTCCCGCATGGAGGATCGGTGCTGAGTAGCACTCACCAGCCCGAGAGGCTTGTCTGCTCAGCCGCCGGGGCGGGCGGGGGCTGGGAGCTGAGGCTCGGGCTTCGGTGCTAGCCGGGAGGGAGTCCGGGAAATAGTCTGCAGCTGCCGAAGAGGCAAGAGACATTTTCTTGCCTCTTTGTTTCCCGGCGCACAAGGAGAGGGGATTCAGAGCGCCGCCTAAACAAACTCCAGAGACGGGCGCGAGCCGCGGCTAACAGCGCGGACCCCAGAGACAGGCGCGAGCCGCGGTTATCAGCGTGGACCCCAGAGACGGGCAGGAGACGCTAAGGCTGCTGCTGCCGCCACCAAGAAGCCGGTGTGCAAGCACAGGTCACTCCCCACACCGCCCCTCCCGGGAGCCGGTGCAGCTCGCCACTGCCAGGCTCCCGTGATCCGGGGACAACTTCCCCGGGAGAATGCACGGCGCGCCTCAGGCTGCTGCAACGTCACACCAGCCTCTGCCACCGCAGGCTCGCCCCGCATCCGTACCCCTCCCTCCCCACAGCCTGAGTGAGCCAGAGCCCCCGAAGCAGCTGCTCCTTTAACCCCGTTCTGTCTGGGCGGGGAACGGACGCCCTCAGGCGACCTACATGCAGAGGCGGGGCCAAATCCAAAGCTGAACCCTGGGAGCTGTACGAACAAAGAAGAGAAAGGGAAATCTCTCCCAGCAGCCTCAGAAGCAGAGGATTAAAGCTCCACAAACAACTTGATGTGCCTGCATCTGTTGAGTACCTGAATAGACAACGAATCATCCCAAATTCAAGAGGGGGACTTTGGGAGCAGGATATATTATTTTTTCCCCTTTTCCTTTTTTTGTGAGTGTATATGTGTATGCTTCTGGGTGAGAATTTGTGTGTATAGCTTTGTTTCACCATTAGTCCTAGGGTTAGGTCCGTCCGTATTTTTTTTTTTTTTACTTAAAAAATTTTTTTTCCTAATATATGTTTTCTTAATAATTTTTTCCTCATTTTCTATTTTTAGAAATTAAAAAAATTTTAATAAGTTTTTCCATTTTTTTACTTTAAAAAATCAAAAAATTTTTCTTAATAAATTTTTTCTTAATAATTTTTTTCTTATTTTTTATTGTAAAAAGTTAATAAATCTATTTTTAAAAATCAAAAAAAAATTTTTCTGAATACATTTACTCTTAATAATTGTTTTCTTATTTTTTATTATAATAGCTTTATTTTATTTTATTTTATCCTCTTTCTTTGTTTCTTTCTATTTTTTTCTCCCTTATATTCTGAGCTGTGTGGATGAAAGGCTCTTGGTGCTCCAGCCAGGCATCAGGGCTGTGCCTCTGAGGTGGGAGAGCCAACTTCAGGACACTGGTCCACAAGAGACCTCCCAGCTCCACATAATACCAAACGGCGAAAATCTCCCAGAGATCTCCATCTCAACATCAAGACCCAGCTTCACTCAACGACCAGCAAGCTACATTGCTGGACACACTATGCCAAACAACTAACAAGACAGGAACACGGCCCCATCCATTAGCAGAGAGGCTGCCTAAAATCATAATAAGGCCACAGACACCCCAAAACACACCACCAGACGTGGACTTGCCCACCAGAAAGACAAGATCCAACCTCATCCACCAGAACACAGGCACTAGTCCCCTCCACCAGGAAGCCTACACAACCCACTGAACCAACCTCAGCCACTGGGGACAGATACCAAAAACAACGGGAATTACGAACCTGCAGCCTGTGAAAAGGAGACCCCAAACACAGTAAGATAAGCAAAATGAGAAGACAAAAAAACACACAGCAGGTGAAGGAGCAGGGTGAAAACACACCAGACCTAACAAATGAAGAGGAAATAGGCAGTCTACCTGAAAAAGAATTCAGAATAATGAGAGTAAAGATGATCCAAAATCTTGGAAATAGAATAGACAAAATGCAAGAAACATTTAACAAGGATGTAGAAGAACTAAAGAGGAACCAAGCAACGACGAAAAACACAATAAATGAAATTAAAAATACTCTAGACGGGATCAATAGCAGAATAACTGAGGCAGAAGAACGGATAAGTGACCTGGAAGATAAAATAGTGGAAATAGCTACTGCAGAGCAGAATAAAGAAAAAAGAATGAAAAGAACTGAGGACAGTCTCAGAGACCTCTGGGACAACATTAAACGCACCAACATTCGAATTATAGGGGTCCCAGAAGAAGAAGAGAAAAAGAAAGGGACTGAGAAAATATTTGAAGAGATTAGAGTTGAAAACTTCCCTAATATGGGGAAAGGAAATAGTTAATCAAGTCCTGGAAGCACAGAGAGTCCCATACAGGATAAATCCAAGGAGAAACACGCCAAGACACATATTAATCAAACTATCAAAAATTAAATATAAAGCAGCAAGGGAAAAACAACAAATAACACACAAGGGAATCCCCATAAGGTTAACAGCTGATCTTTCAGCAGAAACTCTGCAAGCCAGAAGGGAGTGGCAGGATATACTTAAAGTCATGAAGGAGAAAAACCGACAGCCAAGATTACTGTACCCAGCAAGGATCTCATTCAGATTTGATGGAGAAATTAAAACCTTTACAGACAAGCAAAAGCTGAGAGAGTTCGGCACCACCAAACCAGCTTTACAACAGATGCTAAAGGAACTTCTCTAGGCAAGAAACACAAGAGAAGGAAAACACCTACAATAACAAACCCAAAACATTTAAGAAAATGGGAATAGGAACATACATATCAATAATTACCTTAAATGTAAATGGATTAAATGCTCCCACCAAAAGACATAGACTGGCTGAATGGATACAAAAGCAAGACCCATGTATATGCTGTCAACAAGAGACCCACTTCAGACCAGAGACACATACAGACTGAAAGTGAGGGGATGGAAAAAGATATTCCATGCAAATGGAAATCAAAAGAAAGCTGGAGTAGCAATTCTCATATCAGACAAAATAGACTTTAAAATAAAGACTATTACAAGAGACAAAGAAGGACACTATATAATGATCAAGGGATTGATCCAAGAGGAAGGTATAACAATTGTAAATATTTATGCACCCAACATAGGAGCACCTCAATACATAAGGCAAATACTAACAGCCATAAAAGGGGAAATCGACAGCAACACAATCATAGTAGGGGACTTTCACACCCCACTCTCACCAATGGACAGATCATCCAAAATGAAAATAAATAAGGAAACACAAGCTTTAAATGATACATTAAACAAGATGGACTTAATTGATATTTATAGGACATTCCACCCAAACACAACAGAATACACATTTTTCTCAAGTGCTCATGGAACATTCTCCAGGATAGATCATATCTTGGGTCACAAACCAAGCCTTGGTAAATTTAAGAAAATTGAAATCGTATCAAGTATCTTTTCCGACCACAACGCTATGAGACTAGATATCAATTACAGGAAAAGATCTGTAAAAAATACAAACACATGGAGGCTACACAATATACTACTTAATAACGAAGTGATCACTGAAGAAATCAAAGGGGAAATCAAAAAATACCTAGAAACAAATGACAATGGAGACACGACGGCCCAAAACCTATGGGATGCAGCAAAAGCAGTTCTAAGAGGGAAGCTTATAGCAATACAATCTTACTTTAAGAAACAAGAAACATCTCAAATAAGCAGCCTAACATTACACCTAAAGCAATTAGAGGAAGAAGAACAAAAAACCACCAAAGTTAGCAGAAGGAAAGAAATCATAAAGATCAGATCAGAAATAAATGACAAAGAAATGAAGGGAACGATAGCAAAGATCAATAAAACTAAAAGCTGGTTCTTTGAGAAGATAAACAAAATTGATAAACCATTAACCAGACTCATCAAGAAAAAAAGGGAGAAGACTCAAATCAATAAAATTAGAAATGCAAAAGGAGAAGTAACAACTGACACTGCAGAAATACAAAGGATCATGAGAGATTACTACAAGCAACTATATGCCAGTAAAATGGACAACCTGGAGGAAATGGACAAGTTCTTAGAAATGCACAACCTTCCGAGACTGAACCAGGAAGAAACAGAAAATATGAACAGGCCAATCACAAGTACTGAAATTGAAACTGTGATTAAAACTCTTCCAACACACAAAAGCCCAGGACCATACGGATTCACAGGCAAATTCTATCAAACATTTAGAGAAGAGCTAACACCTATCCTTCTCAAACTTTTCCAAAATATAGCAGAGGGAGGAACACTCCCAAACTCATTCTACGAGGCCACCATCACCCTGATACCAAAACCAGACAAAGAAGTCACAAAAAAAGAAAACTACAGGCCAATATCACTGATGAACATAGATGCAAAAATCCTCAACAAAATACTAGCAAACAGAGTCCAACAGCACATTAAAAGGATCATACACCATGATCAAGTGGGGTTTATCCCAGGAATGCAAGGATTCTTCAAGATACGCAAATCAATCAATGTGATACACCATATTAACAAATTGAAGGAGAAAAACCAAATGATCATCTCAATAGATACAGAGAAAGCTTTTGACAAAATTCAACACCCATTTATGATAAAAACCCTCCAGAAAGTAGGCATAGAGGGAACTTTCCTCCACATAATAAAGGCCATATATGACCAATGCACAGCCAACATCATCCTCAATGGTGAAAAACTGAAACCATTTCCACTAAGATCAGGAACAGGACAAGGTTGCCCACTCTCACCACTATTGACATAGTTTTGGAAGTTTTAGCCACAGCAATCAGAGAAGACAAAGAAATAAAAGAAATCCAAATCAGAAAAGAAGAAATAGAGCTGTGACTGTTTTCAGATGACATGATACTATACATAGAGAATCCTAAAGATGTTACCAGATAACTACTAGAGCTACTCAATGAATTTGGTAAAGTAGCAGGATACAAAATTAATGCACAGAAATCACTTGCATTCCTGTACACTAATGATGAAAAATCGGAAAGTGAAATTAAGAAAACACTCCCATTTACCATGGCAACTAAAAGAATAAAATATCTAGGAATAAACCTACCCAAGGAGACAGAAGACTGGTATGAAGAAAATTATAAGACACTGATGAAAGAAATTAATGACGATACAAAGAGATGGAGCGATATACCATGTTCTTGGATTGGAAGAATCAACATTGTGAAAATGACTATACTACTCAAAGCAATCTACAGACTCAATGCAATCCCTATCAAACTACCACTGGCATTTTTCACAGACCTAGATCAAAAAATTTCACAATTGGTATGGAATCACAAAAGGCCCCAAATAGCCAAAGTAACCTTGAGAAAGAAAAACGGTGCTGGAGGAATCAGGCTCCCAGACTTCAGACTATACTCCAAAGCTACAGTAGTCAAGACAGTATGGTACTGGCACAAAAACAGAAGTATAGATCAATGGAACAGGATAGAAAGCCCAGAGATAAACCCATGTACTTATGGTCACATTATTTTTGATAAAGGAGGCAAGAATATAAAATTGAGAAAAGACGCCTCTTCAATAAGTGGTGCTGGGAAAACTGGACAGCTACATGTAAAAGAATGAAATTAGAACACTCCTTAACACCATACACAAAAATAAACTCAAAATGGATTAAAGACCTAAATGTAAGGCCAGACACTCTCAAACTCTTAGAGGAAAACATAGGCAGAACACTCTATGACATAAGTCATAGCAAGATCCTTTTTGACCCAGCTCCTAGAGAAATGGAAATAAAAGCAAAAATAAAGAAATGGGACCTAATGAAACTTACAAGCTTTTGCACAGCAAAGGAAACCATAAACAAGACCAAAAGAAAACCCTCAGAATGGGAGAAAATATTTGCAAATGAAGCAACTGACAAAGGATTAATCTCCAAAATTTACCAGCAGCTCATGCAGCTCAATTTGAAAAAAGCAAACAACCCAATCCAAAAATGGGCAGAAGACCTAAACAGACATTTCTCCAAAGAAGATATACAGATTGCCAACAAACACATGAAAGAATGCTCAACATCACTAATCATTAGAGAAATGCAAATCAAAACTACAATGTGATATCATCTCACACCGGTTAGAATGGCCATCATCAAAAGATCTCCAAACAATAAATGCTGGAGAGGTTGTGGAGAAACTGGAACCCTCATACACTGTTGGTGGGAATGTAAATTGATACAGCCACTATAGAGAACTGTATGGAGGTTCCTTAAAAATCTAAAAATAGAACTGCCATACGACCCAGCAATCCTACTACTGGGCGTATACCCTGAGAAAACCATAATTCAAAAAGAGTTATGGAGAGGTAGGGGCAAGATGGCGGAAGAGTAAGACGCGGAGATCACCTTCCTTCCCACAGATACAGTAGAAATACATCTACACGTGGAACTGCTCCTACAGAACACCCACTGAACGCTGGCAGAAGACGTCAGACCTCCCAAAAGGCAAGAAAATCCCCACGTACTTGGGTAGGGTAAAAGTAAAAAGAAATAATAGAGACAAAAGAATAGGGACGGGACCTGCACCAGTGAGAGGGAGCCGTGAAGGAGGAAAGGTGTCCACACACTAGGAGCCCCTTCGTGGGCAGAGACTGCGGGTGGCAGAGGGGGGAGCTTCGGAGCCACGGAGGAGAGCGCAGCCACAGGGGTGCAGAGGGCAAAGCGGAGAGATTCCCGCATGGAGGATCGGTGCTGAGTAGCACTCACCAGCCCGAGAGGCTTGTCTGCTCAGCCGCCGGGGCGGGCGGGGGCTGGGAGCTGAGGCTCGGGCTTCGGTGCTAGCCGGGAGGGAGTCCGGGAAATAGTCTGCAGCTGCCGAAGAGGCAAGAGACTTTTTCTTGCCTCTTTGTTTCGCGGCACGCAAGGAGAGGGGATTCAGAGCGCCGCCTAAACAAACTCCAGAGACGGGCGCGAGCCGCGGCTAACAGCGCGGACCCCAGAGACAGGCGCGAGCCGCGGTTATCAGCGTGGACCCCAGAGACGGGCAGGAGACGCTAAGGCTGCTGCTGCCGCCACCAAGAAGCCGGTGTGCAAGCACAGGTCACTCCCCACACCGCCCCTCCCGGGAGCCGGTGCAGCTCGCCACTGCCAGGCTCCCGTGATCCGGGGACAACTTCCCCGGGAGAATGCACGGCGCGCCTCAGGCTGCTGCAACGTCACACCAGCCTCTGCCACCGCAGGCTCGCCCCGCATCCGTACCCCTCCCTCCCCACAGCCTGAGTGAGCCAGAGCCCCCGAAGCAGCTGCTCTTTTAACCCCGTTCTGTCTGGGCGGGGAACGGACGCCCTCAGGCGACCTACATGCAGAGGCGGGGCCAAATCCAAAGCTGAACCCTGGGAGCTGTACGAACAAAGAAGAGAAAGGGAAATCTCTCCCAGCAGCCTCAGAAGCAGAGGATTAAAGCTCCACAAACAACTTGATGTGCCTGCATCTGTTGAGTACCTGAATAGACAACGAATCATCCCAAATTCAAGAGGGGGACTTTGGGAGCAGGATATATTATTTTTTCCCCTTTTCCTTTTTTTGTGAGTGTATATGTGTATGCTTCTGGGTGAGAATTTGTGTGTATAGCTTTGTTTCACCATTAGTCCTAGGGTTAGGTCCGTCCGTATTTTTTTTTTTTTTACTTAAAAAATTTTTTTTCCTAATATATGTTTTCTTAATAATTTTTTCCTCATTTTCTATTTTTAGAAATTAAAAAAATTTTAATAAGTTTTTCCATTTTTTTACTTTAAAAAATCAAAAAATTTTTCTTAATAAATTTTTTCTTAATAATTTTTTTCTTATTTTTTATTGTAAAAAGTTAATAAATCTATTTTTAAAAATCAAAAAAAAATTTTTCTGAATACATTTACTCTTAATAATTGTTTTCTTATTTTTTATTATAATAGCTTTATTTTATTTTATTTTATCCTCTTTCTTTGTTTCTTTCTATTTTTTTCTCCCTTATATTCTGAGCTGTGTGGATGAAAGGCTCTTGGTGCTCCAGCCAGGCATCAGGGCTGTGCCTCTGAGGTGGGAGAGCCAACTTCAGGACACTGGTCCACAAGAGACCTCCCAGCTCCACGTAATACCAAACGGCGAAAATCTCCCAGAGATCTCCATCTCAACATCAAGACCCAGCTTCACTCAACGACCAGCAAGCTACATTGCTGGACACACTATGCCAAACAACTAACAAGACAGGAACACGGCCCCATCCATTAGCAGAGAGGCTGCCTAAAATCATAATAAGGCCACAGACACCCCAAAACACACCACCAGACGTGGACTTGCCCACCAGAAAGACAAGATCCAACCTCATCCACCAGAACACAGGCACTAGTCCCCTCCACCAGGAAGCCTACACAACCCACTGAACCAACCTCAGCCACTGGGGACAGATACCAAAAACAACGGGAATTACGAACCTGCAGCCTGTGAAAAGGAGACCCCAAACACAGTAAGATAAGCAAAATGAGAAGACAAAAAAACACACAGCAGGTGAAGGAGCAGGGTCAAAACACACCAGACCTAACAAATGAAGAGGAAATAGGCAGTCTACCTGAAAAAGAATTCAGAATAATGAGAGTAAAGATGATCCAAAATCTTGGAAATAGAATAGACAAAATGCAAGAAACATTTAACAAGGATGTAGAAGAACTAAAGAGGAACCAAGCAACGATGAAAAACACAATAAATGAAATTAAAAATACTCTAGACGGGATCAATAGCAGAATAACTGAGGCAGAAGAACGGATAAGTGACCTGGAAGATAAAATAGTGGAAATAGCTACTGCAGAGCAGAATAAAGAAAAAAGAATGAAAAGAACTGAGGACAGTCTCAGAGACCTCTGGGACAACATTAAACGCACCAACATTCGAATTATAGGGGTCCCAGAAGAAGAAGAGAAAAAGAAAGGGACTGAGAAAATATTTGAAGAGATTAGAGTTGAAAACTTCCCTAATATGGGGAAAGGAAATAGTTAATCAAGTCCTGGAAGCACAGAGAGTCCCATACAGGATAAATCCAAGGAGAAACACGCCAAGACACATATTAATCAAACTATCAAAAATTAAATATAAAGAAAACATATTAAAAGCAGCAAGGGAAAAACAACAAATAACACACAAGGGAATCCCCATAAGGTTAACAGCTGATCTTTCAGCAGAAACTCTGCAAGCCAGAAGGGAGTGGCAGGATATACTTAAAGTCATGAAGGAGAAAAACCTACAGCCAAGATTACTGTACCCAGCAAGGATCTCATTCAGATTTGATGGAGAAATTAAAACCTTTACAGACAAGCAAAAGCTGAGAGAGTTCGGCACCACCAAACCAGCTTTACAACAGATGCTAAAGGAACTTCTCTAGGCAAGAAACACAAGAGAAGGAAAACACCTACAATAACAAACCCAAAACATTTAAGAAAATGGGAATAGGAACATACATATCAATAATTACCTTAAATGTAAATGGATTAAATGCTCCCACCAAAAGACATAGACTGGCTGAATGGATACAAAAGCAAGACCCATGTATATGCTGTCAACAAGAGACCCACTTCAGACCAGAGACACATACAGACTGAAAGTGAGGGGATGGAAAAAGATATTCCATGCAAATGGAAATCAAAAGAAAGCTGGAGTAGCAATTCTCATATCAGACAAAATAGACTTTAAAATAAAGACTATTACAAGAGACAAAGAAGGACACTATATAATGATCAAGGGATTGATCCAAGAGGAAGGTATAACAATTGTAAATATTTATGCACCCAACATAGGAGCACCTCAATACATAAGGCAAATACTAACAGCCATAAAAGGGGAAATCGACAGCAACACAATCATAGTAGGGGACTTTCACACCCCACTCTCACCAATGGACAGATCATCCAAAATGAAAATAAATAAGGAAACACAAGCTTTAAATGATACATTAAACAAGATGGACTTAATTAATATTTATAGGACATTCCACCCAAACACAACAGAATACACATTTTTCTCAAGTGCTCATGGAACATTCTCCAGGATAGATCATATCTTGGGTCACAAACCAAGCCTTGGTAAATTTAAGAAAATTGAAATCGTATCAAGTATCTTTTCCGACCACAACGCTATGAGACTAGATATCAATTACAGGAAAAGATCTGTAAAAAATACAAACACATGGAGGCTACACAATATACTACTTAATAACGAAGTGATCACTGAAGAAATCAAAGGGGAAATCAAAAAATACCTAGAAACAAATGACAATGGAGACACGACGGCCCAAAACCTATGGGATGCAGCAAAAGCAGTTCTAAGAGGGAAGCTTATAGCAATACAATCTTACTTTAAGAAACAAGAAACATCTCAAATAAGCAGCCTAACATTACACCTAAAGCAATTAGAGGAAGAAGAACAAAAAACCACCAAAGTTAGCAGAAGGAAAGAAATCATAAAGATCAGATCAGAAATAAATGACAAAGAAATGAAGGGAACGATAGCAAAGATCAATAAAACTAAAAGCTGGTTCTTTGAGAAGATAAACAAAATTGATAAACCATTAACCAGACTCATCAAGAAAAAAAGGGAGAAGACTCAAATCAATAAAATTAGAAATGCAAAAGGAGAAGTAACAACTGACACTGCAGAAATACAAAGGATCATGAGAGATTACTACAAGCAACTATATGCCAGTAAAATGGACAACCTGGAGGAAATGGACAAGTTCTTAGAAATGCACAACCTTCCGAGACTGAACCAGGAAGAAACAGAAAATATGAACAGGCCAATCACAAGTACTGAAATTGAAACTGTGATTAAAACTCTTCCAACACACAAAAGCCCAGGACCATACGGATTCACAGGCAAATTCTATCAAACATTTAGAGAAGAGCTAACACCTATCCTTCTCAAACTTTTCCAAAATATAGCAGAGGGAGGAACACTCCCAAACTCATTCTACGAGGCCACCATCACCCTGATACCAAAACCAGACAAAGAAGTCACAAAAAAAGAAAACTACAGGCCAATATCACTGATGAACATAGATGCAAAAATCCTCAACAAAATACTAGCAAACAGAGTCCAACAGCACATTAAAAGGATCATACACCATGATCAAGTGGGGTTTATCCCAGGAATGCAAGGATTCTTCAAGATACGCAAATCAATCAATGTGATACACCATATTAACAAATTGAAGGAGAAAAACCAAATGATCATCTCAATAGATACAGAGAAAGCTTTTGACAAAATTCAACACCCATTTATGATAAAAACCCTCCAGAAAGTAGGCATAGAGGGAACTTTCCTCCACATAATAAAGGCCATATATGACCAATGCACAGCCAACATCATCCTCAATGGTGAAAAACTGAAACCATTTCCACTAAGATCAGGAACAGGACAAGGTTGCCCACTCTCACCACTATTGACATAGTTTTGGAAGTTTTAGCCACAGCAATCAGAGAAGACAAAGAAATAAAAGAAATCCAAATCAGAAAAGAAGAAATAGAGCTGTGACTGTTTTCAGATGACATGATACTATACATAGAGAATCCTAAAGATGTTACCAGATAACTACTAGAGCTACTCAATGAATTTGGTAAAGTAGCAGGATACAAAATTAATGCACAGAAATCACTTGCATTCCTGTACACTAATGATGAAAAATCGGAAAGTGAAATTAAGAAAACACTCCCATTTACCATGGCAACTAAAAGAATAAAATATCTAGGAATAAACCTACCCAAGGAGACAGAAGACTGGTATGAAGAAAATTATAAGACACTGATGAAAGAAATTAATGACGATACAAAGAGATGGAGCGATATACCATGTTCTTGGATTGGAAGAATCAACATTGTGAAAATGACTATACTACTCAAAGCAATCTACAGACTCAATGCAATCCCTATCAAACTACCACTGGCATTTTTCACAGACCTAGATCAAAAAATTTCACAATTGGTATGGAATCACAAAAGGCCCCAAATAGCCAAAGTAACCTTGAGAAAGAAAAACGGTGCTGGAGGAATCAGGCTCCCAGACTTCAGACTATACTCCAAAGCTACAGTAGTCAAGACAGTATGGTACTGGCACAAAAACAGAAGTATAGATCAATGGAACAGGATAGAAAGCCCAGAGATAAACCCATGTACTTATGGTCACATTATTTTTGATAAAGGAGGCAAGAATATAAAATTGAGAAAAGACGCCTCTTCAATAAGTGGTGCTGGGAAAACTGGACAGCTACATGTAAAAGAATGAAATTAGAACACTCCTTAACACCATACACAAAAATAAACTCAAAATGGATTAAAGACCTAAATGTAAGGCCAGACACTCTCAAACTCTTAGAGGAAAACATAGGCAGAACACTCTATGACATAAGTCATAGCAAGATCCTTTTTGACCCAGCTCCTAGAGAAATGGAAATAAAAGCAAAAATAAAGAAATGGGACCTAATGAAACTTACAAGCTTTTGCACAGCAAAGGAAACCATAAACAAGACCAAAAGAAAACCCTCAGAATGGGAGAAAATATTTGCAAATGAAGCAACTGACAAAGGATTAATCTCCAAAATTTACCAGCAGCTCATGCAGCTCAATTTGAAAAAAGCAAACAACCCAATCCAAAAATGGGCAGAAGACCTAAACAGACATTTCTCCAAAGAAGATATACAGATTGCCAACAAACACATGAAAGAATGCTCAACATCACTAATCATTAGAGAAATGCAAATCAAAACTACAATGTGATATCATCTCACACCGGTTAGAATGGCCATCATCAAAAGATCTCCAAACAATAAATGCTGGAGAGGTTGTGGAGAAACTGGAACCCTCATACACTGTTGGTGGGAATGTAAATTGATACAGCCACTATAGAGAACTGTATGGAGGTTCCTTAAAAATCTAAAAATAGAACTGCCATACGACCCAGCAATCCTACTACTGGGCGTATACCCTGAGAAAACCATAATTCAAAAAGAGTTATGGAGAGGTAGGGGCAAGATGGCGGAAGAGTAAGACGCGGAGATCACCTTCCTTCCCACAGATACAGTAGAAATACATCTACACGTGGAACTGCTCCTACAGAACACCCACTGAACGCTGGCAGAAGACGTCAGACCTCCCAAAAGGCAAGAAAATCCCCACGTACTTGGGTAGGGTAAAAGTAAAAAGAAATAATAGAGACAAAAGAATAGGGACGGGACCTGCACCAGTGAGAGGGAGCCGTGAAGGAGGAAAGGTGTCCACACACTAGGAGCCCCTTCGTGGGCAGAGACTGCGGGTGGCAGAGGGGGGAGCTTCGGAGCCACGGAGGAGAGCGCAGCCACAGGGGTGCAGAGGGCAAAGCGGAGAGATTCCCGCATGGAGGATCGGTGCTGAGTAGCACTCACCAGCCCGAGAGGCTTGTCTGCTCAGCCGCCGGGGCGGGCGGGGGCTGGGAGCTGAGGCTCGGGCTTCGGTGCTAGCCGGGAGGGAGTCCGGGAAATAGTCTGCAGCTGCCGAAGAGGCAAGAGACTTTTTCTTGCCTCTTTGTTTCGCGGCACGCAAGGAGAGGGGATTCAGAGCGCCGCCTAAACAAACTCCAGAGACGGGCGCGAGCCGCGGCTAACAGCGCGGACCCCAGAGACAGGCGCGAGCCGCGGTTATCAGCGTGGACCCCAGAGACGGGCAGGAGACGCTAAGGCTGCTGCTGCCGCCACCAAGAAGCCGGTGTGCAAGCACAGGTCACTCCCCACACCGCCCCTCCCGGGAGCCGGTGCAGCTCGCCACTGCCAGGCTCCCGTGATCCGGGGACAACTTCCCCGGGAGAATGCACGGCGCGCCTCAGGCTGCTGCAACGTCACACCAGCCTCTGCCACCGCAGGCTCGCCCCGCATCCGTACCCCTCCCTCCCCACAGCCTGAGTGAGCCAGAGCCCCCGAAGCAGCTGCTCCTTTAACCCCGTTCTGTCTGGGCGGGGAACGGACGCCCTCAGGCGACCTACATGCAGAGGCGGGGCCAAATCCAAAGCTGAACCCTGGGAGCTGTACGAACAAAGAAGAGAAAGGGAAATCTCTCCCAGCAGCCTCAGAAGCAGAGGATTAAAGCTCCACAAACAACTTGATGTGCCTGCATCTGTTGAGTACCTGAATAGACAACGAATCATCCCAAATTCAAGAGGGGGACTTTGGGAGCAGGATATATTATTTTTTCCCCTTTTCCTTTTTTTGTGAGTGTATATGTGTATGCTTCTGGGTGAGAATTTGTGTGTATAGCTTTGTTTCACCATTAGTCCTAGGGTTAGGTCCGTCCGTATTTTTTTTTTTTTTACTTAAAAAATTTTTTTTCCTAATATATGTTTTCTTAATAATTTTTTCCTCATTTTCTATTTTTAGAAATTAAAAAAATTTTAATAAGTTTTTCCATTTTTTTACTTTAAAAAATCAAAAAATTTTTCTTAATAAATTTTTTCTTAATAATTTTTTTCTTATTTTTTATTGTAAAAAGTTAATAAATCTATTTTTAAAAATCAAAAAAAAATTTTTCTGAATACATTTACTCTTAATAATTGTTTTCTTATTTTTTATTATAATAGCTTTATTTTATTTTATTTTATCCTCTTTCTTTGTTTCTTTCTATTTTTTTTCTCCCTTATATTCTGAGCTGTGTGGATGAAAGGCTCTTGGTGCTCCAGCCAGGCATCAGGGCTGTGCCTCTGAGGTGGGAGAGCCAACTTCAGGACACTGGTCCACAAGAGACCTCCCAGCTCCACGTAATACCAAACGGCGAAAATCTCCCAGAGATCTCCATCTCAACATCAAGACCCAGCTTCACTCAACGACCAGCAAGCTACATTGCTGGACACACTATGCCAAACAACTAACAAGACAGGAACACGGCCCCATCCATTAGCAGAGAGGCTGCCTAAAATCATAATAAGGCCACAGACACCCCAAAACACACCACCAGACGTGGACTTGCCCACCAGAAAGACAAGATCCAACCTCATCCACCAGAACACAGGCACTAGTCCCCTCCACCAGGAAGCCTACACAACCCACTGAACCAACCTCAGCCACTGGGGACAGATACCAAAAACAACGGGAATTACGAACCTGCAGCCTGTGAAAAGGAGACCCCAAACACAGTAAGATAAGCAAAATGAGAAGACAAAAAAACACACAGCAGGTGAAGGAGCAGGGTCAAAACACACCAGACCTAACAAATGAAGAGGAAATAGGCAGTCTACCTGTAAAAGAATTCAGAATAATGAGAGTAAAGATGATCCAAAATCTTGGAAATAGAATAGACAAAATGCAAGAAACATTTAACAAGGATGTAGAAGAACTAAAGAGGAACCAAGCAACGATGAAAAACACAATAAATGAAATTAAAAATACTCTAGACGGGATCAATAGCAGAATAACTGAGGCAGAAGAACGGATAAGTGACCTGGAAGATAAAATAGTGGAAATAGCTACTGCAGAGCAGAATAAAGAAAAAAGAATGAAAAGAACTGAGGACAGTCTCAGAGACCTCTGGGACAACATTAAACGCACCAACATTCGAATTATAGGGGTCCCAGAAGAAGAAGAGAAAAAGAAAGGGACTGAGAAAATATTTGAAGAGATTAGAGTTGAAAACTTCCCTAATATGGGGAAAGGAAATAGTTAATCAAGTCCTGGAAGCACAGAGAGTCCCATACAGGATAAATCCAAGGAGAAACACGCCAAGACACATATTAATCAAACTATCAAAAATTAAATATAAAGAAAACATATTAAAAGCAGCAAGGGAAAAACAACAAATAACACACAAGGGAATCCCCATAAGGTTAACAGCTGATCTTTCAGCAGAAACTCTGCAAGCCAGAAGGGAGTGGCAGGATATACTTAAAGTCATGAAGGAGAAAAACCGACAGCCAAGATTACTGTACCCAGCAAGGATCTCATTCAGATTTGATGGAGAAATTAAAACCTTTACAGACAAGCAAAAGCTGAGAGAGTTCGGCACCACCAAACCAGCTTTACAACAGATGCTAAAGGAACTTCTCTAGGCAAGAAACACAAGAGAAGGAAAACACCTACAATAACAAACCCAAAACATTTAAGAAAATGGGAATAGGAACATACATATCAATAATTACCTTAAATGTAAATGGATTAAATGCTCCCACCAAAAGACATAGACTGGCTGAATGGATACAAAAGCAAGACCCATGTATATGCTGTCAACAAGAGACCCACTTCAGACCAGAGACACATACAGACTGAAAGTGAGGGGATGGAAAAAGATATTCCATGCAAATGGAAATCAAAAGAAAGCTGGAGTAGCAATTCTCATATCAGACAAAATAGACTTTAAAATAAAGACTATTACAAGAGACAAAGAAGGACACTATATAATGATCAAGGGATTGATCCAAGAGGAAGGTATAACAATTGTAAATATTTATGCACCCAACATAGGAGCACCTCAATACATAAGGCAAATACTAACAGCCATAAAAGGGGAAATCGACAGCAACACAATCATAGTAGGGGACTTTCACACCCCACTCTCACCAATGGACAGATCATCCAAAATGAAAATAAATAAGGAAACACAAGCTTTAAATGATACATTAAACAAGATGGACTTAATTGATATTTATAGGACATTCCACCCAAACACAACAGAATACACATTTTTCTCAAGTGCTCATGGAACATTCTCCAGGATAGATCATATCTTGGGTCACAAACCAAGCCTTGGTAAATTTAAGAAAATTGAAATCGTATCAAGTATCTTTTCCGACCACAACGCTATGAGACTACATATCAATTACAGGAAAAGATCTGTAAAAAATACAAACACATGGAGGCTACACAATATACTACTTAATAACGAAGTGATCACTGAAGAAATCAAAGGGGAAATCAAAAAATACCTAGAAACAAATGACAATGGAGACACGACGGCCCAACACCTATGGGATGCAGCAAAAGCAGTTCTAAGAGGGAAGCTTATAGCAATACAATCTTACTTTAAGAAACAAGAAACATCTCAAATAAGCAGCCTAACATTACACCTAAAGCAATTAGAGGAAGAAGAACAAAAAACCACCAAAGTTAGCAGAAGGAAAGAAATCATAAAGATCAGATCAGAAATAAATGACAAAGAAATGAAGGGAACGATATAGCAAAGATCAATAAAACTAAAAGCTGGTTCTTTGAGAAGATAAACAAAATTGATAAACCATTAACCAGACTCATCAAGAAAAAAAGGGAGAAGACTCAAATCAATAAAATTAGAAATGCAAAAGGAGAAGTAACAACTGACACTGCAGAAATACAAAGGATCATGAGAGATTACTACAAGCAACTATATGCCAGTAAAATGGACAACCTGGAGGAAATGGACAAGTTCTTAGAAATGCACAACCTTCCGAGACTGAACCAGGAAGAAACAGAAAATATGAACAGACCAATCACAAGTACTGAAATTGAAACTGTGATTAAAACTCTTCCAACACACAAAAGCCCAGGACCATACGGATTCACAGGCAAATTCTATCAAACATTTAGAGAAGAGCTAACACCTATCCTTCTCAAACTTTTCCAAAATATAGCAGAGGGAGGAACACTCCCAAACTCATTCTACGAGGCCACCATCACCCTGATACCAAAACCAGACAAAGAAGTCACAAAAAAAGAAAACTGCAGGCCAATATCACTGATGAACATAGATGCAAAAATCCTCAACAAAATACTAGCAAACAGAGTCCAACAGCACATTAAAAGGATCATACACCATGATCAAGTGGGGTTTATCCCAGGAATGCAAGGATTCTTCAAGATACGCAAATCAATCAATGTGATACACCATATTAACAAATTGAAGGAGAAAAACCAAATGATCATCTCAATAGATACAGAGAAAGCTTTTGACAAAATTCAACACCCATTTATGATAAAAACCCTCCAGAAAGTAGGCATAGAGGGAACTTTCCTCCACATAATAAAGGCCATATATGACCAATGCACAGCCAACATCATCCTCAATGGTGAAAAACTGAAACCATTTCCACTAAGATCAGGAACAGGACAAGGTTGCCCACTCTCACCACTATTGACATAGTTTTGGAAGTTTTAGCCACAGCAATCAGAGAAGACAAAGAAATAAAAGAAATCCAAATCAGAAAAGAAGAAATAGAGCTGTGACTGTTTTCAGATGACATGATACTATACATAGAGAATCCTAAAGATGTTACCAGATAACTACTAGAGCTACTCAATGAATTTGGTAAAGTAGCAGGATACAAAATTAATGCACAGAAATCACTTGCATTCCTGTACACTAATGATGAAAAATCGGAAAGTGAAATTAAGAAAACACTCCCATTTACCATGGCAACTAAAAGAATAAAATATCTAGGAATAAACCTACCCAAGGAGACAGAAGACTGGTATGAAGAAAATTATAAGACACTGATGAAAGAAATTAATGACGATACAAAGAGATGGAGCGATATACCATGTTCTTGGATTGGAAGAATCAACATTGTGAAAATGACTATACTACTCAAAGCAATCTACAGACTCAATGCAATCCCTATCAAACTACCACTGGCATTTTTCACAGACCTAGATCAAAAAATTTCACAATTGGTATGGAATCACAAAAGGCCCCAAATAGCCAAAGTAACCTTGAGAAAGAAAAACGGTGCTGGAGGAATCAGGCTCCCAGACTTCAGACTATACTCCAAAGCTACAGTAGTCAAGACAGTATGGTACTGGCACAAAAACAGAAGTATAGATCAATGGAACAGGATAGAAAGCCCAGAGATAAACCCATGTACTTATGGTCACATTATTTTTGATAAAGGAGGCAAGAATATAAAATTGAGAAAAGACGCCTCTTCAATAAGTGGTGCTGGGAAAACTGGACAGCTACATGTAAAAGAATGAAATTAGAACACTCCTTAACACCATACACAAAAATAAACTCAAAATGGATTAAAGACCTAAATGTAAGGCCAGACACTCTCAAACTCTTAGAGGAAAACATAGGCAGAACACTCTATGACATAAGTCATAGCAAGATCCTTTTTGACCCAGCTCCTAGAGAAATGGAAATAAAAGCAAAAATAAAGAAATGGGACCTAATGAAACTTACAAGCTTTTGCACAGCAAAGGAAACCATAAACAAGACCAAAAGAAAACCCTCAGAATGGGAGAAAATATTTGCAAATGAAGCAACTGACAAAGGATTAATCTCCAAAATTTACCAGCAGCTCATGCAGCTCAATTTGAAAAAAGCAAACAACCCAATCCAAAAATGGGCAGAAGACCTAAACAGACATTTCTCCAAAGAAGATATACAGATTGCCAACAAACACATGAAAGAATGCTCAACATCACTAATCATTAGAGAAATGCAAATCAAAACTACAATGTGATATCATCTCACACCGGTTAGAATGGCCATCATCAAAAAATCTCCAAACAATAAATGCTGGAGAGGGTGTGGAGAAACTGGAACCCTCATACACTGTTGGTGGGAATGTAAATTGATACAGCCACTATAGAGAACTGTATGGAGGTTCCTTAAAAATCTAAAAATAGAACTGCCATACGACCCAGCAATCCTACTACTGGGCGTATACCCTGAGAAAACCATAATTCAAAAAGAGTTATGGAGAGGTAGGGGCAAGATGGCGGAAGAGTAAGACGCGGAGATCACCTTCCTTCCCACAGATACAGTAGAAATACATCTACACGTGGAACTGCTCCTACAGAACACCCACTGAACGCTGGCAGAAGACGTCAGACCTCCCAAAAGGCAAGAAAATCCCCACGTACTTGGGTAGGGTAAAAGTAAAAAGAAATAATAGAGACAAAAGAATAGGGACGGGACCTGCACCAGTGGGAGGGAGCCGTGAAGGAGGAAAGGTGTCCACACACTAGGAGCCCCTTCGTGGGCAGAGACTGCGGGTGGCAGAGGGGGGAGCTTTGGAGCCACGGAGGAGAGCGCAGCCACAGGGGTGCGGAGGGCAAAGCGGAGAGATTCCCGCATGGAGGATCGGTGCTGAGTAGCACTCACCAGCCCGAGAGGCTTGTCTGCTCAGCCGCCGGGGCGGGCGGGGGCTGGGAGCTGAGGCTCGGGCTTCGGTGCTAGCCGGGAGGGAGTCCGGGAAATAGTCTGCAGCTGCCGAAGAGGCAAGAGACATTTTCTTGCCTCTTTGTTTCCCGGCGCGCAAGGAGAGGGGATTCAGAGCGCCGCCTAAACAAACTCCAGAGACGGGCGCGAGCCGCGGCTAACAGCGCGGACCCCAGAGACAGGCGCGAGCCGCGGTTATCAGCGTGGACCCCAGAGACGGGCAGGAGACGCTAAGGCTGCTGCTGCCGCCACCAAGAAGCCGGTGTGCAAGCACAGGTCACTCCCCACACCGCCCCTCCCGGGAGCCGGTGCAGCTCGCCACTGCCAGGCTCCCGTGATCCGGGGACAACTTCCCCGGGAGAATGCACGGCGCGCCTCAGGCTGCTGCAACGTCACACCAGCCTCTGCCACCGCAGGCTCGCCCCGCATCCGTACCCCTCCCTCCCCACAGCCTGAGTGAGCCAGAGCCCCCGAAGCAGCTGCTCCTTTAACCCCGTTCTGTCTGGGCGGGGAACGGACGCCCTCAGGCGACCTACATGCAGAGGCGGGGCCAAATCCAAAGCTGAACCCTGGGAGCTGTACGAACAAAGAAGAGAAAGGGAAATCTCTCCCAGCAGCCTCAGAAGCAGAGGATTAAAGCTCCACAAACAACTTGATGTGCCTGCATCTGTTGAGTACCTGAATAGACAACGAATCATCCCAAATTCAAGAGGGGGACTTTGGGAGCAGGATATATTATTTTTTCCCCTTTTCCTTTTTTTGTGAGTGTATATGTGTATGCTTCTGGGTGAGAATTTGTGTGTATAGCTTTGTTTCACCATTAGTCCTAGGGTTAGGTCCGTCCGTATTTTTTTTTTTTTTACTTAAAAAATTTTTTTTCCTAATATATGTTTTCTTAATAATTTTTTCCTCATTTTCTATTTTTAGAAATTAAAAAAATTTTAATAAGTTTTTCCATTTTTTTACTTTAAAAAATCAAAAAATTTTTCTTAATAAATTTTTTCTTAATAATTTTTTTCTTATTTTTTATTGTAAAAAGTTAATAAATCTATTTTTAAAAATCAAAAAAAAATTTTTCTGAATACATTTACTCTTAATAATTGTTTTCTTATTTTTTATTATAATAGCTTTATTTTATTTTATTTTATCCTCTTTCTTTGTTTCTTTCTATTTTTTTCTCCCTTATATTCTGAGCTGTGTGGATGAAAGGCTCTTGGTGCTCCAGCCAGGCATCAGGGCTGTGCCTCTGAGGTGGGAGAGCCAACTTCAGGACACTGGTCCACAAGAGACCTCCCAGCTCCACGTAATACCAAACGGCGAAAATCTCCCAGAGATCTCCATCTCAACATCAAGACCCAGCTTCACTCAACGACCAGCAAGCTACATTGCTGGACACACTATGCCAAACAACTAACAAGACAGGAACACGGCCCCATCCATTAGCAGAGAGGCTGCCTAAAATCATAATAAGGCCACAGACACCCCAAAACACACCACCAGACGTGGACTTGCCCACCAGAAAGACAAGATCCAACCTCATCCACCAGAACACAGGCACTAGTCCCCTCCACCAGGAAGCCTACACAACCCACTGAACCAACCTCAGCCACTGGGGACAGATACCAAAAACAACGGGAATTACGAACCTGCAGCCTGTGAAAAGGAGACCCCAAACACAGTAAGATAAGCAAAATGAGAAGACAAAAAAACACACAGCAGGTGAAGGAGCAGGGTCAAAACACACCAGACCTAACAAATGAAGAGGAAATAGGCAGTCTACCTGAAAAAGAATTCAGAATAATGAGAGTAAAGATGATCCAAAATCTTGGAAATAGAATAGACAAAATGCAAGAAACATTTAACAAGGATGTAGAAGAACTAAAGAGGAACCAAGCAACGACGAAAAACACAATAAATGAAATTAAAAATACTCTAGACGGGATCAATAGCAGAATAACTGAGGCAGAAGAACGGATAAGTGACCTGGAAGATAAAATAGTGGAAATAGCTACTGCAGAGCAGAATAAAGAAAAAAGAATGAAAAGAACTGAGGACAGTCTCAGAGACCTCTGGGACAACATTAAACGCACCAACATTCGAATTATAGGGGTCCCAGAAGAAGAAGAGAAAAAGAAAGGGACTGAGAAAATATTTGAAGAGATTAGAGTTGAAAACTTCCCTAATATGGGGAAAGGAAATAGTTAATCAAGTCCTGGAAGCACAGAGAGTCCCATACAGGATAAATCCAAGGAGAAACACGCCAAGACACATATTAATCAAACTATCAAAAATTAAATATAAAGAAAACATATTAAAAGCAGCAAGGGAAAAACAACAAATAACACACAAGGGAATCCCCATAAGGTTAACAGCTGATCTTTCAGCAGAAACTCTGCAAGCCAGAAGGGAGTGGCAGGATATACTTAAAGTCATGAAGGAGAAAAACCGACAGCCAAGATTACTGTACCCAGCAAGGATCTCATTCAGATTTGATGGAGAAATTAAAACCTTTACAGACAAGCAAAAGCTGAGAGAGTTCGGCACCACCAAACCAGCTTTACAACAGATGCTAAAGGAACTTCTCTAGGCAAGAAACACAAGAGAAGGAAAACACCTACAATAACAAACCCAAAACATTTAAGAAAATGGGAATAGGAACATACATATCAATAATTACCTTAAATGTAAATGGATTAAATGCTCCCACCAAAAGACATAGACTGGCTGAATGGATACAAAAGCAAGACCCATGTATATGCTGTCAACAAGAGACCCACTTCAGACCAGAGACACATACAGACTGAAAGTGAGGGGATGGAAAAAGATATTCCATGCAAATGGAAATCAAAAGAAAGCTGGAGTAGCAATTCTCATATCAGACAAAATAGACTTTAAAATAAAGACTATTACAAGAGACAAAGAAGGACACTATATAATGATCAAGGGATTGATCCAAGAGGAAGGTATAACAATTGTAAATATTTATGCACCCAACATAGGAGCACCTCAATACATAAGGCAAATACTAACAGCCATAAAAGGGGAAATCGACAGCAACACAATCATAGTAGGGGACTTTCACACCCCACTCTCACCAATGGACAGATCATCCAAAATGAAAATAAATAAGGAAACACAAGCTTTAAATGATACATTAAACAAGATGGACTTAATTGATATTTATAGGACATTCCACCCAAACACAACAGAATACACATTTTTCTCAAGTGCTCATGGAACATTCTCCAGGATAGATCATATCTTGGGTCACAAACCAAGCCTTGGTAAATTTAAGAAAATTGAAATCGTATCAAGTATCTTTTCCGACCACAACGCTATGAGACTAGATATCAATTACAGGAAAAGATCTGTAAAAAATACAAACACATGGAGGCTACACAATATACTACTTAATAACGAAGTGATCACTGAAGAAATCAAAGGGGAAATCAAAAAATACCTAGAAACAAATGACAATGGAGACACGACGGCCCAACACCTATGGGATGCAGCAAAAGCAGTTCTAAGAGGGAAGCTTATAGCAATACAATCTTACTTTAAGAAACAAGAAACATCTCAAATAAGCAGCCTAACATTACACCTAAAGCAATTAGAGGAAGAAGAACAAAAAACCACCAAAGTTAGCAGAAGGAAAGAAATCATAAAGATCAGATCAGAAATAAATGACAAAGAAATGAAGGGAACGATATAGCAAAGATCAATAAAACTAAAAGCTGGTTCTTTGAGAAGATAAACAAAATTGATAAACCATTAACCAGACTCATCAAGAAAAAAAGGGAGAAGACTCAAATCAATAAAATTAGAAATGCAAAAGGAGAAGTAACAACTGACACTGCAGAAATACAAAGGATCATGAGAGATTACTACAAGCAACTATATGCCAGTAAAATGGACAACCTGGAGGAAATGGACAAGTTCTTAGAAATGCACAACCTTCCGAGACTGAACCAGGAAGAAACAGAAAATATGAACAGACCAATCACAAGTACTGAAATTGAAACTGTGATTAAAACTCTTCCAACACACAAAAGCCCAGGACCATACGGATTCACAGGCAAATTCTATCAAACATTTAGAGAAGAGCTAACACCTATCCTTCTCAAACTTTTCCAAAATATAGCAGAGGGAGGAACACTCCCAAACTCATTCTACGAGGCCACCATCACCCTGATACCAAAACCAGACAAAGAAGTCACAAAAAAAGAAAACTGCAGGCCAATATCACTGATGAACATAGATGCAAAAATCCTCAACAAAATACTAGCAAACAGAGTCCAACAGCACATTAAAAGGATCATACACCATGATCAAGTGGGGTTTATCCCAGGAATGCAAGGATTCTTCAAGATACGCAAATCAATCAATGTGATACACCATATTAACAAATTGAAGGAGAAAAACCAAATGATCATCTCAATAGATACAGAGAAAGCTTTTGACAAAATTCAACACCCATTTATGATAAAAACCCTCCAGAAAGTAGGCATAGAGGGAACTTTCCTCCACATAATAAAGGCCATATATGACCAATGCACAGCCAACATCATCCTCAATGGTGAAAAACTGAAACCATTTCCACTAAGATCAGGAACAGGACAAGGTTGCCCACTCTCACCACTATTGACATAGTTTTGGAAGTTTTAGCCACAGCAATCAGAGAAGACAAAGAAATAAAAGAAATCCAAATCAGAAAAGAAGAAATAGAGCTGTGACTGTTTTCAGATGACATGATACTATACATAGAGAATCCTAAAGATGTTACCAGATAACTACTAGAGCTACTCAATGAATTTGGTAAAGTAGCAGGATACAAAATTAATGCACAGAAATCACTTGCATTCCTGTACACTAATGATGAAAAATCGGAAAGTGAAATTAAGAAAACACTCCCATTTACCATGGCAACTAAAAGAATAAAATATCTAGGAATAAACCTACCCAAGGAGACAGAAGACTGGTATGAAGAAAATTATAAGACACTGATGAAAGAAATTAATGACGATACAAAGAGATGGAGCGATATACCATGTTCTTGGATTGGAAGAATCAACATTGTGAAAATGACTATACTACTCAAAGCAATCTACAGACTCAATGCAATCCCTATCAAACTACCACTGGCATTTTTCACAGACCTAGATCAAAAAATTTCACAATTGGTATGGAATCACAAAAGGCCCCAAATAGCCAAAGTAACCTTGAGAAAGAAAAACGGTGCTGGAGGAATCAGGCTCCCAGACTTCAGACTATACTCCAAAGCTACAGTAGTCAAGACAGTATGGTACTGGCACAAAAACAGAAGTATAGATCAATGGAACAGGATAGAAAGCCCAGAGATAAACCCATGTACTTATGGTCACATTATTTTTGATAAAGGAGGCAAGAATATAAAATTGAGAAAAGACGCCTCTTCAATAAGTGGTGCTGGGAAAACTGGACAGCTACATGTAAAAGAATGAAATTAGAACACTCCTTAACACCATACACAAAAATAAACTCAAAATGGATTAAAGACCTAAATGTAAGGCCAGACACTCTCAAACTCTTAGAGGAAAACATAGGCAGAACACTCTATGACATAAGTCATAGCAAGATCCTTTTTGACCCAGCTCCTAGAGAAATGGAAATAAAAGCAAAAATAAAGAAATGGGACCTAATGAAACTTACAAGCTTTTGCACAGCAAAGGAAACCATAAACAAGACCAAAAGAAAACCCTCAGAATGGGAGAAAATATTTGCAAATGAAGCAACTGACAAAGGATTAATCTCCAAAATTTACCAGCAGCTCATGCAGCTCAATTTGAAAAAAGCAAACAACCCAATCCAAAAATGGGCAGAAGACCTAAACAGACATTTCTCCAAAGAAGATATACAGATTGCCAACAAACACATGAAAGAATGCTCAACATCACTAATCATTAGAGAAATGCAAATCAAAACTACAATGTGATATCATCTCACACCGGTTAGAATGGCCATCATCAAAAAATCTCCAAACAATAAATGCTGGAGAGGGTGTGGAGAAACTGGAACCCTCATACACTGTTGGTGGGAATGTAAATTGATACAGCCACTATAGAGAACTGTATGGAGGTTCCTTAAAAATCTAAAAATAGAACTGCCATACGACCCAGCAATCCTACTACTGGGCGTATACCCTGAGAAAACCATAATTCAAAAAGAGTTATGGAGAGGTAGGGGCAAGATGGCGGAAGAGTAAGACGCGGAGATCACCTTCCTTCCCACAGATACAGTAGAAATACATCTACACGTGGAACTGCTCCTACAGAACACCCACTGAACGCTGGCAGAAGACGTCAGACCTCCCAAAAGGCAAGAAAATCCCCACGTACTTGGGTAGGGTAAAAGTAAAAAGAAATAATAGAGACAAAAGAATAGGGACGGGACCTGCACCAGTGGGAGGGAGCCGTGAAGGAGGAAAGGTGTCCACACACTAGGAGCCCCTTCGTGGGCAGAGACTGCGGGTGGCAGAGGGGGGAGCTTCGGAGCCACGGAGGAGAGCGCAGCCACAGGGGTGCGGAGGGCAAAGCGGAGAGATTCCCGCATGGAGGATCGGTGCTGAGTAGCACTCACCAGCCCGAGAGGCTTGTCTGCTCAGCCGCCGGGGCGGGCGGGGGCTGGGAGCTGAGGCTCGGGCTTCGGTGCTAGCCGGGAGGGAGTCCGGGAAATAGTCTGCAGCTGCCGAAGAGGCAAGAGACATTTTCTTGCCTCTTTGTTTCCCGGCGCGCAAGGAGAGGGGATTCAGAGCGCCGCCTAAACAAACTCCAGAGACGGGCGCGAGCCGCGGCTAACAGCGCGGACCCCAGAGACAGGCGCGAGCCGCGGTTATCAGCGTGGACCCCAGAGACGGGCAGGAGACGCTAAGGCTGCTGCTGCCGCCACCAAGAAGCCGGTGTGCAAGCACAGGTCACTCCCCACACCGCCCCTCCCGGGAGCCGGTGCAGCTCGCCACTGCCAGGCTCCCGTGATCCGGGGACAACTTCCCCGGGAGAATGCACGGCGCGCCTCAGGCTGCTGCAACGTCACACCAGCCTCTGCCACCGCAGGCTCGCCCCGCATCCGTACCCCTCCCTCCCCACAGCCTGAGTGAGCCAGAGCCCCCGAAGCAGCTGCTCCTTTAACCCCGTTCTGTCTGGGCGGGGAACGGACGCCCTCAGGCGACCTACATGCAGAGGCGGGGCCAAATCCAAAGCTGAACCCTGGGAGCTGTACGAACAAAGAAGAGAAAGGGAAATCTCTCCCAGCAGCCTCAGAAGCAGAGGATTAAAGCTCCACAAACAACTTGATGTGCCTGCATCTGTTGAGTACCTGAATAGACAACGAATCATCCCAAATTCAAGAGGGGGACTTTGGGAGCAGGATATATTATTTTTTCCCCTTTTCCTTTTTTTGTGAGTGTATATGTGTATGCTTCTGGGTGAGAATTTGTGTGTATAGCTTTGTTTCACCATTAGTCCTAGGGTTAGGTCCGTCCGTATTTTTTTTTTTTTTACTTAAAAAATTTTTTTTCCTAATATATGTTTTCTTAATAATTTTTTCCTCATTTTCTATTTTTAGAAATTAAAAAAATTTTAACAAGTTTTTCCATTTTTTTACTTTAAAAAATCAAAAAATTTTTCTTAATAAATTTTTTCTTAATAATTTTTTTCTTATTTTTTATTGTAAAAAGTTAATAAATCTATTTTTAAAAATCAAAAAAAAATTTTTCTGAATACATTTACTCTTAATAATTGTTTTCTTATTTTTTATTATAATAGCTTTATTTTATTTTATTTTATCCTCTTTCTTTGTTTCTTTCTATTTTTTTCTCCCTTATATTCTGAGCTGTGTGGATGAAAGGCTCTTGGTGCTCCAGCCAGGCATCAGGGCTGTGCCTCTGAGGTGGGAGAGCCAACTTCAGGACACTGGTCCACAAGAGACCTCCCAGCTCCACGTAATACCAAACGGCGAAAATCTCCCAGAGATCTCCATCTCAACATCAAGACCCAGCTTCACTCAACGACCAGCAAGCTACATTGCTGGACACACTATGCCAAACAACTAACAAGACAGGAACACGGCCCCATCCATTAGCAGAGAGGCTGCCTAAAATCATAATAAGGCCACAGACACCCCAAAACACACCACCAGACGTGGACTTGCCCACCAGAAAGACAAGATCCAACCTCATCCACCAGAACACAGGCACTAGTCCCCTCCACCAGGAAGCCTACACAACCCACTGAACCAACCTCAGCCACTGGGGACAGATACCAAAAACAACGGGAATTACGAACCTGCAGCCTGTGAAAAGGAGACCCCAAACACAGTAAGATAAGCAAAATGAGAAGACAAAAAAACACACAGCAGGTGAAGGAGCAGGGTCAAAACACACCAGACCTAACAAATGAAGAGGAAATAGGCAGTCTACCTGAAAAAGAATTCAGAATAATGAGAGTAAAGATGATCCAAAATCTTGGAAATAGAATAGACAAAATGCAAGAAACATTTAACAAGGATGTAGAAGAACTAAAGAGGAACCAAGCAACGACGAAAAACACAATAAATGAAATTAAAAATACTCTAGACGGGATCAATAGCAGAATAACTGAGGCAGAAGAACGGATAAGTGACCTGGAAGATAAAATAGTGGAAATAGCTACTGCAGAGCAGAATAAAGAAAAAAGAATGAAAAGAACTGAGGACAGTCTCAGAGACCTCTGGGACAACATTAAACGCACCAACATTCGAATTATAGGGGTCCCAGAAGAAGAAGAGAAAAAGAAAGGGACTGAGAAAATATTTGAAGAGATTAGAGTTGAAAACTTCCCTAATATGGGGAAAGGAAATAGTTAATCAAGTCCTGGAAGCACAGAGAGTCCCATACAGGATAAATCCAAGGAGAAACACGCCAAGACACATATTAATCAAACTATCAAAAATTAAATATAAAGAAAACATATTAAAAGCAGCAAGGGAAAAACAACAAATAACACACAAGGGAATCCCCATAAGGTTAACAGCTGATCTTTCAGCAGAAACTCTGCAAGCCAGAAGGGAGTGGCAGGATATACTTAAAGTCATGAAGGAGAAAAACCGACAGCCAAGATTACTGTACCCAGCAAGGATCTCATTCAGATTTGATGGAGAAATTAAAACCTTTACAGACAAGCAAAAGCTGAGAGAGTTCGGCACCACCAAACCAGCTTTACAACAGATGCTAAAGGAACTTCTCTAGGCAAGAAACACAAGAGAAGGAAAACACCTACAATAACAAACCCAAAACATTTAAGAAAATGGGAATAGGAACATACATATCAATAATTACCTTAAATGTAAATGGATTAAATGCTCCCACCAAAAGACATAGACTGGCTGAATGGATACAAAAGCAAGACCCATGTATATGCTGTCAACAAGAGACCCACTTCAGACCAGAGACACATACAGACTGAAAGTGAGGGGATGGAAAAAGATATTCCATGCAAATGGAAATCAAAAGAAAGCTGGAGTAGCAATTCTCATATCAGACAAAATAGACTTTAAAATAAAGACTATTACAAGAGACAAAGAAGGACACTATATAATGATCAAGGGATTGATCCAAGAGGAAGGTATAACAATTGTAAATATTTATGCACCCAACATAGGAGCACCTCAATACATAAGGCAAATACTAACAGCCATAAAAGGGGAAATCGACAGCAACACAATCATAGTAGGGGACTTTCACACCCCACTCTCACCAATGGACAGATCATCCAAAATGAAAATAAATAAGGAAACACAAGCTTTAAATGATACATTAAACAAGATGGACTTAATTGATATTTATAGGACATTCCACCCAAACACAACAGAATACACATTTTTCTCAAGTGCTCATGGAACATTCTCCAGGATAGATCATATCTTGGGTCACAAACCAAGCCTTGGTAAATTTAAGAAAATTGAAATCGTATCAAGTATCTTTTCCGACCACAACGCTATGAGACTAGATATCAATTACAGGAAAAGATCTGTAAAAAATACAAACACATGGAGGCTACACAATATACTACTTAATAACGAAGTGATCACTGAAGAAATCAAAGGGGAAATCAAAAAATACCTAGAAACAAATGACAATGGAGACACGACGGCCCAACACCTATGGGATGCAGCAAAAGCAGTTCTAAGAGGGAAGCTTATAGCAATACAATCTTACTTTAAGAAACAAGAAACATCTCAAATAAGCAGCCTAACATTACACCTAAAGCAATTAGAGGAAGAAGAACAAAAAACCACCAAAGTTAGCAGAAGGAAAGAAATCATAAAGATCAGATCAGAAATAAATGACAAAGAAATGAAGGGAACGATATAGCAAAGATCAATAAAACTAAAAGCTGGTTCTTTGAGAAGATAAACAAAATTGATAAACCATTAACCAGACTCATCAAGAAAAAAAGGGAGAAGACTCAAATCAATAAAATTAGAAATGCAAAAGGAGAAGTAACAACTGACACTGCAGAAATACAAAGGATCATGAGAGATTACTACAAGCAACTATATGCCAGTAAAATGGACAACCTGGAGGAAATGGACAAGTTCTTAGAAATGCACAACCTTCCGAGACTGAACCAGGAAGAAACAGAAAATATGAACAGACCAATCACAAGTACTGAAATTGAAACTGTGATTAAAACTCTTCCAACACACAAAAGCCCAGGACCATACGGATTCACAGGCAAATTCTATCAAACATTTAGAGAAGAGCTAACACCTATCCTTCTCAAACTTTTCCAAAATATAGCAGAGGGAGGAACACTCCCAAACTCATTCTACGAGGCCACCATCACCCTGATACCAAAACCAGACAAAGAAGTCACAAAAAAAGAAAACTGCAGGCCAATATCACTGATGAACATAGATGCAAAAATCCTCAACAAAATACTAGCAAACAGAGTCCAACAGCACATTAAAAGGATCATACACCATGATCAAGTGGGGTTTATCCCAGGAATGCAAGGATTCTTCAAGATACGCAAATCAATCAATGTGATACACCATATTAACAAATTGAAGGAGAAAAACCAAATGATCATCTCAATAGATACAGAGAAAGCTTTTGACAAAATTCAACACCCATTTATGATAAAAACCCTCCAGAAAGTAGGCATAGAGGGAACTTTCCTCCACATAATAAAGGCCATATATGACCAATGCACAGCCAACATCATCCTCAATGGTGAAAAACTGAAACCATTTCCACTAAGATCAGGAACAGGACAAGGTTGCCCACTCTCACCACTATTGACATAGTTTTGGAAGTTTTAGCCACAGCAATCAGAGAAGACAAAGAAATAAAAGAAATCCAAATCAGAAAAGAAGAAATAGAGCTGTGACTGTTTTCAGATGACATGATACTATACATAGAGAATCCTAAAGATGTTACCAGATAACTACTAGAGCTACTCAATGAATTTGGTAAAGTAGCAGGATACAAAATTAATGCACAGAAATCACTTGCATTCCTGTACACTAATGATGAAAAATCGGAAAGTGAAATTAAGAAAACACTCCCATTTACCATGGCAACTAAAAGAATAAAATATCTAGGAATAAACCTACCCAAGGAGACAGAAGACTGGTATGAAGAAAATTATAAGACACTGATGAAAGAAATTAATGACGATACAAAGAGATGGAGCGATATACCATGTTCTTGGATTGGAAGAATCAACATTGTGAAAATGACTATACTACTCAAAGCAATCTACAGACTCAATGCAATCCCTATCAAACTACCACTGGCATTTTTCACAGACCTAGATCAAAAAATTTCACAATTGGTATGGAATCACAAAAGGCCCCAAATAGCCAAAGTAACCTTGAGAAAGAAAAACGGTGCTGGAGGAATCAGGCTCCCAGACTTCAGACTATACTCCAAAGCTACAGTAGTCAAGACAGTATGGTACTGGCACAAAAACAGAAGTATAGATCAATGGAACAGGATAGAAAGCCCAGAGATAAACCCATGTACTTATGGTCACATTATTTTTGATAAAGGAGGCAAGAATATAAAATTGAGAAAAGACGCCTCTTCAATAAGTGGTGCTGGGAAAACTGGACAGCTACATGTAAAAGAATGAAATTAGAACACTCCTTAACACCATACACAAAAATAAACTCAAAATGGATTAAAGACCTAAATGTAAGGCCAGACACTCTCAAACTCTTAGAGGAAAACATAGGCAGAACACTCTATGACATAAGTCATAGCAAGATCCTTTTTGACCCAGCTCCTAGAGAAATGGAAATAAAAGCAAAAATAAAGAAATGGGACCTAATGAAACTTACAAGCTTTTGCACAGCAAAGGAAACCATAAACAAGACCAAAAGAAAACCCTCAGAATGGGAGAAAATATTTGCAAATGAAGCAACTGACAAAGGATTAATCTCCAAAATTTACCAGCAGCTCATGCAGCTCAATTTGAAAAAAGCAAACAACCCAATCCAAAAATGGGCAGAAGACCTAAACAGACATTTCTCCAAAGAAGATATACAGATTGCCAACAAACACATGAAAGAATGCTCAACATCACTAATCATTAGAGAAATGCAAATCAAAACTACAATGTGATATCATCTCACACCGGTTAGAATGGCCATCATCAAAAAATCTCCAAACAATAAATGCTGGAGAGGGTGTGGAGAAACTGGAACCCTCATACACTGTTGGTGGGAATGTAAATTGATACAGCCACTATAGAGAACTGTATGGAGGTTCCTTAAAAATCTAAAAATAGAACTGCCATACGACCCAGCAATCCTACTACTGGGCGTATACCCTGAGAAAACCATAATTCAAAAAGAGTTATGGAGAGGTAGGGGCAAGATGGCGGAAGAGTAAGACGCGGAGATCACCTTCCTTCCCACAGATACAGTAGAAATACATCTACACGTGGAACTGCTCCTACAGAACACCCACTGAACGCTGGCAGAAGACGTCAGACCTCCCAAAAGGCAAGAAAATCCCCACGTACTTAGGTAGGGTAAAAGTAAAAAGAAAAAATAGAGACAAAAGAATAGGGACGGGACCTGCACCAGTGGGAGGGAGCCGTGAAGGAGGAAAGGTGTCCACACACTAGGAGCCCCTTCGTGGGCAGAGACTGCGGGTGGCAGAGGGGGGAGCTTCGGAGCCACGGAGGAGAGCGCAGCCACAGGGGTGCGGAGGGCAAAGCGGAGAGATTCCCGCATGGAGGATCGGTGCTGAGTAGCACTCACCAGCCCGAGAGGCTTGTCTGCTCAGCCGCCGGGGCGGGCGGGGGCTGGGAGCTGAGGCTCGGGCTTCGGTGCTAGCCGGGAGGGAGTCCGGGAAATAGTCTGCAGCTGCCGAAGAGGCAAGAGACATTTTCTTGCCTCTTTGTTTCCCGGCGCGCAAGGAGAGGGGATTCAGAGCGCCGCCTAAACAAACTCCAGAGACGGGCACGAGCCGCGGCTAACAGCGCGGACCCCAGAGACAGGCGCGAGCCGCGGTTATCAGCGTGGACCCCAGAGACGGGCAGGAGACGCTAAGGCTGCTGCTGCCGCCACCAAGAAGCCGGTGTGCAAGCACAGGTCACTCCCCACACCGCCCCTCCCGGGAGCCGGTGCAGCTCGCCACTGCCAGGCTCCCGTGATCCGGGGACAACTTCCCCGGGAGAATGCACGGCGCGCCTCAGGCTGCTGCAACGTCACACCAGCCTCTGCCACCGCAGGCTCGCCCCGCATCCGTACCCCTCCCTCCCCACAGCCTGAGTGAGCCAGAGCCCCCGAAGCAGCTGCTCCTTTAACCCCGTTCTGTCTGGGCGGGGAACGGACGCCCTCAGGCGACCTACATGCAGAGGCGGGGCCAAATCCAAAGCTGAACCCTGGGAGCTGTACGAACAAAGAAGAGAAAGGGAAATCTCTCCCAGCAGCCTCAGAAGCAGAGGATTAAAGCTCCACAAACAACTTGATGTGCCTGCATCTGTTGAGTACCTGAATAGACAACGAATCATCCCAAATTCAAGAGGGGGACTTTGGGAGCAGGATATATTATTTTTTCCCCTTTTCCTTTTTTTGTGAGTGTATATGTGTATGCTTCTGGGTGAGAATTTGTGTGTATAGCTTTGTTTCACCATTAGTCCTAGGGTTAGGTCCGTCCGTATTTTTTTTTTTTTTACTTAAAAAATTTTTTTTCCTAATATATGTTTTCTTAATAATTTTTTCCTCATTTTCTATTTTTAGAAATTAAAAAAATTTTAACAAGTTTTTCCATTTTTTTACTTTAAAAAATCAAAAAATTTTTCTTAATAAATTTTTTCTTAATAATTTTTTTCTTATTTTTTATTGTAAAAAGTTAATAAATCTATTTTTAAAAATCAAAAAAAAATTTTTCTGAATACATTTACTCTTAATAATTGTTTTCTTATTTTTTATTATAATAGCTTTATTTTATTTTATTTTATCCTCTTTCTTTGTTTCTTTCTATTTTTTTCTCCCTTATATTCTGAGCTGTGTGGATGAAAGGCTCTTGGTGCTCCAGCCAGGCATCAGGGCTGTGCCTCTGAGGTGGGAGAGCCAACTTCAGGACACTGGTCCACAAGAGACCTCCCAGCTCCACGTAATACCAAACGGCGAAAATCTCCCAGAGATCTCCATCTCAACATCAAGACCCAGCTTCACTCAACGACCAGCAAGCTACATTGCTGGACACACTATGCCAAACAACTAACAAGACAGGAACACGGCCCCATCCATTAGCAGAGAGGCTGCCTAAAATCATAATAAGGCCACAGACACCCCAAAACACACCACCAGACGTGGACTTGCCCACCAGAAAGACAAGATCCAACCTCATCCACCAGAACACAGGCACTAGTCCCCTCCACCAGGAAGCCTACACAACCCACTGAACCAACCTCAGCCACTGGGGACAGATACCAAAAACAACGGGAATTACGAACCTGCAGCCTGTGAAAAGGAGACCCCAAACACAGTAAGATAAGCAAAATGAGAAGACAAAAAAACACACAGCAGGTGAAGGAGCAGGGTCAAAACACACCAGACCTAACAAATGAAGAGGAAATAGGCAGTCTACCTGAAAAAGAATTCAGAATAATGAGAGTAAAGATGATCCAAAATCTTGGAAATAGAATAGACAAAATGCAAGAAACATTTAACAAGGATGTAGAAGAACTAAAGAGGAACCAAGCAACGACGAAAAACACAATAAATGAAATTAAAAATACTCTAGACGGGATCAATAGCAGAATAACTGAGGCAGAAGAACGGATAAGTGACCTGGAAGATAAAATAGTGGAAATAGCTACTGCAGAGCAGAATAAAGAAAAAAGAATGAAAAGAACTGAGGACAGTCTCAGAGACCTCTGGGACAACATTAAACGCACCAACATTCGAATTATAGGGGTCCCAGAAGAAGAAGAGAAAAAGAAAGGGACTGAGAAAATATTTGAAGAGATTAGAGTTGAAAACTTCCCTAATATGGGGAAAGGAAATAGTTAATCAAGTCCTGGAAGCACAGAGAGTCCCATACAGGATAAATCCAAGGAGAAACACGCCAAGACACATATTAATCAAACTATCAAAAATTAAATATAAAGCAGCAAGGGAAAAACAACAAATAACACACAAGGGAATCCCCATAAGGTTAACAGCTGATCTTTCAGCAGAAACTCTGCAAGCCAGAAGGGAGTGGCAGGATATACTTAAAGTCATGAAGGAGAAAAACCGACAGCCAAGATTACTGTACCCAGCAAGGATCTCATTCAGATTTGATGGAGAAATTAAAACCTTTACAGACAAGCAAAAGCTGAGAGAGTTCGGCACCACCAAACCAGCTTTACAACAGATGCTAAAGGAACTTCTCTAGGCAAGAAACACAAGAGAAGGAAAACACCTACAATAACAAACCCAAAACATTTAAGAAAATGGGAATAGGAACATACATATCAATAATTACCTTAAATGTAAATGGATTAAATGCTCCCACCAAAAGACATAGACTGGCTGAATGGATACAAAAGCAAGACCCATGTATATGCTGTCAACAAGAGACCCACTTCAGACCAGAGACACATACAGACTGAAAGTGAGGGGATGGAAAAAGATATTCCATGCAAATGGAAATCAAAAGAAAGCTGGAGTAGCAATTCTCATATCAGACAAAATAGACTTTAAAATAAAGACTATTACAAGAGACAAAGAAGGACACTATATAATGATCAAGGGATTGATCCAAGAGGAAGGTATAACAATTGTAAATATTTATGCACCCAACATAGGAGCACCTCAATACATAAGGCAAATACTAACAGCCATAAAAGGGGAAATCGACAGCAACACAATCATAGTAGGGGACTTTCACACCCCACTCTCACCAATGGACAGATCATCCAAAATGAAAATAAATAAGGAAACACAAGCTTTAAATGATACATTAAACAAGATGGACTTAATTGATATTTATAGGACATTCCACCCAAACACAACAGAATACACATTTTTCTCAAGTGCTCATGGAACATTCTCCAGGATAGATCATATCTTGGGTCACAAACCAAGCCTTGGTAAATTTAAGAAAATTGAAATCGTATCAAGTATCTTTTCCGACCACAACGCTATGAGACTAGATATCAATTACAGGAAAAGATCTGTAAAAAATACAAACACATGGAGGCTACACAATATACTACTTAATAACGAAGTGATCACTGAAGAAATCAAAGGGGAAATCAAAAAATACCTAGAAACAAATGACAATGGAGACACGACGGCCCAACACCTATGGGATGCAGCAAAAGCAGTTCTAAGAGGGAAGCTTATAGCAATACAATCTTACTTTAAGAAACAAGAAACATCTCAAATAAGCAGCCTAACATTACACCTAAAGCAATTAGAGGAAGAAGAACAAAAAACCACCAAAGTTAGCAGAAGGAAAGAAATCATAAAGATCAGATCAGAAATAAATGACAAAGAAATGAAGGGAACGATATAGCAAAGATCAATAAAACTAAAAGCTGGTTCTTTGAGAAGATAAACAAAATTGATAAACCATTAACCAGACTCATCAAGAAAAAAAGGGAGAAGACTCAAATCAATAAAATTAGAAATGCAAAAGGAGAAGTAACAACTGACACTGCAGAAATACAAAGGATCATGAGAGATTACTACAAGCAACTATATGCCAGTAAAATGGACAACCTGGAGGAAATGGACAAGTTCTTAGAAATGCACAACCTTCCGAGACTGAACCAGGAAGAAACAGAAAATATGAACAGACCAATCACAAGTACTGAAATTGAAACTGTGATTAAAACTCTTCCAACACACAAAAGCCCAGGACCATACGGATTCACAGGCAAATTCTATCAAACATTTAGAGAAGAGCTAACACCTATCCTTCTCAAACTTTTCCAAAATATAGCAGAGGGAGGAACACTCCCAAACTCATTCTACGAGGCCACCATCACCCTGATACCAAAACCAGACAAAGAAGTCACAAAAAAAGAAAACTACAGGCCAATATCACTGATGAACATAGATGCAAAAATCCTCAACAAAATACTAGCAAACAGAGTCCAACAGCACATTAAAAGGATCATACACCATGATCAAGTGGGGTTTATCCCAGGAATGCAAGGATTCTTCAAGATACGCAAATCAATCAATGTGATACACCATATTAACAAATTGAAGGAGAAAAACCAAATGATCATCTCAATAGATACAGAGAAAGCTTTTGACAAAATTCAACACCCATTTATGATAAAAACCCTCCAGAAAGTAGGCATAGAGGGAACTTTCCTCCACATAATAAAGGCCATATATGACCAATGCACAGCCAACATCATCCTCAATGGTGAAAAACTGAAACCATTTCCACTAAGATCAGGAACAGGACAAGGTTGCCCACTCTCACCACTATTGACATAGTTTTGGAAGTTTTAGCCACAGCAATCAGAGAAGACAAAGAAATAAAAGAAATCCAAATCAGAAAAGAAGAAATAGAGCTGTGACTGTTTTCAGATGACATGATACTATACATAGAGAATCCTAAAGATGTTACCAGATAACTACTAGAGCTACTCAATGAATTTGGTAAAGTAGCAGGATACAAAATTAATGCACAGAAATCACTTGCATTCCTGTACACTAATGATGAAAAATCGGAAAGTGAAATTAAGAAAACACTCCCATTTACCATGGCAACTAAAAGAATAAAATATCTAGGAATAAACCTACCCAAGGAGACAGAAGACTGGTATGAAGAAAATTATAAGACACTGATGAAAGAAATTAATGACGATACAAAGAGATGGAGCGATATACCATGTTCTTGGATTGGAAGAATCAACATTGTGAAAATGACTATACTACTCAAAGCAATCTACAGACTCAATGCAATCCCTATCAAACTACCACTGGCATTTTTCACAGACCTAGATCAAAAAATTTCACAATTGGTATGGAATCACAAAAGGCCCCAAATAGCCAAAGTAACCTTGAGAAAGAAAAACGGTGCTGGAGGAATCAGGCTCCCAGACTTCAGACTATACTCCAAAGCTACAGTAGTCAAGACAGTATGGTACTGGCACAAAAACAGAAGTATAGATCAATGGAACAGGATAGAAAGCCCAGAGATAAACCCATGTACTTATGGTCACATTATTTTTGATAAAGGAGGCAAGAATATAAAATTGAGAAAAGACGCCTCTTCAATAAGTGGTGCTGGGAAAACTGGACAGCTACATGTAAAAGAATGAAATTAGAACACTCCTTAACACCATACACAAAAATAAACTCAAAATGGATTAAAGACCTAAATGTAAGGCCAGACACTCTCAAACTCTTAGAGGAAAACATAGGCAGAACACTCTATGACATAAGTCATAGCAAGATCCTTTTTGACCCAGCTCCTAGAGAAATGGAAATAAAAGCAAAAATAAAGAAATGGGACCTAATGAAACTTACAAGCTTTTGCACAGCAAAGGAAACCATAAACAAGACCAAAAGAAAACCCTCAGAATGGGAGAAAATATTTGCAAATGAAGCAACTGACAAAGGATTAATCTCCAAAATTTACCAGCAGCTCATGCAGCTCAATTTGAAAAAAGCAAACAACCCAATCCAAAAATGGGCAGAAGACCTAAACAGACATTTCTCCAAAGAAGATATACAGATTGCCAACAAACACATGAAAGAATGCTCAACATCACTAATCATTAGAGAAATGCAAATCAAAACTACAATGTGATATCATCTCACACCGGTTAGAATGGCCATCATCAAAAGATCTCCAAACAATAAATGCTGGAGAGGTTGTGGAGAAACTGGAACCCTCATACACTGTTGGTGGGAATGTAAATTGATACAGCCACTATAGAGAACTGTATGGAGGTTCCTTAAAAATCTAAAAATAGAACTGCCATACGACCCAGCAATCCTACTACTGGGCGTATACCCTGAGAAAACCATAATTCAAAAAGAGTTATGGAGAGGTAGGGGCAAGATGGCGGAAGAGTAAGACGCGGAGATCACCTTCCTTCCCACAGATACAGTAGAAATACATCTACACGTGGAACTGCTCCTACAGAACACCCACTGAACGCTGGCAGAAGACGTCAGACCTCCCAAAAGGCAAGAAAATCCCCACGTACTTGGGTAGGGTAAAAGTAAAAAGAAATAATAGAGACAAAAGAATAGGGACGGGACCTGCACCAGTGGGAGGGAGCCGTGAAGGAGGAAAGGTGTCCACACACTAGGAGCCCCTTCGTGGGCAGAGACTGCGGGTGGCAGAGGGGGGAGCTTCGGAGCCACGGAGGAGAGCGCAGCCACAGGGGTGCGGAGGGCAAAGTGGAGAGATTCCCGCATGGAGGATCGGTGCTGAGTAGCACTCACCAGCCCGAGAGGCTTGTCTGCTCAGCCGCCGGGGCGGGCGGGGGCTGGGAGCTGAGGCTCGGGCTTCGGTGCTAGCCGGGAGGGAGTCTGGGAAATAGTCTGCAGCTGCCGAAGAGGCAAGAGACATTTTCTTGCCTCTTTGTTTCCCGGCGCGCAAGGAGAGGGGATTCAGAGCGCCGCCTAAACAAACTCCAGAGACGGGCGCGAGCCGCGGCTAACAGCGCGGACCCCAGAGACAGGCGCGAGCCGCGGTTATCAGCGTGGACCCCAGAGACGGGCAGGAGACGCTAAGGCTGCTGATGCCGCCACCAAGAAGCCGGTGTGCAAGCACAGGTCACTCCCCACACCGCCCCTCCCGGGAGCCGGTGCAGCTCGCCACTGCCAGGCTCCCGTGATCCGGGGACAACTTCCCCGGGAGAATGCACGGCGCGCCTCAGGCTGCTGCAACGTCACACCAGCCTCTGCCACCGCAGGCTCGCCCCGCATCCGTACCCCTCCCTCCCCACAGCCTGAGTGAGCCAGAGCCCCCGAAGCAGCTGCTCCTTTAACCCCGTTCTGTCTGGGCGGGGAACGGACGCCCTCAGGCGACCTACATGCAGAGGCGGGGCCAAATCCAAAGCTGAACCCTGGGAGCTGTACGAACAAAGAAGAGAAAGGGAAATCTCTCCCAGCAGCCTCAGAAGCAGAGGATTAAAGCTCCACAAACAACTTGATGTGCCTGCATCTGTTGAGTACCTGAATAGACAACGAATCATCCCAAATTCAAGAGGGGGACTTTGGGAGCAGGATATATTATTTTTTCCCCTTTTCCTTTTTTTGTGAGTGTATATGTGTATGCTTCTGGGTGAGAATTTGTGTGTATAGCTTTGTTTCACCATTAGTCCTAGGGTTAGGTCCGTCCGTATTTTTTTTTTTTTTACTTAAAAAATTTTTTTTCCTAATATATGTTTTCTTAATAATTTTTTCCTCATTTTCTATTTTTAGAAATTAAAAAAATTTTAATAAGTTTTTCCATTTTTTTATTTTAAAAAATCAAAAAATTTTTCTTAATAAAGTTTTTCTTAATAATTTTTTTCTTATTTTTTATTGTAAAAAGTTAATAAATCTATTTTTAAAAATCAAAAAAAAAATTTTCTGAATACATTTACTCTTAATAATTGTTTTCTTATTTTTTATTATAATAGCTTTATTTTATTTTATTTTATCCTCTTTCTTTGTTTCTTTCTATTTTTTTTCTCCCTTATATTCTGAGCTGTGTGGATGAAAGGCTCTTGGTGCTCCAGCCAGGCATCAGGGCTGTGCCTCTGAGGTGGGAGAGCCAACTTCAGGACACTGGTCCACAAGAGACCTCCCAGCTCCACGTAATACCAAACGGCGAAAATCTCCCAGAGATCTCCATCTCAACATCAAGACCCAGCTTCACTCAACGACCAGCAAGCTACATTGCTGGACACACTATGCCAAACAACTAACAAGACAGGAACACGGCCCCATCCATTAGCAGAGAGGCTGCCTAAAATCATAATAAGGCCACAGACACCCCAAAACACACCACCAGACGTGGACTTGCCCACCAGAAAGACAAGATCCAACCTCATCCACCAGAACACAGGCACTAGTCCCCTCCACCAGGAAGCCTACACAACCCACTGAACCAACCTCAGCCACTGGGGACAGATACCAAAAACAACGGGAATTACGAACCTGCAGCCTGTGAAAAGGAGACCCCAAACACAGTAAGATAAGCAAAATGAGAAGACAAAAAAACACACAGCAGGTGAAGGAGCAGGGTCAAAACACACCAGACCTAACAAATGAAGAGGAAATAGGCAGTCTACCTGAAAAAGAATTCAGAATAATGAGAGTAAAGATGATCCAAAATCTTGGAAATAGAATAGACAAAATGCAAGAAACATTTAACAAGGATGTAGAAGAACTAAAGAGGAACCAAGCAACGATGAAAAACACAATAAATGAAATTAAAAATACTCTAGACGGGATCAATAGCAGAATAACTGAGGCAGAAGAACGGATAAGTGACCTGGAAGATAAAATAGTGGAAATAGCTACTGCAGAGCAGAATAAAGAAAAAAGAATGAAAAGAACTGAGGACAGTCTCAGAGACCTCTGGGACAACATTAAACGCACCAACATTCGAATTATAGGGGTCCCAGAAGAAGAAGAGAAAAAGAAAGGGACTGAGAAAATATTTGAAGAGATTAGAGTTGAAAACTTCCCTAATATGGGGAAAGGAAATAGTTAATCAAGTCCTGGAAGCACAGAGAGTCCCATACAGGATAAATCCAAGGAGAAACACGCCAAGACACATATTAATCAAACTATCAAAAATTAAATATAAAGAAAACATATTAAAAGCAGCAAGGGAAAAACAACAAATAACACACAAGGGAATCCCCATAAGGTTAAGAGCTGATCTTTCAGCAGAAACTCTGCAAGCCAGAAGGGAGTGGCAGGATATACTTAAAGTCATGAAGGAGAAAAACCGACAGCCAAGATTACTGTACCCAGCAAGGATCTCATTCAGATTTGATGGAGAAATTAAAACCTTTACAGACAAGCAAAAGCTGAGAGAGTTCGGCACCACCAAACCAGCTTTACAACAGATGCTAAAGGAACTTCTCTAGGCAAGAAACACAAGAGAAGGAAAACACCTACAATAACAAACCCAAAACATTTAAGAAAATGGGAATAGGAACATACATATCAATAATTACCTTAAATGTAAATGGATTAAATGCTCCCACCAAAAGACATAGACTGGCTGAATGGATACAAAAGCAAGACCCATGTATATGCTGTCAACAAGAGACCCACTTCAGACCAGAGACACATACAGACTGAAAGTGAGGGGATGGAAAAAGATATTCCATGCAAATGGAAATCAAAAGAAAGCTGGAGTAGCAATTCTCATATCAGACAAAATAGACTTTAAAATAAAGACTATTACAAGAGACAAAGAAGGACACTATATAATGATCAAGGGATTGATCCAAGAGGAAGGTATAACAATTGTAAATATTTATGCACCCAACATAGGAGCACCTCAATACATAAGGCAAATACTAACAGCCATAAAAGGGGAAATCGACAGCAACACTATCATAGTAGGGGACTTTCACACCCCACTCTCACCAATGGACAGATCATCCAAAATGAAAATAAATAAGGAAACACAAGCTTTAAATGATACATTAAACAAGATGGACTTAATTGATATTTATAGGACATTCCACCCAAACACAACAGAATACACATTTTTCTCAAGTGCTCATGGAACATTCTCCAGGATAGATCATATCTTGGGTCACAAACCAAGCCTTGGTAAATTTAAGAAAATTGAAATCGTATCAAGTATCTTTTCCGACCACAACGCTATGAGACTAGATATCAATTACAGGAAAAGATCTGTAAAAAATACAAACACATGGAGGCTACACAATATACTACTTAATAACGAAGTGATCACTGAAGAAATCAAAGGGGAAATCAAAAAATACCTAGAAACAAATGACAATGGAGACACGACGGCCCAACACCTATGGGATGCAGCAAAAGCAGTTCTAAGAGGGAAGCTTATAGCAATACAATCTTACTTTAAGAAACAAGAAACATCTCAAATAAGCAGCCTAACATTACACCTAAAGCAATTAGAGGAAGAAGAACAAAAAACCACCAAAGTTAGCAGAAGGAAAGAAATCATAAAGATCAGATCAGAAATAAATGACAAAGAAATGAAGGGAACGATATAGCAAAGATCAATAAAACTAAAAGCTGGTTCTTTGAGAAGATAAACAAAATTGATAAACCATTAACCAGACTCATCAAGAAAAAAAGGGAGAAGACTCAAATCAATAAAATTAGAAATGCAAAAGGAGAAGTAACAACTGACACTGCAGAAATACAAAGGATCATGAGAGATTACTACAAGCAACTATATGCCAGTAAAATGGACAACCTGGAGGAAATGGACAAGTTCTTAGAAATGCACAACCTTCCGAGACTGAACCAGGAAGAAACAGAAAATATGAACAGACCAATCACAAGTACTGAAATTGAAACTGTGATTAAAACTCTTCCAACACACAAAAGCCCAGGACCATACGGATTCACAGGCAAATTCTATCAAACATTTAGAGAAGAGCTAACACCTATCCTTCTCAAACTTTTCCAAAATATAGCAGAGGGAGGAACACTCCCAAACTCATTCTACGAGGCCACCATCACCCTGATACCAAAACCAGACAAAGAAGTCACAAAAAAAGAAAACTGCAGGCCAATATCACTGATGAACATAGATGCAAAAATCCTCAACAAAATACTAGCAAACAGAGTCCAACAGCACATTAAAAGGATCATACACCATGATCAAGTGGGGTTTATCCCAGGAATGCAAGGATTCTTCAAGATACGCAAATCAATCAATGTGATACACCATATTAACAAATTGAAGGAGAAAAACCAAATGATCATCTCAATAGATACAGAGAAAGCTTTTGACAAAATTCAACACCCATTTATGATAAAAACCCTCCAGAAAGTAGGCATAGAGGGAACTTTCCTCCACATAATAAAGGCCATATATGACCAATGCACAGCCAACATCATCCTCAATGGTGAAAAACTGAAACCATTTCCACTAAGATCAGGAACAGGACAAGGTTGCCCACTCTCACCACTATTGACATAGTTTTGGAAGTTTTAGCCACAGCAATCAGAGAAGACAAAGAAATAAAAGAAATCCAAATCAGAAAAGAAGAAATAGAGCTGTGACTGTTTTCAGATGACATGATACTATACATAGAGAATCCTAAAGATGTTACCAGATAACTACTAGAGCTACTCAATGAATTTGGTAAAGTAGCAGGATACAAAATTAATGCACAGAAATCACTTGCATTCCTGTACACTAATGATGAAAAATCGGAAAGTGAAATTAAGAAAACACTCCCATTTACCATGGCAACTAAAAGAATAAAATATCTAGGAATAAACCTACCCAAGGAGACAGAAGACTGGTATGAAGAAAATTATAAGACACTGATGAAAGAAATTAATGACGATACAAAGAGATGGAGCGATATACCATGTTCTTGGATTGGAAGAATCAACATTGTGAAAATGACTATACTACTCAAAGCAATCTACAGACTCAATGCAATCCCTATCAAACTACCACTGGCATTTTTCACAGACCTAGATCAAAAAATTTCACAATTGGTATGGAATCACAAAAGGCCCCAAATAGCCAAAGTAACCTTGAGAAAGAAAAACGGTGCTGGAGGAATCAGGCTCCCAGACTTCAGACTATACTCCAAAGCTACAGTAGTCAAGACAGTATGGTACTGGCACAAAAACAGAAGTATAGATCAATGGAACAGGATAGAAAGCCCAGAGATAAACCCATGTACTTATGGTCACATTATTTTTGATAAAGGAGGCAAGAATATAAAATTGAGAAAAGACGCCTCTTCAATAAGTGGTGCTGGGAAAACTGGACAGCTACATGTAAAAGAATGAAATTAGAACACTCCTTAACACCATACACAAAAATAAACTCAAAATGGATTAAAGACCTAAATGTAAGGCCAGACACTCTCAAACTCTTAGAGGAAAACATAGGCAGAACACTCTATGACATAAGTCATAGCAAGATCCTTTTTGACCCAGCTCCTAGAGAAATGGAAATAAAAGCAAAAATAAAGAAATGGGACCTAATGAAACTTACAAGCTTTTGCACAGCAAAGGAAACCATAAACAAGACCAAAAGAAAACCCTCAGAATGGGAGAAAATATTTGCAAATGAAGCAACTGACAAAGGATTAATCTCCAAAATTTACCAGCAGCTCATGCAGCTCAATTTGAAAAAAGCAAACAACCCAATCCAAAAATGGGCAGAAGACCTAAACAGACATTTCTCCAAAAAAGATATACAGATTGCCAACAAACACATGAAAGAATGCTCAACATCACTAATCATTAGAGAAATGCAAATCAAAACTACAATGTGATATCATCTCACACCGGTTAGAATGGCCATCATCAAAAGATCTCCAAACAATAAATGCTGGAGAGGTTGTGGAGAAACTGGAACCCTCATACACTGTTGGTGGGAATGTAAATTGATACAGCCACTATAGAGAACTGTATGGAGGTTCCTTAAAAATCTAAAAATAGAACTGCCATACGACCCAGCAATCCTACTACTGGGCGTATACCCTGAGAAAACCATAATTCAAAAAGAGTTATGGAGAGGTAGGGGCAAGATGGCGGAAGAGTAAGACGCGGAGATCACCTTCCTTCCCACAGATACAGTAGAAATACATCTACACGTGGAACTGCTCCTACAGAACACCCACTGAACGCTGGCAGAAGACGTCAGACCTCCCAAAAGGCAAGAAAATCCCCACGTACTTGGGTAGGGTAAAAGTAAAAAGAAATAATAGAGACAAAAGAATAGGGACGGGACCTGCACCAGTGGGAGGGAGCCGTGAAGGAGGAAAGGTGTCCACACACTAGGAGCCCCTTCGTGGGCAGAGACTGCGGGTGGCAGAGGGGGGAGCTTCGGAGCCACGGAGGAGAGGGCAGCCACAGGGGTGCGGAGGGCAAAGTGGAGAGATTCCCGCATGGAGGATCGGTGCTGAGTAGCACTCACCAGCCCGAGAGGCTTGTCTGCTCAGCCGCCGGGGCGGGCGGGGGCTGGGAGCTGAGGCTCGGGCTTCGGTGCTAGCCGGGAGGGAGTCTGGGAAATAGTCTGCAGCTGCCGAAGAGGCAAGAGACATTTTCTTGCCTCTTTGTTTCCCGGCGCGCAAGGAGAGGGGATTCAGAGCGCCGCCTAAACAAACTCCAGAGACGGGCGCGAGCCGCGGCTAACAGCGCGGACCCCAGAGACAGGCGCGAGCCGCGGTTATCAGCGTGGACCCCAGAGACGGGCAGGAGACGCTAAGGCTGCTGATGCCGCCACCAAGAAGCCGGTGTGCAAGCACAGGTCACTCCCCACACCGCCCCTCCCGGGAGCCGGTGCAGCTCGCCACTGCCAGGCTCCCGTGATCCGGGGACAACTTCCCCGGGAGAATGCACGGCGCGCCTCAGGCTGCTGCAACGTCACACCAGCCTCTGCCACCGCAGGCTCGCCCCGCATCCGTAACCCTCCCTCCCCACAGCCTGAGTGAGCCAGAGCCCCCGAAGCAGCTGCTCCTTTAACCCCGTTCTGTCTGGGCGGGGAACGGACGCCCTCAGGCGACCTACATGCAGAGGCGGGGCCAAATCCAAAGCTGAACCCTGGGAGCTGTACGAACAAAGAAGAGAAAGGGAAATCTCTCCCAGCAGCCTCAGAAGCAGAGGATTAAAGCTCCACAAACAACTTGATGTGCCTGCATCTGTTGAGTACCTGAATAGACAACGAATCATCCCAAATTCAAGAGGGGGACTTTGGGAGCAGGATATATTATTTTTTCCCCTTTTCCTTTTTTTGTGAGTGTATATGTGTATGCTTCTGGGTGAGAATTTGTGTGTATAGCTTTGTTTCACCATTAGTCCTAGGGTTAGGTCCGTCCGTATTTTTTTTTTTTTTACTTAAAAAATTTTTTTTCCTAATATATGTTTTCTTAATAATTTTTTCCTCATTTTCTATTTTTAGAAATTAAAAAAATTTTAATAAGTTTTTCCATTTTTTTATTTTAAAAAATCAAAAAATTTTTCTTAATAAAGTTTTTCTTAATAATTTTTTTCTTATTTTTTATTGTAAAAAGTTAATAAATCTATTTTTAAAAATCAAAAAAAAAATTTTCTGAATACATTTACTCTTAATAATTGTTTTCTTATTTTTTATTATAATAGCTTTATTTTATTTTATTTTATCCTCTTTCTTTGTTTCTTTCTATTTTTTTTCTCCCTTATATTCTGAGCTGTGTGGATGAAAGGCTCTTGGTGCTCCAGCCAGGCATCAGGGCTGTGCCTCTGAGGTGGGAGAGCCAACTTCAGGACACTGGTCCACAAGAGACCTCCCAGCTCCACGTAATACCAAACGGCGAAAATCTCCCAGAGATCTCCATCTCAACATCAAGACCCAGCTTCACTCAACGACCAGCAAGCTACATTGCTGGACACACTATGCCAAACAACTAACAAGACAGGAACACGGCCCCATCCATTAGCAGAGAGGCTGCCTAAAATCATAATAAGGCCACAGACACCCCAAAACACACCACCAGACGTGGACTTGCCCACCAGAAAGACAAGATCCAACCTCATCCACCAGAACACAGGCACTAGTCCCCTCCACCAGGAAGCCTACACAACCCACTGAACCAACCTCAGCCACTGGGGACAGATACCAAAAACAACGGGAATTACGAACCTGCAGCCTGTGAAAAGGAGACCCCAAACACAGTAAGATAAGCAAAATGAGAAGACAAAAAAACACACAGCAGGTGAAGGAGCAGGGTCAAAACACACCAGACCTAACAAATGAAGAGGAAATAGGCAGTCTACCTGAAAAAGAATTCAGAATAATGAGAGTAAAGATGATCCAAAATCTTGGAAATAGAATAGACAAAATGCAAGAAACATTTAACAAGGATGTAGAAGAACTAAAGAGGAACCAAGCAACGATGAAAAACACAATAAATGAAATTAAAAATACTCTAGACGGGATCAATAGCAGAATAACTGAGGCAGAAGAACGGATAAGTGACCTGGAAGATAAAATAGTGGAAATAGCTACTGCAGAGCAGAATAAAGAAAAAAGAATGAAAAGAACTGAGGACAGTCTCAGAGACCTCTGGGACAACATTAAACGCACCAACATTCGAATTATAGGGGTCCCAGAAGAAGAAGAGAAAAAGAAAGGGACTGAGAAAATATTTGAAGAGATTAGAGTTGAAAACTTCCCTAATATGGGGAAAGGAAATAGTTAATCAAGTCCTGGAAGCACAGAGAGTCCCATACAGGATAAATCCAAGGAGAAACACGCCAAGACACATATTAATCAAACTATCAAAAATTAAATATAAAGAAAACATATTAAAAGCAGCAAGGGAAAAACAACAAATAACACACAAGGGAATCCCCATAAGGTTAAGAGCTGATCTTTCAGCAGAAACTCTGCAAGCCAGAAGGGAGTGGCAGGATATACTTAAAGTCATGAAGGAGAAAAACCGACAGCCAAGATTACTGTACCCAGCAAGGATCTCATTCAGATTTGATGGAGAAATTAAAACCTTTACAGACAAGCAAAAGCTGAGAGAGTTCGGCACCACCAAACCAGCTTTACAACAGATGCTAAAGGAACTTCTCTAGGCAAGAAACACAAGAGAAGGAAAACACCTACAATAACAAACCCAAAACATTTAAGAAAATGGGAATAGGAACATACATATCAATAATTACCTTAAATGTAAATGGATTAAATGCTCCCACCAAAAGACATAGACTGGCTGAATGGATACAAAAGCAAGACCCATGTATATGCTGTCAACAAGAGACCCACTTCAGACCAGAGACACATACAGACTGAAAGTGAGGGGATGGAAAAAGATATTCCATGCAAATGGAAATCAAAAGAAAGCTGGAGTAGCAATTCTCATATCAGACAAAATAGACTTTAAAATAAAGACTATTACAAGAGACAAAGAAGGACACTATATAATGATCAAGGGATTGATCCAAGAGGAAGGTATAACAATTGTAAATATTTATGCACCCAACATAGGAGCACCTCAATACATAAGGCAAATACTAACAGCCATAAAAGGGGAAATCGACAGCAACACAATCATAGTAGGGGACTTTCACACCCCACTCTCACCAATGGACAGATCATCCAAAATGAAAATAAATAAGGAAACACAAGCTTTAAATGATACATTAAACAAGATGGACTTAATTGATATTTATAGGACATTCCACCCAAACACAACAGAATACACATTTTTCTCAAGTGCTCATGGAACATTCTCCAGGATAGATCATATCTTGGGTCACAAACCAAGCCTTGGTAAATTTAAGAAAATTGAAATCGTATCAAGTATCTTTTCCGACCACAACGCTATGAGACTAGATATCAATTACAGGAAAAGATCTGTAAAAAATACAAACACATGGAGGCTACACAATATACTACTTAATAACGAAGTGATCACTGAAGAAATCAAAGGGGAAATCAAAAAATACCTAGAAACAAATGACAATGGAGACACGACGGCCCAACACCTATGGGATGCAGCAAAAGCAGTTCTAAGAGGGAAGCTTATAGCAATACAATCTTACTTTAAGAAACAAGAAACATCTCAAATAAGCAGCCTAACATTACACCTAAAGCAATTAGAGGAAGAAGAACAAAAAACCACCAAAGTTAGCAGAAGGAAAGAAATCATAAAGATCAGATCAGAAATAAATGACAAAGAAATGAAGGGAACGATATAGCAAAGATCAATAAAACTAAAAGCTGGTTCTTTGAGAAGATAAACAAAATTGATAAACCATTAACCAGACTCATCAAGAAAAAAAGGGAGAAGACTCAAATCAATAAAATTAGAAATGCAAAAGGAGAAGTAACAACTGACACTGCAGAAATACAAAGGATCATGAGAGATTACTACAAGCAACTATATGCCAGTAAAATGGACAACCTGGAGGAAATGGACAAGTTCTTAGAAATGCACAACCTTCCGAGACTGAACCAGGAAGAAACAGAAAATATGAACAGACCAATCACAAGTACTGAAATTGAAACTGTGATTAAAACTCTTCCAACACACAAAAGCCCAGGACCATACGGATTCACAGGCAAATTCTATCAAACATTTAGAGAAGAGCTAACACCTATCCTTCTCAAACTTTTCCAAAATATAGCAGAGGGAGGAACACTCCCAAACTCATTCTACGAGGCCACCATCACCCTGATACCAAAACCAGACAAAGAAGTCACAAAAAAAGAAAACTGCAGGCCAATATCACTGATGAACATAGATGCAAAAATCCTCAACAAAATACTAGCAAACAGAGTCCAACAGCACATTAAAAGGATCATACACCATGATCAAGTGGGGTTTATCCCAGGAATGCAAGGATTCTTCAAGATACGCAAATCAATCAATGTGATACACCATATTAACAAATTGAAGGAGAAAAACCAAATGATCATCTCAATAGATACAGAGAAAGCTTTTGACAAAATTCAACACCCATTTATGATAAAAACCCTCCAGAAAGTAGGCATAGAGGGAACTTTCCTCCACATAATAAAGGCCATATATGACCAATGCACAGCCAACATCATCCTCAATGGTGAAAAACTGAAACCATTTCCACTAAGATCAGGAACAGGACAAGGTTGCCCACTCTCACCACTATTGACATAGTTTTGGAAGTTTTAGCCACAGCAATCAGAGAAGACAAAGAAATAAAAGAAATCCAAATCAGAAAAGAAGAAATAGAGCTGTGACTGTTTTCAGATGACATGATACTATACATAGAGAATCCTAAAGATGTTACCAGATAACTACTAGAGCTACTCAATGAATTTGGTAAAGTAGCAGGATACAAAATTAATGCACAGAAATCACTTGCATTCCTGTACACTAATGATGAAAAATCGGAAAGTGAAATTAAGAAAACACTCCCATTTACCATGGCAACTAAAAGAATAAAATATCTAGGAATAAACCTACCCAAGGAGACAGAAGACTGGTATGAAGAAAATTATAAGACACTGATGAAAGAAATTAATGACGATACAAAGAGATGGAGCGATATACCATGTTCTTGGATTGGAAGAATCAACATTGTGAAAATGACTATACTACTCAAAGCAATCTACAGACTCAATGCAATCCCTATCAAACTACCACTGGCATTTTTCACAGACCTAGATCAAAAAATTTCACAATTGGTATGGAATCACAAAAGGCCCCAAATAGCCAAAGTAACCTTGAGAAAGAAAAACGGTGCTGGAGGAATCAGGCTCCCAGACTTCAGACTATACTCCAAAGCTACAGTAGTCAAGACAGTATGGTACTGGCACAAAAACAGAAGTATAGATCAATGGAACAGGATAGAAAGCCCAGAGATAAACCCATGTACTTATGGTCACATTATTTTTGATAAAGGAGGCAAGAATATAAAATTGAGAAAAGACGCCTCTTCAATAAGTGGTGCTGGGAAAACTGGACAGCTACATGTAAAAGAATGAAATTAGAACACTCCTTAACACCATACACAAAAATAAACTCAAAATGGATTAAAGACCTAAATGTAAGGCCAGACACTCTCAAACTCTTAGAGGAAAACATAGGCAGAACACTCTATGACATAAGTCATAGCAAGATCCTTTTTGACCCAGCTCCTAGAGAAATGGAAATAAAAGCAAAAATAAAGAAATGGGACCTAATGAAACTTACAAGCTTTTGCACAGCAAAGGAAACCATAAACAAGACCAAAAGAAAACCCTCAGAATGGGAGAAAATATTTGCAAATGAAGCAACTGACAAAGGATTAATCTCCAAAATTTACCAGCAGCTCATGCAGCTCAATTTGAAAAAAGCAAACAACCCAATCCAAAAATGGGCAGAAGACCTAAACAGACATTTCTCCAAAGAAGATATACAGATTGCCAACAAACACATGAAAGAATGCTCAACATCACTAATCATTAGAGAAATGCAAATCAAAACTACAATGTGATATCATCTCACACCGGTTAGAATGGCCATCATCAAAAGATCTCCAAACAATAAATGCTGGAGAGGTTGTGGAGAAACTGGAACCCTCATACACTGTTGGTGGGAATGTAAATTGATACAGCCACTATAGAGAACTGTATGGAGGTTCCTTAAAAATCTAAAAATAGAACTGCCATACGACCCAGCAATCCTACTACTGGGCGTATACCCTGAGAAAACCATAATTCAAAAAGAGTTATGGAGAGGTAGGGGCAAGATGGCGGAAGAGTAAGACGCGGAGATCACCTTCCTTCCCACAGATACAGTAGAAATACATCTACACGTGGAACTGCTCCTACAGAACACCCACTGAACGCTGGCAGAAGACGTCAGACCTCCCAAAAGGCAAGAAAATCCCCACGTACTTGGGTAGGGTAAAAGTAAAAAGAAATAATAGAGACAAAAGAATAGGGACGGGACCTGCACCAGTGAGAGGGAGCCGTGAAGGAGGAAAGGTGTCCACACACTAGGAGCCCCTTCGTGGGCAGAGACTGCGGGTGGCAGAGGGGGGAGCTTCGGAGCCACGGAGGAGAGCGCAGCCACAGGGGTCCAGAGGGCAAAGCGGAGAGATTCCCGCATGGAGGATCGGTGCTGAGTAGCACTCACCAGCCCGAGAGGCTTGTCTGCTCAGCCGCCGGGGCGGGCGGGGGCTGGGAGCTGAGGCTCGGGCTTCGGTGCTAGCCGGGAGGGAGTCCGGGAAATAGTCTGCAGCTGCCGAAGAGGCAAGAGACTTTTTCTTGCCTCTTTGTTTCGCGGCACGCAAGGAGAGGGGATTCAGAGCGCCGCCTAAACAAACTCCAGAGACGGGCGCGAGCCGCGGCTAACAGCGTGGACCCCAGAGACAGGCGCGAGCCGCGGTTATCAGCGTGGACCCCAGAGACGGGCAGGAGACGCTAAGGCTGCTGCTGCCGCCACCAAGAAGCCGGTGTGCAAGCACAGGTCACTCCCCACACCGCCCCTCCCGGGAGCCGGTGCAGCTCGCCACTGCCAGGCTCCCGTGATCCGGGGACAACTTCCCCGGGAGAATGCACGGCGCGCCTCAGGCTGCTGCAACGTCACACCAGCCTCTGCCACCGCAGGCTCGCCCCGCATCCGTACCCCTCCCTCCCCACAGCCTGAGTGAGCCAGAGCCCCCGAAGCAGCTGCTCCTTTAACCCCGTTCTGTCTGGGCGGGGAACGGACGCCCTCAGGCGACCTACATGCAGAGGCGGGGCCAAATCCAAAGCTGAACCCTGGGAGCTGTACGAACAAAGAAGAGAAAGGGAAATCTCTCCCAGCAGCCTCAGAAGCAGAGGATTAAAGCTCCACAAACAACTTGATGTGCCTGCATCTGTTGAGTACCTGAATAGACAACGAATCATCCCAAATTCAAGAGGGGGACTTTGGGAGCAGGATATATTATTTTTTCCCCTTTTCCTTTTTTTGTGAGTGTATATGTGTATGCTTCTGGGTGAGAATTTGTGTGTATAGCTTTGTTTCACCATTAGTCCTAGGGTTAGGTCCGTCCGTATTTTTTTTTTTTTTACTTAAAAAATTTTTTTTCCTAATATATGTTTTCTTAATAATTTTTTCCTCATTTTCTATTTTTAGAAATTAAAAAAATTTTAATAAGTTTTTCCATTTTTTTATTTTAAAAAATCAAAAAATTTTTCTTAATAAATTTTTTCTTAATAATTTTTTTCTTATTTTTTATTGTAAAAAGTTAATAAATCTATTTTTAAAAATCAAAAAAAAATTTTTCTGAATACATTTACTCTTAATAATTGTTTTCTTATTTTTTATTATAATAGCTTTATTTTATTTTATTTTATCCTCTTTCTTTGTTTCTTTCTATTTTTTTTCTCCCTTATATTCTGAGCTGTGTGGATGAAAGGCTCTTGGTGCTCCAGCCAGGCATCAGGGCTGTGCCTCTGAGGTGGGAGAGCCAACTTCAGGACACTGGTCCACAAGAGACCTCCCAGCTCCACGTAATACCAAACGGCGAAAATCTCCCAGAGATCTCCATCTCAACATCAAGACCCAGCTTCACTCAACGACCAGCAAGCTACATTGCTGGACACACTATGCCAAACAACTAACAAGACAGGAACACGGCCCCATCCATTAGCAGAGAGGCTGCCTAAAATCATAATAAGGCCACAGACACCCCAAAACACACCACCAGACGTGGACTTGCCCACCAGAAAGACAAGATCCAACCTCATCCACCAGAACACAGGCACTAGTCCCCTCCACCAGGAAGCCTACACAACCCACTGAACCAACCTCAGCCACTGGGGACAGATACCAAAAACAACGGGAATTACGAACCTGCAGCCTGTGAAAAGGAGACCCCAAACACAGTAAGATAAGCAAAATGAGAAGACAAAAAAACACACAGCAGGTGAAGGAGCAGGGTCAAAACACACCAGACCTAACAAATGAAGAGGAAATAGGCAGTCTACCTGAAAAAGAATTCAGAATAATGAGAGTAAAGATGATCCAAAATCTTGGAAATAGAATAGACAAAATGCAAGAAACATTTAACAAGGATGTAGAAGAACTAAAGAGGAACCAAGCAACGATGAAAAACACAATAAATGAAATTAAAAATACTCTAGACGGGATCAATAGCAGAATAACTGAGGCAGAAGAACGGATAAGTGACCTGGAAGATAAAATAGTGGAAATAGCTACTGCAGAGCAGAATAAAGAAAAAAGAATGAAAAGAACTGAGGACAGTCTCAGAGACCTCTGGGACAACATTAAACGCACCAACATTCGAATTATAGGGGTCCCAGAAGAAGAAGAGAAAAAGAAAGGGACTGAGAAAATATTTGAAGAGATTAGAGTTGAAAACTTCCCTAATATGGGGAAAGGAAATAGTTAATCAAGTCCTGGAAGCACAGAGAGTCCCATACAGGATAAATCCAAGGAGAAACACGCCAAGACACATATTAATCAAACTATCAAAAATTAAATATAAAGAAAACATATTAAAAGCAGCAAGGGAAAAACAACAAATAACACACAAGGGAATCCCCATAAGGTTAACAGCTGATCTTTCAGCAGAAACTCTGCAAGCCAGAAGGGAGTGGCAGGATATACTTAAAGTCATGAAGGAGAAAAACCTACAGCCAAGATTACTGTACCCAGCAAGGATCTCATTCAGATTTGATGGAGAAATTAAAACCTTTACAGACAAGCAAAAGCTGAGAGAGTTCGGCACCACCAAACCAGCTTTACAACAGATGCTAAAGGAACTTCTCTAGGCAAGAAACACAAGAGAAGGAAAACACCTACAATAACAAACCCAAAACATTTAAGAAAATGGGAATAGGAACATACATATCAATAATTACCTTAAATGTAAATGGATTAAATGCTCCCACCAAAAGACATAGACTGGCTGAATGGATACAAAAGCAAGACCCATGTATATGCTGTCAACAAGAGACCCACTTCAGACCAGAGACACATACAGACTGAAAGTGAGGGGATGGAAAAAGATATTCCATGCAAATGGAAATCAAAAGAAAGCTGGAGTAGCAATTCTCATATCAGACAAAATAGACTTTAAAATAAAGACTATTACAAGAGACAAAGAAGGACACTATATAATGATCAAGGGATTGATCCAAGAGGAAGGTATAACAATTGTAAATATTTATGCACCCAACATAGGAGCACCTCAATACATAAGGCAAATACTAACAGCCATAAAAGGGGAAATCGACAGCAACACAATCATAGTAGGGGACTTTCACACCCCACTCTCACCAATGGACAGATCATCCAAAATGAAAATAAATAAGGAAACACAAGCTTTAAATGATACATTAAACAAGATGGACTTAATTGATATTTATAGGACATTCCACCCAAACACAACAGAATACACATTTTTCTCAAGTGCTCATGGAACATTCTCCAGGATAGATCATATCTTGGGTCACAAACCAAGCCTTGGTAAATTTAAGAAAATTGAAATCGTATCAAGTATCTTTTCCGACCACAACGCTATGAGACTAGATATCAATTACAGGAAAAGATCTGTAAAAAATACAAACACATGGAGGCTACACAATATACTACTTAATAACGAAGTGATCACTGAAGAAATCAAAGGGGAAATCAAAAAATACCTAGAAACAAATGACAATGGAGACACGACGGCCCAACACCTATGGGATGCAGCAAAAGCAGTTCTAAGAGGGAAGCTTATAGCAATACAATCTTACTTTAAGAAACAAGAAACATCTCAAATAAGCAGCCTAACATTACACCTAAAGCAATTAGAGGAAGAAGAACAAAAAACCACCAAAGTTAGCAGAAGGAAAGAAATCATAAAGATCAGATCAGAAATAAATGACAAAGAAATGAAGGGAACGATATAGCAAAGATCAATAAAACTAAAAGCTGGTTCTTTGAGAAGATAAACAAAATTGATAAACCATTAACCAGACTCATCAAGAAAAAAAGGGAGAAGACTCAAATCAATAAAATTAGAAATGCAAAAGGAGAAGTAACAACTGACACTGCAGAAATACAAAGGATCATGAGAGATTACTACAAGCAACTATATGCCAGTAAAATGGACAACCTGGAGGAAATGGACAAGTTCTTAGAAATGCACAACCTTCCGAGACTGAACCAGGAAGAAACAGAAAATATGAACAGGCCAATCACAAGTACTGAAATTGAAACTGTGATTAAAACTCTTCCAACACACAAAAGCCCAGGACCATACGGATTCACAGGCAAATTCTATCAAACATTTAGAGAAGAGCTAACACCTATCCTTCTCAAACTTTTCCAAAATATAGCAGAGGGAGGAACACTCCCAAACTCATTCTACGAGGCCACCATCACCCTGATACCAAAACCAGACAAAGAAGTCACAAAAAAAGAAAACTACAGGCCAATATCACTGATGAACATAGATGCAAAAATCCTCAACAAAATACTAGCAAACAGAGTCCAACAGCACATTAAAAGGATCATACACCATGATCAAGTGGGGTTTATCCCAGGAATGCAAGGATTCTTCAAGATACGCAAATCAATCAATGTGATACACCATATTAACAAATTGAAGGAGAAAAACCAAATGATCATCTCAATAGATACAGAGAAAGCTTTTGACAAAATTCAACACCCATTTATGATAAAAACCCTCCAGAAAGTAGGCATAGAGGGAACTTTCCTCCACATAATAAAGGCCATATATGACCAATGCACAGCCAACATCATCCTCAATGGTGAAAAACTGAAACCATTTCCACTAAGATCAGGAACAGGACAAGGTTGCCCACTCTCACCACTATTGACATAGTTTTGGAAGTTTTAGCCACAGCAATCAGAGAAGACAAAGAAATAAAAGAAATCCAAATCAGAAAAGAAGAAATAGAGCTGTGACTGTTTTCAGATGACATGATACTATACATAGAGAATCCTAAAGATGTTACCAGATAACTACTAGAGCTACTCAATGAATTTGGTAAAGTAGCAGGATACAAAATTAATGCACAGAAATCACTTGCATTCCTGTACACTAATGATGAAAAATCGGAAAGTGAAATTAAGAAAACACTCCCATTTACCATGGCAACTAAAAGAATAAAATATCTAGGAATAAACCTACCCAAGGAGACAGAAGACTGGTATGAAGAAAATTATAAGACACTGATGAAAGAAATTAATGACGATACAAAGAGATGGAGCGATATACCATGTTCTTGGATTGGAAGAATCAACATTGTGAAAATGACTATACTACTCAAAGCAATCTACAGACTCAATGCAATCCCTATCAAACTACCACTGGCATTTTTCACAGACCTAGATCAAAAAATTTCACAATTGGTATGGAATCACAAAAGGCCCCAAATAGCCAAAGTAACCTTGAGAAAGAAAAACGGTGCTGGAGGAATCAGGCTCCCAGACTTCAGACTATACTCCAAAGCTACAGTAGTCAAGACAGTATGGTACTGGCACAAAAACAGAAGTATAGATCAATGGAACAGGATAGAAAGCCCAGAGATAAACCCATGTACTTATGGTCACATTATTTTTGATAAAGGAGGCAAGAATATAAAATTGAGAAAAGACGCCTCTTCAATAAGTGGTGCTGGGAAAACTGGACAGCTACATGTAAAAGAATGAAATTAGAACACTCCTTAACACCATACACAAAAATAAACTCAAAATGGATTAAAGACCTAAATGTAAGGCCAGACACTCTCAAACTCTTAGAGGAAAACATAGGCAGAACACTCTATGACATAAGTCATAGCAAGATCCTTTTTGACCCAGCTCCTAGAGAAATGGAAATAAAAGCAAAAATAAAGAAATGGGACCTAATGAAACTTACAAGCTTTTGCACAGCAAAGGAAACCATAAACAAGACCAAAAGAAAACCCTCAGAATGGGAGAAAATATTTGCAAATGAAGCAACTGACAAAGGATTAATCTCCAAAATTTACCAGCAGCTCATGCAGCTCAATTTGAAAAAAGCAAACAACCCAATCCAAAAATGGGCAGAAGACCTAAACAGACATTTCTCCAAAGAAGATATACAGATTGCCAACAAACACATGAAAGAATGCTCAACATCACTAATCATTAGAGAAATGCAAATCAAAACTACAATGTGATATCATCTCACACCGGTTAGAATGGCCATCATCAAAAAATCTCCAAACAATAAATGCTGGAGAGGGTGTGGAGAAACTGGAACCCTCATACACTGTTGGTGGGAATGTAAATTGATACAGCCACTATAGAGAACTGTATGGAGGTTCCTTAAAAATCTAAAAATAGAACTGCCATACGACCCAGCAATCCTACTACTGGGCGTATACCCTGAGAAAACCATAATTCAAAAAGAGTTATGGAGAGGTAGGGGCAAGATGGCGGAAGAGTAAGACGCGGAGATCACCTTCCTTCCCACAGATACAGTAGAAATACATCTACACGTGGAACTGCTCCTACAGAACACCCACTGAACGCTGGCAGAAGACGTCAGACCTCCCAAAAGGCAAGAAAATCCCCACGTACTTGGGTAGGGTAAAAGTAAAAAGAAATAATAGAGACAAAAGAATAGGGACGGGACCTGCACCAGTGGGAGGGAGCCGTGAAGGAGGAAAGGTGTCCACACACTAGGAGCCCCTTCGTGGGCAGAGACTGCGGGTGGCAGAGGGGGGAGCTTCGGAGCCACGGAGGAGAGCGCAGCCACAGGGGTGCGGAGGGCAAAGCGGAGAGATTCCCGCATGGAGGATCGGTGCTGAGTAGCACTCACCAGCCCGAGAGGCTTGTCTGCTCAGCCGCCGGGGCGGGCGGGGGCTGGGAGCTGAGGCTCGGGCTTCGGTGCTAGCCGGGAGGGAGTCCGGGAAATAGTCTGCAGCTGCCGAAGAGGCAAGAGACATTTTCTTGCCTCTTTGTTTCCCGGCGCGCAAGGAGAGGGGATTCAGAGCGCCGCCTAAACAAACTCCAGAGACGGGCGCGAGCCGCGGCTAACAGCGCGGACCCCAGAGACAGGCGCGAGCCGCGGTTATCAGCGTGGACCCCAGAGACGGGCAGGAGACGCTAAGGCTGCTGCTGCCGCCACCAAGAAGCCGGTGTGCAAGCACAGGTCACTCCCCACACCGCCCCTCCCGGGAGCCGGTGCAGCTCGCCACTGCCAGGCTCCCGTGATCCGGGGACAACTTCCCCGGGAGAATGCACGGCGCGCCTCAGGCTGCTGCAACGTCACACCAGCCTCTGCCACCGCAGGCTCGCCCCGCATCCGTACCCCTCCCTCCCCACAGCCTGAGTGAGCCAGAGCCCCCGAAGCAGCTGCTCCTTTAACCCCGTTCTGTCTGGGCGGGGAACGGACGCCCTCAGGTGACCTACATGCAGAGGCGGGGCCAAATCCAAAGCTGAACCCTGGGAGCTGTACGAACAAAGAAGAGAAAGGGAAATCTCTCCCAGCAGCCTCAGAAGCAGAGGATTAAAGCTCCACAAACAACTTGATGTGCCTGCATCTGTTGAGTACCTGAATAGACAACGAATCATCCCAAATTCAAGAGGGGGACTTTGGGAGCAGGATATATTATTTTTTCCCCTTTTCCTTTTTTTGTGAGTGTATATGTGTATGCTTCTGGGTGAGAATTTGTGTGTATAGCTTTGTTTCACCATTAGTCCTAGGGTTAGGTCCGTCCGTATTTTTTTTTTTTTTACTTAAAAAATTTTTTTTCCTAATATATGTTTTCTTAATAATTTTTTCCTCATTTTCTATTTTTAGAAATTAAAAAAATTTTAATAAGTTTTTCCATTTTTTTACTTTAAAAAATCAAAAAATTTTTCTTAATAATTTTTTTCTTATTTTTTATTGTAAAAAGTTAATAAATCTATTTTTAAAAATCAAAAAAAAATTTTTCTGAATACATTTACTCTTAATAATTGTTTTCTTATTTTTTATTATAATAGCTTTATTTTATTTTATTTTATCCTCTTTCTTTGTTTCTTTCTATTTTTTTCTCCCTTATATTCTGAGCTGTGTGGATGAAAGGCTCTTGGTGCTCCAGCCAGGCATCAGGGCTGTGCCTCTGAGGTGGGAGAGCCAACTTCAGGACACTGGTCCACAAGAGACCTCCCAGCTCCACGTAATACCAAACGGCGAAAATCTCCCAGAGATCTCCATCTCAACATCAAGACCCAGCTTCACTCAACGACCAGCAAGCTACATTGCTGGACACACTATGCCAAACAACTAACAAGACAGGAACACGGCCCCATCCATTAGCAGAGAGGCTGCCTAAAATCATAATAAGGCCACAGACACCCCAAAACACACCACCAGACGTGGACTTGCCCACCAGAAAGACAAGATCCAACCTCATCCACCAGAACACAGGCACTAGTCCCCTCCACCAGGAAGCCTACACAACCCACTGAACCAACCTCAGCCACTGGGGACAGATACCAAAAACAACGGGAATTACGAACCTGCAGCCTGTGAAAAGGAGACCCCAAACACAGTAAGATAAGCAAAATGAGAAGACAAAAAAACACACAGCAGGTGAAGGAGCAGGGTCAAAACACACCAGACCTAACAAATGAAGAGGAAATAGGCAGTCTACCTGAAAAAGAATTCAGAATAATGAGAGTAAAGATGATCCAAAATCTTGGAAATAGAATAGACAAAATGCAAGAAACATTTAACAAGGATGTAGAAGAACTAAAGAGGAACCAAGCAACGATGAAAAACACAATAAATGAAATTAAAAATACTCTAGACGGGATCAATAGCAGAATAACTGAGGCAGAAGAACGGATAAGTGACCTGGAAGATAAAATAGTGGAAATAGCTACTGCAGAGCAGAATAAAGAAAAAAGAATGAAAAGAACTGAGGACAGTCTCAGAGACCTCTGGGACAACATTAAACGCACCAACATTCGAATTATAGGGGTCCCAGAAGAAGAAGAGAAAAAGAAAGGGACTGAGAAAATATTTGAAGAGATTAGAGTTGAAAACTTCCCTAATATGGGGAAAGGAAATAGTTAATCAAGTCCTGGAAGCACAGAGAGTCCCATACAGGATAAATCCAAGGAGAAACACGCCAAGACACATATTAATCAAACTATCAAAAATTAAATATAAAGAAAACATATTAAAAGCAGCAAGGGAAAAACAACAAATAACACACAAGGGAATCCCCATAAGGTTAAGAGCTGATCTTTCAGCAGAAACTCTGCAAGCCAGAAGGGAGTGGCAGGATATACTTAAAGTCATGAAGGAGAAAAACCGACAGCCAAGATTACTGTACCCAGCAAGGATCTCATTCAGATTTGATGGAGAAATTAAAACCTTTACAGACAAGCAAAAGCTGAGAGAGTTCGGCACCACCAAACCAGCTTTACAACAGATGCTAAAGGAACTTCTCTAGGCAAGAAACACAAGAGAAGGAAAACACCTACAATAACAAACCCAAAACATTTAAGAAAATGGGAATAGGAACATACATATCAATAATTACCTTAAATGTAAATGGATTAAATGCTCCCACCAAAAGACATAGACTGGCTGAATGGATACAAAAGCAAGACCCATGTATATGCTGTCAACAAGAGACCCACTTCAGACCAGAGACACATACAGACTGAAAGTGAGGGGATGGAAAAAGATATTCCATGCAAATGGAAATCAAAAGAAAGCTGGAGTAGCAATTCTCATATCAGACAAAATAGACTTTAAAATAAAGACTATTACAAGAGACAAAGAAGGACACTATATAATGATCAAGGGATTGATCCAAGAGGAAGGTATAACAATTGTAAATATTTATGCACCCAACATAGGAGCACCTCAATACATAAGGCAAATACTAACAGCCATAAAAGGGGAAATCGACAGCAACACAATCATAGTAGGGGACTTTCACACCCCACTCTCACCAATGGACAGATCATCCAAAATGAAAATAAATAAGGAAACACAAGCTTTAAATGATACATTAAACAAGATGGACTTAATTGATATTTATAGGACATTCCACCCAAACACAACAGAATACACATTTTTCTCAAGTGCTCATGGAACATTCTCCAGGATAGATCATATCTTGGGTCACAAACCAAGCCTTGGTAAATTTAAGAAAATTGAAATCGTATCAAGTATCTTTTCCGACCACAACGCTATGAGACTAGATATCAATTACAGGAAAAGATCTGTAAAAAATACAAACACATGGAGGCTACACAATATACTACTTAATAACGAAGTGATCACTGAAGAAATCAAAGGGGAAATCAAAAAATACCTAGAAACAAATGACAATGGAGACACGACGGCCCAACACCTATGGGATGCAGCAAAAGCAGTTCTAAGAGGGAAGCTTATAGCAATACAATCTTACTTTAAGAAACAAGAAACATCTCAAATAAGCAGCCTAACATTACACCTAAAGCAATTAGAGGAAGAAGAACAAAAAACCACCAAAGTTAGCAGAAGGAAAGAAATCATAAAGATCAGATCAGAAATAAATGACAAAGAAATGAAGGGAACGATATAGCAAAGATAAATAAAACTAAAAGCTGGTTCTTTGAGAAGATAAACAAAATTGATAAACCATTAACCAGACTCATCAAGAAAAAAAGGGAGAAGACTCAAATCAATAAAATTAGAAATGCAAAAGGAGAAGTAACAACTGACACTGCAGAAATACAAAGGATCATGAGAGATTACTACAAGCAACTATATGCCAGTAAAATGGACAACCTGGAGGAAATGGACAAGTTCTTAGAAATGCACAACCTTCCGAGACTGAACCAGGAAGAAACAGAAAATATGAACAGACCAATCACAAGTACTGAAATTGAAACTGTGATTAAAACTCTTCCAACACACAAAAGCCCAGGACCATACGGATTCACAGGCAAATTCTATCAAACATTTAGAGAAGAGCTAACACCTATCCTTCTCAAACTTTTCCAAAATATAGCAGAGGGAGGAACACTCCCAAACTCATTCTACGAGGCCACCATCACCCTGATACCAAAACCAGACAAAGAAGTCACAAAAAAAGAAAACTGCAGGCCAATATCACTGATGAACATAGATGCAAAAATCCTCAACAAAATACTAGCAAACAGAGTCCAACAGCACATTAAAAGGATCATACACCATGATCAAGTGGGGTTTATCCCAGGAATGCAAGGATTCTTCAAGATACGCAAATCAATCAATGTGATACACCATATTAACAAATTGAAGGAGAAAAACCAAATGATCATCTCAATAGATACAGAGAAAGCTTTTGACAAAATTCAACACCCATTTATGATAAAAACCCTCCAGAAAGTAGGCATAGAGGGAACTTTCCTCCACATAATAAAGGCCATATATGACCAATGCACAGCCAACATCATCCTCAATGGTGAAAAACTGAAACCATTTCCACTAAGATCAGGAACAGGACAAGGTTGCCCACTCTCACCACTATTGACATAGTTTTGGAAGTTTTAGCCACAGCAATCAGAGAAGACAAAGAAATAAAAGAAATCCAAATCAGAAAAGAAGAAATAGAGCTGTGACTGTTTTCAGATGACATGATACTATACATAGAGAATCCTAAAGATGTTACCAGATAACTACTAGAGCTACTCAATGAATTTGGTAAAGTAGCAGGATACAAAATTAATGCACAGAAATCACTTGCATTCCTGTACACTAATGATGAAAAATCGGAAAGTGAAATTAAGAAAACACTCCCATTTACCATGGCAACTAAAAGAATAAAATATCTAGGAATAAACCTACCCAAGGAGACAGAAGACTGGTATGAAGAAAATTATAAGACACTGATGAAAGAAATTAATGACGATACAAAGAGATGGAGCGATATACCATGTTCTTGGATTGGAAGAATCAACATTGTGAAAATGACTATACTACTCAAAGCAATCTACAGACTCAATGCAATCCCTATCAAACTACCACTGGCATTTTTCACAGACCTAGATCAAAAAATTTCACAATTGGTATGGAATCACAAAAGGCCCCAAATAGCCAAAGTAACCTTGAGAAAGAAAAACGGTGCTGGAGGAATCAGGCTCCCAGACTTCAGACTATACTCCAAAGCTACAGTAGTCAAGACAGTATGGTACTGGCACAAAAACAGAAGTATAGATCAATGGAACAGGATAGAAAGCCCAGAGATAAACCCATGTACTTATGGTCACATTATTTTTGATAAAGGAGGCAAGAATATAAAATTGAGAAAAGACGCCTCTTCAATAAGTGGTGCTGGGAAAACTGGACAGCTACATGTAAAAGAATGAAATTAGAACACTCCTTAACACCATACACAAAAATAAACTCAAAATGGATTAAAGACCTAAATGTAAGGCCAGACACTCTCAAACTCTTAGAGGAAAACATAGGCAGAACACTCTATGACATAAGTCATAGCAAGATCCTTTTTGACCCAGCTCCTAGAGAAATGGAAATAAAAGCAAAAATAAAGAAATGGGACCTAATGAAACTTACAAGCTTTTGCACAGCAAAGGAAACCATAAACAAGACCAAAAGAAAACCCTCAGAATGGGAGAAAATATTTGCAAATGAAGCAACTGACAAAGGATTAATCTCCAAAATTTACCAGCAGCTCATGCAGCTCAATTTGAAAAAAGCAAACAACCCAATCCAAAAATGGGCAGAAGACCTAAACAGACATTTCTCCAAAGAAGATATACAGATTGCCAACAAACACATGAAAGAATGCTCAACATCACTAATCATTAGAGAAATGCAAATCAAAACTACAATGTGATATCATCTCACACCGGTTAGAATGGCCATCATCAAAAAATCTCCAAACAATAAATGCTGGAGAGGGTGTGGAGAAACTGGAACCCTCATACACTGTTGGTGGGAATGTAAATTGATACAGCCACTATAGAGAACTGTATGGAGGTTCCTTAAAAATCTAAAAATAGAACTGCCATACGACCCAGCAATCCTACTACTGGGCGTATACCCTGAGAAAACCATAATTCAAAAAGAGTTATGGAGAGGTAGGGGCAAGATGGCGGAAGAGTAAGACGCGGAGATCACCTTCCTTCCCACAGATACAGTAGAAATACATCTACACGTGGAACTGCTCCTACAGAACACCCACTGAACGCTGGCAGAAGACGTCAGACCTCCCAAAAGGCAAGAAAATCCCCACGTACTTGGGTAGGGTAAAAGTAAAAAGAAATAATAGAGACAAAAGAATAGGGACGGGACCTGCACCAGTGGGAGGGAGCCGTGAAGGAGGAAAGGTGTCCACACACTAGGAGCCCCTTCGTGGGCAGAGACTGCGGGTGGCAGAGGGGGGAGCTTCGGAGCCACGGAGGAGAGCGCAGCCACAGGGGTGCGGAGGGCAAAGTGGAGAGATTCCCGCATGGAGGATCGGTGCTGAGTAGCACTCACCAGCCCGAGAGGCTTGTCTGCTCAGCCGCCGGGGCGGGCGGGGGCTGGGAGCTGAGGCTCGGGCTTCGGTGCTAGCCGGGAGGGAGTCCGGGAAATAGTCTGCAGCTGCCGAAGAGGCAAGAGACATTTTCTTGCCTCTTTGTTTCCCGGCGCGCAAGGAGAGGGGATTCAGAGCGCCGCCTAAACAAACTCCAGAGACGGGCGCGAGCCGCGGCTAACAGCGCGGACCCCAGAGACAGGCGCGAGCCGCGGTTATCAGCGTGGACCCCAGAGACGGGCAGGAGACGCTAAGGCTGCTGCTGCCGCCACCAAGAAGCCGGTGTGCAAGCACAGGTCACTCCCCACACCGCCCCTCCCGGGAGCCGGTGCAGCTCGCCACTGCCAGGCTCCCGTGATCCGGGGACAACTTCCCCGGGAGAATGCACGGCGCGCCTCAGGCTGCTGCAACGTCACACCAGCCTCTGCCACCGCAGGCTCGCCCCGCATCCGTACCCCTCCCTCCCCACAGCCTGAGTGAGCCAGAGCCCCCGAAGCAGCTGCTCCTTTAACCCCGTTCTGTCTGGGCGGGGAACGGACGCCCTCAGGCGACCTACATGCAGAGGCGGGGCCAAATCCAAAGCTGAACCCTGGGAGCTGTACGAACAAAGAAGAGAAAGGGAAATCTCTCCCAGCAGCCTCAGAAGCAGAGGATTAAAGCTCCACAAACAACTTGATGTGCCTGCATCTGTTGAGTACCTGAATAGACAACGAATCATCCCAAATTCAAGAGGGGGACTTTGGGAGCAGGATATATTATTTTTTCCCCTTTTCCTTTTTTTGTGAGTGTATATGTGTATGCTTCTGGGTGAGAATTTGTGTGTATAGCTTTGTTTCACCATTAGTCCTAGGGTTAGGTCCGTCCGTATTTTTTTTTTTTACTTAAAAAATTTTTTTTCCTAATATATGTTTTCTTAATAATTTTTTCCTCATTTTCTATTTTTAGAAATTAAAAAAATTTTAATAAGTTTTTCCATTTTTTTACTTTAAAAAATCAAAAAATTTTTCTTAATAAATTTTTTCTTAATAATTTTTTTCTTATTTTTTATTGTAAAAAGTTAATAAATCTATTTTTAAAAATCAAAAAAAAATTTTTCTGAATACATTTACTCTTAATAATTGTTTTCTTATTTTTTATTATAATAGCTTTATTTTATTTTATTTTATCCTCTTTCTTTGTTTCTTTCTATTTTTTTCTCCCTTATATTCTGAGCTGTGTGGATGAAAGGCTCTTGGTGCTCCAGCCAGGCATCAGGGCTGTGCCTCTGAGGTGGGAGAGCCAACTTCAGGACACTGGTCCACAAGAGACCTCCCAGCTCCACGTAATACCAAACGGCGAAAATCTCCCAGAGATCTCCATCTCAACATCAAGACCCAGCTTCACTCAACGACCAGCAAGCTACATTGCTGGACACACTATGCCAAACAACTAACAAGACAGGAACACGGCCCCATCCATTAGCAGAGAGGCTGCCTAAAATCATAATAAGGCCACAGACACCCCAAAACACACCACCAGACGTGGACTTGCCCACCAGAAAGACAAGATCCAACCTCATCCACCAGAACACAGGCACTAGTCCCCTCCACCAGGAAGCCTACACAACCCACTGAACCAACCTCAGCCACTGGGGACAGATACCAAAAACAACGGGAATTACGAACCTGCAGCCTGTGAAAAGGAGACCCCAAACACAGTAAGATAAGCAAAATGAGAAGACAAAAAAACACACAGCAGGTGAAGGAGCAGGGTCAAAACACACCAGACCTAACAAATGAAGAGGAAATAGGCAGTCTACCTGAAAAAGAATTCAGAATAATGAGAGTAAAGATGATCCAAAATCTTGGAAATAGAATAGACAAAATGCAAGAAACATTTAACAAGGATGTAGAAGAACTAAAGAGGAACCAAGCAACGATGAAAAACACAATAAATGAAATTAAAAATACTCTAGACGGGATCAATAGCAGAATAACTGAGGCAGAAGAACGGATAAGTGACCTGGAAGATAAAATAGTGGAAATAGCTACTGCAGAGCAGAATAAAGAAAAAAGAATGAAAAGAACTGAGGACAGTCTCAGAGACCTCTGGGACAACATTAAACGCACCAACATTCGAATTATAGGGGTCCCAGAAGAAGAAGAGAAAAAGAAAGGGACTGAGAAAATATTTGAAGAGATTAGAGTTGAAAACTTCCCTAATATGGGGAAAGGAAATAGTTAATCAAGTCCTGGAAGCACAGAGAGTCCCATACAGGATAAATCCAAGGAGAAACACGCCAAGACACATATTAATCAAACTATCAAAAATTAAATATAAAGAAAACATATTAAAAGCAGCAAGGGAAAAACAACAAATAACACACAAGGGAATCCCCATAAGGTTAACAGCTGATCTTTCAGCAGAAACTCTGCAAGCCAGAAGGGAGTGGCAGGATATACTTAAAGTCATGAAGGAGAAAAACCGACAGCCAAGATTACTGTACCCAGCAAGGATCTCATTCAGATTTGATGGAGAAATTAAAACCTTTACAGACAAGCAAAAGCTGAGAGAGTTCGGCACCACCAAACCAGCTTTACAACAGATGCTAAAGGAACTTCTCTAGGCAAGAAACACAAGAGAAGGAAAACACCTACAATAACAAACCCAAAACATTTAAGAAAATGGGAATAGGAACATACATATCAATAATTACCTTAAATGTAAATGGATTAAATGCTCCCACCAAAAGACATAGACTGGCTGAATGGATACAAAAGCAAGACCCATGTATATGCTGTCAACAAGAGACCCACTTCAGACCAGAGACACATACAGACTGAAAGTGAGGGGATGGAAAAAGATATTCCATGCAAATGGAAATCAAAAGAAAGCTGGAGTAGCAATTCTCATATCAGACAAAATAGACTTTAAAATAAAGACTATTACAAGAGACAAAGAAGGACACTATATAATGATCAAGGGATTGATCCAAGAGGAAGGTATAACAATTGTAAATATTTATGCACCCAACATAGGAGCACCTCAATACATAAGGCAAATACTAACAGCCATAAAAGGGGAAATCGACAGCAACACAATCATAGTAGGGGACTTTCACACCCCACTCTCACCAATGGACAGATCATCCAAAATGAAAATAAATAAGGAAACACAAGCTTTAAATGATACATTAAACAAGATGGACTTAATTGATATTTATAGGACATTCCACCCAAACACAACAGAATACACATTTTTCTCAAGTGCTCATGGAACATTCTCCAGGATAGATCATATCTTGGGTCACAAACCAAGCCTTGGTAAATTTAAGAAAATTGAAATCGTATCAAGTATCTTTTCCGACCACAACGCTATGAGACTACATATCAATTACAGGAAAAGATCTGTAAAAAATACAAACACATGGAGGCTACACAATATACTACTTAATAACGAAGTGATCATTGAAGAAATCAAAGGGGAAATCAAAAAATACCTAGAAACAAATGACAATGGAGACACGACGGCCCAACACCTATGGGATGCAGCAAAAGCAGTTCTAAGAGGGAAGCTTATAGCAATACAATCTTACTTTAAGAAACAAGAAACATCTCAAATAAGCAGCCTAACATTACACCTAAAGCAATTAGAGGAAGAAGAACAAAAAACCACCAAAGTTAGCAGAAGGAAAGAAATCATAAAGATCAGATCAGAAATAAATGACAAAGAAATGAAGGGAACGATATAGCAAAGATCAATAAAACTAAAAGCTGGTTCTTTGAGAAGATAAACAAAATTGATAAACCATTAACCAGACTCATCAAGAAAAAAAGGGAGAAGACTCAAATCAATAAAATTAGAAATGCAAAAGGAGAAGTAACAACTGACACTGCAGAAATACAAAGGATCATGAGAGATTACTACAAGCAACTATATGCCAGTAAAATGGACAACCTGGAGGAAATGGACAAGTTCTTAGAAATGCACAACCTTCCGAGACTGAACCAGGAAGAAACAGAAAATATGAACAGACCAATCACAAGTACTGAAATTGAAACTGTGATTAAAACTCTTCCAACACACAAAAGCCCAGGACCATACGGATTCACAGGCAAATTCTATCAAACATTTAGAGAAGAGCTAACACCTATCCTTCTCAAACTTTTCCAAAATATAGCAGAGGGAGGAACACTCCCAAACTCATTCTACGAGGCCACCATCACCCTGATACCAAAACCAGACAAAGAAGTCACAAAAAAAGAAAACTACAGGCCAATATCACTGATGAACATAGATGCAAAAATCCTCAACAAAATACTAGCAAACAGAGTCCAACAGCACATTAAAAGGATCATACACCATGATCAAGTGGGGTTTATCCCAGGAATGCAAGGATTCTTCAAGATACGCAAATCAATCAATGTGATACACCATATTAACAAATTGAAGGAGAAAAACCAAATGATCATCTCAATAGATACAGAGAAAGCTTTTGACAAAATTCAACACCCATTTATGATAAAAACCCTCCAGAAAGTAGGCATAGAGGGAACTTTCCTCCACATAATAAAGGCCATATATGACCAATGCACAGCCAACATCATCCTCAATGGTGAAAAACTGAAACCATTTCCACTAAGATCAGGAACAGGACAAGGTTGCCCACTCTCACCACTATTGACATAGTTTTGGAAGTTTTAGCCACAGCAATCAGAGAAGACAAAGAAATAAAAGAAATCCAAATCAGAAAAGAAGAAATAGAGCTGTGACTGTTTTCAGATGACATGATACTATACATAGAGAATCCTAAAGATGTTACCAGATAACTACTAGAGCTACTCAATGAATTTGGTAAAGTAGCAGGATACAAAATTAATGCACAGAAATCACTTGCATTCCTGTACACTAATGATGAAAAATCGGAAAGTGAAATTAAGAAAACACTCCCATTTACCATGGCAACTAAAAGAATAAAATATCTAGGAATAAACCTACCCAAGGAGACAGAAGACTGGTATGAAGAAAATTATAAGACACTGATGAAAGAAATTAATGACGATACAAAGAGATGGAGCGATATACCATGTTCTTGGATTGGAAGAATCAACATTGTGAAAATGACTATACTACTCAAAGCAATCTACAGACTCAATGCAATCCCTATCAAACTACCACTGGCATTTTTCACAGACCTAGATCAAAAAATTTCACAATTGGTATGGAATCACAAAAGGCCCCAAATAGCCAAAGTAACCTTGAGAAAGAAAAACGGTGCTGGAGGAATCAGGCTCCCAGACTTCAGACTATACTCCAAAGCTACAGTAGTCAAGACAGTATGGTACTGGCACAAAAACAGAAGTATAGATGAATGGAACAGGATAGAAAGCCCAGAGATAAACCCATGTACTTATGGTCACATTATTTTTGATAAAGGAGGCAAGAATATAAAATTGAGAAAAGACGCCTCTTCAATAAGTGGTGCTGGGAAAACTGGACAGCTACATGTAAAAGAATGAAATTAGAACACTCCTTAACACCATACACAAAAATAAACTCAAAATGGATTAAAGACCTAAATGTAAGGCCAGACACTCTCAAACTCTTAGAGGAAAACATAGGCAGAACACTCTATGACATAAGTCATAGCAAGATCCTTTTTGACCCAGCTCCTAGAGAAATGGAAATAAAAGCAAAAATAAAGAAATGGGACCTAATGAAACTTACAAGCTTTTGCACAGCAAAGGAAACCATAAACAAGACCAAAAGAAAACCCTCAGAATGGGAGAAAATATTTGCAAATGAAGCAACTGACAAAGGATTAATCTCCAAAATTTACCAGCAGCTCATGCAGCTCAATTTGAAAAAAGCAAACAACCCAATCCAAAAATGGGCAGAAGACCTAAACAGACATTTCTCCAAAGAAGATATACAGATTGCCAACAAACACATGAAAGAATGCTCAACATCACTAATCATTAGAGAAATGCAAATCAAAACTACAATGTGATATCATCTCACACCGGTTAGAATGGCCATCATCAAAAAATCTCCAAACAATAAATGCTGGAGAGGGTGTGGAGAAACTGGAACCCTCATACACTGTTGGTGGGAATGTAAATTGATACAGCCACTATAGAGAACTGTATGGAGGTTCCTTAAAAATCTAAAAATAGAACTGCCATACGACCCAGCAATCCTACTACTGGGCGTATACCCTGAGAAAACCATAATTCAAAAAGAGTTATGGAGAGGTAGGGGCAAGATGGCGGAAGAGTAAGACGCGGAGATCACCTTCCTTCCCACAGATACAGTAGAAATACATCTACACGTGGAACTGCTCCTACAGAACACCCACTGAACGCTGGCAGAAGACGTCAGACCTCCCAAAAGGCAAGAAAATCCCCACGTACTTGGGTAGGGTAAAAGTAAAAAGAAATAATAGAGACAAAAGAATAGGGACGGGACCTGCACCAGTGGGAGGGAGCCGTGAAGGAGGAAAGGTGTCCACACACTAGGAGCCCCTTCGTGGGCAGAGACTGCGGGTGGCAGAGGGGGGAGCTTCGGAGCCACGGAGGAGAGCGCAGCCACAGGGGTGCGGAGGGCAAAGCGGAGAGATTCCCGCATGGAGGATCGGTGCTGAGTAGCACTCACCAGCCCGAGAGGCTTGTCTGCTCAGCCGCCGGGGCGGGCGGGGGCTGGGAGCTGAGGCTCGGGCTTCGGTGCTAGCCGGGAGGGAGTCCGGGAAATAGTCTGCAGCTGCCGAAGAGGCAAGAGACATTTTCTTGCCTCTTTGTTTCCCGGCGCGCAAGGAGAGGGGATTCAGAGCGCCGCCTAAACAAACTCCAGAGACGGGCGCGAGCCGCGGCTAACAGCGCGGACCCCAGAGACAGGCGCGAGCCGCGGTTATCAGCGTGGACCCCAGAGACGGGCAGGAGACGCTAAGGCTGCTGCTGCCGCCACCAAGAAGCCGGTGTGCAAGCACAGGTCACTCCCCACACCGCCCCTCCCGGGAGCCGGTGCAGCTCGCCACTGCCAGGCTCCCGTGATCCGGGGACAACTTCCCCGGGAGAATGCACGGCGCGCCTCAGGCTGCTGCAACGTCACACCAGCCTCTGCCACCGCAGGCTCGCCCCGCATCCGTACCCCTCCCTCCCCACAGCCTGAGTGAGCCAGAGCCCCCGAAGCAGCTGCTCCTTTAACCCCGTTCTGTCTGGGCGGGGAACGGACGCCCTCAGGCGACCTACATGCAGAGGCGGGGCCAAATCCAAAGCTGAACCCTGGGAGCTGTACGAACAAAGAAGAGAAAGGGAAATCTCTCCCAGCAGCCTCAGAAGCAGAGGATTAAAGCTCCACAAACAACTTGATGTGCCTGCATCTGTTGAGTACCTGAATAGACAACGAATCATCCCAAATTCAAGAGGGGGACTTTGGGAGCAGGATATATTATTTTTTCCCCTTTTCCTTTTTTTGTGAGTGTATATGTGTATGCTTCTGGGTGAGAATTTGTGTGTATAGCTTTGTTTCACCATTAGTCCTAGGGTTAGGTCCGTCCGTATTTTTTTTTTTTTTACTTAAAAAATTTTTTTTCCTAATATATGTTTTCTTAATAATTTTTTCCTCATTTTCTATTTTTAGAAATTAAAAAAATTTTAATAAGTTTTTCCATTTTTTTACTTTAAAAAATCAAAAAATTTTTCTTAATAAATTTTTTCTTAATAATTTTTTTCTTATTTTTTATTGTAAAAAGTTAATAAATCTATTTTTAAAAATCAAAAAAAAATTTTTCTGAATACATTTACTCTTAATAATTGTTTTCTTATTTTTTATTATAATAGCTTTATTTTATTTTATTTTATCCTCTTTCTTTGTTTCTTTCTATTTTTTTCTCCCTTATATTCTGAGCTGTGTGGATGAAAGGCTCTTGGTGCTCCAGCCAGGCATCAGGGCTGTGCCTCTGAGGTGGGAGAGCCAACTTCAGGACACTGGTCCACAAGAGACCTCCCAGCTCCACGTAATACCAAACGGCGAAAATCTCCCAGAGATCTCCATCTCAACATCAAGACCCAGCTTCACTCAACGACCAGCAAGCTACATTGCTGGACACACTATGCCAAACAACTAACAAGACAGGAACACGGCCCCATCCATTAGCAGAGAGGCTGCCTAAAATCATAATAAGGCCACAGACACCCCAAAACACACCACCAGACGTGGACTTGCCCACCAGAAAGACAAGATCCAACCTCATCCACCAGAACACAGGCACTAGTCCCCTCCACCAGGAAGCCTACACAACCCACTGAACCAACCTCAGCCACTGGGGACAGATACCAAAAACAACGGGAATTACGAACCTGCAGCCTGTGAAAAGGAGACCCCAAACACAGTAAGATAAGCAAAATGAGAAGACAAAAAAACACACAGCAGGTGAAGGAGCAGGGTCAAAACACACCAGACCTAACAAATGAAGAGGAAATAGGCAGTCTACCTGAAAAAGAATTCAGAATAATGAGAGTAAAGATGATCCAAAATCTTGGAAATAGAATAGACAAAATGCAAGAAACATTTAACAAGGATGTAGAAGAACTAAAGAGGAACCAAGCAACGATGAAAAACACAATAAATGAAATTAAAAATACTCTAGACGGGATCAATAGCAGAATAACTGAGGCAGAAGAACGGATAAGTGACCTGGAAGATAAAATAGTGGAAATAGCTACTGCAGAGCAGAATAAAGAAAAAAGAATGAAAAGAACTGAGGACAGTCTCAGAGACCTCTGGGACAACATTAAACGCACCAACATTCGAATTATAGGGGTCCCAGAAGAAGAAGAGAAAAAGAAAGGGACTGAGAAAATATTTGAAGAGATTAGAGTTGAAAACTTCCCTAATATGGGGAAAGGAAATAGTTAATCAAGTCCTGGAAGCACAGAGAGTCCCATACAGGATAAATCCAAGGAGAAACACGCCAAGACACATATTAATCAAACTATCAAAAATTAAATATAAAGAAAACATATTAAAAGCAGCAAGGGAAAAACAACAAATAACACACAAGGGAATCCCCATAAGGTTAACAGCTGATCTTTCAGCAGAAACTCTGCAAGCCAGAAGGGAGTGGCAGGATATACTTAAAGTCATGAAGGAGAAAAACCTACAGCCAAGATTACTGTACCCAGCAAGGATCTCATTCAGATTTGATGGAGAAATTAAAACCTTTACAGACAAGCAAAAGCTGAGAGAGTTCGGCACCACCAAACCAGCTTTACAACAGATGCTAAAGGAACTTCTCTAGGCAAGAAACACAAGAGAAGGAAAACACCTACAATAACAAACCCAAAACATTTAAGAAAATGGGAATAGGAACATACATATCAATAATTACCTTAAATGTAAATGGATTAAATGCTCCCACCAAAAGACATAGACTGGCTGAATGGATACAAAAGCAAGACCCATGTATATGCTGTCAACAAGAGACCCACTTCAGACCAGAGACACATACAGACTGAAAGTGAGGGGATGGAAAAAGATATTCCATGCAAATGGAAATCAAAAGAAAGCTGGAGTAGCAATTCTCATATCAGACAAAATAGACTTTAAAATAAAGACTATTACAAGAGACAAAGAAGGACACTATATAATGATCAAGGGATTGATCCAAGAGGAAGGTATAACAATTGTAAATATTTATGCACCCAACATAGGAGCACCTCAATACATAAGGCAAATACTAACAGCCATAAAAGGGGAAATCGACAGCAACACAATCATAGTAGGGGACTTTCACACCCCACTCTCACCAATGGACAGATCATCCAAAATGAAAATAAATAAGGAAACACAAGCTTTAAATGATACATTAAACAAGATGGACTTAATTGATATTTATAGGACATTCCACCCAAACACAACAGAATACACATTTTTCTCAAGTGCTCATGGAACATTCTCCAGGATAGATCATATCTTGGGTCACAAACCAAGCCTTGGTAAATTTAAGAAAATTGAAATCGTATCAAGTATCTTTTCCGACCACAACGCTATGAGACTAGATATCAATTACAGGAAAAGATCTGTAAAAAATACAAACACATGGAGGCTACACAATATACTACTTAATAACGAAGTGATCACTGAAGAAATCAAAGGGGAAATCAAAAAATACCTAGAAACAAATGACAATGGAGACACGACGGCCCAACACCTATGGGATGCAGCAAAAGCAGTTCTAAGAGGGAAGCTTATAGCAATACAATCTTACTTTAAGAAACAAGAAACATCTCAAATAAGCAGCCTAACATTACACCTAAAGCAATTAGAGGAAGAAGAACAAAAAACCACCAAAGTTAGCAGAAGGAAAGAAATCATAAAGATCAGATCAGAAATAAATGACAAAGAAATGAAGGGAACGATAGCAAAGGTCAATAAAACTAAAAGCTGGTTCTTTGAGAAGATAAACAAAATTGATAAACCATTAACCAGACTCATCAAGAAAAAAAGGGAGAAGACTCAAATCAATAAAATTAGAAATGCAAAAGGAGAAGTAACAACTGACACTGCAGAAATACAAAGGATCATGAGAGATTACTACAAGCAACTATATGCCAGTAAAATGGACAACCTGGAGGAAATGGACAAGTTCTTAGAAATGCACAACCTTCCGAGACTGAACCAGGAAGAAACAGAAAATATGAACAGACCAATCACAAGTACTGAAATTGAAACTGTGATTAAAACTCTTCCAACACACAAAAGCCCAGGACCATACGGATTCACAGGCAAATTCTATCAAACATTTAGAGAAGAGCTAACACCTATCCTTCTCAAACTTTTCCAAAATATAGCAGAGGGAGGAACACTCCCAAACTCATTCTACGAGGCCACCATCACCCTGATACCAAAACCAGACAAAGAAGTCACAAAAAAAGAAAACTACAGGCCAATATCACTGATGAACATAGATGCAAAAATCCTCAACAAAATACTAGCAAACAGAGTCCAACAGCACATTAAAAGGATCATACACCATGATCAAGTGGGGTTTATCCCAGGAATGCAAGGATTCTTCAAGATACGCAAATCAATCAATGTGATACACCATATTAACAAATTGAAGGAGAAAAACCAAATGATCATCTCAATAGATACAGAGAAAGCTTTTGACAAAATTCAACACCCATTTATGATAAAAACCCTCCAGAAAGTAGGCATAGAGGGAACTTTCCTCCACATAATAAAGGCCATATATGACCAATGCACAGCCAACATCATCCTCAATGGTGAAAAACTGAAACCATTTCCACTAAGATCAGGAACAGGACAAGGTTGCCCACTCTCACCACTATTGACATAGTTTTGGAAGTTTTAGCCACAGCAATCAGAGAAGACAAAGAAATAAAAGAAATCCAAATCAGAAAAGAAGAAATAGAGCTGTGACTGTTTTCAGATGACATGATACTATACATAGAGAATCCTAAAGATGTTACCAGATAACTACTAGAGCTACTCAATGAATTTGGTAAAGTAGCAGGATACAAAATTAATGCACAGAAATCACTTGCATTCCTGTACACTAATGATGAAAAATCGGAAAGTGAAATTAAGAAAACACTCCCATTTACCATGGCAACTAAAAGAATAAAATATCTAGGAATAAACCTACCCAAGGAGACAGAAGACTGGTATGAAGAAAATTATAAGACACTGATGAAAGAAATTAATGACGATACAAAGAGATGGAGCGATATACCATGTTCTTGGATTGGAAGAATCAACATTGTGAAAATGACTATACTACTCAAAGCAATCTACAGACTCAATGCAATCCCTATCAAACTACCACTGGCATTTTTCACAGACCTAGATCAAAAAATTTCACAATTGGTATGGAATCACAAAAGGCCCCAAATAGCCAAAGTAACCTTGAGAAAGAAAAACGGTGCTGGAGGAATCAGGCTCCCAGACTTCAGACTATACTCCAAAGCTACAGTAGTCAAGACAGTATGGTACTGGCACAAAAACAGAAGTATAGATGAATGGAACAGGATAGAAAGCCCAGAGATAAACCCATGTACTTATGGTCACATTATTTTTGATAAAGGAGGCAAGAATATAAAATTGAGAAAAGACGCCTCTTCAATAAGTGGTGCTGGGAAAACTGGACAGCTACATGTAAAAGAATGAAATTAGAACACTCCTTAACACCATACACAAAAATAAACTCAAAATGGATTAAAGACCTAAATGTAAGGCCAGACACTCTCAAACTCTTAGAGGAAAACATAGGCAGAACACTCTATGACATAAGTCATAGCAAGATCCTTTTTGACCCAGCTCCTAGAGAAATGGAAATAAAAGCAAAAATAAAGAAATGGGACCTAATGAAACTTACAAGCTTTTGCACAGCAAAGGAAACCATAAACAAGACCAAAAGAAAACCCTCAGAATGGGAGAAAATATTTGCAAATGAAGCAACTGACAAAGGATTAATCTCCAAAATTTACCAGCAGCTCATGCAGCTCAATTTGAAAAAAGCAAACAACCCAATCCAAAAATGGGCAGAAGACCTAAACAGACATTTCTCCAAAGAAGATATACAGATTGCCAACAAACACATGAAAGAATGCTCAACATCACTAATCATTAGAGAAATGCAAATCAAAACTACAATGTGATATCATCTCACACCGGTTAGAATGGCCATCATCAAAAAATCTCCAAACAATAAATGCTGGAGAGGGTGTGGAGAAACTGGAACCCTCATACACTGTTGGTGGGAATGTAAATTGATACAGCCACTATAGAGAACTGTATGGAGGTTCCTTAAAAATCTAAAAATAGAACTGCCATACGACCCAGCAATCCTACTACTGGGCGTATACCCTGAGAAAACCATAATTCAAAAAGAGTTATGGAGAGGTAGGGGCAAGATGGCGGAAGAGTAAGACGCGGAGATCACCTTCCTTCCCACAGATACAGTAGAAATACATCTACACGTGGAACTGCTCCTACAGAACACCCACTGAACGCTGGCAGAAGACGTCAGACCTCCCAAAAGGCAAGAAAATCCCCACGTACTTGGGTAGGGTAAAAGTAAAAAGAAATAATAGAGACAAAAGAATAGGGACGGGACCTGCACCAGTGGGAGGGAGCCGTGAAGGAGGAAAGGTGTCCACACACTAGGAGCCCCTTCGTGGGCAGAGACTGCGGGTGGCAGAGGGGGGAGCTTCGGAGCCACGGAGGAGAGCGCAGCCACAGGGGTGCGGAGGGCAAAGCGGAGAGATTCCCGCATGGAGGATCGGTGCTGAGTAGCACTCACCAGCCCGAGAGGCTTGTCTGCTCAGCCGCCGGGGCGGGCGGGGGCTGGGAGCTGAGGCTCGGGCTTCGGTGCTAGCCGGGAGGGAGTCCGGGAAATAGTCTGCAGCTGCCGAAGAGGCAAGAGACATTTTCTTGCCTCTTTGTTTCCCGGCGCGCAAGGAGAGGGGATTCAGAGCGCCGCCTAAACAAACTCCAGAGACGGGCGCGAGCCGCGGCTAACAGCGCGGACCCCAGAGACAGGCGCGAGCCGCGGTTATCAGCGTGGACCCCAGAGACGGGCAGGAGACGCTAAGGCTGCTGCTGCCGCCACCAAGAAGCCGGTGTGCAAGCACAGGTCACTCCCCACACCGCCCCTCCCGGGAGCCGGTGCAGCTCGCCACTGCCAGGCTCCCGTGATCCGGGGACAACTTCCCCGGGAGAATGCACGGCGCGCCTCAGGCTGCTGCAACGTCACACCAGCCTCTGCCACCGCAGGCTCGCCCCGCATCCGTACCCCTCCCTCCCCACAGCCTGAGTGAGCCAGAGCCCCCGAAGCAGCTGCTCCTTTAACCCCGTTCTGTCTGGGCGGGGAACGGACGCCCTCAGGCGACCTACATGCAGAGGCGGGGCCAAATCCAAAGCTGAACCCTGGGAGCTGTACGAACAAAGAAGAGAAAGGGAAATCTCTCCCAGCAGCCTCAGAAGCAGAGGATTAAAGCTCCACAAACAACTTGATGTGCCTGCATCTGTTGAGTACCTGAATAGACAACGAATCATCCCAAATTCAAGAGGGGGACTTTGGGAGCAGGATATATTATTTTTTCCCCTTTTCCTTTTTTTGTGAGTGTATATGTGTATGCTTCTGGGTGAGAATTTGTGTGTATAGCTTTGTTTCACCATTAGTCCTAGGGTTAGGTCCGTCCGTATTTTTTTTTTTTTTACTTAAAAAATTTTATTTCCTAATATATGTTTTCTTAATAATTTTTTCCTCATTTTCTATTTTTAGAAATTAAAAAAATTTTAATAAGTTTTTCCATTTTTTTACTTTAAAAAATCAAAAAATTTTTCTTAATAAATTTTTTCTTAATAATTTTTTTCTTATTTTTTATTGTAAAAAGTTAATAAATCTATTTTTAAAAATCAAAAAAAAATTTTTCTGAATACATTTACTCTTAATAATTGTTTTCTTATTTTTTATTATAATAGCTTTATTTTATTTTATTTTATCCTCTTTCTTTGTTTCTTTCTATTTTTTTCTCCCTTATATTCTGAGCTGTGTGGATGAAAGGCTCTTGGTGCTCCAGCCAGGCATCAGGGCTGTGCCTCTGAGGTGGGAGAGCCAACTTCAGGACACTGGTCCACAAGAGACCTCCCAGCTCCACGTAATACCAAACGGCGAAAATCTCCCAGAGATCTCCATCTCAACATCAAGACCCAGCTTCACTCAACGACCAGCAAGCTACATTGCTGGACACACTATGCCAAACAACTAACAAGACAGGAACACGGCCCCATCCATTAGCAGAGAGGCTGCCTAAAATCATAATAAGGCCACAGACACCCCAAAACACACCACCAGACGTGGACTTGCCCACCAGAAAGACAAGATCCAACCTCATCCACCAGAACACAGGCACTAGTCCCCTCCACCAGGAAGCCTACACAACCCACTGAACCAACCTCAGCCACTGGGGACAGATACCAAAAACAACGGGAATTACGAACCTGCAGCCTGTGAAAAGGAGACCCCAAACACAGTAAGATAAGCAAAATGAGAAGACAAAAAAACACACAGCAGGTGAAGGAGCAGGGTCAAAACACACCAGACCTAACAAATGAAGAGGAAATAGGCAGTCTACCTGAAAAAGAATTCAGAATAATGAGAGTAAAGATGATCCAAAATCTTGGAAATAGAATAGACAAAATGCAAGAAACATTTAACAAGGATGTAGAAGAACTAAAGAGGAACCAAGCAACGATGAAAAACACAATAAATGAAATTAAAAATACTCTAGACGGGATCAATAGCAGAATAACTGAGGCAGAAGAACAGATAAGTGACCTGGAAGATAAAATAGTGGAAATAGCTACTGCAGAGCAGAATAAAGAAAAAAGAATGAAAAGAACTGAGGACAGTCTCAGAGACCTCTGGGACAACATTAAACGCACCAACATTCGAATTATAGGGGTCCCAGAAGAAGAAGAGAAAAAGAAAGGGACTGAGAAAATATTTGAAGAGATTAGAGTTGAAAACTTCCCTAATATGGGGAAAGGAAATAGTTAATCAAGTCCTGGAAGCACAGAGAGTCCCATACAGGATAAATCCAAGGAGAAACACGCCAAGACACATATTAATCAAACTATCAAAAATTAAATATAAAGAAAACATATTAAAAGCAGCAAGGGAAAAACAACAAATAACACACAAGGGAATCCCCATAAGGTTAACAGCTGATCTTTCAGCAGAAACTCTGCAAGCCAGAAGGGAGTGGCAGGATATACTTAAAGTCATGAAGGAGAAAAACCTACAGCCAAGATTACTGTACCCAGCAAGGATCTCATTCAGATTTGATGGAGAAATTAAAACCTTTACAGACAAGCAAAAGCTGAGAGAGTTCGGCACCACCAAACCAGCTTTACAACAGATGCTAAAGGAACTTCTCTAGGCAAGAAACACAAGAGAAGGAAAACACCTACAATAACAAACCCAAAACATTTAAGAAAATGGGAATAGGAACATACATATCAATAATTACCTTAAATGTAAATGGATTAAATGCTCCCACCAAAAGACATAGACTGGCTGAATGGATACAAAAGCAAGACCCATGTATATGCTGTCAACAAGAGACCCACTTCAGACCAGAGACACATACAGACTGAAAGTGAGGGGATGGAAAAAGATATTCCATGCAAATGGAAATCAAAAGAAAGCTGGAGTAGCAATTCTCATATCAGACAAAATAGACTTTAAAATAAAGACTATTACAAGAGACAAAGAAGGACACTATATAATGATCAAGGGATTGATCCAAGAGGAAGGTATAACAATTGTAAATATTTATGCACCCAACATAGGAGCACCTCAATACATAAGGCAAATACTAACAGCCATAAAAGGGGAAATCGACAGCAACACAATCATAGTAGGGGACTTTCACACCCCACTCTCACCAATGGACAGATCATCCAAAATGAAAATAAATAAGGAAACACAAGCTTTAAATGATACATTAAACAAGATGGACTTAATTGATATTTATAGGACATTCCACCCAAACACAACAGAATACACATTTTTCTCAAGTGCTCATGGAACATTCTCCAGGATAGATCATATCTTGGGTCACAAACCAAGCCTTGGTAAATTTAAGAAAATTGAAATCGTATCAAGTATCTTTTCCGACCACAACGCTATGAGACTAGATATCAATTACAGGAAAAGATCTGTAAAAAATACAAACACATGGAGGCTACACAATATACTACTTAATAACGAAGTGATCACTGAAGAAATCAAAGGGGAAATCAAAAAATACCTAGAAACAAATGACAATGGAGACACGACGGCCCAACACCTATGGGATGCAGCAAAAGCAGTTCTAAGAGGGAAGCTTATAGCAATACAATCTTACTTTAAGAAACAAGAAACATCTCAAATAAGCAGCCTAACATTACACCTAAAGCAATTAGAGGAAGAAGAACAAAAAACCACCAAAGTTAGCAGAAGGAAAGAAATCATAAAGATCAGATCAGAAATAAATGACAAAGAAATGAAGGGAACGATAGCAAAGGTCAATAAAACTAAAAGCTGGTTCTTTGAGAAGATAAACAAAATTGATAAACCATTAACCAGACTCATCAAGAAAAAAAGGGAGAAGACTCAAATCAATAAAATTAGAAATGCAAAAGGAGAAGTAACAACTGACACTGCAGAAATACAAAGGATCATGAGAGATTACTACAAGCAACTATATGCCAGTAAAATGGACAACCTGGAGGAAATGGACAAGTTCTTAGAAATGCACAACCTTCCGAGACTGAACCAGGAAGAAACAGAAAATATGAACAGACCAATCACAAGTACTGAAATTGAAACTGTGATTAAAACTCTTCCAACACACAAAAGCCCAGGACCATACGGATTCACAGGCAAATTCTATCAAACATTTAGAGAAGAGCTAACACCTATCCTTCTCAAACTTTTCCAAAATATAGCAGAGGGAGGAACACTCCCAAACTCATTCTACGAGGCCACCATCACCCTGATACCAAAACCAGACAAAGAAGTCACAAAAAAAGAAAACTACAGGCCAATATCACTGATGAACATAGATGCAAAAATCCTCAACAAAATACTAGCAAACAGAGTCCAACAGCACATTAAAAGGATCATACACCATGATCAAGTGGGGTTTATCCCAGGAATGCAAGGATTCTTCAAGATACGCAAATCAATCAATGTGATACACCATATTAACAAATTGAAGGAGAAAAACCAAATGATCATCTCAATAGATACAGAGAAAGCTTTTGACAAAATTCAACACCCATTTATGATAAAAACCCTCCAGAAAGTAGGCATAGAGGGAACTTTCCTCCACATAATAAAGGCCATATATGACCAATGCACAGCCAACATCATCCTCAATGGTGAAAAACTGAAACCATTTCCACTAAGATCAGGAACAGGACAAGGTTGCCCACTCTCACCACTATTGACATAGTTTTGGAAGTTTTAGCCACAGCAATCAGAGAAGACAAAGAAATAAAAGAAATCCAAATCAGAAAAGAAGAAATAGAGCTGTGACTGTTTTCAGATGACATGATACTATACATAGAGAATCCTAAAGATGTTACCAGATAACTACTAGAGCTACTCAATGAATTTGGTAAAGTAGCAGGATACAAAATTAATGCACAGAAATCACTTGCATTCCTGTACACTAATGATGAAAAATCGGAAAGTGAAATTAAGAAAACACTCCCATTTACCATGGCAACTAAAAGAATAAAATATCTAGGAATAAACCTACCCAAGGAGACAGAAGACTGGTATGAAGAAAATTATAAGACACTGATGAAAGAAATTAATGACGATACAAAGAGATGGAGCGATATACCATGTTCTTGGATTGGAAGAATCAACATTGTGAAAATGACTATACTACTCAAAGCAATCTACAGACTCAATGCAATCCCTATCAAACTACCACTGGCATTTTTCACAGACCTAGATCAAAAAATTTCACAATTGGTATGGAATCACAAAAGGCCCCAAATAGCCAAAGTAACCTTGAGAAAGAAAAACGGTGCTGGAGGAATCAGGCTCCCAGACTTCAGACTATACTCCAAAGCTACAGTAGTCAAGACAGTATGGTACTGGCACAAAAACAGAAGTATAGATGAATGGAACAGGATAGAAAGCCCAGAGATAAACCCATGTACTTATGGTCACATTATTTTTGATAAAGGAGGCAAGAATATAAAATTGAGAAAAGACGCCTCTTCAATAAGTGGTGCTGGGAAAACTGGACAGCTACATGTAAAAGAATGAAATTAGAACACTCCTTAACACCATACACAAAAATAAACTCAAAATGGATTAAAGACCTAAATGTAAGGCCAGACACTCTCAAACTCTTAGAGGAAAACATAGGCAGAACACTCTATGACATAAGTCATAGCAAGATCCTTTTTGACCCAGCTCCTAGAGAAATGGAAATAAAAGCAAAAATAAAGAAATGGGACCTAATGAAACTTACAAGCTTTTGCACAGCAAAGGAAACCATAAACAAGACCAAAAGAAAACCCTCAGAATGGGAGAAAATATTTGCAAATGAAGCAACTGACAAAGGATTAATCTCCAAAATTTACCAGCAGCTCATGCAGCTCAATTTGAAAAAAGCAAACAACCCAATCCAAAAATGGGCAGAAGACCTAAACAGACATTTCTCCAAAGAAGATATACAGATTGCCAACAAACACATGAAAGAATGCTCAACATCACTAATCATTAGAGAAATGCAAATCAAAACTACAATGTGATATCATCTCACACCGGTTAGAATGGCCATCATCAAAAAATCTCCAAACAATAAATGCTGGAGAGGGTGTGGAGAAACTGGAACCCTCATACACTGTTGGTGGGAATGTAAATTGATACAGCCACTATAGAGAACTGTATGGAGGTTCCTTAAAAATCTAAAAATAGAACTGCCATACGACCCAGCAATCCTACTACTGGGCGTATACCCTGAGAAAACCATAATTCAAAAAGAGTTATGGAGAGGTAGGGGCAAGATGGCGGAAGAGTAAGACGCGGAGATCACCTTCCTTCCCACAGATACAGTAGAAATACATCTACACGTGGAACTGCTCCTACAGAACACCCACTGAACGCTGGCAGAAGACGTCAGACCTCCCAAAAGGCAAGAAAATCCCCACGTACTTGGGTAGGGTAAAAGTAAAAAGAAATAATAGAGACAAAAGAATAGGGACGGGACCTGCACCAGTGGGAGGGAGCCGTGAAGGAGGAAAGGTGTCCACACACTAGGAGCCCCTTCGTGGGCAGAGACTGCGGGTGGCAGAGGGGGGAGCTTCGGAGCCACGGAGGAGAGCGCAGCCACAGGGGTGCGGAGGGCAAAGCGGAGAGATTCCCGCATGGAGGATCGGTGCTGAGTAGCACTCACCAGCCCGAGAGGCTTGTCTGCTCAGCCGCCGGGGCGGGCGGGGGCTGGGAGCTGAGGCTCGGGCTTCGGTGCTAGCCGGGAGGGAGTCCGGGAAATAGTCTGCAGCTGCCGAAGAGGCAAGAGACATTTTCTTGCCTCTTTGTTTCCCGGCGCGCAAGGAGAGGGGATTCAGAGCGCCGCCTAAACAAACTCCAGAGACGGGCGCGAGCCGCGGCTAACAGCGCGGACCCCAGAGACAGGCGCGAGCCGCGGTTATCAGCGTGGACCCCAGAGACGGGCAGGAGACGCTAAGGCTGCTGCTGCCGCCACCAAGAAGCCGGTGTGCAAGCACAGGTCACTCCCCACACCGCCCCTCCCGGGAGCCGGTGCAGCTCGCCACTGCCAGGCTCCCGTGATCCGGGGACAACTTCCCCGGGAGAATGCACGGCGCGCCTCAGGCTGCTGCAACGTCACACCAGCCTCTGCCACCGCAGGCTCGCCCCGCATCCGTACCCCTCCCTCCCCACAGCCTGAGTGAGCCAGAGCCCCCGAAGCAGCTGCTCCTTTAACCCCGTTCTGTCTGGGCGGGGAACGGACGCCCTCAGGCGACCTACATGCAGAGGCGGGGCCAAATCCAAAGCTGAACCCTGGGAGCTGTACGAACAAAGAAGAGAAAGGGAAATCTCTCCCAGCAGCCTCAGAAGCAGAGGATTAAAGCTCCACAAACAACTTGATGTGCCTGCATCTGTTGAGTACCTGAATAGACAACGAATCATCCCAAATTCAAGAGGGGGACTTTGGGAGCAGGATATATTATTTTTTCCCCTTTTCCTTTTTTTGTGAGTGTATATGTGTATGCTTCTGGGTGAGAATTTGTGTGTATAGCTTTGTTTCACCATTAGTCCTAGGGTTAGGTCCGTCCGTATTTTTTTTTTTTTTACTTAAAAAATTTTATTTCCTAATATATGTTTTCTTAATAATTTTTTCCTCATTTTCTATTTTTAGAAATTAAAAAAATTTTAATAAGTTTTTCCATTTTTTTACTTTAAAAAATCAAAAAATTTTTCTTAATAAATTTTTTCTTAATAATTTTTTTCTTATTTTTTATTGTAAAAAGTTAATAAATCTATTTTTAAAAATCAAAAAAAAATTTTTCTGAATACATTTACTCTTAATAATTGTTTTCTTATTTTTTATTATAATAGCTTTATTTTATTTTATTTTATCCTCTTTCTTTGTTTCTTTCTATTTTTTTCTCCCTTATATTCTGAGCTGTGTGGATGAAAGGCTCTTGGTGCTCCAGCCAGGCATCAGGGCTGTGCCTCTGAGGTGGGAGAGCCAACTTCAGGACACTGGTCCACAAGAGACCTCCCAGCTCCACGTAATACCAAACGGCGAAAATCTCCCAGAGATCTCCATCTCAACATCAAGACCCAGCTTCACTCAACGACCAGCAAGCTACATTGCTGGACACACTATGCCAAACAACTAACAAGACAGGAACACGGCCCCATCCATTAGCAGAGAGGCTGCCTAAAATCATAATAAGGCCACAGACACCCCAAAACACACCACCAGACGTGGACTTGCCCACCAGAAAGACAAGATCCAACCTCATCCACCAGAACACAGGCACTAGTCCCCTCCACCAGGAAGCCTACACAACCCACTGAACCAACCTCAGCCACTGGGGACAGATACCAAAAACAACGGGAATTACGAACCTGCAGCCTGTGAAAAGGAGACCCCAAACACAGTAAGATAAGCAAAATGAGAAGACAAAAAAACACACAGCAGGTGAAGGAGCAGGGTCAAAACACACCAGACCTAACAAATGAAGAGGAAATAGGCAGTCTACCTGAAAAAGAATTCAGAATAATGAGAGTAAAGATGATCCAAAATCTTGGAAATAGAATAGACAAAATGCAAGAAACATTTAACAAGGATGTAGAAGAACTAAAGAGGAACCAAGCAACGATGAAAAACACAATAAATGAAATTAAAAATACTCTAGACGGGATCAATAGCAGAATAACTGAGGCAGAAGAACGGATAAGTGACCTGGAAGATAAAATAGTGGAAATAGCTACTGCAGAGCAGAATAAAGAAAAAAGAATGAAAAGAACTGAGGACAGTCTCAGAGACCTCTGGGACAACATTAAACGCACCAACATTCGAATTATAGGGGTCCCAGAAGAAGAAGAGAAAAAGAAAGGGACTGAGAAAATATTTGAAGAGATTAGAGTTGAAAACTTCCCTAATATGGGGAAAGGAAATAGTTAATCAAGTCCTGGAAGCACAGAGAGTCCCATACAGGATAAATCCAAGGAGAAACACGCCAAGACACATATTAATCAAACTATCAAAAATTAAATATAAAGAAAACATATTAAAAGCAGCAAGGGAAAAACAACAAATAACACACAAGGGAATCCCCATAAGGTTAACAGCTGATCTTTCAGCAGAAACTCTGCAAGCCAGAAGGGAGTGGCAGGATATACTTAAAGTCATGAAGGAGAAAAACCGACAGCCAAGATTACTGTACCCAGCAAGGATCTCATTCAGATTTGATGGAGAAATTAAAACCTTTACAGACAAGCAAAAGCTGAGAGAGTTCGGCACCACCAAACCAGCTTTACAACAGATGCTAAAGGAACTTCTCTAGGCAAGAAACACAAGAGAAGGAAAACACCTACAATAACAAACCCAAAACATTTAAGAAAATGGGAATAGGAACATACATATCAATAATTACCTTAAATGTAAATGGATTAAATGCTCCCACCAAAAGACATAGACTGGCTGAATGGATACAAAAGCAAGACCCATGTATATGCTGTCAACAAGAGACCCACTTCAGACCAGAGACACATACAGACTGAAAGTGAGGGGATGGAAAAAGATATTCCATGCAAATGGAAATCAAAAGAAAGCTGGAGTAGCAATTCTCATATCAGACAAAATAGACTTTAAAATAAAGACTATTACAAGAGACAAAGAAGGACACTATATAATGATCAAGGGATTGATCCAAGAGGAAGGTATAACAATTGTAAATATTTATGCACCCAACATAGGAGCACCTCAATACATAAGGCAAATACTAACAGCCATAAAAGGGGAAATCGACAGCAACACAATCATAGTAGGGGACTTTCACACCCCACTCTCACCAATGGACAGATCATCCAAAATGAAAATAAATAAGGAAACACAAGCTTTAAATGATACATTAAACAAGATGGACTTAATTGATATTTATAGGACATTCCACCCAAACACAACAGAATACACATTTTTCTCAAGTGCTCATGGAACATTCTCCAGGATAGATCATATCTTGGGTCACAAACCAAGCCTTGGTAAATTTAAGAAAATTGAAATCGTATCAAGTATCTTTTCCGACCACAACGCTATGAGACTAGATATCAATTACAGGAAAAGATCTGTAAAAAATACAAACACATGGAGGCTACACAATATACTACTTAATAACGAAGTGATCACTGAAGAAATCAAAGGGGAAATCAAAAAATACCTAGAAACAAATGACAATGGAGACACGACGGCCCAACACCTATGGGATGCAGCAAAAGCAGTTCTAAGAGGGAAGCTTATAGCAATACAATCTTACTTTAAGAAACAAGAAACATCTCAAATAAGCAGCCTAACATTACACCTAAAGCAATTAGAGGAAGAAGAACAAAAAACCACCAAAGTTAGCAGAAGGAAAGAAATCATAAAGATCAGATCAGAAATAAATGACAAAGAAATGAAGGGAACGATAGCAAAGGTCAATAAAACTAAAAGCTGGTTCTTTGAGAAGATAAACAAAATTGATAAGCCATTAACCAGACTCATCAAGAAAAAAAGGGAGAAGACTCAAATCAATAAAATTAGAAATGCAAAAGGAGAAGTAACAACTGACACTGCAGAAATACAAAGGATCATGAGAGATTACTACAAGCAACTATATGCCAGTAAAATGGACAACCTGGAGGAAATGGACAAGTTCTTAGAAATGCACAACCTTCCGAGACTGAACCAGGAAGAAACAGAAAATATGAACAGGCCAATCACAAGTACTGAAATTGAAACTGTGATTAAAACTCTTCCAACACACAAAAGCCCAGGACCATACGGATTCACAGGCAAATTCTATCAAACATTTAGAGAAGAGCTAACACCTATCCTTCTCAAACTTTTCCAAAATATAGCAGAGGGAGGAACACTCCCAAACTCATTCTACGAGGCCACCATCACCCTGATACCAAAACCAGACAAAGAAGTCACAAAAAAAGAAAACTACAGGCCAATATCACTGATGAACATAGATGCAAAAATCCTCAACAAAATACTAGCAAACAGAGTCCAACAGCACATTAAAAGGATCATACACCATGATCAAGTGGGGTTTATCCCAGGAATGCAAGGATTCTTCAAGATACGCAAATCAATCAATGTGATACACCATATTAACAAATTGAAGGAGAAAAACCAAATGATCATCTCAATAGATACAGAGAAAGCTTTTGACAAAATTCAACACCCATTTATGATAAAAACCCTCCAGAAAGTAGGCATAGAGGGAACTTTCCTCCACATAATAAAGGCCATATATGACCAATGCACAGCCAACATCATCCTCAATGGTGAAAAACTGAAACCATTTCCACTAAGATCAGGAACAGGACAAGGTTGCCCACTCTCACCACTATTGACATAGTTTTGGAAGTTTTAGCCACAGCAATCAGAGAAGACAAAGAAATAAAAGAAATCCAAATCAGAAAAGAAGAAATAGAGCTGTGACTGTTTTCAGATGACATGATACTATACATAGAGAATCCTAAAGATGTTACCAGATAACTACTAGAGCTACTCAATGAATTTGGTAAAGTAGCAGGATACAAAATTAATGCACAGAAATCACTTGCATTCCTGTACACTAATGATGAAAAATCGGAAAGTGAAATTAAGAAAACACTCCCATTTACCATGGCAACTAAAAGAATAAAATATCTAGGAATAAACCTACCCAAGGAGACAGAAGACTGGTATGAAGAAAATTATAAGACACTGATGAAAGAAATTAATGACGATACAAAGAGATGGAGCGATATACCATGTTCTTGGATTGGAAGAATCAACATTGTGAAAATGACTATACTACTCAAAGCAATCTACAGACTCAATGCAATCCCTATCAAACTACCACTGGCATTTTTCACAGACCTAGATCAAAAAATTTCACAATTGGTATGGAATCACAAAAGGCCCCAAATAGCCAAAGTAACCTTGAGAAAGAAAAACGGTGCTGGAGGAATCAGGCTCCCAGACTTCAGACTATACTCCAAAGCTACAGTAGTCAAGACAGTATGGTACTGGCACAAAAACAGAAGTATAGATGAATGGAACAGGATAGAAAGCCCAGAGATAAACCCATGTACTTATGGTCACATTATTTTTGATAAAGGAGGCAAGAATATAAAATTGAGAAAAGACGCCTCTTCAATAAGTGGTGCTGGGAAAACTGGACAGCTACATGTAAAAGAATGAAATTAGAACACTCCTTAACACCATACACAAAAATAAACTCAAAATGGATTAAAGACCTAAATGTAAGGCCAGACACTCTCAAACTCTTAGAGGAAAACATAGGCAGAACACTCTATGACATAAGTCATAGCAAGATCCTTTTTGACCCAGCTCCTAGAGAAATGGAAATAAAAGCAAAAATAAAGAAATGGGACCTAATGAAACTTACAAGCTTTTGCACAGCAAAGGAAACCATAAACAAGACCAAAAGAAAACCCTCAGAATGGGAGAAAATATTTGCAAATGAAGCAACTGACAAAGGATTAATCTCCAAAATTTACCAGCAGCTCATGCAGCTCAATTTGAAAAAAGCAAACAACCCAATCCAAAAATGGGCAGAAGACCTAAACAGACATTTCTCCAAAGAAGATATACAGATTGCCAACAAACACATGAAAGAATGCTCAACATCACTAATCATTAGAGAAATGCAAATCAAAACTACAATGTGATATCATCTCACACCGGTTAGAATGGCCATCATCAAAAAATCTCCAAACAATAAATGCTGGAGAGGGTGTGGAGAAACTGGAACCCTCATACACTGTTGGTGGGAATGTAAATTGATACAGCCACTATAGAGAACTGTATGGAGGTTCCTTAAAAATCTAAAAATAGAACTGCCATACGACCCAGCAATCCTACTACTGGGCGTATACCCTGAGAAAACCATAATTCAAAAAGAGTTATGGAGAGGTAGGGGCAAGATGGCGGAAGAGTAAGACGCGGAGATCACCTTCCTTCCCACAGATACAGTAGAAATACATCTACACGTGGAACTGCTCCTACAGAACACCCACTGAACGCTGGCAGAAGACGTCAGACCTCCCAAAAGGCAAGAAAATCCCCACGTACTTGGGTAGGGTAAAAGTAAAAAGAAATAATAGAGACAAAAGAATAGGGACGGGACCTGCACCAGTGGGAGGGAGCCGTGAAGGAGGAAAGGTGTCCACACACTAGGAGCCCCTTCGTGGGCAGAGACTGCGGGTGGCAGAGGGGGGAGCTTCGGAGCCACGGAGGAGAGCGCAGCCACAGGGGTGCGGAGGGCAAAGCGGAGAGATTCCCGCATGGAGGATCGGTGCTGAGTAGCACTCACCAGCCCGAGAGGCTTGTCTGCTCAGCCGCCGGGGCGGGCGGGGGCTGGGAGCTGAGGCTCGGGCTTCGGTGCTAGCCGGGAGGGAGTCCGGGAAATAGTCTGCAGCTGCCGAAGAGGCAAGAGACATTTTCTTGCCTCTTTGTTTCCCGGCGCGCAAGGAGAGGGGATTCAGAGCGCCGCCTAAACAAACTCCAGAGACGGGCGCGAGCCGCGGCTAACAGCGCGGACCCCAGAGACAGGCGCGAGCCGCGGTTATCAGCGTGGACCCCAGAGACGGGCAGGAGACGCTAAGGCTGCTGCTGCCGCCACCAAGAAGCCGGTGTGCAAGCACAGGTCACTCCCCACACCGCCCCTCCCGGGAGCCGGTGCAGCTCGCCACTGCCAGGCTCCCGTGATCCGGGGACAACTTCCCCGGGAGAATGCACGGCGCGCCTCAGGCTGCTGCAACGTCACACCAGCCTCTGCCACCGCAGGCTCGCCCCGCATCCGTACCCCTCCCTCCCCACAGCCTGAGTGAGCCAGAGCCCCCGAAGCAGCTGCTCCTTTAACCCCGTTCTGTCTGGGCGGGGAACGGACGCCCTCAGGCGACCTACATGCAGAGGCGGGGCCAAATCCAAAGCTGAACCCTGGGAGCTGTACGAACAAAGAAGAGAAAGGGAAATCTCTCCCAGCAGCCTCAGAAGCAGAGGATTAAAGCTCCACAAACAACTTGATGTGCCTGCATCTGTTGAGTACCTGAATAGACAACGAATCATCCCAAATTCAAGAGGGGGACTTTGGGAGCAGGATATATTATTTTTTCCCCTTTTCCTTTTTTTGTGAGTGTATATGTGTATGCTTCTGGGTGAGAATTTGTGTGTATAGCTTTGTTTCACCATTAGTCCTAGGGTTAGGTCCGTCCGTATTTTTTTTTTTTTACTTAAAAAATTTTTTTTCCTAATATATGTTTTCTTAATAATTTTTTCCTCATTTTCTATTTTTAGAAATTAAAAAAATTTTAATAAGTTTTTCCATTTTTTTACTTTAAAAAATCAAAAAATTTTTCTTAATAAATTTTTTCTTAATAATTTTTTTCTTATTTTTTATTGTAAAAAGTTAATAAATCTATTTTTAAAAATCAAAAAAAAATTTTTCTGAATACATTTACTCTTAATAATTGTTTTCTTATTTTTTATTATAATAGCTTTATTTTATTTTATTTTATCCTCTTTCTTTGTTTCTTTCTATTTTTTCTCCCTTATATTCTGAGCTGTGTGGATGAAAGGCTCTTGGTGCTCCAGCCAGGCATCAGGGCTGTGCCTCTGAGGTGGGAGAGCCAACTTCAGGACACTGGTCCACAAGAGACCTCCCAGCTCCACGTAATACCAAACGGCGAAAATCTCCCAGAGATCTCCATCTCAACATCAAGACCCAGCTTCACTCAACGACCAGCAAGCTACATTGCTGGACACACTATGCCAAACAACTAACAAGACAGGAACACGGCCCCATCCATTAGCAGAGAGGCTGCCTAAAATCATAATAAGGCCACAGACACCCCAAAACACACCACCAGACGTGGACTTGCCCACCAGAAAGACAAGATCCAACCTCATCCACCAGAACACAGGCACTAGTCCCCTCCACCAGGAAGCCTACACAACCCACTGAACCAACCTCAGCCACTGGGGACAGATACCAAAAACAACGGGAATTACGAACCTGCAGCCTGTGAAAAGGAGACCCCAAACACAGTAAGATAAGCAAAATGAGAAGACAAAAAAACACACAGCAGGTGAAGGAGCAGGGTCAAAACACACCAGACCTAACAAATGAAGAGGAAATAGGCAGTCTACCTGAAAAAGAATTCAGAATAATGAGAGTAAAGATGATCCAAAATCTTGGAAATAGAATAGACAAAATGCAAGAAACATTTAACAAGGATGTAGAAGAACTAAAGAGGAACCAAGCAACGATGAAAAACACAATAAATGAAATTAAAAATACTCTAGACGGGATCAATAGCAGAATAACTGAGGCAGAAGAACGGATAAGTGACCTGGAAGATAAAATAGTGGAAATAGCTACTGCAGAGCAGAATAAAGAAAAAAGAATGAAAAGAACTGAGGACAGTCTCAGAGACCTCTGGGACAACATTAAACGCACCAACATTCGAATTATAGGGGTCCCAGAAGAAGAAGAGAAAAAGAAAGGGACTGAGAAAATATTTGAAGAGATTAGAGTTGAAAACTTCCCTAATATGGGGAAAGGAAATAGTTAATCAAGTCCTGGAAGCACAGAGAGTCCCATACAGGATAAATCCAAGGAGAAACACGCCAAGACACATATTAATCAAACTATCAAAAATTAAATATAAAGAAAACATATTAAAAGCAGCAAGGGAAAAACAACAAATAACACACAAGGGAATCCCCATAAGGTTAACAGCTGATCTTTCAGCAGAAACTCTGCAAGCCAGAAGGGAGTGGCAGGATATACTTAAAGTCATGAAGGAGAAAAACCTACAGCCAAGATTACTGTACCCAGCAAGGATCTCATTCAGATTTGATGGAGAAATTAAAACCTTTACAGACAAGCAAAAGCTGAGAGAGTTCGGCACCACCAAACCAGCTTTACAACAGATGCTAAAGGAACTTCTCTAGGCAAGAAACACAAGAGAAGGAAAACACCTACAATAACAAACCCAAAACATTTAAGAAAATGGGAATAGGAACATACATATCAATAATTACCTTAAATGTAAATGGATTAAATGCTCCCACCAAAAGACATAGACTGGCTGAATGGATACAAAAGCAAGACCCATGTATATGCTGTCAACAAGAGACCCACTTCAGACCAGAGACACATACAGACTGAAAGTGAGGGGATGGAAAAAGATATTCCATGCAAATGGAAATCAAAAGAAAGCTGGAGTAGCAATTCTCATATCAGACAAAATAGACTTTAAAATAAAGACTATTACAAGAGACAAAGAAGGACACTATATAATGATCAAGGGATTGATCCAAGAGGAAGGTATAACAATTGTAAATATTTATGCACCCAACATAGGAGCACCTCAATACATAAGGCAAATACTAACAGCCATAAAAGGGGAAATCGACAGCAACACAATCATAGTAGGGGACTTTCACACCCCACTCTCACCAATGGACAGATCATCCAAAATGAAAATAAATAAGGAAACACAAGCTTTAAATGATACATTAAACAAGATGGACTTAATTGATATTTATAGGACATTCCACCCAAACACAACAGAATACACATTTTTCTCAAGTGCTCATGGAACATTCTCCAGGATAGATCATATCTTGGGTCACAAACCAAGCCTTGGTAAATTTAAGAAAATTGAAATCGTATCAAGTATCTTTTCCGACCACAACGCTATGAGACTAGATATCAATTACAGGAAAAGATCTGTAAAAAATACAAACACATGGAGGCTACACAATATACTACTTAATAACGAAGTGATCACTGAAGAAATCAAAGGGGAAATCAAAAAATACCTAGAAACAAATGACAATGGAGACACGACGGCCCAACACCTATGGGATGCAGCAAAAGCAGTTCTAAGAGGGAAGCTTATAGCAATACAATCTTACTTTAAGAAACAAGAAACATCTCAAATAAGCAGCCTAACATTACACCTAAAGCAATTAGAGGAAGAAGAACAAAAAACCACCAAAGTTAGCAGAAGGAAAGAAATCATAAAGATCAGATCAGAAATAAATGACAAAGAAATGAAGGGAACGATAGCAAAGGTCAATAAAACTAAAAGCTGGTTCTTTGAGAAGATAAACAAAATTGATAAACCATTAACCAGACTCATCAAGAAAAAAAGGGAGAAGACTCAAATCAATAAAATTAGAAATGCAAAAGGAGAAGTAACAACTGACACTGCAGAAATACAAAGGATCATGAGAGATTACTACAAGCAACTATATGCCAGTAAAATGGACAACCTGGAGGAAATGGACAAGTTCTTAGAAATGCACAACCTTCCGAGACTGAACCAGGAAGAAACAGAAAATATGAACAGACCAATCACAAGTACTGAAATTGAAACTGTGATTAAAACTCTTCCAACACACAAAAGCCCAGGACCATACGGATTCACAGGCAAATTCTATCAAACATTTAGAGAAGAGCTAACACCTATCCTTCTCAAACTTTTCCAAAATATAGCAGAGGGAGGAACACTCCCAAACTCATTCTACGAGGCCACCATCACCCTGATACCAAAACCAGACAAAGAAGTCACAAAAAAAGAAAACTACAGGCCAATATCACTGATGAACATAGATGCAAAAATCCTCAACAAAATACTAGCAAACAGAGTCCAACAGCACATTAAAAGGATCATACACCATGATCAAGTGGGGTTTATCCCAGGAATGCAAGGATTCTTCAAGATACGCAAATCAATCAATGTGATACACCATATTAACAAATTGAAGGAGAAAAACCAAATGATCATCTCAATAGATACAGAGAAAGCTTTTGACAAAATTCAACACCCATTTATGATAAAAACCCTCCAGAAAGTAGGCATAGAGGGAACTTTCCTCCACATAATAAAGGCCATATATGACCAATGCACAGCCAACATCATCCTCAATGGTGAAAAACTGAAACCATTTCCACTAAGATCAGGAACAGGACAAGGTTGCCCACTCTCACCACTATTGACATAGTTTTGGAAGTTTTAGCCACAGCAATCAGAGAAGACAAAGAAATAAAAGAAATCCAAATCAGAAAAGAAGAAATAGAGCTGTGACTGTTTTCAGATGACATGATACTATACATAGAGAATCCTAAAGATGTTACCAGATAACTACTAGAGCTACTCAATGAATTTGGTAAAGTAGCAGGATACAAAATTAATGCACAGAAATCACTTGCATTCCTGTACACTAATGATGAAAAATCGGAAAGTGAAATTAAGAAAACACTCCCATTTACCATGGCAACTAAAAGAATAAAATATCTAGGAATAAACCTACCCAAGGAGACAGAAGACTGGTATGAAGAAAATTATAAGACACTGATGAAAGAAATTAATGACGATACAAAGAGATGGAGCGATATACCATGTTCTTGGATTGGAAGAATCAACATTGTGAAAATGACTATACTACTCAAAGCAATCTACAGACTCAATGCAATCCCTATCAAACTACCACTGGCATTTTTCACAGACCTAGATCAAAAAATTTCACAATTGGTATGGAATCACAAAAGGCCCCAAATAGCCAAAGTAACCTTGAGAAAGAAAAACGGTGCTGGAGGAATCAGGCTCCCAGACTTCAGACTATACTCCAAAGCTACAGTAGTCAAGACAGTATGGTACTGGCACAAAAACAGAAGTATAGATGAATGGAACAGGATAGAAAGCCCAGAGATAAACCCATGTACTTATGGTCACATTATTTTTGATAAAGGAGGCAAGAATATAAAATTGAGAAAAGACGCCTCTTCAATAAGTGGTGCTGGGAAAACTGGACAGCTACATGTAAAAGAATGAAATTAGAACACTCCTTAACACCATACACAAAAATAAACTCAAAATGGATTAAAGACCTAAATGTAAGGCCAGACACTCTCAAACTCTTAGAGGAAAACATAGGCAGAACACTCTATGACATAAGTCATAGCAAGATCCTTTTTGACCCAGCTCCTAGAGAAATGGAAATAAAAGCAAAAATAAAGAAATGGGACCTAATGAAACTTACAAGCTTTTGCACAGCAAAGGAAACCATAAACAAGACCAAAAGAAAACCCTCAGAATGGGAGAAAATATTTGCAAATGAAGCAACTGACAAAGGATTAATCTCCAAAATTTACCAGCAGCTCATGCAGCTCAATTTGAAAAAAGCAAACAACCCAATCCAAAAATGGGCAGAAGACCTAAACAGACATTTCTCCAAAGAAGATATACAGATTGCCAACAAACACATGAAAGAATGCTCAACATCACTAATCATTAGAGAAATGCAAATCAAAACTACAATGTGATATCATCTCACACCGGTTAGAATGGCCATCATCAAAAAATCTCCAAACAATAAATGCTGGAGAGGGTGTGGAGAAACTGGAACCCTCATACACTGTTGGTGGGAATGTAAATTGATACAGCCACTATAGAGAACTGTATGGAGGTTCCTTAAAAATCTAAAAATAGAACTGCCATACGACCCAGCAATCCTACTACTGGGCGTATACCCTGAGAAAACCATAATTCAAAAAGAGTTATGGAGAGGTAGGGGCAAGATGGCGGAAGAGTAAGACGCGGAGATCACCTTCCTTCCCACAGATACAGTAGAAATACATCTACACGTGGAACTGCTCCTACAGAACACCCACTGAACGCTGGCAGAAGACGTCAGACCTCCCAAAAGGCAAGAAAATCCCCACGTACTTGGGTAGGGTAAAAGTAAAAAGAAATAATAGAGACAAAAGAATAGGGACGGGACCTGCACCAGTGGGAGGGAGCCGTGAAGGAGGAAAGGTGTCCACACACTAGGAGCCCCTTCGTGGGCAGAGACTGCGGGTGGCAGAGGGGGGAGCTTCGGAGCCACGGAGGAGAGCGCAGCCACAGGGGTGCGGAGGGCAAAGCGGAGAGATTCCCGCATGGAGGATCGGTGCTGAGTAGCACTCACCAGCCCGAGAGGCTTGTCTGCTCAGCCGCCGGGGCGGGCGGGGGCTGGGAGCTGAGGCTCGGGCTTCGGTGCTAGCCGGGAGGGAGTCCGGGAAATAGTCTGCAGCTGCCGAAGAGGCAAGAGACATTTTCTTGCCTCTTTGTTTCCCGGCGCGCAAGGAGAGGGGATTCAGAGCGCCGCCTAAACAAACTCCAGAGACGGGCGCGAGCCGCGGCTAACAGCGCGGACCCCAGAGACAGGCGCGAGCCGCGGTTATCAGCGTGGACCCCAGAGACGGGCAGGAGACGCTAAGGCTGCTGCTGCCGCCACCAAGAAGCCGGTGTGCAAGCACAGGTCACTCCCCACACCGCCCCTCCCGGGAGCCGGTGCAGCTCGCCACTGCCAGGCTCCCGTGATCCGGGGACAACTTCCCCGGGAGAATGCACGGCGCGCCTCAGGCTGCTGCAACGTCACACCAGCCTCTGCCACCGCAGGCTCGCCCCGCATCCGTACCCCTCCCTCCCCACAGCCTGAGTGAGCCAGAGCCCCCGAAGCAGCTGCTCCTTTAACCCCGTTCTGTCTGGGCGGGGAACGGACGCCCTCAGGCGACCTACATGCAGAGGCGGGGCCAAATCCAAAGCTGAACCCTGGGAGCTGTACGAACAAAGAAGAGAAAGGGAAATCTCTCCCAGCAGCCTCAGAAGCAGAGGATTAAAGCTCCACAAACAACTTGATGTGCCTGCATCTGTTGAGTACCTGAATAGACAACGAATCATCCCAAATTCAAGAGGGGGACTTTGGGAGCAGGATATATTATTTTTTCCCCTTTTCCTTTTTTTGTGAGTGTATATGTGTATGCTTCTGGGTGAGAATTTGTGTGTATAGCTTTGTTTCACCATTAGTCCTAGGGTTAGGTCCGTCCGTATTTTTTTTTTTTTTACTTAAAAAATTTTTTTTCCTAATATATGTTTTCTTAATAATTTTTTCCTCATTTTCTATTTTTAGAAATTAAAAAAATTTTAATAAGTTTTTCCATTTTTTTACTTTAAAAAATCAAAAAATTTTTCTTAATAAATTTTTTCTTAATAATTTTTTTCTTATTTTTTATTGTAAAAAGTTAATAAATCTATTTTTAAAAATCAAAAAAAAATTTTTCTGAATACATTTACTCTTAATAATTGTTTTCTTATTTTTTATTATAATAGCTTTATTTTATTTTATTTTATCCTCTTTCTTTGTTTCTTTCTATTTTTTCTCCCTTATATTCTGAGCTGTGTGGATGAAAGGCTCTTGGTGCTCCAGCCAGGCATCAGGGCTGTGCCTCTGAGGTGGGAGAGCCAACTTCAGGACACTGGTCCACAAGAGACCTCCCAGCTCCACGTAATACCAAACGGCGAAAATCTCCCAGAGATCTCCATCTCAACATCAAGACCCAGCTTCACTCAACGACCAGCAAGCTACATTGCTGGACACACTATGCCAAACAACTAACAAGACAGGAACACGGCCCCATCCATTAGCAGAGAGGCTGCCTAAAATCATAATAAGGCCACAGACACCCCAAAACACACCACCAGACGTGGACTTGCCCACCAGAAAGACAAGATCCAACCTCATCCACCAGAACACAGGCACTAGTCCCCTCCACCAGGAAGCCTACACAACCCACTGAACCAACCTCAGCCACTGGGGACAGATACCAAAAACAACGGGAATTACGAACCTGCAGCCTGTGAAAAGGAGACCCCAAACACAGTAAGATAAGCAAAATGAGAAGACAAAAAAACACACAGCAGGTGAAGGAGCAGGGTCAAAACACACCAGACCTAACAAATGAAGAGGAAATAGGCAGTCTACCTGAAAAAGAATTCAGAATAATGAGAGTAAAGATGATCCAAAATCTTGGAAATAGAATAGACAAAATGCAAGAAACATTTAACAAGGATGTAGAAGAACTAAAGAGGAACCAAGCAACGATGAAAAACACAATAAATGAAATTAAAAATACTCTAGACGGGATCAATAGCAGAATAACTGAGGCAGAAGAACGGATAAGTGACCTGGAAGATAAAATAGTGGAAATAGCTACTGCAGAGCAGAATAAAGAAAAAAGAATGAAAAGAACTGAGGACAGTCTCAGAGACCTCTGGGACAACATTAAACGCACCAACATTCGAATTATAGGGGTCCCAGAAGAAGAAGAGAAAAAGAAAGGGACTGAGAAAATATTTGAAGAGATTAGAGTTGAAAACTTCCCTAATATGGGGAAAGGAAATAGTTAATCAAGTCCTGGAAGCACAGAGAGTCCCATACAGGATAAATCCAAGGAGAAACACGCCAAGACACATATTAATCAAACTATCAAAAATTAAATATAAAGAAAACATATTAAAAGCAGCAAGGGAAAAACAACAAATAACACACAAGGGAATCCCCATAAGGTTAAGAGCTGATCTTTCAGCAGAAACTCTGCAAGCCAGAAGGGAGTGGCAGGATATACTTAAAGTCATGAAGGAGAAAAACCGACAGCCAAGATTACTGTACCCAGCAAGGATCTCATTCAGATTTGATGGAGAAATTAAAACCTTTACAGACAAGCAAAAGCTGAGAGAGTTCGGCACCACCAAACCAGCTTTACAACAGATGCTAAAGGAACTTCTCTAGGCAAGAAACACAAGAGAAGGAAAACACCTACAATAACAAACCCAAAACATTTAAGAAAATGGGAATAGGAACATACATATCAATAATTACCTTAAATGTAAATGGATTAAATGCTCCCACCAAAAGACATAGACTGGCTGAATGGATACAAAAGCAAGACCCATGTATATGCTGTCAACAAGAGACCCACTTCAGACCAGAGACACATACAGACTGAAAGTGAGGGGATGGAAAAAGATATTCCATGCAAATGGAAATCAAAAGAAAGCTGGAGTAGCAATTCTCATATCAGACAAAATAGACTTTAAAATAAAGACTATTACAAGAGACAAAGAAGGACACTATATAATGATCAAGGGATTGATCCAAGAGGAAGGTATAACAATTGTAAATATTTATGCACCCAACATAGGAGCACCTCAATACATAAGGCAAATACTAACAGCCATAAAAGGGGAAATCGACAGCAACACAATCATAGTAGGGGACTTTCACACCCCACTCTCACCAATGGACAGATCATCCAAAATGAAAATAAATAAGGAAACACAAGCTTTAAATGATACATTAAACAAGATGGACTTAATTGATATTTATAGGACATTCCACCCAAACACAACAGAATACACATTTTTCTCAAGTGCTCATGGAACATTCTCCAGGATAGATCATATCTTGGGTCACAAACCAAGCCTTGGTAAATTTAAGAAAATTGAAATCGTATCAAGTATCTTTTCCGACCACAACGCTATGAGACTAGATATCAATTACAGGAAAAGATCTGTAAAAAATACAAACACATGGAGGCTACACAATATACTACTTAATAACGAAGTGATCACTGAAGAAATCAAAGGGGAAATCAAAAAATACCTAGAAACAAATGACAATGGAGACACGACGGCCCAACACCTATGGGATGCAGCAAAAGCAGTTCTAAGAGGGAAGCTTATAGCAATACAATCTTACTTTAAGAAACAAGAAACATCTCAAATAAGCAGCCTAACATTACACCTAAAGCAATTAGAGGAAGAAGAACAAAAAACCACCAAAGTTAGCAGAAGGAAAGAAATCATAAAGATCAGATCAGAAATAAATGACAAAGAAATGAAGGGAACGATAGCAAAGGTCAATAAAACTAAAAGCTGGTTCTTTGAGAAGATAAACAAAATTGATAAACCATTAACCAGACTCATCAAGAAAAAAAGGGAGAAGACTCAAATCAATAAAATTAGAAATGCAAAAGGAGAAGTAACAACTGACACTGCAGAAATACAAAGGATCATGAGAGATTACTACAAGCAACTATATGCCAGTAAAATGGACAACCTGGAGGAAATGGACAAGTTCTTAGAAATGCACAACCTTCCGAGACTGAACCAGGAAGAAACAGAAAATATGAACAGGCCAATCACAAGTACTGAAATTGAAACTGTGATTAAAACTCTTCCAACACACAAAAGCCCAGGACCATACGGATTCACAGGCAAATTCTATCAAACATTTAGAGAAGAGCTAACACCTATCCTTCTCAAACTTTTCCAAAATATAGCAGAGGGAGGAACACTCCCAAACTCATTCTACGAGGCCACCATCACCCTGATACCAAAACCAGACAAAGAAGTCACAAAAAAAGAAAACTACAGGCCAATATCACTGATGAACATAGATGCAAAAATCCTCAACAAAATACTAGCAAACAGAGTCCAACAGCACATTAAAAGGATCATACACCATGATCAAGTGGGGTTTATCCCAGGAATGCAAGGATTCTTCAAGATACGCAAATCAATCAATGTGATACACCATATTAACAAATTGAAGGAGAAAAACCAAATGATCATCTCAATAGATACAGAGAAAGCTTTTGACAAAATTCAACACCCATTTATGATAAAAACCCTCCAGAAAGTAGGCATAGAGGGAACTTTCCTCCACATAATAAAGGCCATATATGACCAATGCACAGCCAACATCATCCTCAATGGTGAAAAACTGAAACCATTTCCACTAAGATCAGGAACAGGACAAGGTTGCCCACTCTCACCACTATTGACATAGTTTTGGAAGTTTTAGCCACAGCAATCAGAGAAGACAAAGAAATAAAAGAAATCCAAATCAGAAAAGAAGAAATAGAGCTGTGACTGTTTTCAGATGACATGATACTATACATAGAGAATCCTAAAGATGTTACCAGATAACTACTAGAGCTACTCAATGAATTTGGTAAAGTAGCAGGATACAAAATTAATGCACAGAAATCACTTGCATTCCTGTACACTAATGATGAAAAATCGGAAAGTGAAATTAAGAAAACACTCCCATTTACCATGGCAACTAAAAGAATAAAATATCTAGGAATAAACCTACCCAAGGAGACAGAAGACTGGTATGAAGAAAATTATAAGACACTGATGAAAGAAATTAATGACGATACAAAGAGATGGAGCGATATACCATGTTCTTGGATTGGAAGAATCAACATTGTGAAAATGACTATACTACTCAAAGCAATCTACAGACTCAATGCAATCCCTATCAAACTACCACTGGCATTTTTCACAGACCTAGATCAAAAAATTTCACAATTGGTATGGAATCACAAAAGGCCCCAAATAGCCAAAGTAACCTTGAGAAAGAAAAACGGTGCTGGAGGAATCAGGCTCCCAGACTTCAGACTATACTCCAAAGCTACAGTAGTCAAGACAGTATGGTACTGGCACAAAAACAGAAGTATAGATCAATGGAACAGGATAGAAAGCCCAGAGATAAACCCATGTACTTATGGTCACATTATTTTTGATAAAGGAGGCAAGAATATAAAATTGAGAAAAGACGCCTCTTCAATAAGTGGTGCTGGGAAAACTGGACAGCTACATGTAAAAGAATGAAATTAGAACACTCCTTAACACCATACACAAAAATAAACTCAAAATGGATTAAAGACCTAAATGTAAGGCCAGACACTCTCAAACTCTTAGAGGAAAACATAGGCAGAACACTCTATGACATAAGTCATAGCAAGATCCTTTTTGACCCAGCTCCTAGAGAAATGGAAATAAAAGCAAAAATAAAGAAATGGGACCTAATGAAACTTACAAGCTTTTGCACAGCAAAGGAAACCATAAACAAGACCAAAAGAAAACCCTCAGAATGGGAGAAAATATTTGCAAATGAAGCAACTGACAAAGGATTAATCTCCAAAATTTACCAGCAGCTCATGCAGCTCAATTTGAAAAAAGCAAACAACCCAATCCAAAAATGGGCAGAAGACCTAAACAGACATTTCTCCAAAGAAGATATACAGATTGCCAACAAACACATGAAAGAATGCTCAACATCACTAATCATTAGAGAAATGCAAATCAAAACTACAATGTGATATCATCTCACACCGGTTAGAATGGCCATCATCAAAAGATCTCCAAACAATAAATGCTGGAGAGGTTGTGGAGAAACTGGAACCCTCATACACTGTTGGTGGGAATGTAAATTGATACAGCCACTATAGAGAACTGTATGGAGGTTCCTTAAAAATCTAAAAATAGAACTGCCATACGACCCAGCAATCCTACTACTGGGCGTATACCCTGAGAAAACCATAATTCAAAAAGAGTTATGGAGAGGTAGGGGCAAGATGGCGGAAGAGTAAGACGCGGAGATCACCTTCCTTCCCACAGATACAGTAGAAATACATCTACACGTGGAACTGCTCCTACAGAACACCCACTGAACGCTGGCAGAAGACGTCAGACCTCCCAAAAGGCAAGAAAATCCCCACGTACTTGGGTAGGGTAAAAGTAAAAAGAAATAATAGAGACAAAAGAATAGGGACGGGACCTGCACCAGTGAGAGGGAGCCGTGAAGGAGGAAAGGTGTCCACACACTAGGAGCCCCTTCGTGGGCAGAGACTGCGGGTGGCAGAGGGGGGAGCTTCGGAGCCACGGAGGAGAGCGCAGCCACAGGGGTGCAGAGGGCAAAGCGGAGAGATTCCCGCATGGAGGATCGGTGCTGAGTAGCACTCACCAGCCCGAGAGGCTTGTCTGCTCAGCCGCCGGGGCGGGCGGGGGCTGGGAGCTGAGGCTCGGGCTTCGGTGCTAGCCGGGAGGGAGTCCGGGAAATAGTCTGCAGCTGCCGAAGAGGCAAGAGACTTTTTCTTGCCTCTTTGTTTCGCGGCACGCAAGGAGAGGGGATTCAGAGCGCCGCCTAAACAAACTCCAGAGACGGGCGCGAGCCGCGGCTAACAGCGCGGACCCCAGAGACAGGCGCGAGCCGCGGTTATCAGCGTGGACCCCAGAGACGGGCAGGAGACGCTAAGGCTGCTGCTGCCGCCACCAAGAAGCCGGTGTGCAAGCACAGGTCACTCCCCACACCGCCCCTCCCGGGAGCCGGTGCAGCTCGCCACTGCCAGGCTCCCGTGATCCGGGGACAACTTCCCCGGGAGAATGCACGGCGCGCCTCAGGCTGCTGCAACGTCACACCAGCCTCTGCCACCGCAGGCTCGCCCCGCATCCGTACCCCTCCCTCCCCACAGCCTGAGTGAGCCAGAGCCCCCGAAGCAGCTGCTCCTTTAACCCCGTTCTGTCTGGGCGGGGAACGGACGCCCTCAGGCGACCTACATGCAGAGGCGGGGCCAAATCCAAAGCTGAACCCTGGGAGCTGTACGAACAAAGAAGAGAAAGGGAAATCTCTCCCAGCAGCCTCAGAAGCAGAGGATTAAAGCTCCACAAACAACTTGATGTGCCTGCATCTGTTGAGTACCTGAATAGACAACGAATCATCCCAAATTCAAGAGGGGGACTTTGGGAGCAGGATATATTATTTTTTCCCCTTTTCCTTTTTTTGTGAGTGTATATGTGTATGCTTCTGGGTGAGAATTTGTGTGTATAGCTTTGTTTCACCATTAGTCCTAGGGTTAGGTCCGTCCGTATTTTTTTTTTTTTTACTTAAAAAATTTTTTTTCCTAATATATGTTTTCTTAATAATTTTTTCCTCATTTTCTATTTTTAGAAATTAAAAAAATTTTAATAAGTTTTTCCATTTTTTTATTTTAAAAAATCAAAAAATTTTTCTTAATAAAGTTTTTCTTAATAATTTTTTTCTTATTTTTTATTGTAAAAAGTTAATAAATCTATTTTTAAAAATCAAAAAAAAATTTTTCTGAATACATTTACTCTTAATAATTGTTTTCTTATTTTTTATTATAATAGCTTTATTTTATTTTATTTTATCCTCTTTCTTTGTTTCTTTCTATTTTTTTTCTCCCTTATATTCTGAGCTGTGTGGATGAAAGGCTCTTGGTGCTCCAGCCAGGCATCAGGGCTGTGCCTCTGAGGTGGGAGAGCCAACTTCAGGACACTGGTCCACAAGAGACCTCCCAGCTCCACGTAATACCAAACGGCGAAAATCTCCCAGAGATCTCCATCTCAACATCAAGACCCAGCTTCACTCAACGACCAGCAAGCTACATTGCTGGACACACTATGCCAAACAACTAACAAGACAGGAACACGGCCCCATCCATTAGCAGAGAGGCTGCCTAAAATCATAATAAGGCCACAGACACCCCAAAACACACCACCAGACGTGGACTTGCCCACCAGAAAGACAAGATCCAACCTCATCCACCAGAACACAGGCACTAGTCCCCTCCACCAGGAAGCCTACACAACCCACTGAACCAACCTCAGCCACTGGGGACAGATACCAAAAACAACGGGAATTACGAACCTGCAGCCTGTGAAAAGGAGACCCCAAACACAGTAAGATAAGCAAAATGAGAAGACAAAAAAACACACAGCAGGTGAAGGAGCAGGGTCAAAACACACCAGACCTAACAAATGAAGAGGAAATAGGCAGTCTACCTGAAAAAGAATTCAGAATAATGAGAGTAAAGATGATCCAAAATCTTGGAAATAGAATAGACAAAATGCAAGAAACATTTAACAAGGATGTAGAAGAACTAAAGAGGAACCAAGCAACGATGAAAAACACAATAAATGAAATTAAAAATACTCTAGACGGGATCAATAGCAGAATAACTGAGGCAGAAGAACGGATAAGTGACCTGGAAGATAAAATAGTGGAAATAGCTACTGCAGAGCAGAATAAAGAAAAAAGAATGAAAAGAACTGAGGACAGTCTCAGAGACCTCTGGGACAACATTAAACGCACCAACATTCGAATTATAGGGGTCCCAGAAGAAGAAGAGAAAAAGAAAGGGACTGAGAAAATATTTGAAGAGATTAGAGTTGAAAACTTCCCTAATATGGGGAAAGGAAATAGTTAATCAAGTCCTGGAAGCACAGAGAGTCCCATACAGGATAAATCCAAGGAGAAACACGCCAAGACACATATTAATCAAACTATCAAAAATTAAATATAAAGAAAACATATTAAAAGCAGCAAGGGAAAAACAACAAATAACACACAAGGGAATCCCCATAAGGTTAACAGCTGATCTTTCAGCAGAAACTCTGCAAGCCAGAAGGGAGTGGCAGGATATACTTAAAGTCATGAAGGAGAAAAACCTACAGCCAAGATTACTGTACCCAGCAAGGATCTCATTCAGATTTGATGGAGAAATTAAAACCTTTACAGACAAGCAAAAGCTGAGAGAGTTCGGCACCACCAAACCAGCTTTACAACAGATGCTAAAGGAACTTCTCTAGGCAAGAAACACAAGAGAAGGAAAACACCTACAATAACAAACCCAAAACATTTAAGAAAATGGGAATAGGAACATACATATCAATAATTACCTTAAATGTAAATGGATTAAATGCTCCCACCAAAAGACATAGACTGGCTGAATGGATACAAAAGCAAGACCCATGTATATGCTGTCAACAAGAGACCCACTTCAGACCAGAGACACATACAGACTGAAAGTGAGGGGATGGAAAAAGATATTCCATGCAAATGGAAATCAAAAGAAAGCTGGAGTAGCAATTCTCATATCAGACAAAATAGACTTTAAAATAAAGACTATTACAAGAGACAAAGAAGGACACTATATAATGATCAAGGGATTGATCCAAGAGGAAGGTATAACAATTGTAAATATTTATGCACCCAACATAGGAGCACCTCAATACATAAGGCAAATACTAACAGCCATAAAAGGGGAAATCGACAGCAACACAATCATAGTAGGGGACTTTCACACCCCACTCTCACCAATGGACAGATCATCCAAAATGAAAATAAATAAGGAAACACAAGCTTTAAATGATACATTAAACAAGATGGACTTAATTGATATTTATAGGACATTCCACCCAAACACAACAGAATACACATTTTTCTCAAGTGCTCATGGAACATTCTCCAGGATAGATCATATCTTGGGTCACAAACCAAGCCTTGGTAAATTTAAGAAAATTGAAATCGTATCAAGTATCTTTTCCGACCACAACGCTATGAGACTAGATATCAATTACAGGAAAAGATCTGTAAAAAATACAAACACATGGAGGCTACACAATATACTACTTAATAACGAAGTGATCACTGAAGAAATCAAAGGGGAAATCAAAAAATACCTAGAAACAAATGACAATGGAGACACGACGGCCCAAAACCTATGGGATGCAGCAAAAGCAGTTCTAAGAGGGAAGCTTATAGCAATACAATCTTACTTTAAGAAACAAGAAACATCTCAAATAAGCAGCCTAACATTACACCTAAAGCAATTAGAGGAAGAAGAACAAAAAACCACCAAAGTTAGCAGAAGGAAAGAAATCATAAAGATCAGATCAGAAATAAATGACAAAGAAATGAAGGGAACGATAGCAAAGATCAATAAAACTAAAAGCTGGTTCTTTGAGAAGATAAACAAAATTGATAAACCATTAACCAGACTCATCAAGAAAAAAAGGGAGAAGACTCAAATCAATAAAATTAGAAATGCAAAAGGAGAAGTAACAACTGACACTGCAGAAATACAAAGGATCATGAGAGATTACTACAAGCAACTATATGCCAGTAAAATGGACAACCTGGAGGAAATGGACAAGTTCTTAGAAATGCACAACCTTCCGAGACTGAACCAGGAAGAAACAGAAAATATGAACAGGCCAATCACAAGTACTGAAATTGAAACTGTGATTAAAACTCTTCCAACACACAAAAGCCCAGGACCATACGGATTCACAGGCAAATTCTATCAAACATTTAGAGAAGAGCTAACACCTATCCTTCTCAAACTTTTCCAAAATATAGCAGAGGGAGGAACACTCCCAAACTCATTCTACGAGGCCACCATCACCCTGATACCAAAACCAGACAAAGAAGTCACAAAAAAAGAAAACTACAGGCCAATATCACTGATGAACATAGATGCAAAAATCCTCAACAAAATACTAGCAAACAGAGTCCAACAGCACATTAAAAGGATCATACACCATGATCAAGTGGGGTTTATCCCAGGAATGCAAGGATTCTTCAAGATACGCAAATCAATCAATGTGATACACCATATTAACAAATTGAAGGAGAAAAACCAAATGATCATCTCAATAGATACAGAGAAAGCTTTTGACAAAATTCAACACCCATTTATGATAAAAACCCTCCAGAAAGTAGGCATAGAGGGAACTTTCCTCCACATAATAAAGGCCATATATGACCAATGCACAGCCAACATCATCCTCAATGGTGAAAAACTGAAACCATTTCCACTAAGATCAGGAACAGGACAAGGTTGCCCACTCTCACCACTATTGACATAGTTTTGGAAGTTTTAGCCACAGCAATCAGAGAAGACAAAGAAATAAAAGAAATCCAAATCAGAAAAGAAGAAATAGAGCTGTGACTGTTTTCAGATGACATGATACTATACATAGAGAATCCTAAAGATGTTACCAGATAACTACTAGAGCTACTCAATGAATTTGGTAAAGTAGCAGGATACAAAATTAATGCACAGAAATCACTTGCATTCCTGTACACTAATGATGAAAAATCGGAAAGTGAAATTAAGAAAACACTCCCATTTACCATGGCAACTAAAAGAATAAAATATCTAGGAATAAACCTACCCAAGGAGACAGAAGACTGGTATGAAGAAAATTATAAGACACTGATGAAAGAAATTAATGACGATACAAAGAGATGGAGCGATATACCATGTTCTTGGATTGGAAGAATCAACATTGTGAAAATGACTATACTACTCAAAGCAATCTACAGACTCAATGCAATCCCTATCAAACTACCACTGGCATTTTTCACAGACCTAGATCAAAAAATTTCACAATTGGTATGGAATCACAAAAGGCCCCAAATAGCCAAAGTAACCTTGAGAAAGAAAAACGGTGCTGGAGGAATCAGGCTCCCAGACTTCAGACTATACTCCAAAGCTACAGTAGTCAAGACAGTATGGTACTGGCACAAAAACAGAAGTATAGATCAATGGAACAGGATAGAAAGCCCAGAGATAAACCCATGTACTTATGGTCACATTATTTTTGATAAAGGAGGCAAGAATATAAAATTGAGAAAAGACGCCTCTTCAATAAGTGGTGCTGGGAAAACTGGACAGCTACATGTAAAAGAATGAAATTAGAACACTCCTTAACACCATACACAAAAATAAACTCAAAATGGATTAAAGACCTAAATGTAAGGCCAGACACTCTCAAACTCTTAGAGGAAAACATAGGCAGAACACTCTATGACATAAGTCATAGCAAGATCCTTTTTGACCCAGCTCCTAGAGAAATGGAAATAAAAGCAAAAATAAAGAAATGGGACCTAATGAAACTTACAAGCTTTTGCACAGCAAAGGAAACCATAAACAAGACCAAAAGAAAACCCTCAGAATGGGAGAAAATATTTGCAAATGAAGCAACTGACAAAGGATTAATCTCCAAAATTTACCAGCAGCGCATGCAGCTCAATTTGAAAAAAGCAAACAACCCAATCCAAAAATGGGCAGAAGACCTAAACAGACATTTCTCCAAAAAAGATATACAGATTGCCAACAAACACATGAAAGAATGCTCAACATCACTAATCATTAGAGAAATGCAAATCAAAACTACAATGTGATATCATCTCACACCGGTTAGAATGGCCATCATCAAAAGATCTCCAAACAATAAATGCTGGAGAGGTTGTGGAGAAACTGGAACCCTCATACACTGTTGGTGGGAATGTAAATTGATACAGCCACTATAGAGAACTGTATGGAGGTTCCTTAAAAATCTAAAAATAGAACTGCCATACGACCCAGCAATCCTACTACTGGGCGTATACCCTGAGAAAACCATAATTCAAAAAGAGTTATGGAGAGGTAGGGGCAAGATGGCGGAAGAGTAAGACGCGGAGATCACCTTCCTTCCCACAGATACAGTAGAAATACATCTACACGTGGAACTGCTCCTACAGAACACCCACTGAACGCTGGCAGAAGACGTCAGACCTCCCAAAAGGCAAGAAAATCCCCACGTACTTGGGTAGGGTAAAAGTAAAAAGAAATAATAGAGACAAAAGAATAGGGACGGGACCTGCACCAGTGAGAGGGAGCCGTGAAGGAGGAAAGGTGTCCACACACTAGGAGCCCCTTCGTGGGCAGAGACTGCGGGTGGCAGAGGGGGGAGCTTCGGAGCCACGGAGGAGAGCGCAGCCACAGGGGTGCAGAGGGCAAAGCGGAGAGATTCCCGCATGGAGGATCGGTGCTGAGTAGCACTCACCAGCCCGAGAGGCTTGTCTGCTCAGCCGCCGGGGCGGGCGGGGGCTGGGAGCTGAGGCTCGGGCTTCGGTGCTAGCCGGGAGGGAGTCCGGGAAATAGTCTGCAGCTGCCGAAGAGGCAAGAGACTTTTTCTTGCCTCTTTGTTTCGCGGCACGCAAGGAGAGGGGATTCAGAGCGCCGCCTAAACAAACTCCAGAGACGGGCGCGAGCCGCGGCTAACAGCGCGGACCCCAGAGACAGGCGCGAGCCGCGGTTATCAGCGTGGACCCCAGAGACGGGCAGGAGACGCTAAGGCTGCTGCTGCCGCCACCAAGAAGCCGGTGTGCAAGCACAGGTCACTCCCCACACCGCCCCTCCCGGGAGCCGGTGCAGCTCGCCACTGCCAGGCTCCCGTGATCCGGGGACAACTTCCCCGGGAGAATGCACGGCGCGCCTCAGGCTGCTGCAACGTCACACCAGCCTCTGCCACCGCAGGCTCGCCCCGCATCCGTACCCCTCCCTCCCCACAGCCTGAGTGAGCCAGAGCCCCCGAAGCAGCTGCTCCTTTAACCCCGTTCTGTCTGGGCGGGGAACGGACGCCCTCAGGCGACCTACATGCAGAGGCGGGGCCAAATCCAAAGCTGAACCCTGGGAGCTGTACGAACAAAGAAGAGAAAGGGAAATCTCTCCCAGCAGCCTCAGAAGCAGAGGATTAAAGCTCCACAAACAACTTGATGTGCCTGCATCTGTTGAGTACCTGAATAGACAACGAATCATCCCAAATTCAAGAGGGGGACTTTGGGAGCAGGATATATTATTTTTTCCCCTTTTCCTTTTTTTGTGAGTGTATATGTGTATGCTTCTGGGTGAGAATTTGTGTGTATAGCTTTGTTTCACCATTAGTCCTAGGGTTAGGTCCGTCCGTATTTTTTTTTTTTTACTTAAAAAATTTTTTTTCCTAATATATGTTTTCTTAATAATTATTTCCTCATTTTCTATTTTTAGAAATTAAAAAAATTTTAATAAGTTTTTCCATTTTTTTATTTTAAAAAATCAAAAAATTTTTCTTAATAAATTTTTTCTTAATAATTTTTTTCTTATTTTTTATTGTAAAAAGTTAATAAATCTATTTTTAAAAATCAAAAAAAAATTTTTCTGAATACATTTACTCTTAATAATTGTTTTCTTATTTTTTATTATAATAGCTTTATTTTATTTTATTTTATCCTCTTTCTTTGTTTCTTTCTATTTTTTTCTCCCTTATATTCTGAGCTGTGTGGATGAAAGGCTCTTGGTGCTCCAGCCAGGCATCAGGGCTGTGCCTCTGAGGTGGGAGAGCCAACTTCAGGACACTGGTCCACAAGAGACCTCCCAGCTCCACGTAATACCAAACGGCGAAAATCTCCCAGAGATCTCCATCTCAACATCAAGACCCAGCTTCACTCAACGACCAGCAAGCTACATTGCTGGACACACTATGCCAAACAACTAACAAGACAGGAACACGGCCCCATCCATTAGCAGAGAGGCTGCCTAAAATCATAATAAGGCCACAGACACCCCAAAACACACCACCAGACGTGGACTTGCCCACCAGAAAGACAAGATCCAACCTCATCCACCAGAACACAGGCACTAGTCCCCTCCACCAGGAAGCCTACACAACCCACTGAACCAACCTCAGCCACTGGGGACAGATACCAAAAACAACGGGAATTACGAACCTGCAGCCTGTGAAAAGGAGACCCCAAACACAGTAAGATAAGCAAAATGAGAAGACAAAAAAACACACAGCAGGTGAAGGAGCAGGGTCAAAACACACCAGACCTAACAAATGAAGAGGAAATAGGCAGTCTACCTGAAAAAGAATTCAGAATAATGAGAGTAAAGATGATCCAAAATCTTGGAAATAGAATAGACAAAATGCAAGAAACATTTAACAAGGATGTAGAAGAACTAAAGAGGAACCAAGCAACGATGAAAAACACAATAAATGAAATTAAAAATACTCTAGACGGGATCAATAGCAGAATAACTGAGGCAGAAGAACGGATAAGTGACCTGGAAGATAAAATAGTGGAAATAGCTACTGCAGAGCAGAATAAAGAAAAAAGAATGAAAAGAACTGAGGACAGTCTCAGAGACCTCTGGGACAACATTAAACGCACCAACATTCGAATTATAGGGGTCCCAGAAGAAGAAGAGAAAAAGAAAGGGACTGAGAAAATATTTGAAGAGATTAGAGTTGAAAACTTCCCTAATATGGGGAAAGGAAATAGTTAATCAAGTCCTGGAAGCACAGAGAGTCCCATACAGGATAAATCCAAGGAGAAACACGCCAAGACACATATTAATCAAACTATCAAAAATTAAATATAAAGAAAACATATTAAAAGCAGCAAGGGAAAAACAACAAATAACACACAAGGGAATCCCCATAAGGTTAAGAGCTGATCTTTCAGCAGAAACTCTGCAAGCCAGAAGGGAGTGGCAGGATATACTTAAAGTCATGAAGGAGAAAAACCGACAGCCAAGATTACTGTACCCAGCAAGGATCTCATTCAGATTTGATGGAGAAATTAAAACCTTTACAGACAAGCAAAAGCTGAGAGAGTTCGGCACCACCAAACCAGCTTTACAACAGATGCTAAAGGAACTTCTCTAGGCAAGAAACACAAGAGAAGGAAAACACCTACAATAACAAACCCAAAACATTTAAGAAAATGGGAATAGGAACATACATATCAATAATTACCTTAAATGTAAATGGATTAAATGCTCCCACCAAAAGACATAGACTGGCTGAATGGATACAAAAGCAAGACCCATGTATATGCTGTCAACAAGAGACCCACTTCAGACCAGAGACACATACAGACTGAAAGTGAGGGGATGGAAAAAGATATTCCATGCAAATGGAAATCAAAAGAAAGCTGGAGTAGCAATTCTCATATCAGACAAAATAGACTTTAAAATAAAGACTATTACAAGAGACAAAGAAGGACACTATATAATGATCAAGGGATTGATCCAAGAGGAAGGTATAACAATTGTAAATATTTATGCACCCAACATAGGAGCACCTCAATACATAAGGCAAATACTAACAGCCATAAAAGGGGAAATCGACAGCAACACAATCATAGTAGGGGACTTTCACACCCCACTCTCACCAATGGACAGATCATCCAAAATGAAAATAAATAAGGAAACACAAGCTTTAAATGATACATTAAACAAGATGGACTTAATTGATATTTATAGGACATTCCACCCAAACACAACAGAATACACATTTTTCTCAAGTGCTCATGGAACATTCTCCAGGATAGATCATATCTTGGGTCACAAACCAAGCCTTGGTAAATTTAAGAAAATTGAAATCGTATCAAGTATCTTTTCCGACCACAACGCTATGAGACTACATATCAATTACAGGAAAAGATCTGTAAAAAATACAAACACATGGAGGCTACACAATATACTACTTAATAACGAAGTGATCATTGAAGAAATCAAAGGGGAAATCAAAAAATACCTAGAAACAAATGACAATGGAGACACGACGGCCCAACACCTATGGGATGCAGCAAAAGCAGTTCTAAGAGGGAAGCTTATAGCAATACAATCTTACTTTAAGAAACAAGAAACATCTCAAATAAGCAGCCTAACATTACACCTAAAGCAATTAGAGGAAGAAGAACAAAAAACCACCAAAGTTAGCAGAAGGAAAGAAATCATAAAGATCAGATCAGAAATAAATGACAAAGAAATGAAGGGAACGATATAGCAAAGATCAATAAAACTAAAAGCTGGTTCTTTGAGAAGATAAACAAAATTGATAAACCATTAACCAGACTCATCAAGAAAAAAAGGGAGAAGACTCAAATCAATAAAATTAGAAATGCAAAAGGAGAAGTAACAACTGACACTGCAGAAATACAAAGGATCATGAGAGATTACTACAAGCAACTATATGCCAGTAAAATGGACAACCTGGAGGAAATGGACAAGTTCTTAGAAATGCACAACCTTCCGAGACTGAACCAGGAAGAAACAGAAAATATGAACAGACCAATCACAAGTACTGAAATTGAAACTGTGATTAAAACTCTTCCAACACACAAAAGCCCAGGACCATACGGATTCACAGGCAAATTCTATCAAACATTTAGAGAAGAGCTAACACCTATCCTTCTCAAACTTTTCCAAAATATAGCAGAGGGAGGAACACTCCCAAACTCATTCTACGAGGCCACCATCACCCTGATACCAAAACCAGACAAAGAAGTCACAAAAAAAGAAAACTACAGGCCAATATCACTGATGAACATAGATGCAAAAATCCTCAACAAAATACTAGCAAACAGAGTCCAACAGCACATTAAAAGGATCATACACCATGATCAAGTGGGGTTTATCCCAGGAATGCAAGGATTCTTCAAGATACGCAAATCAATCAATGTGATACACCATATTAACAAATTGAAGGAGAAAAACCAAATGATCATCTCAATAGATACAGAGAAAGCTTTTGACAAAATTCAACACCCATTTATGATAAAAACCCTCCAGAAAGTAGGCATAGAGGGAACTTTCCTCCACATAATAAAGGCCATATATGACCAATGCACAGCCAACATCATCCTCAATGGTGAAAAACTGAAACCATTTCCACTAAGATCAGGAACAGGACAAGGTTGCCCACTCTCACCACTATTGACATAGTTTTGGAAGTTTTAGCCACAGCAATCAGAGAAGACAAAGAAATAAAAGAAATCCAAATCAGAAAAGAAGAAATAGAGCTGTGACTGTTTTCAGATGACATGATACTATACATAGAGAATCCTAAAGATGTTACCAGATAACTACTAGAGCTACTCAATGAATTTGGTAAAGTAGCAGGATACAAAATTAATGCACAGAAATCACTTGCATTCCTGTACACTAATGATGAAAAATCGGAAAGTGAAATTAAGAAAACACTCCCATTTACCATGGCAACTAAAAGAATAAAATATCTAGGAATAAACCTACCCAAGGAGACAGAAGACTGGTATGAAGAAAATTATAAGACACTGATGAAAGAAATTAATGACGATACAAAGAGATGGAGCGATATACCATGTTCTTGGATTGGAAGAATCAACATTGTGAAAATGACTATACTACTCAAAGCAATCTACAGACTCAATGCAATCCCTATCAAACTACCACTGGCATTTTTCACAGACCTAGATCAAAAAATTTCACAATTGGTATGGAATCACAAAAGGCCCCAAATAGCCAAAGTAACCTTGAGAAAGAAAAACGGTGCTGGAGGAATCAGGCTCCCAGACTTCAGACTATACTCCAAAGCTACAGTAGTCAAGACAGTATGGTACTGGCACAAAAACAGAAGTATAGATGAATGGAACAGGATAGAAAGCCCAGAGATAAACCCATGTACTTATGGTCACATTATTTTTGATAAAGGAGGCAAGAATATAAAATTGAGAAAAGACGCCTCTTCAATAAGTGGTGCTGGGAAAACTGGACAGCTACATGTAAAAGAATGAAATTAGAACACTCCTTAACACCATACACAAAAATAAACTCAAAATGGATTAAAGACCTAAATGTAAGGCCAGACACTCTCAAACTCTTAGAGGAAAACATAGGCAGAACACTCTATGACATAAGTCATAGCAAGATCCTTTTTGACCCAGCTCCTAGAGAAATGGAAATAAAAGCAAAAATAAAGAAATGGGACCTAATGAAACTTACAAGCTTTTGCACAGCAAAGGAAACCATAAACAAGACCAAAAGAAAACCCTCAGAATGGGAGAAAATATTTGCAAATGAAGCAACTGACAAAGGATTAATCTCCAAAATTTACCAGCAGCTCATGCAGCTCAATTTGAAAAAAGCAAACAACCCAATCCAAAAATGGGCAGAAGACCTAAACAGACATTTCTCCAAAGAAGATATACAGATTGCCAACAAACACATGAAAGAATGCTCAACATCACTAATCATTAGAGAAATGCAAATCAAAACTACAATGTGATATCATCTCACACCGGTTAGAATGGCCATCATCAAAAAATCTCCAAACAATAAATGCTGGAGAGGGTGTGGAGAAACTGGAACCCTCATACACTGTTGGTGGGAATGTAAATTGATACAGCCACTATAGAGAACTGTATGGAGGTTCCTTAAAAATCTAAAAATAGAACTGCCATACGACCCAGCAATCCTACTACTGGGCGTATACCCTGAGAAAACCATAATTCAAAAAGAGTTATGGAGAGGTAGGGGCAAGATGGCGGAAGAGTAAGACGCGGAGATCACCTTCCTTCCCACAGATACAGTAGAAATACATCTACACGTGGAACTGCTCCTACAGAACACCCACTGAACGCTGGCAGAAGACGTCAGACCTCCCAAAAGGCAAGAAAATCCCCACGTACTTGGGTAGGGTAAAAGTAAAAAGAAATAATAGAGACAAAAGAATAGGGACGGGACCTGCACCAGTGGGAGGGAGCCGTGAAGGAGGAAAGGTGTCCACACACTAGGAGCCCCTTCGTGGGCAGAGACTGCGGGTGGCAGAGGGGGGAGCTTCGGAGCCACGGAGGAGAGCGCAGCCACAGGGGTGCGGAGGGCAAAGCGGAGAGATTCCCGCATGGAGGATCGGTGCTGAGTAGCACTCACCAGCCCGAGAGGCTTGTCTGCTCAGCCGCCGGGGCGGGCGGGGGCTGGGAGCTGAGGCTCGGGCTTCGGTGCTAGCCGGGAGGGAGTCCGGGAAATAGTCTGCAGCTGCCGAAGAGGCAAGAGACATTTTCTTGCCTCTTTGTTTCCCGGCGCGCAAGGAGAGGGGATTCAGAGCGCCGCCTAAACAAACTCCAGAGACGGGCGCGAGCCGCGGCTAACAGCGCGGACCCCAGAGACAGGCGCGAGCCGCGGTTATCAGCGTGGACCCCAGAGACGGGCAGGAGACGCTAAGGCTGCTGCTGCCGCCACCAAGAAGCCGGTGTGCAAGCACAGGTCACTCCCCACACCGCCCCTCCCGGGAGCCGGTGCAGCTCGCCACTGCCAGGCTCCCGTGATCCGGGGACAACTTCCCCGGGAGAATGCACGGCGCGCCTCAGGCTGCTGCAACGTCACACCAGCCTCTGCCACCGCAGGCTCGCCCCGCATCCGTACCCCTCCCTCCCCACAGCCTGAGTGAGCCAGAGCCCCCGAAGCAGCTGCTCCTTTAACCCCGTTCTGTCTGGGCGGGGAACGGACGCCCTCAGGCGACCTACATGCAGAGGCGGGGCCAAATCCAAAGCTGAACCCTGGGAGCTGTACGAACAAAGAAGAGAAAGGGAAATCTCTCCCAGCAGCCTCAGAAGCAGAGGATTAAAGCTCCACAAACAACTTGATGTGCCTGCATCTGTTGAGTACCTGAATAGACAACGAATCATCCCAAATTCAAGAGGGGGACTTTGGGAGCAGGATATATTATTTTTTCCCCTTTTCCTTTTTTTGTGAGTGTATATGTGTATGCTTCTGGGTGAGAATTTGTGTGTATAGCTTTGTTTCACCATTAGTCCTAGGGTTAGGTCCGTCCGTATTTTTTTTTTTTTTACTTAAAAAATTTTTTTTCCTAATATATGTTTTCTTAATAATTTTTTCCTCATTTTCTATTTTTAGAAATTAAAAAAATTTTAATAAGTTTTTCCATTTTTTTACTTTAAAAAATCAAAAAATTTTTCTTAATAAATTTTTTCTTAATAATTTTTTTCTTATTTTTTATTGTAAAAAGTTAATAAATCTATTTTTAAAAATCAAAAAAAAATTTTTCTGAATACATTTACTCTTAATAATTGTTTTCTTATTTTTTATTATAATAGCTTTATTTTATTTTATTTTATCCTCTTTCTTTGTTTCTTTCTATTTTTTCTCCCTTATATTCTGAGCTGTGTGGATGAAAGGCTCTTGGTGCTCCAGCCAGGCATCAGGGCTGTGCCTCTGAGGTGGGAGAGCCAACTTCAGGACACTGGTCCACAAGAGACCTCCCAGCTCCACGTAATACCAAACGGCGAAAATCTCCCAGAGATCTCCATCTCAACATCAAGACCCAGCTTCACTCAACGACCAGCAAGCTACATTGCTGGACACACTATGCCAAACAACTAACAAGACAGGAACACGGCCCCATCCATTAGCAGAGAGGCTGCCTAAAATCATAATAAGGCCACAGACACCCCAAAACACACCACCAGACGTGGACTTGCCCACCAGAAAGACAAGATCCAACCTCATCCACCAGAACACAGGCACTAGTCCCCTCCACCAGGAAGCCTACACAACCCACTGAACCAACCTCAGCCACTGGGGACAGATACCAAAAACAACGGGAATTACGAACCTGCAGCCTGTGAAAAGGAGACCCCAAACACAGTAAGATAAGCAAAATGAGAAGACAAAAAAACACACAGCAGGTGAAGGAGCAGGGTCAAAACACACCAGACCTAACAAATGAAGAGGAAATAGGCAGTCTACCTGAAAAAGAATTCAGAATAATGAGAGTAAAGATGATCCAAAATCTTGGAAATAGAATAGACAAAATGCAAGAAACATTTAACAAGGATGTAGAAGAACTAAAGAGGAACCAAGCAACGATGAAAAACACAATAAATGAAATTAAAAATACTCTAGACGGGATCAATAGCAGAATAACTGAGGCAGAAGAACGGATAAGTGACCTGGAAGATAAAATAGTGGAAATAGCTACTGCAGAGCAGAATAAAGAAAAAAGAATGAAAAGAACTGAGGACAGTCTCAGAGACCTCTGGGACAACATTAAACGCACCAACATTCGAATTATAGGGGTCCCAGAAGAAGAAGAGAAAAAGAAAGGGACTGAGAAAATATTTGAAGAGATTAGAGTTGAAAACTTCCCTAATATGGGGAAAGGAAATAGTTAATCAAGTCCTGGAAGCACAGAGAGTCCCATACAGGATAAATCCAAGGAGAAACACGCCAAGACACATATTAATCAAACTATCAAAAATTAAATATAAAGAAAACATATTAAAAGCAGCAAGGGAAAAACAACAAATAACACACAAGGGAATCCCCATAAGGTTAAGAGCTGATCTTTCAGCAGAAACTCTGCAAGCCAGAAGGGAGTGGCAGGATATACTTAAAGTCATGAAGGAGAAAAACCGACAGCCAAGATTACTGTACCCAGCAAGGATCTCATTCAGATTTGATGGAGAAATTAAAACCTTTACAGACAAGCAAAAGCTGAGAGAGTTCGGCACCACCAAACCAGCTTTACAACAGATGCTAAAGGAACTTCTCTAGGCAAGAAACACAAGAGAAGGAAAACACCTACAATAACAAACCCAAAACATTTAAGAAAATGGGAATAGGAACATACATATCAATAATTACCTTAAATGTAAATGGATTAAATGCTCCCACCAAAAGACATAGACTGGCTGAATGGATACAAAAGCAAGACCCATGTATATGCTGTCAACAAGAGACCCACTTCAGACCAGAGACACATACAGACTGAAAGTGAGGGGATGGAAAAAGATATTCCATGCAAATGGAAATCAAAAGAAAGCTGGAGTAGCAATTCTCATATCAGACAAAATAGACTTTAAAATAAAGACTATTACAAGAGACAAAGAAGGACACTATATAATGATCAAGGGATTGATCCAAGAGGAAGGTATAACAATTGTAAATATTTATGCACCCAACATAGGAGCACCTCAATACATAAGGCAAATACTAACAGCCATAAAAGGGGAAATCGACAGCAACACAATCATAGTAGGGGACTTTCACACCCCACTCTCACCAATGGACAGATCATCCAAAATGAAAATAAATAAGGAAACACAAGCTTTAAATGATACATTAAACAAGATGGACTTAATTGATATTTATAGGACATTCCACCCAAACACAACAGAATACACATTTTTCTCAAGTGCTCATGGAACATTCTCCAGGATAGATCATATCTTGGGTCACAAACCAAGCCTTGGTAAATTTAAGAAAATTGAAATCGTATCAAGTATCTTTTCCGACCACAACGCTATGAGACTAGATATCAATTACAGGAAAAGATCTGTAAAAAATACAAACACATGGAGGCTACACAATATACTACTTAATAACGAAGTGATCACTGAAGAAATCAAAGGGGAAATCAAAAAATACCTAGAAACAAATGACAATGGAGACACGACGGCCCAACACCTATGGGATGCAGCAAAAGCAGTTCTAAGAGGGAAGCTTATAGCAATACAATCTTACTTTAAGAAACAAGAAACATCTCAAATAAGCAGCCTAACATTACACCTAAAGCAATTAGAGGAAGAAGAACAAAAAACCACCAAAGTTAGCAGAAGGAAAGAAATCATAAAGATCAGATCAGAAATAAATGACAAAGAAATGAAGGGAACGATAGCAAAGGTCAATAAAACTAAAAGCTGGTTCTTTGAGAAGATAAACAAAATTGATAAACCATTAACCAGACTCATCAAGAAAAAAAGGGAGAAGACTCAAATCAATAAAATTAGAAATGCAAAAGGAGAAGTAACAACTGACACTGCAGAAATACAAAGGATCATGAGAGATTACTACAAGCAACTATATGCCAGTAAAATGGACAACCTGGAGGAAATGGACAAGTTCTTAGAAATGCACAACCTTCCGAGACTGAACCAGGAAGAAACAGAAAATATGAACAGGCCAATCACAAGTACTGAAATTGAAACTGTGATTAAAACTCTTCCAACACACAAAAGCCCAGGACCATACGGATTCACAGGCAAATTCTATCAAACATTTAGAGAAGAGCTAACACCTATCCTTCTCAAACTTTTCCAAAATATAGCAGAGGGAGGAACACTCCCAAACTCATTCTACGAGGCCACCATCACCCTGATACCAAAACCAGACAAAGAAGTCACAAAAAAAGAAAACTACAGGCCAATATCACTGATGAACATAGATGCAAAAATCCTCAACAAAATACTAGCAAACAGAGTCCAACAGCACATTAAAAGGATCATACACCATGATCAAGTGGGGTTTATCCCAGGAATGCAAGGATTCTTCAAGATACGCAAATCAATCAATGTGATACACCATATTAACAAATTGAAGGAGAAAAACCAAATGATCATCTCAATAGATACAGAGAAAGCTTTTGACAAAATTCAACACCCATTTATGATAAAAACCCTCCAGAAAGTAGGCATAGAGGGAACTTTCCTCCACATAATAAAGGCCATATATGACCAATGCACAGCCAACATCATCCTCAATGGTGAAAAACTGAAACCATTTCCACTAAGATCAGGAACAGGACAAGGTTGCCCACTCTCACCACTATTGACATAGTTTTGGAAGTTTTAGCCACAGCAATCAGAGAAGACAAAGAAATAAAAGAAATCCAAATCAGAAAAGAAGAAATAGAGCTGTGACTGTTTTCAGATGACATGATACTATACATAGAGAATCCTAAAGATGTTACCAGATAACTACTAGAGCTACTCAATGAATTTGGTAAAGTAGCAGGATACAAAATTAATGCACAGAAATCACTTGCATTCCTGTACACTAATGATGAAAAATCGGAAAGTGAAATTAAGAAAACACTCCCATTTACCATGGCAACTAAAAGAATAAAATATCTAGGAATAAACCTACCCAAGGAGACAGAAGACTGGTATGAAGAAAATTATAAGACACTGATGAAAGAAATTAATGACGATACAAAGAGATGGAGCGATATACCATGTTCTTGGATTGGAAGAATCAACATTGTGAAAATGACTATACTACTCAAAGCAATCTACAGACTCAATGCAATCCCTATCAAACTACCACTGGCATTTTTCACAGACCTAGATCAAAAAATTTCACAATTGGTATGGAATCACAAAAGGCCCCAAATAGCCAAAGTAACCTTGAGAAAGAAAAACGGTGCTGGAGGAATCAGGCTCCCAGACTTCAGACTATACTCCAAAGCTACAGTAGTCAAGACAGTATGGTACTGGCACAAAAACAGAAGTATAGATGAATGGAACAGGATAGAAAGCCCAGAGATAAACCCATGTACTTATGGTCACATTATTTTTGATAAAGGAGGCAAGAATATAAAATTGAGAAAAGACGCCTCTTCAATAAGTGGTGCTGGGAAAACTGGACAGCTACATGTAAAAGAATGAAATTAGAACACTCCTTAACACCATACACAAAAATAAACTCAAAATGGATTAAAGACCTAAATGTAAGGCCAGACACTCTCAAACTCTTAGAGGAAAACATAGGCAGAACACTCTATGACATAAGTCATAGCAAGATCCTTTTTGACCCAGCTCCTAGAGAAATGGAAATAAAAGCAAAAATAAAGAAATGGGACCTAATGAAACTTACAAGCTTTTGCACAGCAAAGGAAACCATAAACAAGACCAAAAGAAAACCCTCAGAATGGGAGAAAATATTTGCAAATGAAGCAACTGACAAAGGATTAATCTCCAAAATTTACCAGCAGCTCATGCAGCTCAATTTGAAAAAAGCAAACAACCCAATCCAAAAATGGGCAGAAGACCTAAACAGACATTTCTCCAAAGAAGATATACAGATTGCCAACAAACACATGAAAGAATGCTCAACATCACTAATCATTAGAGAAATGCAAATCAAAACTACAATGTGATATCATCTCACACCGGTTAGAATGGCCATCATCAAAAGATCTCCAAACAATAAATGCTGGAGAGGTTGTGGAGAAACTGGAACCCTCATACACTGTTGGTGGGAATGTAAATTGATACAGCCACTATAGAGAACTGTATGGAGGTTCCTTAAAAATCTAAAAATAGAACTGCCATACGACCCAGCAATCCTACTACTGGGCGTATACCCTGAGAAAACCATAATTCAAAAAGAGTTATGGAGAGGTAGGGGCAAGATGGCGGAAGAGTAAGACGCGGAGATCACCTTCCTTCCCACAGATACAGTAGAAATACATCTACACGTGGAACTGCTCCTACAGAACACCCACTGAACGCTGGCAGAAGACGTCAGACCTCCCAAAAGGCAAGAAAATCCCCACGTACTTGGGTAGGGTAAAAGTAAAAAGAAATAATAGAGACAAAAGAATAGGGACGGGACCTGCACCAGTGAGAGGGAGCCGTGAAGGAGGAAAGGTGTCCACACACTAGGAGCCCCTTCGTGGGCAGAGACTGCGGGTGGCAGAGGGGGGAGCTTCGGAGCCACGGAGGAGAGCGCAGCCACAGGGGTGCAGAGGGCAAAGCGGAGAGATTCCCGCATGGAGGATCGGTGCTGAGTAGCACTCACCAGCCCGAGAGGCTTGTCTGCTCAGCCGCCGGGGCGGGCGGGGGCTGGGAGCTGAGGCTCGGGCTTCGGTGCTAGCCGGGAGGGAGTCCGGGAAATAGTCTGCAGCTGCCGAAGAGGCAAGAGACTTTTTCTTGCCTCTTTGTTTCGCGGCACGCAAGGAGAGGGGATTCAGAGCGCCGCCTAAACAAACTCCAGAGACGGGCGCGAGCCGCGGCTAACAGCGCGGACCCCAGAGACAGGCGCGAGCCGCGGTTATCAGCGTGGACCCCAGAGACGGGCAGGAGACGCTAAGGCTGCTGCTGCCGCCACCAAGAAGCCGGTGTGCAAGCACAGGTCACTCCCCACACCGCCCCTCCCGGGAGCCGGTGCAGCTCGCCACTGCCAGGCTCCCGTGATCCGGGGACAACTTCCCCGGGAGAATGCACGGCGCGCCTCAGGCTGCTGCAACGTCACACCAGCCTCTGCCACCGCAGGCTCGCCCCGCATCCGTACCCCTCCCTCCCCACAGCCTGAGTGAGCCAGAGCCCCCGAAGCAGCTGCTCCTTTAACCCCGTTCTGTCTGGGCGGGGAACGGACGCCCTCAGGCGACCTACATGCAGAGGCGGGGCCAAATCCAAAGCTGAACCCTGGGAGCTGTACGAACAAAGAAGAGAAAGGGAAATCTCTCCCAGCAGCCTCAGAAGCAGAGGATTAAAGCTCCACAAACAACTTGATGTGCCTGCATCTGTTGAGTACCTGAATAGACAACGAATCATCCCAAATTCAAGAGGGGGACTTTGGGAGCAGGATATATTATTTTTTCCCCTTTTCCTTTTTTTGTGAGTGTATATGTGTATGCTTCTGGGTGAGAATTTGTGTGTATAGCTTTGTTTCACCATTAGTCCTAGGGTTAGGTCCGTCCGTATTTTTTTTTTTTTTACTTAAAAAATTTTTTTTCCTAATATATGTTTTCTTAATAATTTTTTCCTCATTTTCTATTTTTAGAAATTAAAAAAATTTTAATAAGTTTTTCCATTTTTTTATTTTAAAAAATCAAAAAATTTTTCTTAATAAAGTTTTTCTTAATAATTTTTTTCTTATTTTTTATTGTAAAAAGTTAATAAATCTATTTTTAAAAATCAAAAAAAAATTTTTCTGAATACATTTACTCTTAATAATTGTTTTCTTATTTTTTATTATAATAGCTTTATTTTATTTTATTTTATCCTCTTTCTTTGTTTCTTTCTATTTTTTTTCTCCCTTATATTCTGAGCTGTGTGGATGAAAGGCTCTTGGTGCTCCAGCCAGGCATCAGGGCTGTGCCTCTGAGGTGGGAGAGCCAACTTCAGGACACTGGTCCACAAGAGACCTCCCAGCTCCACGTAATACCAAACGGCGAAAATCTCCCAGAGATCTCCATCTCAACATCAAGACCCAGCTTCACTCAACGACCAGCAAGCTACATTGCTGGACACACTATGCCAAACAACTAACAAGACAGGAACACGGCCCCATCCATTAGCAGAGAGGCTGCCTAAAATCATAATAAGGCCACAGACACCCCAAAACACACCACCAGACGTGGACTTGCCCACCAGAAAGACAAGATCCAACCTCATCCACCAGAACACAGGCACTAGTCCCCTCCACCAGGAAGCCTACACAACCCACTGAACCAACCTCAGCCACTGGGGACAGATACCAAAAACAACGGGAATTACGAACCTGCAGCCTGTGAAAAGGAGACCCCAAACACAGTAAGATAAGCAAAATGAGAAGACAAAAAAACACACAGCAGGTGAAGGAGCAGGGTCAAAACACACCAGACCTAACAAATGAAGAGGAAATAGGCAGTCTACCTGAAAAAGAATTCAGAATAATGAGAGTAAAGATGATCCAAAATCTTGGAAATAGAATAGACAAAATGCAAGAAACATTTAACAAGGATGTAGAAGAACTAAAGAGGAACCAAGCAACGATGAAAAACACAATAAATGAAATTAAAAATACTCTAGACGGGATCAATAGCAGAATAACTGAGGCAGAAGAACGGATAAGTGACCTGGAAGATAAAATAGTGGAAATAGCTACTGCAGAGCAGAATAAAGAAAAAAGAATGAAAAGAACTGAGGACAGTCTCAGAGACCTCTGGGACAACATTAAACGCACCAACATTCGAATTATAGGGGTCCCAGAAGAAGAAGAGAAAAAGAAAGGGACTGAGAAAATATTTGAAGAGATTAGAGTTGAAAACTTCCCTAATATGGGGAAAGGAAATAGTTAATCAAGTCCTGGAAGCACAGAGAGTCCCATACAGGATAAATCCAAGGAGAAACACGCCAAGACACATATTAATCAAACTATCAAAAATTAAATATAAAGAAAACATATTAAAAGCAGCAAGGGAAAAACAACAAATAACACACAAGGGAATCCCCATAAGGTTAACAGCTGATCTTTCAGCAGAAACTCTGCAAGCCAGAAGGGAGTGGCAGGATATACTTAAAGTCATGAAGGAGAAAAACCTACAGCCAAGATTACTGTACCCAGCAAGGATCTCATTCAGATTTGATGGAGAAATTAAAACCTTTACAGACAAGCAAAAGCTGAGAGAGTTCGGCACCACCAAACCAGCTTTACAACAGATGCTAAAGGAACTTCTCTAGGCAAGAAACACAAGAGAAGGAAAACACCTACAATAACAAACCCAAAACATTTAAGAAAATGGGAATAGGAACATACATATCAATAATTACCTTAAATGTAAATGGATTAAATGCTCCCACCAAAAGACATAGACTGGCTGAATGGATACAAAAGCAAGACCCATGTATATGCTGTCAACAAGAGACCCACTTCAGACCAGAGACACATACAGACTGAAAGTGAGGGGATGGAAAAAGATATTCCATGCAAATGGAAATCAAAAGAAAGCTGGAGTAGCAATTCTCATATCAGACAAAATAGACTTTAAAATAAAGACTATTACAAGAGACAAAGAAGGACACTATATAATGATCAAGGGATTGATCCAAGAGGAAGGTATAACAATTGTAAATATTTATGCACCCAACATAGGAGCACCTCAATACATAAGGCAAATACTAACAGCCATAAAAGGGGAAATCGACAGCAACACAATCATAGTAGGGGACTTTCACACCCCACTCTCACCAATGGACAGATCATCCAAAATGAAAATAAATAAGGAAACACAAGCTTTAAATGATACATTAAACAAGATGGACTTAATTGATATTTATAGGACATTCCACCCAAACACAACAGAATACACATTTTTCTCAAGTGCTCATGGAACATTCTCCAGGATAGATCATATCTTGGGTCACAAACCAAGCCTTGGTAAATTTAAGAAAATTGAAATCGTATCAAGTATCTTTTCCGACCACAACGCTATGAGACTAGATATCAATTACAGGAAAAGATCTGTAAAAAATACAAACACATGGAGGCTACACAATATACTACTTAATAACGAAGTGATCACTGAAGAAATCAAAGGGGAAATCAAAAAATACCTAGAAACAAATGACAATGGAGACACGACGGCCCAAAACCTATGGGATGCAGCAAAAGCAGTTCTAAGAGGGAAGCTTATAGCAATACAATCTTACTTTAAGAAACAAGAAACATCTCAAATAAGCAGCCTAACATTACACCTAAAGCAATTAGAGGAAGAAGAACAAAAAACCACCAAAGTTAGCAGAAGGAAAGAAATCATAAAGATCAGATCAGAAATAAATGACAAAGAAATGAAGGGAACGATAGCAAAGATCAATAAAACTAAAAGCTGGTTCTTTGAGAAGATAAACAAAATTGATAAACCATTAACCAGACTCATCAAGAAAAAAAGGGAGAAGACTCAAATCAATAAAATTAGAAATGCAAAAGGAGAAGTAACAACTGACACTGCAGAAATACAAAGGATCATGAGAGATTACTACAAGCAACTATATGCCAGTAAAATGGACAACCTGGAGGAAATGGACAAGTTCTTAGAAATGCACAACCTTCCGAGACTGAACCAGGAAGAAACAGAAAATATGAACAGGCCAATCACAAGTACTGAAATTGAAACTGTGATTAAAACTCTTCCAACACACAAAAGCCCAGGACCATACGGATTCACAGGCAAATTCTATCAAACATTTAGAGAAGAGCTAACACCTATCCTTCTCAAACTTTTCCAAAATATAGCAGAGGGAGGAACACTCCCAAACTCATTCTACGAGGCCACCATCACCCTGATACCAAAACCAGACAAAGAAGTCACAAAAAAAGAAAACTACAGGCCAATATCACTGATGAACATAGATGCAAAAATCCTCAACAAAATACTAGCAAACAGAGTCCAACAGCACATTAAAAGGATCATACACCATGATCAAGTGGGGTTTATCCCAGGAATGCAAGGATTCTTCAAGATACGCAAATCAATCAATGTGATACACCATATTAACAAATTGAAGGAGAAAAACCAAATGATCATCTCAATAGATACAGAGAAAGCTTTTGACAAAATTCAACACCCATTTATGATAAAAACCCTCCAGAAAGTAGGCATAGAGGGAACTTTCCTCCACATAATAAAGGCCATATATGACCAATGCACAGCCAACATCATCCTCAATGGTGAAAAACTGAAACCATTTCCACTAAGATCAGGAACAGGACAAGGTTGCCCACTCTCACCACTATTGACATAGTTTTGGAAGTTTTAGCCACAGCAATCAGAGAAGACAAAGAAATAAAAGAAATCCAAATCAGAAAAGAAGAAATAGAGCTGTGACTGTTTTCAGATGACATGATACTATACATAGAGAATCCTAAAGATGTTACCAGATAACTACTAGAGCTACTCAATGAATTTGGTAAAGTAGCAGGATACAAAATTAATGCACAGAAATCACTTGCATTCCTGTACACTAATGATGAAAAATCGGAAAGTGAAATTAAGAAAACACTCCCATTTACCATGGCAACTAAAAGAATAAAATATCTAGGAATAAACCTACCCAAGGAGACAGAAGACTGGTATGAAGAAAATTATAAGACACTGATGAAAGAAATTAATGACGATACAAAGAGATGGAGCGATATACCATGTTCTTGGATTGGAAGAATCAACATTGTGAAAATGACTATACTACTCAAAGCAATCTACAGACTCAATGCAATCCCTATCAAACTACCACTGGCATTTTTCACAGACCTAGATCAAAAAATTTCACAATTGGTATGGAATCACAAAAGGCCCCAAATAGCCAAAGTAACCTTGAGAAAGAAAAACGGTGCTGGAGGAATCAGGCTCCCAGACTTCAGACTATACTCCAAAGCTACAGTAGTCAAGACAGTATGGTACTGGCACAAAAACAGAAGTATAGATCAATGGAACAGGATAGAAAGCCCAGAGATAAACCCATGTACTTATGGTCACATTATTTTTGATAAAGGAGGCAAGAATATAAAATTGAGAAAAGACGCCTCTTCAATAAGTGGTGCTGGGAAAACTGGACAGCTACATGTAAAAGAATGAAATTAGAACACTCCTTAACACCATACACAAAAATAAACTCAAAATGGATTAAAGACCTAAATGTAAGGCCAGACACTCTCAAACTCTTAGAGGAAAACATAGGCAGAACACTCTATGACATAAGTCATAGCAAGATCCTTTTTGACCCAGCTCCTAGAGAAATGGAAATAAAAGCAAAAATAAAGAAATGGGACCTAATGAAACTTACAAGCTTTTGCACAGCAAAGGAAACCATAAACAAGACCAAAAGAAAACCCTCAGAATGGGAGAAAATATTTGCAAATGAAGCAACTGACAAAGGATTAATCTCCAAAATTTACCAGCAGCTCATGCAGCTCAATTTGAAAAAAGCAAACAACCCAATCCAAAAATGGGCAGAAGACCTAAACAGACATTTCTCCAAAAAAGATATACAGATTGCCAACAAACACATGAAAGAATGCTCAACATCACTAATCATTAGAGAAATGCAAATCAAAACTACAATGTGATATCATCTCACACCGGTTAGAATGGCCATCATCAAAAGATCTCCAAACAATAAATGCTGGAGAGGTTGTGGAGAAACTGGAACCCTCATACACTGTTGGTGGGAATGTAAATTGATACAGCCACTATAGAGAACTGTATGGAGGTTCCTTAAAAATCTAAAAATAGAACTGCCATACGACCCAGCAATCCTACTACTGGGCGTATACCCTGAGAAAACCATAATTCAAAAAGAGTTATGGAGAGGTAGGGGCAAGATGGCGGAAGAGTAAGACGCGGAGATCACCTTCCTTCCCACAGATACAGTAGAAATACATCTACACGTGGAACTGCTCCTACAGAACACCCACTGAACGCTGGCAGAAGACGTCAGACCTCCCAAAAGGCAAGAAAATCCCCACGTACTTGGGTAGGGTAAAAGTAAAAAGAAATAATAGAGACAAAAGAATAGGGACGGGACCTGCACCAGTGAGAGGGAGCCGTGAAGGAGGAAAGGTGTCCACACACTAGGAGCCCCTTCGTGGGCAGAGACTGCGGGTGGCAGAGGGGGGAGCTTCGGAGCCACGGAGGAGAGCGCAGCCACAGGGGTGCAGAGGGCAAAGCGGAGAGATTCCCGCATGGAGGATCGGTGCTGAGTAGCACTCACCAGCCCGAGAGGCTTGTCTGCTCAGCCGCCGGGGCGGGCGGGGGCTGGGAGCTGAGGCTCGGGCTTCGGTGCTAGCCGGGAGGGAGTCCGGGAAATAGTCTGCAGCTGCCGAAGAGGCAAGAGACTTTTTCTTGCCTCTTTGTTTCGCGGCACGCAAGGAGAGGGGATTCAGAGCGCCGCCTAAACAAACTCCAGAGACGGGCGCGAGCCGCGGCTAACAGCGCGGACCCCAGAGACAGGCGCGAGCCGCGGTTATCAGCGTGGACCCCAGAGACGGGCAGGAGACGCTAAGGCTGCTGCTGCCGCCACCAAGAAGCCGGTGTGCAAGCACAGGTCACTCCCCACACCGCCCCTCCCGGGAGCCGGTGCAGCTCGCCACTGCCAGGCTCCCGTGATCCGGGGACAACTTCCCCGGGAGAATGCACGGCGCGCCTCAGGCTGCTGCAACGTCACACCAGCCTCTGCCACCGCAGGCTCGCCCCGCATCCGTACCCCTCCCTCCCCACAGCCTGAGTGAGCCAGAGCCCCCGAAGCAGCTGCTCCTTTAACCCCGTTCTGTCTGGGCGGGGAACGGACGCCCTCAGGCGACCTACATGCAGAGGCGGGGCCAAATCCAAAGCTGAACCCTGGGAGCTGTACGAACAAAGAAGAGAAAGGGAAATCTCTCCCAGCAGCCTCAGAAGCAGAGGATTAAAGCTCCACAAACAACTTGATGTGCCTGCATCTGTTGAGTACCTGAATAGACAACGAATCATCCCAAATTCAAGAGGGGGACTTTGGGAGCAGGATATATTATTTTTTCCCCTTTTCCTTTTTTTGTGAGTGTATATGTGTATGCTTCTGGGTGAGAATTTGTGTGTATAGCTTTGTTTCACCATTAGTCCTAGGGTTAGGTCCGTCCGTATTTTTTTTTTTTTTACTTAAAAAATTTTTTTTCCTAATATATGTTTTCTTAATAATTTTTTCCTCATTTTCTATTTTTAGAAATTAAAAAAATTTTAATAAGTTTTTCCATTTTTTTATTTTAAAGAATCAAAAAATTTTTCTTAATAAAGTTTTTCTTAATAATTTTTTTCTTATTTTTTATTGTAAAAAGTTAATAAATCTATTTTTAAAAATCAAAAAAAAAATTTTCTGAATACATTTACTCTTAATAATTGTTTTCTTATTTTTTATTATAATAGCTTTATTTTATTTTATTTTATCCTCTTTCTTTGTTTCTTTCTATTTTTTTTCTCCCTTATATTCTGAGCTGTGTGGATGAAAGGCTCTTGGTGCTCCAGCCAGGCATCAGGGCTGTGCCTCTGAGGTGGGAGAGCCAACTTCAGGACACTGGTCCACAAGAGACCTCCCAGCTCCACGTAATACCAAACGGCGAAAATCTCCCAGAGATCTCCATCTCAACATCAAGACCCAGCTTCACTCAACGACCAGCAAGCTACATTGCTGGACACACTATGCCAAACAACTAACAAGACAGGAACACGGCCCCATCCATTAGCAGAGAGGCTGCCTAAAATCATAATAAGGCCACAGACACCCCAAAACACACCACCAGACGTGGACTTGCCCACCAGAAAGACAAGATCCAACCTCATCCACCAGAACACAGGCACTAGTCCCCTCCACCAGGAAGCCTACACAACCCACTGAACCAACCTCAGCCACTGGGGACAGATACCAAAAACAACGGGAATTACGAACCTGCAGCCTGTGAAAAGGAGACCCCAAACACAGTAAGATAAGCAAAATGAGAAGACAAAAAAACACACAGCAGGTGAAGGAGCAGGGTCAAAACACACCAGACCTAACAAATGAAGAGGAAATAGGCAGTCTACCTGAAAAAGAATTCAGAATAATGAGAGTAAAGATGATCCAAAATCTTGGAAATAGAATAGACAAAATGCAAGAAACATTTAACAAGGATGTAGAAGAACTAAAGAGGAACCAAGCAACGATGAAAAACACAATAAATGAAATTAAAAATACTCTAGACGGGATCAATAGCAGAATAACTGAGGCAGAAGAACGGATAAGTGACCTGGAAGATAAAATAGTGGAAATAGCTACTGCAGAGCAGAATAAAGAAAAAAGAATGAAAAGAACTGAGGACAGTCTCAGAGACCTCTGGGACAACATTAAACGCACCAACATTCGAATTATAGGGGTCCCAGAAGAAGAAGAGAAAAAGAAAGGGACTGAGAAAATATTTGAAGAGATTAGAGTTGAAAACTTCCCTAATATGGGGAAAGGAAATAGTTAATCAAGTCCTGGAAGCACAGAGAGTCCCATACAGGATAAATCCAAGGAGAAACACGCCAAGACACATATTAATCAAACTATCAAAAATTAAATATAAAGAAAACATATTAAAAGCAGCAAGGGAAAAACAACAAATAACACACAAGGGAATCCCCATAAGGTTAACAGCTGATCTTTCAGCAGAAACTCTGCAAGCCAGAAGGGAGTGGCAGGATATACTTAAAGTCATGAAGGAGAAAAACCTACAGCCAAGATTACTGTACCCAGCAAGGATCTCATTCAGATTTGATGGAGAAATTAAAACCTTTACAGACAAGCAAAAGCTGAGAGAGTTCGGCACCACCAAACCAGCTTTACAACAGATGCTAAAGGAACTTCTCTAGGCAAGAAACACAAGAGAAGGAAAACACCTACAATAACAAACCCAAAACATTTAAGAAAATGGGAATAGGAACATACATATCAATAATTACCTTAAATGTAAATGGATTAAATGCTCCCACCAAAAGACATAGACTGGCTGAATGGATACAAAAGCAAGACCCATGTATATGCTGTCAACAAGAGACCCACTTCAGACCAGAGACACATACAGACTGAAAGTGAGGGGATGGAAAAAGATATTCCATGCAAATGGAAATCAAAAGAAAGCTGGAGTAGCAATTCTCATATCAGACAAAATAGACTTTAAAATAAAGACTATTACAAGAGACAAAGAAGGACACTATATAATGATCAAGGGATTGATCCAAGAGGAAGGTATAACAATTGTAAATATTTATGCACCCAACATAGGAGCACCTCAATACATAAGGCAAATACTAACAGCCATAAAAGGGGAAATCGACAGCAACACAATCATAGTAGGGGACTTTCACACCCCACTCTCACCAATGGACAGATCATCCAAAATGAAAATAAATAAGGAAACACAAGCTTTAAATGATACATTAAACAAGATGGACTTAATTGATATTTATAGGACATTCCACCCAAACACAACAGAATACACATTTTTCTCAAGTGCTCATGGAACATTCTCCAGGATAGATCATATCTTGGGTCACAAACCAAGCCTTGGTAAATTTAAGAAAATTGAAATCGTATCAAGTATCTTTTCCGACCACAACGCTATGAGACTAGATATCAATTACAGGAAAAGATCTGTAAAAAATACAAACACATGGAGGCTACACAATATACTACTTAATAACGAAGTGATCACTGAAGAAATCAAAGGGGAAATCAAAAAATACCTAGAAACAAATGACAATGGAGACACGACGGCCCAACACCTATGGGATGCAGCAAAAGCAGTTCTAAGAGGGAAGCTTATAGCAATACAATCTTACTTTAAGAAACAAGAAACATCTCAAATAAGCAGCCTAACATTACACCTAAAGCAATTAGAGGAAGAAGAACAAAAAACCACCAAAGTTAGCAGAAGGAAAGAAATCATAAAGATCAGATCAGAAATAAATGACAAAGAAATGAAGGGAACGATAGCAAAGATCAATAAAACTAAAAGCTGGTTCTTTGAGAAGATAAACAAAATTGATAAACCATTAACCAGACTCATCAAGAAAAAAAGGGAGAAGACTCAAATCAATAAAATTAGAAATGCAAAAGGAGAAGTAACAACTGACACTGCAGAAATACAAAGGATCATGAGAGATTACTACAAGCAACTATATGCCAGTAAAATGGACAACCTGGAGGAAATGGACAAGTTCTTAGAAATGCACAACCTTCCGAGACTGAACCAGGAAGAAACAGAAAATATGAACAGGCCAATCACAAGTACTGAAATTGAAACTGTGATTAAAACTCTTCCAACACACAAAAGCCCAGGACCATACGGATTCACAGGCAAATTCTATCAAACATTTAGAGAAGAGCTAACACCTATCCTTCTCAAACTTTTCCAAAATATAGCAGAGGGAGGAACACTCCCAAACTCATTCTACGAGGCCACCATCACCCTGATACCAAAACCAGACAAAGAAGTCACAAAAAAAGAAAACTACAGGCCAATATCACTGATGAACATAGATGCAAAAATCCTCAACAAAATACTAGCAAACAGAGTCCAACAGCACATTAAAAGGATCATACACCATGATCAAGTGGGGTTTATCCCAGGAATGCAAGGATTCTTCAAGATACGCAAATCAATCAATGTGATACACCATATTAACAAATTGAAGGAGAAAAACCAAATGATCATCTCAATAGATACAGAGAAAGCTTTTGACAAAATTCAACACCCATTTATGATAAAAACCCTCCAGAAAGTAGGCATAGAGGGAACTTTCCTCCACATAATAAAGGCCATATATGACCAATGCACAGCCAACATCATCCTCAATGGTGAAAAACTGAAACCATTTCCACTAAGATCAGGAACAGGACAAGGTTGCCCACTCTCACCACTATTGACATAGTTTTGGAAGTTTTAGCCACAGCAATCAGAGAAGACAAAGAAATAAAAGAAATCCAAATCAGAAAAGAAGAAATAGAGCTGTGACTGTTTTCAGATGACATGATACTATACATAGAGAATCCTAAAGATGTTACCAGATAACTACTAGAGCTACTCAATGAATTTGGTAAAGTAGCAGGATACAAAATTAATGCACAGAAATCACTTGCATTCCTGTACACTAATGATGAAAAATCGGAAAGTGAAATTAAGAAAACACTCCCATTTACCATGGCAACTAAAAGAATAAAATATCTAGGAATAAACCTACCCAAGGAGACAGAAGACTGGTATGAAGAAAATTATAAGACACTGATGAAAGAAATTAATGACGATACAAAGAGATGGAGCGATATACCATGTTCTTGGATTGGAAGAATCAACATTGTGAAAATGACTATACTACTCAAAGCAATCTACAGACTCAATGCAATCCCTATCAAACTACCACTGGCATTTTTCACAGACCTAGATCAAAAAATTTCACAATTGGTATGGAATCACAAAAGGCCCCAAATAGCCAAAGTAACCTTGAGAAAGAAAAACGGTGCTGGAGGAATCAGGCTCCCAGACTTCAGACTATACTCCAAAGCTACAGTAGTCAAGACAGTATGGTACTGGCACAAAAACAGAAGTATAGATCAATGGAACAGGATAGAAAGCCCAGAGATAAACCCATGTACTTATGGTCACATTATTTTTGATAAAGGAGGCAAGAATATAAAATTGAGAAAAGACGCCTCTTCAATAAGTGGTGCTGGGAAAACTGGACAGCTACATGTAAAAGAATGAAATTAGAACACTCCTTAACACCATACACAAAAATAAACTCAAAATGGATTAAAGACCTAAATGTAAGGCCAGACACTCTCAAACTCTTAGAGGAAAACATAGGCAGAACACTCTATGACATAAGTCATAGCAAGATCCTTTTTGACCCAGCTCCTAGAGAAATGGAAATAAAAGCAAAAATAAAGAAATGGGACCTAATGAAACTTACAAACTTTTGCACAGCAAAGGAAACCATAAACAAGACCAAAAGAAAACCCTCAGAATGGGAGAAAATATTTGCAAATGAAGCAACTGACAAAGGATTAATCTCCAAAATTTACCAGCAGCTCATGCAGCTCAATTTGAAAAAAGCAAACAACCCAATCCAAAAATGGGCAGAAGACCTAAACAGACATTTCTCCAAAGAAGATATACAGATTGCCAACAAACACATGAAAGAATGCTCAACATCACTAATCATTAGAGAAATGCAAATCAAAACTACAATGTGATATCATCTCACACCGGTTAGAATGGCCATCATCAAAAGATCTCCAAACAATAAATGCTGGAGAGGTTGTGGAGAAACTGGAACCCTCATACACTGTTGGTGGGAATGTAAATTGATACAGCCACTATAGAGAACTGTATGGAGGTTCCTTAAAAATCTAAAAATAGAACTGCCATACGACCCAGCAATCCTACTACTGGGCGTATACCCTGAGAAAACCATAATTCAAAAAGAGTTATGGAGAGGTAGGGGCAAGATGGCGGAAGAGTAAGACGCGGAGATCACCTTCCTTCCCACAGATACAGTAGAAATACATCTACACGTGGAACTGCTCCTACAGAACACCCACTGAACGCTGGCAGAAGACGTCAGACCTCCCAAAAGGCAAGAAAATCCCCACGTACTTGGGTAGGGTAAAAGTAAAAAGAAATAATAGAGACAAAAGAATAGGGACGGGACCTGCACCAGTGAGAGGGAGCCGTGAAGGAGGAAAGGTGTCCACACACTAGGAGCCCCTTCGTGGGCAGAGACTGCGGGTGGCAGAGGGGGGAGCTTCGGAGCCACGGAGGAGAGCGCAGCCACAGGGGTGCAGAGGGCAAAGCGGAGAGATTCCCGCATGGAGGATCGGTGCTGAGTAGCACTCACCAGCCCGAGAGGCTTGTCTGCTCAGCCGCCGGGGCGGGCGGGGGCTGGGAGCTGAGGCTCGGGCTTCGGTGCTAGCCGGGAGGGAGTCCGGGAAATAGTCTGCAGCTGCCGAAGAGGCAAGAGACTTTTTCTTGCCTCTTTGTTTCGCGGCACGCAAGGAGAGGGGATTCAGAGCGCCGCCTAAACAAACTCCAGAGACGGGCGCGAGCCGCGGCTAACAGCGCGGACCCCAGAGACAGGCGCGAGCCGCGGTTATCAGCGTGGACCCCAGAGACGGGCAGGAGACGCTAAGGCTGCTGCTGCCGCCACCAAGAAGCCGGTGTGCAAGCACAGGTCACTCCCCACACCGCCCCTCCCGGGAGCCGGTGCAGCTCGCCACTGCCAGGCTCCCGTGATCCGGGGACAACTTCCCCGGGAGAATGCACGGCGCGCCTCAGGCTGCTGCAACGTCACACCAGCCTCTGCCACCGCAGGCTCGCCCCGCATCCGTACCCCTCCCTCCCCACAGCCTGAGTGAGCCAGAGCCCCCGAAGCAGCTGCTCCTTTAACCCCGTTCTGTCTGGGCGGGGAACGGACGCCCTCAGGCGACCTACATGCAGAGGCGGGGCCAAATCCAAAGCTGAACCCTGGGAGCTGTACGAACAAAGAAGAGAAAGGGAAATCTCTCCCAGCAGCCTCAGAAGCAGAGGATTAAAGCTCCACAAACAACTTGATGTGTCTGCATCTGTTGAGTACCTGAATAGACAACGAATCATCCCAAATTCAAGAGGGGGACTTTGGGAGCAGGATATATTATTTTTTCCCCTTTTCCTTTTTTTGTGAGTGTATATGTGTATGCTTCTGGGTGAGAATTTGTGTGTATAGCTTTGTTTCACCATTAGTCCTAGGGTTAGGTCCGTCCGTATTTTTTTTTTTTTTACTTAAAAAATTTTTTTTCCTAATATATGTTTTCTTAATAATTTTTTCCTCATTTTCTATTTTTAGAAATTAAAAAAATTTTAATAAGTTTTTCCATTTTTTTACTTTAAAAAATCAAAAAATTTTTCTTAATAAATTTTTTCTTAATAATTTTTTTCTTATTTTTTATTGTAAAAAGTTAATAAATCTATTTTTAAAAATCAAAAAAAAATTTTTCTGAATACATTTACTCTTAATAATTGTTTTCTTATTTTTTATTATAATAGCTTTATTTTATTTTATTTTATCCTCTTTCTTTGTTTCTTTCTATTTTTTTCTCCCTTATATTCTGAGCTGTGTGGATGAAAGGCTCTTGGTGCTCCAGCCAGGCATCAGGGCTGTGCCTCTGAGGTGGGAGAGCCAACTTCAGGACACTGGTCCACAAGAGACCTCCCAGCTCCACGTAATACCAAACGGTGAAAATCTCCCAGAGATCTCCATCTCAACATCAAGACCCAGCTTCACTCAACGACCAGCAAGCTACATTGCTGGACACACTATGCCAAACAACTAACAAGACAGGAACACGGCCCCATCCATTAGCAGAGAGGCTGCCTAAAATCATAATAAGGCCACAGACACCCCAAAACACACCACCAGACGTGGACTTGCCCACCAGAAAGACAAGATCCAACCTCATCCACCAGAACACAGGCACTAGTCCCCTCCACCAGGAAGCCTACACAACCCACTGAACCAACCTCAGCCACTGGGGACAGATACCAAAAACAACGGGAATTACGAACCTGCAGCCTGTGAAAAGGAGACCCCAAACACAGTAAGATAAGCAAAATGAGAAGACAAAAAAACACACAGCAGGTGAAGGAGCAGGGTCAAAACACACCAGACCTAACAAATGAAGAGGAAATAGGCAGTCTACCTGAAAAAGAATTCAGAATAATGAGAGTAAAGATGATCCAAAATCTTGGAAATAGAATAGACAAAATGCAAGAAACATTTAACAAGGATGTAGAAGAACTAAAGAGGAACCAAGCAACGATGAAAAACACAATAAATGAAATTAAAAATACTCTAGACGGGATCAATAGCAGAATAACTGAGGCAGAAGAACGGATAAGTGACCTGGAAGATAAAATAGTGGAAATAGCTACTGCAGAGCAGAATAAAGAAAAAAGAATGAAAAGAACTGAGGACAGTCTCAGAGACCTCTGGGACAACATTAAACGCACCAACATTCGAATTATAGGGGTCCCAGAAGAAGAAGAGAAAAAGAAAGGGACTGAGAAAATATTTGAAGAGATTAGAGTTGAAAACTTCCCTAATATGGGGAAAGGAAATAGTTAATCAAGTCCTGGAAGCACAGAGAGTCCCATACAGGATAAATCCAAGGAGAAACACGCCAAGACACATATTAATCAAACTATCAAAAATTAAATATAAAGAAAACATATTAAAAGCAGCAAGGGAAAAACAACAAATAACACACAAGGGAATCCCCATAAGGTTAACAGCTGATCTTTCAGCAGAAACTCTGCAAGCCAGAAGGGAGTGGCAGGATATACTTAAAGTCATGAAGGAGAAAAACCTACAGCCAAGATTACTGTACCCAGCAAGGATCTCATTCAGATTTGATGGAGAAATTAAAACCTTTACAGACAAGCAAAAGCTGAGAGAGTTCGGCACCACCAAACCAGCTTTACAACAGATGCTAAAGGAACTTCTCTAGGCAAGAAACACAAGAGAAGGAAAACACCTACAATAACAAACCCAAAACATTTAAGAAAATGGGAATAGGAACATACATATCAATAATTACCTTAAATGTAAATGGATTAAATGCTCCCACCAAAAGACATAGACTGGCTGAATGGATACAAAAGCAAGACCCATGTATATGCTGTCAACAAGAGACCCACTTCAGACCAGAGACACATACAGACTGAAAGTGAGGGGATGGAAAAAGATATTCCATGCAAATGGAAATCAAAAGAAAGCTGGAGTAGCAATTCTCATATCAGACAAAATAGACTTTAAAATAAAGACTATTACAAGAGACAAAGAAGGACACTATATAATGATCAAGGGATTGATCCAAGAGGAAGGTATAACAATTGTAAATATTTATGCACCCAACATAGGAGCACCTCAATACATAAGGCAAATACTAACAGCCATAAAAGGGGAAATCGACAGCAACACAATCATAGTAGGGGACTTTCACACCCCACTCTCACCAATGGACAGATCATCCAAAATGAAAATAAATAAGGAAACACAAGCTTTAAATGATACATTAAACAAGATGGACTTAATTGATATTTATAGGACATTCCACCCAAACACAACAGAATACACATTTTTCTCAAGTGCTCATGGAACATTCTCCAGGATAGATCATATCTTGGGTCACAAACCAAGCCTTGGTAAATTTAAGAAAATTGAAATCGTATCAAGTATCTTTTCCGACCACAACGCTATGAGACTAGATATCAATTACAGGAAAAGATCTGTAAAAAATACAAACACATGGAGGCTACACAATATACTACTTAATAACGAAGTGATCACTGAAGAAATCAAAGGGGAAATCAAAAAATACCTAGAAACAAATGACAATGGAGACACGACGGCCCAACACCTATGGGATGCAGCAAAAGCAGTTCTAAGAGGGAAGCTTATAGCAATACAATCTTACTTTAAGAAACAAGAAACATCTCAAATAAGCAGCCTAACATTACACCTAAAGCAATTAGAGGAAGAAGAACAAAAAACCACCAAAGTTAGCAGAAGGAAAGAAATCATAAAGATCAGATCAGAAATAAATGACAAAGAAATGAAGGGAACGATATAGCAAAGATCAATAAAACTAAAAGCTGGTTCTTTGAGAAGATAAACAAAATTGATAAACCATTAACCAGACTCATCAAGAAAAAAAGGGAGAAGACTCAAATCAATAAAATTAGAAATGCAAAAGGAGAAGTAACAACTGACACTGCAGAAATACAAAGGATCATGAGAGATTACTACAAGCAACTATATGCCAGTAAAATGGACAACCTGGAGGAAATGGACAAGTTCTTAGAAATGCACAACCTTCCGAGACTGAACCAGGAAGAAACAGAAAATATGAACAGACCAATCACAAGTACTGAAATTGAAACTGTGATTAAAACTCTTCCAACACACAAAAGCCCAGGACCATACGGATTCACAGGCAAATTCTATCAAACATTTAGAGAAGAGCTAACACCTATCCTTCTCAAACTTTTCCAAAATATAGCAGAGGGAGGAACACTCCCAAACTCATTCTACGAGGCCACCATCACCCTGATACCAAAACCAGACAAAGAAGTCACAAAAAAAGAAAACTGCAGGCCAATATCACTGATGAACATAGATGCAAAAATCCTCAACAAAATACTAGCAAACAGAGTCCAACAGCACATTAAAAGGATCATACACCATGATCAAGTGGGGTTTATCCCAGGAATGCAAGGATTCTTCAAGATACGCAAATCAATCAATGTGATACACCATATTAACAAATTGAAGGAGAAAAACCAAATGATCATCTCAATAGATACAGAGAAAGCTTTTGACAAAATTCAACACCCATTTATGATAAAAACCCTCCAGAAAGTAGGCATAGAGGGAACTTTCCTCCACATAATAAAGGCCATATATGACCAATGCACAGCCAACATCATCCTCAATGGTGAAAAACTGAAACCATTTCCACTAAGATCAGGAACAGGACAAGGTTGCCCACTCTCACCACTATTGACATAGTTTTGGAAGTTTTAGCCACAGCAATCAGAGAAGACAAAGAAATAAAAGAAATCCAAATCAGAAAAGAAGAAATAGAGCTGTGACTGTTTTCAGATGACATGATACTATACATAGAGAATCCTAAAGATGTTACCAGATAACTACTAGAGCTACTCAATGAATTTGGTAAAGTAGCAGGATACAAAATTAATGCACAGAAATCACTTGCATTCCTGTACACTAATGATGAAAAATCGGAAAGTGAAATTAAGAAAACACTCCCATTTACCATGGCAACTAAAAGAATAAAATATCTAGGAATAAACCTACCCAAGGAGACAGAAGACTGGTATGAAGAAAATTATAAGACACTGATGAAAGAAATTAATGACGATACAAAGAGATGGAGCGATATACCATGTTCTTGGATTGGAAGAATCAACATTGTGAAAATGACTATACTACTCAAAGCAATCTACAGACTCAATGCAATCCCTATCAAACTACCACTGGCATTTTTCACAGACCTAGATCAAAAAATTTCACAATTGGTATGGAATCACAAAAGGCCCCAAATAGCCAAAGTAACCTTGAGAAAGAAAAACGGTGCTGGAGGAATCAGGCTCCCAGACTTCAGACTATACTCCAAAGCTACAGTAGTCAAGACAGTATGGTACTGGCACAAAAACAGAAGTATAGATCAATGGAACAGGATAGAAAGCCCAGAGATAAACCCATGTACTTATGGTCACATTATTTTTGATAAAGGAGGCAAGAATATAAAATTGAGAAAAGACGCCTCTTCAATAAGTGGTGCTGGGAAAACTGGACAGCTACATGTAAAAGAATGAAATTAGAACACTCCTTAACACCATACACAAAAATAAACTCAAAATGGATTAAAGACCTAAATGTAAGGCCAGACACTCTCAAACTCTTAGAGGAAAACATAGGCAGAACACTCTATGACATAAGTCATAGCAAGATCCTTTTTGACCCAGCTCCTAGAGAAATGGAAATAAAAGCAAAAATAAAGAAATGGGACCTAATGAAACTTACAAGCTTTTGCACAGCAAAGGAAACCATAAACAAGACCAAAAGAAAACCCTCAGAATGGGAGAAAATATTTGCAAATGAAGCAACTGACAAAGGATTAATCTCCAAAATTTACCAGCAGCTCATGCAGCTCAATTTGAAAAAAGCAAACAACCCAATCCAAAAATGGGCAGAAGACCTAAACAGACATTTCTCCAAAGAAGATATACAGATTGCCAACAAACACATGAAAGAATGCTCAACATCACTAATCATTAGAGAAATGCAAATCAAAACTACAATGTGATATCATCTCACACCGGTTAGAATGGCCATCATCAAAAAATCTCCAAACAATAAATGCTGGAGAGGGTGTGGAGAAACTGGAACCCTCATACACTGTTGGTGGGAATGTAAATTGATACAGCCACTATAGAGAACTGTATGGAGGTTCCTTAAAAATCTAAAAATAGAACTGCCATACGACCCAGCAATCCTACTACTGGGCGTATACCCTGAGAAAACCATAATTCAAAAAGAGTTATGGAGAGGTAGGGGCAAGATGGCGGAAGAGTAAGACGCGGAGATCACCTTCCTTCCCACAGATACAGTAGAAATACATCTACACGTGGAACTGCTCCTACAGAACACCCACTGAACGCTGGCAGAAGACGTCAGACCTCCCAAAAGGCAAGAAAATCCCCACGTACTTGGGTAGGGTAAAAGTAAAAAGAAATAATAGAGACAAAAGAATAGGGACGGGACCTGCACCAGTGGGAGGGAGCCGTGAAGGAGGAAAGGTGTCCGCACACTAGGAGCCCCTTCGTGGGCAGAGACTGCGGGTGGCAGAGGGGGGAGCTTCGGAGCCACGGAGGAGAGCGCAGCCACAGGGGTGCGGAGGGCAAGGCGGAGAGATTCCCGCATGGAGGATCGGTGCTGAGTAGCACTCACCAGCCCGAGAGGCTTGTCTGCTCAGCCGCCGGGGCGGGCGGGGGCTGGGAGCTGAGGCTCGGGCTTCGGTGCTAGCCGGGAGGGAGTCCGGGAAATAGTCTGCAGCTGCCGAAGAGGCAAGAGACATTTTCTTGCCTCTTTGTTTCCCGGCGCGCAAGGAGAGGGGATTCAGAGCGCCGCCTAAACAAACTCCAGAGACGGGCGCGAGCCGCGGCTAACAGCGCGGACCCCAGAGACAGGCGCGAGCCGCGGTTATCAGCGTGGACCCCAGAGACGGGCAGGAGACGCTAAGGCTGCTGCTGCCGCCACCAAGAAGCCGGTGTGCAAGCACAGGTCACTCCCCACACCGCCCCTCCCGGGAGCCGGTGCAGCTCGCCACTGCCAGGCTCCCGTGATCCGGGGACAACTTCCCCGGGAGAATGCACGGCGCGCCTCAGGCTGCTGCAACGTCACACCAGCCTCTGCCACCGCAGGCTCGCCCCGCATCCGTACCCCTCCCTCCCCACAGCCTGAGTGAGCCAGAGCCCCCGAAGCAGCTGCTCCTTTAACCCCGTTCTGTCTGGGCGGGGAACGGACGCCCTCAGGCGACCTACATGCAGAGGCGGGGCCAAATCCAAAGCTGAACCCTGGGAGCTGTACGAACAAAGAAGAGAAAGGGAAATCTCTCCCAGCAGCCTCAGAAGCAGAGGATTAAAGCTCCACAAACAACTTGATGTGCCTGCATCTGTTGAGTACCTGAATAGACAACGAATCATCCCAAATTCAAGAGGGGGACTTTGGGAGCAGGATATATTATTTTTTCCCCTTTTCCTTTTTTTGTGAGTGTATATGTGTATGCTTCTGGGTGAGAATTTGTGTGTATAGCTTTGTTTCACCATTAGTCCTAGGGTTAGGTCCGTCCGTATTTTTTTTTTTTTTACTTAAAAAATTTTTTTTCCTAATATATGTTTTCTTAATAATTTTTTCCTCATTTTCTATTTTTAGAAATTAAAAAAATTTTAATAAGTTTTTCCATTTTTTTACTTTAAAAAATCAAAAAATTTTTCTTAATAAATTTTTTCTTAATAATTTTTTTCTTATTTTTTATTGTAAAAAGTTAATAAATCTATTTTTAAAAATCAAAAAAAAATTTTTCTGAATACATTTACTCTTAATAATTGTTTTCTTATTTTTTATTATAATAGCTTTATTTTATTTTATTTTATCCTCTTTCTTTGTTTCTTTCTATTTTTTTCTCCCTTATATTCTGAGCTGTGTGGATGAAAGGCTCTTGGTGCTCCAGCCAGGCATCAGGGCTGTGCCTCTGAGGTGGGAGAGCCAACTTCAGGACACTGGTCCACAAGAGACCTCCCAGCTCCACGTAATACCAAACGGCGAAAATCTCCCAGAGATCTCCATCTCAACATCAAGACCCAGCTTCACTCAACGACCAGCAAGCTACATTGCTGGACACACTATGCCAAACAACTAACAAGACAGGAACACGGCCCCATCCATTAGCAGAGAGGCTGCCTAAAATCATAATAAGGCCACAGACACCCCAAAACACACCACCAGACGTGGACTTGCCCACCAGAAAGACAAGATCCAACCTCATCCACCAGAACACAGGCACTAGTCCCCTCCACCAGGAAGCCTACACAACCCACTGAACCAACCTCAGCCACTGGGGACAGATACCAAAAACAACGGGAATTACGAACCTGCAGCCTGTGAAAAGGAGACCCCAAACACAGTAAGATAAGCAAAATGAGAAGACAAAAAAACACACAGCAGGTGAAGGAGCAGGGTCAAAACACACCAGACCTAACAAATGAAGAGGAAATAGGCAGTCTACCTGAAAAAGAATTCAGAATAATGAGAGTAAAGATGATCCAAAATCTTGGAAATAGAATAGACAAAATGCAAGAAACATTTAACAAGGATGTAGAAGAACTAAAGAGGAACCAAGCAACGATGAAAAACACAATAAATGAAATTAAAAATACTCTAGACGGGATCAATAGCAGAATAACTGAGGCAGAAGAACGGATAAGTGACCTGGAAGATAAAATAGTGGAAATAGCTACTGCAGAGCAGAATAAAGAAAAAAGAATGAAAAGAACTGAGGACAGTCTCAGAGACCTCTGGGACAACATTAAACGCACCAACATTCGAATTATAGGGGTCCCAGAAGAAGAAGAGAAAAAGAAAGGGACTGAGAAAATATTTGAAGAGATTAGAGTTGAAAACTTCCCTAATATGGGGAAAGGAAATAGTTAATCAAGTCCTGGAAGCACAGAGAGTCCCATACAGGATAAATCCAAGGAGAAACACGCCAAGACACATATTAATCAAACTATCAAAAATTAAATATAAAGAAAACATATTAAAAGCAGCAAGGGAAAAACAACAAATAACACACAAGGGAATCCCCATAAGGTTAACAGCTGATCTTTCAGCAGAAACTCTGCAAGCCAGAAGGGAGTGGCAGGATATACTTAAAGTCATGAAGGAGAAAAACCGACAGCCAAGATTACTGTACCCAGCAAGGATCTCATTCAGATTTGATGGAGAAATTAAAACCTTTACAGACAAGCAAAAGCTGAGAGAGTTCGGCACCACCAAACCAGCTTTACAACAGATGCTAAAGGAACTTCTCTAGGCAAGAAACACAAGAGAAGGAAAACACCTACAATAACAAACCCAAAACATTTAAGAAAATGGGAATAGGAACATACATATCAATAATTACCTTAAATGTAAATGGATTAAATGCTCCCACCAAAAGACATAGACTGGCTGAATGGATACAAAAGCAAGACCCATGTATATGCTGTCAACAAGAGACCCACTTCAGACCAGAGACACATACAGACTGAAAGTGAGGGGATGGAAAAAGATATTCCATGCAAATGGAAATCAAAAGAAAGCTGGAGTAGCAATTCTCATATCAGACAAAATAGACTTTAAAATAAAGACTATTACAAGAGACAAAGAAGGACACTATATAATGATCAAGGGATTGATCCAAGAGGAAGGTATAACAATTGTAAATATTTATGCACCCAACATAGGAGCACCTCAATACATAAGGCAAATACTAACAGCCATAAAAGGGGAAATCGACAGCAACACAATCATAGTAGGGGACTTTCACACCCCACTCTCACCAATGGACAGATCATCCAAAATGAAAATAAATAAGGAAACACAAGCTTTAAATGATACATTAAACAAGATGGACTTAATTGATATTTATAGGACATTCCACCCAAACACAACAGAATACACATTTTTCTCAAGTGCTCATGGAACATTCTCCAGGATAGATCATATCTTGGGTCACAAACCAAGCCTTGGTAAATTTAAGAAAATTGAAATCGTATCAAGTATCTTTTCCGACCACAACGCTATGAGACTACATATCAATTACAGGAAAAGATCTGTAAAAAATACAAACACATGGAGGCTACACAATATACTACTTAATAACGAAGTGATCACTGAAGAAATCAAAGGGGAAATCAAAAAATACCTAGAAACAAATGACAATGGAGACACGACGGCCCAACACCTATGGGATGCAGCAAAAGCAGTTCTAAGAGGGAAGCTTATAGCAATACAATCTTACTTTAAGAAACAAGAAACATCTCAAATAAGCAGCCTAACATTACACCTAAAGCAATTAGAGGAAGAAGAACAAAAAACCACCAAAGTTAGCAGAAGGAAAGAAATCATAAAGATCAGATCAGAAATAAATGACAAAGAAATGAAGGGAACGATATAGCAAAGATCAATAAAACTAAAAGCTGGTTCTTTGAGAAGATAAACAAAATTGATAAACCATTAACCAGACTCATCAAGAAAAAAAGGGAGAAGACTCAAATCAATAAAATTAGAAATGCAAAAGGAGAAGTAACAACTGACACTGCAGAAATACAAAGGATCATGAGAGATTACTACAAGCAACTATATGCCAGTAAAATGGACAACCTGGAGGAAATGGACAAGTTCTTAGAAATGCACAACCTTCCGAGACTGAACCAGGAAGAAACAGAAAATATGAACAGACCAATCACAAGTACTGAAATTGAAACTGTGATTAAAACTCTTCCAACACACAAAAGCCCAGGACCATACGGATTCACAGGCAAATTCTATCAAACATTTAGAGAAGAGCTAACACCTATCCTTCTCAAACTTTTCCAAAATATAGCAGAGGGAGGAACACTCCCAAACTCATTCTACGAGGCCACCATCACCCTGATACCAAAACCAGACAAAGAAGTCACAAAAAAAGAAAACTGCAGGCCAATATCACTGATGAACATAGATGCAAAAATCCTCAACAAAATACTAGCAAACAGAGTCCAACAGCACATTAAAAGGATCATACACCATGATCAAGTGGGGTTTATCCCAGGAATGCAAGGATTCTTCAAGATACGCAAATCAATCAATGTGATACACCATATTAACAAATTGAAGGAGAAAAACCAAATGATCATCTCAATAGATACAGAGAAAGCTTTTGACAAAATTCAACACCCATTTATGATAAAAACCCTCCAGAAAGTAGGCATAGAGGGAACTTTCCTCCACATAATAAAGGCCATATATGACCAATGCACAGCCAACATCATCCTCAATGGTGAAAAACTGAAACCATTTCCACTAAGATCAGGAACAGGACAAGGTTGCCCACTCTCACCACTATTGACATAGTTTTGGAAGTTTTAGCCACAGCAATCAGAGAAGACAAAGAAATAAAAGAAATCCAAATCAGAAAAGAAGAAATAGAGCTGTGACTGTTTTCAGATGACATGATACTATACATAGAGAATCCTAAAGATGTTACCAGATAACTACTAGAGCTACTCAATGAATTTGGTAAAGTAGCAGGATACAAAATTAATGCACAGAAATCACTTGCATTCCTGTACACTAATGATGAAAAATCGGAAAGTGAAATTAAGAAAACACTCCCATTTACCATGGCAACTAAAAGAATAAAATATCTAGGAATAAACCTACCCAAGGAGACAGAAGACTGGTATGAAGAAAATTATAAGACACTGATGAAAGAAATTAATGACGATACAAAGAGATGGAGCGATATACCATGTTCTTGGATTGGAAGAATCAACATTGTGAAAATGACTATACTACTCAAAGCAATCTACAGACTCAATGCAATCCCTATCAAACTACCACTGGCATTTTTCACAGACCTAGATCAAAAAATTTCACAATTGGTATGGAATCACAAAAGGCCCCAAATAGCCAAAGTAACCTTGAGAAAGAAAAACGGTGCTGGAGGAATCAGGCTCCCAGACTTCAGACTATACTCCAAAGCTACAGTAGTCAAGACAGTATGGTACTGGCACAAAAACAGAAGTATAGATCAATGGAACAGGATAGAAAGCCCAGAGATAAACCCATGTACTTATGGTCACATTATTTTTGATAAAGGAGGCAAGAATATAAAATTGAGAAAAGACGCCTCTTCAATAAGTGGTGCTGGGAAAACTGGACAGCTACATGTAAAAGAATGAAATTAGAACACTCCTTAACACCATACACAAAAATAAACTCAAAATGGATTAAAGACCTAAATGTAAGGCCAGACACTCTCAAACTCTTAGAGGAAAACATAGGCAGAACACTCTATGACATAAGTCATAGCAAGATCCTTTTTGACCCAGCTCCTAGAGAAATGGAAATAAAAGCAAAAATAAAGAAATGGGACCTAATGAAACTTACAAGCTTTTGCACAGCAAAGGAAACCATAAACAAGACCAAAAGAAAACCCTCAGAATGGGAGAAAATATTTGCAAATGAAGCAACTGACAAAGGATTAATCTCCAAAATTTACCAGCAGCTCATGCAGCTCAATTTGAAAAAAGCAAACAACCCAATCCAAAAATGGGCAGAAGACCTAAACAGACATTTCTCCAAAGAAGATATACAGATTGCCAACAAACACATGAAAGAATGCTCAACATCACTAATCATTAGAGAAATGCAAATCAAAACTACAATGTGATATCATCTCACACCGGTTAGAATGGCCATCATCAAAAAATCTCCAAACAATAAATGCTGGAGAGGGTGTGGAGAAACTGGAACCCTCATACACTGTTGGTGGGAATGTAAATTGATACAGCCACTATAGAGAACTGTATGGAGGTTCCTTAAAAATCTAAAAATAGAACTGCCATACGACCCAGCAATCCTACTACTGGGCGTATACCCTGAGAAAACCATAATTCAAAAAGAGTTATGGAGAGGTAGGGGCAAGATGGCGGAAGAGTAAGACGCGGAGATCACCTTCCTTCCCACAGATACAGTAGAAATACATCTACACGTGGAACTGCTCCTACAGAACACCCACTGAACGCTGGCAGAAGACGTCAGACCTCCCAAAAGGCAAGAAAATCCCCACGTACTTGGGTAGGGTAAAAGTAAAAAGAAATAATAGAGACAAAAGAATAGGGACGGGACCTGCACCAGTGGGAGGGAGCCGTGAAGGAGGAAAGGTGTCCGCACACTAGGAGCCCCTTCGTGGGCAGAGACTGCGGGTGGCAGAGGGGGGAGCTTCGGAGCCACGGAGGAGAGCGCAGCCACAGGGGTGCGGAGGGCAAAGCGGAGAGATTCCCGCATGGAGGATCGGTGCTGAGTAGCACTCACCAGCCCGAGAGGCTTGTCTGCTCAGCCGCCGGGGCGGGCGGGGGCTGGGAGCTGAGGCTCGGGCTTCGGTGCTAGCCGGGAGGGAGTCCGGGAAATAGTCTGCAGCTGCCGAAGAGGCAAGAGACATTTTCTTGCCTCTTTGTTTCCCGGCGCGCAAGGAGAGGGGATTCAGAGCGCCGCCTAAACAAACTCCAGAGACGGGCGCGAGCCGCGGCTAACAGCGCGGACCCCAGAGACAGGCGCGAGCCGCGGTTATCAGCGTGGACCCCAGAGACGGGCAGGAGACGCTAAGGCTGCTGCTGCCGCCACCAAGAAGCCGGTGTGCAAGCACAGGTCACTCCCCACACCGCCCCTCCCGGGAGCCGGTGCAGCTCGCCACTGCCAGGCTCCCGTGATCCGGGGACAACTTCCCCGGGAGAATGCACGGCGCGCCTCAGGCTGCTGCAACGTCACACCAGCCTCTGCCACCGCAGGCTCGCCCCGCATCCGTACCCCTCCCTCCCCACAGCCTGAGTGAGCCAGAGCCCCCGAAGCAGCTGCTCCTTTAACCCCGTTCTGTCTGGGCGGGGAACGGACGCCCTCAGGCGACCTACATGCAGAGGCGGGGCCAAATCCAAAGCTGAACCCTGGGAGCTGTACGAACAAAGAAGAGAAAGGGAAATCTCTCCCAGCAGCCTCAGAAGCAGAGGATTAAAGCTCCACAAACAACTTGATGTGCCTGCATCTGTTGAGTACCTGAATAGACAACGAATCATCCCAAATTCAAGAGGGGGACTTTGGGAGCAGGATATATTATTTTTTCCCCTTTTCCTTTTTTTGTGAGTGTATATGTGTATGCTTCTGGGTGAGAATTTGTGTGTATAGCTTTGTTTCACCATTAGTCCTAGGGTTAGGTCCGTCCGTATTTTTTTTTTTTTTACTTAAAAAATTTTTTTTCCTAATATATGTTTTCTTAATAATTTTTTCCTCATTTTCTATTTTTAGAAATTAAAAAAATTTTAATAAGTTTTTCCATTTTTTTACTTTAAAAAATCAAAAAATTTTTCTTAATAATTTTTTTCTTATTTTTTATTGTAAAAAGTTAATAAATCTATTTTTAAAAATCAAAAAAAAATTTTTCTGAATACATTTACTCTTAATAATTGTTTTCTTATTTTTTATTATAATAGCTTTATTTTATTTTATTTTATCCTCTTTCTTTGTTTCTTTCTATTTTTTTCTCCCTTATATTCTGAGCTGTGTGGATGAAAGGCTCTTGGTGCTCCAGCCAGGCATCAGGGCTGTGCCTCTGAGGTGGGAGAGCCAACTTCAGGACACTGGTCCACAAGAGACCTCCCAGCTCCACGTAATACCAAACGGCGAAAATCTCCCAGAGATCTCCATCTCAACATCAAGACCCAGCTTCACTCAACGACCAGCAAGCTACATTGCTGGACACACTATGCCAAACAACTAACAAGACAGGAACACGGCCCCATCCATTAGCAGAGAGGCTGCCTAAAATCATAATAAGGCCACAGACACCCCAAAACACACCACCAGACGTGGACTTGCCCACCAGAAAGACAAGATCCAACCTCATCCACCAGAACACAGGCACTAGTCCCCTCCACCAGGAAGCCTACACAACCCACTGAACCAACCTCAGCCACTGGGGACAGATACCAAAAACAACGGGAATTACGAACCTGCAGCCTGTGAAAAGGAGACCCCAAACACAGTAAGATAAGCAAAATGAGAAGACAAAAAAACACACAGCAGGTGAAGGAGCAGGGTCAAAACACACCAGACCTAACAAATGAAGAGGAAATAGGCAGTCTACCTGAAAAAGAATTCAGAATAATGAGAGTAAAGATGATCCAAAATCTTGGAAATAGAATAGACAAAATGCAAGAAACATTTAACAAGGATGTAGAAGAACTAAAGAGGAACCAAGCAACGATGAAAAACACAATAAATGAAATTAAAAATACTCTAGACGGGATCAATAGCAGAATAACTGAGGCAGAAGAACGGATAAGTGACCTGGAAGATAAAATAGTGGAAATAGCTACTGCAGAGCAGAATAAAGAAAAAAGAATGAAAAGAACTGAGGACAGTCTCAGAGACCTCTGGGACAACATTAAACGCACCAACATTCGAATTATAGGGGTCCCAGAAGAAGAAGAGAAAAAGAAAGGGACTGAGAAAATATTTGAAGAGATTAGAGTTGAAAACTTCCCTAATATGGGGAAAGGAAATAGTTAATCAAGTCCTGGAAGCACAGAGAGTCCCATACAGGATAAATCCAAGGAGAAACACGCCAAGACACATATTAATCAAACTATCAAAAATTAAATATAAAGAAAACATATTAAAAGCAGCAAGGGAAAAACAACAAATAACACACAAGGGAATCCCCATAAGGTTAACAGCTGATCTTTCAGCAGAAACTCTGCAAGCCAGAAGGGAGTGGCAGGATATACTTAAAGTCATGAAGGAGAAAAACCGACAGCCAAGATTACTGTACCCAGCAAGGATCTCATTCAGATTTGATGGAGAAATTAAAACCTTTACAGACAAGCAAAAGCTGAGAGAGTTCGGCACCACCAAACCAGCTTTACAACAGATGCTAAAGGAACTTCTCTAGGCAAGAAACACAAGAGAAGGAAAACACCTACAATAACAAACCCAAAACATTTAAGAAAATGGGAATAGGAACATACATATCAATAATTACCTTAAATGTAAATGGATTAAATGCTCCCACCAAAAGACATAGACTGGCTGAATGGATACAAAAGCAAGACCCATGTATATGCTGTCAACAAGAGACCCACTTCAGACCAGAGACACATACAGACTGAAAGTGAGGGGATGGAAAAAGATATTCCATGCAAATGGAAATCAAAAGAAAGCTGGAGTAGCAATTCTCATATCAGACAAAATAGACTTTAAAATAAAGACTATTACAAGAGACAAAGAAGGACACTATATAATGATCAAGGGATTGATCCAAGAGGAAGGTATAACAATTGTAAATATTTATGCACCCAACATAGGAGCACCTCAATACATAAGGCAAATACTAACAGCCATAAAAGGGGAAATCGACAGCAACACAATCATAGTAGGGGACTTTCACACCCCACTCTCACCAATGGACAGATCATCCAAAATGAAAATAAATAAGGAAACACAAGCTTTAAATGATACATTAAACAAGATGGACTTAATTGATATTTATAGGACATTCCACCCAAACACAACAGAATACACATTTTTCTCAAGTGCTCATGGAACATTCTCCAGGATAGATCATATCTTGGGTCACAAACCAAGCCTTGGTAAATTTAAGAAAATTGAAATCGTATCAAGTATCTTTTCCGACCACAACGCTATGAGACTACATATCAATTACAGGAAAAGATCTGTAAAAAATACAAACACATGGAGGCTACACAATATACTACTTAATAACGAAGTGATCACTGAAGAAATCAAAGGGGAAATCAAAAAATACCTAGAAACAAATGACAATGGAGACACGACGGCCCAACACCTATGGGATGCAGCAAAAGCAGTTCTAAGAGGGAAGCTTATAGCAATACAATCTTACTTTAAGAAACAAGAAACATCTCAAATAAGCAGCCTAACATTACACCTAAAGCAATTAGAGGAAGAAGAACAAAAAACCACCAAAGTTAGCAGAAGGAAAGAAATCATAAAGATCAGATCAGAAATAAATGACAAAGAAATGAAGGGAACGATATAGCAAAGATCAATAAAACTAAAAGCTGGTTCTTTGAGAAGATAAACAAAATTGATAAACCATTAACCAGACTCATCAAGAAAAAAAGGGAGAAGACTCAAATCAATAAAATTAGAAATGCAAAAGGAGAAGTAACAACTGACACTGCAGAAATACAAAGGATCATGAGAGATTACTACAAGCAACTATATGCCAGTAAAATGGACAACCTGGAGGAAATGGACAAGTTCTTAGAAATGCACAACCTTCCGAGACTGAACCAGGAAGAAACAGAAAATATGAACAGACCAATCACAAGTACTGAAATTGAAACTGTGATTAAAACTCTTCCAACACACAAAAGCCCAGGACCATACGGATTCACAGGCAAATTCTATCAAACATTTAGAGAAGAGCTAACACCTATCCTTCTCAAACTTTTCCAAAATATAGCAGAGGGAGGAACACTCCCAAACTCATTCTACGAGGCCACCATCACCCTGATACCAAAACCAGACAAAGAAGTCACAAAAAAAGAAAACTGCAGGCCAATATCACTGATGAACATAGATGCAAAAATCCTCAACAAAATACTAGCAAACAGAGTCCAACAGCACATTAAAAGGATCATACACCATGATCAAGTGGGGTTTATCCCAGGAATGCAAGGATTCTTCAAGATACGCAAATCAATCAATGTGATACACCATATTAACAAATTGAAGGAGAAAAACCAAATGATCATCTCAATAGATACAGAGAAAGCTTTTGACAAAATTCAACACCCATTTATGATAAAAACCCTCCAGAAAGTAGGCATAGAGGGAACTTTCCTCCACATAATAAAGGCCATATATGACCAATGCACAGCCAACATCATCCTCAATGGTGAAAAACTGAAACCATTTCCACTAAGATCAGGAACAGGACAAGGTTGCCCACTCTCACCACTATTGACATAGTTTTGGAAGTTTTAGCCACAGCAATCAGAGAAGACAAAGAAATAAAAGAAATCCAAATCAGAAAAGAAGAAATAGAGCTGTGACTGTTTTCAGATGACATGATACTATACATAGAGAATCCTAAAGATGTTACCAGATAACTACTAGAGCTACTCAATGAATTTGGTAAAGTAGCAGGATACAAAATTAATGCACAGAAATCACTTGCATTCCTGTACACTAATGATGAAAAATCGGAAAGTGAAATTAAGAAAACACTCCCATTTACCATGGCAACTAAAAGAATAAAATATCTAGGAATAAACCTACCCAAGGAGACAGAAGACTGGTATGAAGAAAATTATAAGACACTGATGAAAGAAATTAATGACGATACAAAGAGATGGAGCGATATACCATGTTCTTGGATTGGAAGAATCAACATTGTGAAAATGACTATACTACTCAAAGCAATCTACAGACTCAATGCAATCCCTATCAAACTACCACTGGCATTTTTCACAGACCTAGATCAAAAAATTTCACAATTGGTATGGAATCACAAAAGGCCCCAAATAGCCAAAGTAACCTTGAGAAAGAAAAACGGTGCTGGAGGAATCAGGCTCCCAGACTTCAGACTATACTCCAAAGCTACAGTAGTCAAGACAGTATGGTACTGGCACAAAAACAGAAGTATAGATCAATGGAACAGGATAGAAAGCCCAGAGATAAACCCATGTACTTATGGTCACATTATTTTTGATAAAGGAGGCAAGAATATAAAATTGAGAAAAGACGCCTCTTCAATAAGTGGTGCTGGGAAAACTGGACAGCTACATGTAAAAGAATGAAATTAGAACACTCCTTAACACCATACACAAAAATAAACTCAAAATGGATTAAAGACCTAAATGTAAGGCCAGACACTCTCAAACTCTTAGAGGAAAACATAGGCAGAACACTCTATGACATAAGTCATAGCAAGATCCTTTTTGACCCAGCTCCTAGAGAAATGGAAATAAAAGCAAAAATAAAGAAATGGGACCTAATGAAACTTACAAGCTTTTGCACAGCAAAGGAAACCATAAACAAGACCAAAAGAAAACCCTCAGAATGGGAGAAAATATTTGCAAATGAAGCAACTGACAAAGGATTAATCTCCAAAATTTACCAGCAGCTCATGCAGCTCAATTTGAAAAAAGCAAACAACCCAATCCAAAAATGGGCAGAAGACCTAAACAGACATTTCTCCAAAGAAGATATACAGATTGCCAACAAACACATGAAAGAATGCTCAACATCACTAATCATTAGAGAAATGCAAATCAAAACTACAATGTGATATCATCTCACACCGGTTAGAATGGCCATCATCAAAAAATCTCCAAACAATAAATGCTGGAGAGGGTGTGGAGAAACTGGAACCCTCATACACTGTTGGTGGGAATGTAAATTGATACAGCCACTATAGAGAACTGTATGGAGGTTCCTTAAAAATCTAAAAATAGAACTGCCATACGACCCAGCAATCCTACTACTGGGCGTATACCCTGAGAAAACCATAATTCAAAAAGAGTTATGGAGAGGTAGGGGCAAGATGGCGGAAGAGTAAGACGCGGAGATCACCTTCCTTCCCACAGATACAGTAGAAATACATCTACACGTGGAACTGCTCCTACAGAACACCCACTGAACGCTGGCAGAAGACGTCAGACCTCCCAAAAGGCAAGAAAATCCCCACGTACTTGGGTAGGGTAAAAGTAAAAAGAAATAATAGAGACAAAAGAATAGGGACGGGACCTGCACCAGTGGGAGGGAGCCGTGAAGGAGGAAAGGTGTCCGCACACTAGGAGCCCCTTCGTGGGCAGAGACTGCGGGTGGCAGAGGGGGGAGCTTCGGAGCCACGGAGGAGAGCGCAGCCACAGGGGTGCGGAGGGCAAAGCGGAGAGATTCCCGCATGGAGGATCGGTGCTGAGTAGCACTCACCAGCCCGAGAGGCTTGTCTGCTCAGCCGCCGGGGCGGGCGGGGGCTGGGAGCTGAGGCTCGGGCTTCGGTGCTAGCCGGGAGGGAGTCCGGGAAATAGTCTGCAGCTGCCGAAGAGGCAAGAGACATTTTCTTGCCTCTTTGTTTCCCGGCGCGCAAGGAGAGGGGATTCAGAGCGCCGCCTAAACAAACTCCAGAGACGGGCGCGAGCCGCGGCTAACAGCGCGGACCCCAGAGACAGGCGCGAGCCGCGGTTATCAGCGTGGACCCCAGAGACGGGCAGGAGACGCTAAGGCTGCTGCTGCCGCCACCAAGAAGCCGGTGTGCAAGCACAGGTCACTCCCCACACCGCCCCTCCCGGGAGCCGGTGCAGCTCGCCACTGCCAGGCTCCCGTGATCCGGGGACAACTTCCCCGGGAGAATGCACGGCGCGCCTCAGGCTGCTGCAACGTCACACCAGCCTCTGCCACCGCAGGCTCGCCCCGCATCCGTACCCCTCCCTCCCCACAGCCTGAGTGAGCCAGAGCCCCCGAAGCAGCTGCTCCTTTAACCCCGTTCTGTCTGGGCGGGGAACGGACGCCCTCAGGCGACCTACATGCAGAGGCGGGGCCAAATCCAAAGCTGAACCCTGGGAGCTGTACGAACAAAGAAGAGAAAGGGAAATCTCTCCCAGCAGCCTCAGAAGCAGAGGATTAAAGCTCCACAAACAACTTGATGTGCCTGCATCTGTTGAGTACCTGAATAGACAACGAATCATCCCAAATTCAAGAGGGGGACTTTGGGAGCAGGATATATTATTTTTTCCCCTTTTCCTTTTTTTGTGAGTGTATATGTGTATGCTTCTGGGTGAGAATTTGTGTGTATAGCTTTGTTTCACCATTAGTCCTAGGGTTAGGTCCGTCCGTATTTTTTTTTTTTTTACTTAAAAAATTTTTTTTCCTAATATATGTTTTCTTAATAATTTTTTCCTCATTTTCTATTTTTAGAAATTAAAAAAATTTTAATAAGTTTTTCCATTTTTTTACTTTAAAAAATCAAAAAATTTTTCTTAATAAATTTTTTCTTAATAATTTTTTTCTTATTTTTTATTGTAAAAAGTTAATAAATCTATTTTTAAAAATCAAAAAAAAATTTTTCTGAATACATTTACTCTTAATAATTGTTTTCTTATTTTTTATTATAATAGCTTTATTTTATTTTATTTTATCCTCTTTCTTTGTTTCTTTCTATTTTTTTCTCCCTTATATTCTGAGCTGTGTGGATGAAAGGCTCTTGGTGCTCCAGCCAGGCATCAGGGCTGTGCCTCTGAGGTGGGAGAGCCAACTTCAGGACACTGGTCCACAAGAGACCTCCCAGCTCCACGTAATACCAAACGGCGAAAATCTCCCAGAGATCTCCATCTCAACATCAAGACCCAGCTTCACTCAACGACCAGCAAGCTACATTGCTGGACACACTATGCCAAACAACTAACAAGACAGGAACACGGCCCCATCCATTAGCAGAGAGGCTGCCTAAAATCATAATAAGGCCACAGACACCCCAAAACACACCACCAGACGTGGACTTGCCCACCAGAAAGACAAGATCCAACCTCATCCACCAGAACACAGGCACTAGTCCCCTCCACCAGGAAGCCTACACAACCCACTGAACCAACCTCAGCCACTGGGGACAGATACCAAAAACAACGGGAATTACGAACCTGCAGCCTGTGAAAAGGAGACCCCAAACACAGTAAGATAAGCAAAATGAGAAGACAAAAAAACACACAGCAGGTGAAGGAGCAGGGTCAAAACACACCAGACCTAACAAATGAAGAGGAAATAGGCAGTCTACCTGAAAAAGAATTCAGAATAATGAGAGTAAAGATGATCCAAAATCTTGGAAATAGAATAGACAAAATGCAAGAAACATTTAACAAGGATGTAGAAGAACTAAAGAGGAACCAAGCAACGACGAAAAACACAATAAATGAAATTAAAAATACTCTAGACGGGATCAATAGCAGAATAACTGAGGCAGAAGAACGGATAAGTGACCTGGAAGATAAAATAGTGGAAATAGCTACTGCAGAGCAGAATAAAGAAAAAAGAATGAAAAGAACTGAGGACAGTCTCAGAGACCTCTGGGACAACATTAAACGCACCAACATTCGAATTATAGGGGTCCCAGAAGAAGAAGAGAAAAAGAAAGGGACTGAGAAAATATTTGAAGAGATTAGAGTTGAAAACTTCCCTAATATGGGGAAAGGAAATAGTTAATCAAGTCCTGGAAGCACAGAGAGTCCCATACAGGATAAATCCAAGGAGAAACACGCCAAGACACATATTAATCAAACTATCAAAAATTAAATATAAAGCAGCAAGGGAAAAACAACAAATAACACACAAGGGAATCCCCATAAGGTTAACAGCTGATCTTTCAGCAGAAACTCTGCAAGCCAGAAGGGAGTGGCAGGATATACTTAAAGTCATGAAGGAGAAAAACCGACAGCCAAGATTACTGTACCCAGCAAGGATCTCATTCAGATTTGATGGAGAAATTAAAACCTTTACAGACAAGCAAAAGCTGAGAGAGTTCGGCACCACCAAACCAGCTTTACAACAGATGCTAAAGGAACTTCTCTAGGCAAGAAACACAAGAGAAGGAAAACACCTACAATAACAAACCCAAAACATTTAAGAAAATGGGAATAGGAACATACATATCAATAATTACCTTAAATGTAAATGGATTAAATGCTCCCACCAAAAGACATAGACTGGCTGAATGGATACAAAAGCAAGACCCATGTATATGCTGTCAACAAGAGACCCACTTCAGACCAGAGACACATACAGACTGAAAGTGAGGGGATGGAAAAAGATATTCCATGCAAATGGAAATCAAAAGAAAGCTGGAGTAGCAATTCTCATATCAGACAAAATAGACTTTAAAATAAAGACTATTACAAGAGACAAAGAAGGACACTATATAATGATCAAGGGATTGATCCAAGAGGAAGGTATAACAATTGTAAATATTTATGCACCCAACATAGGAGCACCTCAATACATAAGGCAAATACTAACAGCCATAAAAGGGGAAATCGACAGCAACACAATCATAGTAGGGGACTTTCACACCCCACTCTCACCAATGGACAGATCATCCAAAATGAAAATAAATAAGGAAACACAAGCTTTAAATGATACATTAAACAAGATGGACTTAATTGATATTTATAGGACATTCCACCCAAACACAACAGAATACACATTTTTCTCAAGTGCTCATGGAACATTCTCCAGGATAGATCATATCTTGGGTCACAAACCAAGCCTTGGTAAATTTAAGAAAATTGAAATCGTATCAAGTATCTTTTCCGACCACAACGCTATGAGACTAGATATCAATTACAGGAAAAGATCTGTAAAAAATACAAACACATGGAGGCTACACAATATACTACTTAATAACGAAGTGATCACTGAAGAAATCAAAGGGGACATCAAAAAATACCTAGAAACAAATGACAATGGAGACACGACGGCCCAACACCTATGGGATGCAGCAAAAGCAGTTCTAAGAGGGAAGCTTATAGCAATACAATCTTACTTTAAGAAACAAGAAACATCTCAAATAAGCAGCCTAACATTACACCTAAAGCAATTAGAGGAAGAAGAACAAAAAACCACCAAAGTTAGCAGAAGGAAAGAAATCATAAAGATCAGATCAGAAATAAATGACAAAGAAATGAAGGGAACGATATAGCAAAGATCAATAAAACTAAAAGCTGGTTCTTTGAGAAGATAAACAAAATTGATAAACCATTAACCAGACTCATCAAGAAAAAAAGGGAGAAGACTCAAATCAATAAAATTAGAAATGCAAAAGGAGAAGTAACAACTGACACTGCAGAAATACAAAGGATCATGAGAGATTACTACAAGCAACTATATGCCAGTAAAATGGACAACCTGGAGGAAATGGACAAGTTCTTAGAAATGCACAACCTTCCGAGACTGAACCAGGAAGAAACAGAAAATATGAACAGACCAATCACAAGTACTGAAATTGAAACTGTGATTAAAACTCTTCCAACACACAAAAGCCCAGGACCATACGGATTCACAGGCAAATTCTATCAAACATTTAGAGAAGAGCTAACACCTATCCTTCTCAAACTTTTCCAAAATATAGCAGAGGGAGGAACACTCCCAAACTCATTCTACGAGGCCACCATCACCCTGATACCAAAACCAGACAAAGAAGTCACAAAAAAAGAAAACTGCAGGCCAATATCACTGATGAACATAGATGCAAAAATCCTCAACAAAATACTAGCAAACAGAGTCCAACAGCACATTAAAAGGATCATACACCATGATCAAGTGGGGTTTATCCCAGGAATGCAAGGATTCTTCAAGATACGCAAATCAATCAATGTGATACACCATATTAACAAATTGAAGGAGAAAAACCAAATGATCATCTCAATAGATACAGAGAAAGCTTTTGACAAAATTCAACACCCATTTATGATAAAAACCCTCCAGAAAGTAGGCATAGAGGGAACTTTCCTCCACATAATAAAGGCCATATATGACCAATGCACAGCCAACATCATCCTCAATGGTGAAAAACTGAAACCATTTCCACTAAGATCAGGAACAGGACAAGGTTGCCCACTCTCACCACTATTGACATAGTTTTGGAAGTTTTAGCCACAGCAATCAGAGAAGACAAAGAAATAAAAGAAATCCAAATCAGAAAAGAAGAAATAGAGCTGTGACTGTTTTCAGATGACATGATACTATACATAGAGAATCCTAAAGATGTTACCAGATAACTACTAGAGCTACTCAATGAATTTGGTAAAGTAGCAGGATACAAAATTAATGCACAGAAATCACTTGCATTCCTGTACACTAATGATGAAAAATCGGAAAGTGAAATTAAGAAAACACTCCCATTTACCATGGCAACTAAAAGAATAAAATATCTAGGAATAAACCTACCCAAGGAGACAGAAGACTGGTATGAAGAAAATTATAAGACACTGATGAAAGAAATTAATGACGATACAAAGAGATGGAGCGATATACCATGTTCTTGGATTGGAAGAATCAACATTGTGAAAATGACTATACTACTCAAAGCAATCTACAGACTCAATGCAATCCCTATCAAACTACCACTGGCATTTTTCACAGACCTAGATCAAAAAATTTCACAATTGGTATGGAATCACAAAAGGCCCCAAATAGCCAAAGTAACCTTGAGAAAGAAAAACGGTGCTGGAGGAATCAGGCTCCCAGACTTCAGACTATACTCCAAAGCTACAGTAGTCAAGACAGTATGGTACTGGCACAAAAACAGAAGTATAGATCAATGGAACAGGATAGAAAGCCCAGAGATAAACCCATGTACTTATGGTCACATTATTTTTGATAAAGGAGGCAAGAATATAAAATTGAGAAAAGACGCCTCTTCAATAAGTGGTGCTGGGAAAACTGGACAGCTACATGTAAAAGAATGAAATTAGAACACTCCTTAACACCATACACAAAAATAAACTCAAAATGGATTAAAGACCTAAATGTAAGGCCAGACACTCTCAAACTCTTAGAGGAAAACATAGGCAGAACACTCTATGACATAAGTCATAGCAAGATCCTTTTTGACCCAGCTCCTAGAGAAATGGAAATAAAAGCAAAAATAAAGAAATGGGACCTAATGAAACTTACAAGCTTTTGCACAGCAAAGGAAACCATAAACAAGACCAAAAGAAAACCCTCAGAATGGGAGAAAATATTTGCAAATGAAGCAACTGACAAAGGATTAATCTCCAAAATTTACCAGCAGCTCATGCAGCTCAATTTGAAAAAAGCAAACAACCCAATCCAAAAATGGGCAGAAGACCTAAACAGACATTTCTCCAAAGAAGATATACAGATTGCCAACAAACACATGAAAGAATGCTCAACATCACTAATCATTAGAGAAATGCAAATCAAAACTACAATGTGATATCATCTCACACCGGTTAGAATGGCCATCATCAAAAAATCTCCAAACAATAAATGCTGGAGAGGGTGTGGAGAAACTGGAACCCTCATACACTGTTGGTGGGAATGTAAATTGATACAGCCACTATAGAGAACTGTATGGAGGTTCCTTAAAAATCTAAAAATAGAACTGCCATACGACCCAGCAATCCTACTACTGGGCGTATACCCTGAGAAAACCATAATTCAAAAAGAGTTATGGAGAGGTAGGGGCAAGATGGCGGAAGAGTAAGACGCGGAGATCACCTTCCTTCCCACAGATACAGTAGAAATACATCTACACGTGGAACTGCTCCTACAGAACACCCACTGAACGCTGGCAGAAGACGTCAGACCTCCCAAAAGGCAAGAAAATCCCCACGTACTTGGGTAGGGTAAAAGTAAAAAGAAATAATAGAGACAAAAGAATAGGGACGGGACCTGCACCAGTGGGAGGGAGCCGTGAAGGAGGAAAGGTGTCCACACACTAGGAGCCCCTTCGTGGGCAGAGACTGCGGGTGGCAGAGGGGGGAGCTTCGGAGCCACGGAGGAGAGCGCAGCCACAGGGGTGCGGAGGGCAAAGCGGAGAGATTCCCGCATGGAGGATCGGTGCTGAGTAGCACTCACCAGCCCGAGAGGCTTGTCTGCTCAGCCGCCGGGGCGGGCGGGGGCTGGGAGCTGAGGCTCGGGCTTCGGTGCTAGCCGGGAGGGAGTCCGGGAAATAGTCTGCAGCTGCCGAAGAGGCAAGAGACATTTTCTTGCCTCTTTGTTTCCCGGCGCGCAAGGAGAGGGGATTCAGAGCGCCGCCTAAACAAACTCCAGAGACGGGCGCGAGCCGCGGCTAACAGCGCGGACCCCAGAGACAGGCGCGAGCCGCGGTTATCAGCGTGGACCCCAGAGACGGGCAGGAGACGCTAAGGCTGCTGCTGCCGCCACCAAGAAGCCGGTGTGCAAGCACAGGTCACTCCCCACACCGCCCCTCCCGGGAGCCGGTGCAGCTCGCCACTGCCAGGCTCCCGTGATCCGGGGACAACTTCCCCGGGAGAATGCACGGCGCGCCTCAGGCTGCTGCAACGTCACACCAGCCTCTGCCACCGCAGGCTCGCCCCGCATCCGTACCCCTCCCTCCCCACAGCCTGAGTGAGCCAGAGCCCCCGAAGCAGCTGCTCCTTTAACCCCGTTCTGTCTGGGCGGGGAACGGACGCCCTCAGGCGACCTACATGCAGAGGCGGGGCCAAATCCAAAGCTGAACCCTGGGAGCTGTACGAACAAAGAAGAGAAAGGGAAATCTCTCCCAGCAGCCTCAGAAGCAGAGGATTAAAGCTCCACAAACAACTTGATGTGCCTGCATCTGTTGAGTACCTGAATAGACAACGAATCATCCCAAATTCAAGAGGGGGACTTTGGGAGCAGGATATATTATTTTTTCCCCTTTTCCTTTTTTTGTGAGTGTATATGTGTATGCTTCTGGGTGAGAATTTGTGTGTATAGCTTTGTTTCACCATTAGTCCTAGGGTTAGGTCCGTCCGTATTTTTTTTTTTTTTACTTAAAAAATTTTTTTTCCTAATATATGTTTTCTTAATAATTTTTTCCTCATTTTCTATTTTTAGAAATTAAAAAAATTTTAATAAGTTTTTCCATTTTTTTACTTTAAAAAATCAAAAAATTTTTCTTAATAAATTTTTTCTTAATAATTTTTTTCTTATTTTTTATTGTAAAAAGTTAATAAATCTATTTTTAAAAATCAAAAAAAAATTTTTCTGAATACATTTACTCTTAATAATTGTTTTCTTATTTTTTATTATAATAGCTTTATTTTATTTTATTTTATCCTCTTTCTTTGTTTCTTTCTATTTTTTTCTCCCTTATATTCTGAGCTGTGTGGATGAAAGGCTCTTGGTGCTCCAGCCAGGCATCAGGGCTGTGCCTCTGAGGTGGGAGAGCCAACTTCAGGACACTGGTCCACAAGAGACCTCCCAGCTCCACGTAATACCAAACGGCGAAAATCTCCCAGAGATCTCCATCTCAACATCAAGACCCAGCTTCACTCAACGACCAGCAAGCTACATTGCTGGACACACTATGCCAAACAACTAACAAGACAGGAACACGGCCCCATCCATTAGCAGAGAGGCTGCCTAAAATCATAATAAGGCCACAGACACCCCAAAACACACCACCAGACGTGGACTTGCCCACCAGAAAGACAAGATCCAACCTCATCCACCAGAACACAGGCACTAGTCCCCTCCACCAGGAAGCCTACACAACCCACTGAACCAACCTCAGCCACTGGGGACAGATACCAAAAACAACGGGAATTACGAACCTGCAGCCTGTGAAAAGGAGACCCCAAACACAGTAAGATAAGCAAAATGAGAAGACAAAAAAACACACAGCAGGTGAAGGAGCAGGGTCAAAACACACCAGACCTAACAAATGAAGAGGAAATAGGCAGTCTACCTGAAAAAGAATTCAGAATAATGAGAGTAAAGATGATCCAAAATCTTGGAAATAGAATAGACAAAATGCAAGAAACATTTAACAAGGATGTAGAAGAACTAAAGAGGAACCAAGCAACGATGAAAAACACAATAAATGAAATTAAAAATACTCTAGACGGGATCAATAGCAGAATAACTGAGGCAGAAGAACGGATAAGTGACCTGGAAGATAAAATAGTGGAAATAGCTACTGCAGAGCAGAATAAAGAAAAAAGAATGAAAAGAACTGAGGACAGTCTCAGAGACCTCTGGGACAACATTAAACGCACCAACATTCGAATTATAGGGGTCCCAGAAGAAGAAGAGAAAAAGAAAGGGACTGAGAAAATATTTGAAGAGATTAGAGTTGAAAACTTCCCTAATATGGGGAAAGGAAATAGTTAATCAAGTCCTGGAAGCACAGAGAGTCCCATACAGGATAAATCCAAGGAGAAACACGCCAAGACACATATTAATCAAACTATCAAAAATTAAATATAAAGAAAACATATTAAAAGCAGCAAGGGAAAAACAACAAATAACACACAAGGGAATCCCCATAAGGTTAAGAGCTGATCTTTCAGCAGAAACTCTGCAAGCCAGAAGGGAGTGGCAGGATATACTTAAAGTCATGAAGGAGAAAAACCGACAGCCAAGATTACTGTACCCAGCAAGGATCTCATTCAGATTTGATGGAGAAATTAAAACCTTTACAGACAAGCAAAAGCTGAGAGAGTTCGGCACCACCAAACCAGCTTTACAACAGATGCTAAAGGAACTTCTCTAGGCAAGAAACACAAGAGAAGGAAAACACCTACAATAACAAACCCAAAACATTTAAGAAAATGGGAATAGGAACATACATATCAATAATTACCTTAAATGTAAATGGATTAAATGCTCCCACCAAAAGACATAGACTGGCTGAATGGATACAAAAGCAAGACCCATGTATATGCTGTCAACAAGAGACCCACTTCAGACCAGAGACACATACAGACTGAAAGTGAGGGGATGGAAAAAGATATTCCATGCAAATGGAAATCAAAAGAAAGCTGGAGTAGCAATTCTCATATCAGACAAAATAGACTTTAAAATAAAGACTATTACAAGAGACAAAGAAGGACACTATATAATGATCAAGGGATTGATCCAAGAGGAAGGTATAACAATTGTAAATATTTATGCACCCAACATAGGAGCACCTCAATACATAAGGCAAATACTAACAGCCATAAAAGGGGAAATCGACAGCAACACAATCATAGTAGGGGACTTTCACACCCCACTCTCACCAATGGACAGATCATCCAAAATGAAAATAAATAAGGAAACACAAGCTTTAAATGATACATTAAACAAGATGGACTTAATTGATATTTATAGGACATTCCACCCAAACACAACAGAATACACATTTTTCTCAAGTGCTCATGGAACATTCTCCAGGATAGATCATATCTTGGGTCACAAACCAAGCCTTGGTAAATTTAAGAAAATTGAAATCGTATCAAGTATCTTTTCCGACCACAACGCTATGAGACTAGATATCAATTACAGGAAAAGATCTGTAAAAAATACAAACACATGGAGGCTACACAATATACTACTTAATAACGAAGTGATCACTGAAGAAATCAAAGGGGAAATCAAAAAATACCTAGAAACAAATGACAATGGAGACACGACGGCCCAACACCTATGGGATGCAGCAAAAGCAGTTCTAAGAGGGAAGCTTATAGCAATACAATCTTACTTTAAGAAACAAGAAACATCTCAAATAAGCAGCCTAACATTACACCTAAAGCAATTAGAGGAAGAAGAACAAAAAACCACCAAAGTTAGCAGAAGGAAAGAAATCATAAAGATCAGATCAGAAATAAATGACAAAGAAATGAAGGGAACGATATAGCAAAGATCAATAAAACTAAAAGCTGGTTCTTTGAGAAGATAAACAAAATTGATAAACCATTAACCAGACTCATCAAGAAAAAAAGGGAGAAGACTCAAATCAATAAAATTAGAAATGCAAAAGGAGAAGTAACAACTGACACTGCAGAAATACAAAGGATCATGAGAGATTACTACAAGCAACTATATGCCAGTAAAATGGACAACCTGGAGGAAATGGACAAGTTCTTAGAAATGCACAACCTTCCGAGACTGAACCAGGAAGAAACAGAAAATATGAACAGACCAATCACAAGTACTGAAATTGAAACTGTGATTAAAACTCTTCCAACACACAAAAGCCCAGGACCATACGGATTCACAGGCAAATTCTATCAAACATTTAGAGAAGAGCTAACACCTATCCTTCTCAAACTTTTCCAAAATATAGCAGAGGGAGGAACACTCCCAAACTCATTCTACGAGGCCACCATCACCCTGATACCAAAACCAGACAAAGAAGTCACAAAAAAAGAAAACTGCAGGCCAATATCACTGATGAACATAGATGCAAAAATCCTCAACAAAATACTAGCAAACAGAGTCCAACAGCACATTAAAAGGATCATACACCATGATCAAGTGGGGTTTATCCCAGGAATGCAAGGATTCTTCAAGATACGCAAATCAATCAATGTGATACACCATATTAACAAATTGAAGGAGAAAAACCAAATGATCATCTCAATAGATACAGAGAAAGCTTTTGACAAAATTCAACACCCATTTATGATAAAAACCCTCCAGAAAGTAGGCATAGAGGGAACTTTCCTCCACATAATAAAGGCCATATATGACCAATGCACAGCCAACATCATCCTCAATGGTGAAAAACTGAAACCATTTCCACTAAGATCAGGAACAGGACAAGGTTGCCCACTCTCACCACTATTGACATAGTTTTGGAAGTTTTAGCCACAGCAATCAGAGAAGACAAAGAAATAAAAGAAATCCAAATCAGAAAAGAAGAAATAGAGCTGTGACTGTTTTCAGATGACATGATACTATACATAGAGAATCCTAAAGATGTTACCAGATAACTACTAGAGCTACTCAATGAATTTGGTAAAGTAGCAGGATACAAAATTAATGCACAGAAATCACTTGCATTCCTGTACACTAATGATGAAAAATCGGAAAGTGAAATTAAGAAAACACTCCCATTTACCATGGCAACTAAAAGAATAAAATATCTAGGAATAAACCTACCCAAGGAGACAGAAGACTGGTATGAAGAAAATTATAAGACACTGATGAAAGAAATTAATGACGATACAAAGAGATGGAGCGATATACCATGTTCTTGGATTGGAAGAATCAACATTGTGAAAATGACTATACTACTCAAAGCAATCTACAGACTCAATGCAATCCCTATCAAACTACCACTGGCATTTTTCACAGACCTAGATCAAAAAATTTCACAATTGGTATGGAATCACAAAAGGCCCCAAATAGCCAAAGTAACCTTGAGAAAGAAAAACGGTGCTGGAGGAATCAGGCTCCCAGACTTCAGACTATACTCCAAAGCTACAGTAGTCAAGACAGTATGGTACTGGCACAAAAACAGAAGTATAGATGAATGGAACAGGATAGAAAGCCCAGAGATAAACCCATGTACTTATGGTCACATTATTTTTGATAAAGGAGGCAAGAATATAAAATTGAGAAAAGACGCCTCTTCAATAAGTGGTGCTGGGAAAACTGGACAGCTACATGTAAAAGAATGAAATTAGAACACTCCTTAACACCATACACAAAAATAAACTCAAAATGGATTAAAGACCTAAATGTAAGGCCAGACACTCTCAAACTCTTAGAGGAAAACATAGGCAGAACACTCTATGACATAAGTCATAGCAAGATCCTTTTTGACCCAGATCCTAGAGAAATGGAAATAAAAGCAAAAATAAAGAAATGGGACCTAATGAAACTTACAAGCTTTTGCACAGCAAAGGAAACCATAAACAAGACCAAAAGAAAACCCTCAGAATGGGAGAAAATATTTGCAAATGAAGCAACTGACAAAGGATTAATCTCCAAAATTTACCAGCAGCTCATGCAGCTCAATTTGAAAAAAGCAAACAACCCAATCCAAAAATGGGCAGAAGACCTAAACAGACATTTCTCCAAAGAAGATATACAGATTGCCAACAAACACATGAAAGAATGCTCAACATCACTAATCATTAGAGAAATGCAAATCAAAACTACAATGTGATATCATCTCACACCGGTTAGAATGGCCATCATCAAAAAATCTCCAAACAATAAATGCTGGAGAGGGTGTGGAGAAACTGGAACCCTCATACACTGTTGGTGGGAATGTAAATTGATACAGCCACTATAGAGAACTGTATGGAGGTTCCTTAAAAATCTAAAAATAGAACTGCCATACGACCCAGCAATCCTACTACTGGGCGTATACCCTGAGAAAACCATAATTCAAAAAGAGTTATGGAGAGGTAGGGGCAAGATGGCGGAAGAGTAAGACGCGGAGATCACCTTCCTTCCCACAGATACAGTAGAAATACATCTACACGTGGAACTGCTCCTACAGAACACCCACTGAACGCTGGCAGAAGACGTCAGACCTCCCAAAAGGCAAGAAAATCCCCACGTACTTGGGTAGGGTAAAAGTAAAAAGAAATAATAGAGACAAAAGAATAGGGACGGGACCTGCACCAGTGGGAGGGAGCCGTGAAGGAGGAAAGGTGTCCACACACTAGGAGCCCCTTCGTGGGCAGAGACTGCGGGTGGCAGAGGGGGGAGCTTCGGAGCCACGGAGGAGAGCGCAGCCACAGGGGTGCGGAGGGCAAAGTGGAGAGATTCCCGCATGGAGGATCGGTGCTGAGTAGCACTCACCAGCCCGAGAGGCTTGTCTGCTCAGCCGCCGGGGCGGGCGGGGGCTGGGAGCTGAGGCTCGGGCTTCGGTGCTAGCCGGGAGGGAGTCCGGGAAATAGTCTGCAGCTGCCGAAGAGGCAAGAGACATTTTCTTGCCTCTTTGTTTCCCGGCGCGCAAGGAGAGGGGATTCAGAGCGCCGCCTAAACAAACTCCAGAGACGGGCGCGAGCCGCGGCTAACAGCGCGGACCCCAGAGACAGGCGCGAGCCGCGGTTATCAGCGTGGACCCCAGAGACGGGCAGGAGACGCTAAGGCTGCTGCTGCCGCCACCAAGAAGCCGGTGTGCAAGCACAGGTCACTCCCCACACCGCCCCTCCCGGGAGCCGGTGCAGCTCGCCACTGCCAGGCTCCCGTGATCCGGGGACAACTTCCCCGGGAGAATGCACGGCGCGCCTCAGGCTGCTGCAACGTCACACCAGCCTCTGCCACCGCAGGCTCGCCCCGCATCCGTACCCCTCCCTCCCCACAGCCTGAGTGAGCCAGAGCCCCCGAAGCAGCTGCTCCTTTAACCCCGTTCTGTCTGGGCGGGGAACGGACGCCCTCAGGCGACCTACATGCAGAGGCGGGGCCAAATCCAAAGCTGAACCCTGGGAGCTGTACGAACAAAGAAGAGAAAGGGAAATCTCTCCCAGCAGCCTCAGAAGCAGAGGATTAAAGCTCCACAAACAACTTGATGTGCCTGCATCTGTTGAGTACCTGAATAGACAACGAATCATCCCAAATTCAAGAGGGGGACTTTGGGAGCAGGATATATTATTTTTTCCCCTTTTCCTTTTTTTGTGAGTGTATATGTGTATGCTTCTGGGTGAGAATTTGTGTGTATAGCTTTGTTTCACCATTAGTCCTAGGGTTAGGTCCGTCCGTATTTTTTTTTTTTTTACTTAAAAAATTTTTTTTCCTAATATATGTTTTCTTAATAATTTTTTCCTCATTTTCTATTTTTAGAAATTAAAAAAATTTTAATAAGTTTTTCCATTTTTTTACTTTAAAAAATCAAAAAATTTTTCTTAATAAATTTTTTCTTAATAATTTTTTTCTTATTTTTTATTGTAAAAAGTTAATAAATCTATTTTTAAAAATCAAAAAAAAATTTTTCTGAATACATTTACTCTTAATAATTGTTTTCTTATTTTTTATTATAATAGCTTTATTTTATTTTATTTTATCCTCTTTCTTTGTTTCTTTCTATTTTTTTCTCCCTTATATTCTGAGCTGTGTGGATGAAAGGCTCTTGGTGCTCCAGCCAGGCATCAGGGCTGTGCCTCTGAGGTGGGAGAGCCAACTTCAGGACACTGGTCCACAAGAGACCTCCCAGCTCCACGTAATACCAAACGGCGAAAATCTCCCAGAGATCTCCATCTCAACATCAAGACCCAGCTTCACTCAACGACCAGCAAGCTACATTGCTGGACACACTATGCCAAACAACTAACAAGACAGGAACACGGCCCCATCCATTAGCAGAGAGGCTGCCTAAAATCATAATAAGGCCACAGACACCCCAAAACACACCACCAGACGTGGACTTGCCCACCAGAAAGACAAGATCCAACCTCATCCACCAGAACACAGGCACTAGTCCCCTCCACCAGGAAGCCTACACAACCCACTGAACCAACCTCAGCCACTGGGGACAGATACCAAAAACAACGGGAATTACGAACCTGCAGCCTGTGAAAAGGAGACCCCAAACACAGTAAGATAAGCAAAATGAGAAGACAAAAAAACACACAGCAGGTGAAGGAGCAGGGTCAAAACACACCAGACCTAACAAATGAAGAGGAAATAGGCAGTCTACCTGAAAAAGAATTCAGAATAATGAGAGTAAAGATGATCCAAAATCTTGGAAATAGAATAGACAAAATGCAAGAAACATTTAACAAGGATGTAGAAGAACTAAAGAGGAACCAAGCAACGATGAAAAACACAATAAATGAAATTAAAAATACTCTAGACGGGATCAATAGCAGAATAACTGAGGCAGAAGAACGGATAAGTGACCTGGAAGATAAAATAGTGGAAATAGCTACTGCAGAGCAGAATAAAGAAAAAAGAATGAAAAGAACTGAGGACAGTCTCAGAGACCTCTGGGACAACATTAAACGCACCAACATTCGAATTATAGGGGTCCCAGAAGAAGAAGAGAAAAAGAAAGGGACTGAGAAAATATTTGAAGAGATTAGAGTTGAAAACTTCCCTAATATGGGGAAAGGAAATAGTTAATCAAGTCCTGGAAGCACAGAGAGTCCCATACAGGATAAATCCAAGGAGAAACACGCCAAGACACATATTAATCAAACTATCAAAAATTAAATATAAAGAAAACATATTAAAAGCAGCAAGGGAAAAACAACAAATAACACACAAGGGAATCCCCATAAGGTTAACAGCTGATCTTTCAGCAGAAACTCTGCAAGCCAGAAGGGAGTGGCAGGATATACTTAAAGTCATGAAGGAGAAAAACCGACAGCCAAGATTACTGTACCCAGCAAGGATCTCATTCAGATTTGATGGAGAAATTAAAACCTTTACAGACAAGCAAAAGCTGAGAGAGTTCGGCACCACCAAACCAGCTTTACAACAGATGCTAAAGGAACTTCTCTAGGCAAGAAACACAAGAGAAGGAAAACACCTACAATAACAAACCCAAAACATTTAAGAAAATGGGAATAGGAACATACATATCAATAATTACCTTAAATGTAAATGGATTAAATGCTCCCACCAAAAGACATAGACTGGCTGAATGGATACAAAAGCAAGACCCATGTATATGCTGTCAACAAGAGACCCACTTCAGACCAGAGACACATACAGACTGAAAGTGAGGGGATGGAAAAAGATATTCCATGCAAATGGAAATCAAAAGAAAGCTGGAGTAGCAATTCTCATATCAGACAAAATAGACTTTAAAATAAAGACTATTACAAGAGACAAAGAAGGACACTATATAATGATCAAGGGATTGATCCAAGAGGAAGGTATAACAATTGTAAATATTTATGCACCCAACATAGGAGCACCTCAATACATAAGGCAAATACTAACAGCCATAAAAGGGGAAATCGACAGCAACACAATCATAGTAGGGGACTTTCACACCCCACTCTCACCAATGGACAGATCATCCAAAATGAAAATAAATAAGGAAACACAAGCTTTAAATGATACATTAAACAAGATGGACTTAATTGATATTTATAGGACATTCCACCCAAACACAACAGAATACACATTTTTCTCAAGTGCTCATGGAACATTCTCCAGGATAGATCATATCTTGGGTCACAAACCAAGCCTTGGTAAATTTAAGAAAATTGAAATCGTATCAAGTATCTTTTCCGACCACAACGCTATGAGACTACATATCAATTACAGGAAAAGATCTGTAAAAAATACAAACACATGGAGGCTACACAATATACTACTTAATAACGAAGTGATCATTGAAGAAATCAAAGGGGAAATCAAAAAATACCTAGAAACAAATGACAATGGAGACACGACGGCCCAACACCTATGGGATGCAGCAAAAGCAGTTCTAAGAGGGAAGCTTATAGCAATACAATCTTACTTTAAGAAACAAGAAACATCTCAAATAAGCAGCCTAACATTACACCTAAAGCAATTAGAGGAAGAAGAACAAAAAACCACCAAAGTTAGCAGAAGGAAAGAAATCATAAAGATCAGATCAGAAATAAATGACAAAGAAATGAAGGGAACGATATAGCAAAGATCAATAAAACTAAAAGCTGGTTCTTTGAGAAGATAAACAAAATTGATAAACCATTAACCAGACTCATCAAGAAAAAAAGGGAGAAGACTCAAATCAATAAAATTAGAAATGCAAAAGGAGAAGTAACAACTGACACTGCAGAAATACAAAGGATCATGAGAGATTACTACAAGCAACTATATGCCAGTAAAATGGACAACCTGGAGGAAATGGACAAGTTCTTAGAAATGCACAACCTTCCGAGACTGAACCAGGAAGAAACAGAAAATATGAACAGACCAATCACAAGTACTGAAATTGAAACTGTGATTAAAACTCTTCCAACACACAAAAGCCCAGGACCATACGGATTCACAGGCAAATTCTATCAAACATTTAGAGAAGAGCTAACACCTATCCTTCTCAAACTTTTCCAAAATATAGCAGAGGGAGGAACACTCCCAAACTCATTCTACGAGGCCACCATCACCCTGATACCAAAACCAGACAAAGAAGTCACAAAAAAAGAAAACTACAGGCCAATATCACTGATGAACATAGATGCAAAAATCCTCAACAAAATACTAGCAAACAGAGTCCAACAGCACATTAAAAGGATCATACACCATGATCAAGTGGGGTTTATCCCAGGAATGCAAGGATTCTTCAAGATACGCAAATCAATCAATGTGATACACCATATTAACAAATTGAAGGAGAAAAACCAAATGATCATCTCAATAGATACAGAGAAAGCTTTTGACAAAATTCAACACCCATTTATGATAAAAACCCTCCAGAAAGTAGGCATAGAGGGAACTTTCCTCCACATAATAAAGGCCATATATGACCAATGCACAGCCAACATCATCCTCAATGGTGAAAAACTGAAACCATTTCCACTAAGATCAGGAACAGGACAAGGTTGCCCACTCTCACCACTATTGACATAGTTTTGGAAGTTTTAGCCACAGCAATCAGAGAAGACAAAGAAATAAAAGAAATCCAAATCAGAAAAGAAGAAATAGAGCTGTGACTGTTTTCAGATGACATGATACTATACATAGAGAATCCTAAAGATGTTACCAGATAACTACTAGAGCTACTCAATGAATTTGGTAAAGTAGCAGGATACAAAATTAATGCACAGAAATCACTTGCATTCCTGTACACTAATGATGAAAAATCGGAAAGTGAAATTAAGAAAACACTCCCATTTACCATGGCAACTAAAAGAATAAAATATCTAGGAATAAACCTACCCAAGGAGACAGAAGACTGGTATGAAGAAAATTATAAGACACTGATGAAAGAAATTAATGACGATACAAAGAGATGGAGCGATATACCATGTTCTTGGATTGGAAGAATCAACATTGTGAAAATGACTATACTACTCAAAGCAATCTACAGACTCAATGCAATCCCTATCAAACTACCACTGGCATTTTTCACAGACCTAGATCAAAAAATTTCACAATTGGTATGGAATCACAAAAGGCCCCAAATAGCCAAAGTAACCTTGAGAAAGAAAAACGGTGCTGGAGGAATCAGGCTCCCAGACTTCAGACTATACTCCAAAGCTACAGTAGTCAAGACAGTATGGTACTGGCACAAAAACAGAAGTATAGATCAATGGAACAGGATAGAAAGCCCAGAGATAAACCCATGTACTTATGGTCACATTATTTTTGATAAAGGAGGCAAGAATATAAAATTGAGAAAAGACGCCTCTTCAATAAGTGGTGCTGGGAAAACTGGACAGCTACATGTAAAAGAATGAAATTAGAACACTCCTTAACACCATACACAAAAATAAACTCAAAATGGATTAAAGACCTAAATGTAAGGCCAGACACTCTCAAACTCTTAGAGGAAAACATAGGCAGAACACTCTATGACATAAGTCATAGCAAGATCCTTTTTGACCCAGCTCCTAGAGAAATGGAAATAAAAGCAAAAATAAAGAAATGGGACCTAATGAAACTTACAAGCTTTTGCACAGCAAAGGAAACCATAAACAAGACCAAAAGAAAACCCTCAGAATGGGAGAAAATATTTGCAAATGAAGCAACTGACAAAGGATTAATCTCCAAAATTTACCAGCAGCTCATGCAGCTCAATTTGAAAAAAGCAAACAACCCAATCCAAAAATGGGCAGAAGACCTAAACAGACATTTCTCCAAAGAAGATATACAGATTGCCAACAAACACATGAAAGAATGCTCAACATCACTAATCATTAGAGAAATGCAAATCAAAACTACAATGTGATATCATCTCACACCGGTTAGAATGGCCATCATCAAAAAATCTCCAAACAATAAATGCTGGAGAGGGTGTGGAGAAACTGGAACCCTCATACACTGTTGGTGGGAATGTAAATTGATACAGCCACTATAGAGAACTGTATGGAGGTTCCTTAAAAATCTAAAAATAGAACTGCCATACGACCCAGCAATCCTACTACTGGGCGTATACCCTGAGAAAACCATAATTCAAAAAGAGTTATGGAGAGGTAGGGGCAAGATGGCGGAAGAGTAAGACGCGGAGATCACCTTCCTTCCCACAGATACAGTAGAAATACATCTACACGTGGAACTGCTCCTACAGAACACCCACTGAACGCTGGCAGAAGACGTCAGACCTCCCAAAAGGCAAGAAAATCCCCACGTACTTGGGTAGGGTAAAAGTAAAAAGAAATAATAGAGACAAAAGAATAGGGACGGGACCTGCACCAGTGGGAGGGAGCCGTGAAGGAGGAAAGGTGTCCACACACTAGGAGCCCCTTCGTGGGCAGAGACTGCGGGTGGCAGAGGGGGGAGCTTCGGAGCCACGGAGGAGAGCGCAGCCACAGGGGTGCGGAGGGCAAAGCGGAGAGATTCCCGCATGGAGGATCGGTGCTGAGTAGCACTCACCAGCCCGAGAGGCTTGTCTGCTCAGCCGCCGGGGCGGGCGGGGGCTGGGAGCTGAGGCTCGGGCTTCGGTGCTAGCCGGGAGGGAGTCTGGGAAATAGTCTGCAGCTGCCGAAGAGGCAAGAGACATTTTCTTGCCTCTTTGTTTCCCGGCGCGCAAGGAGAGGGGATTCAGAGCGCCGCCTAAACAAACTCCAGAGACGGGCGCGAGCCGCGGCTAACAGCGCGGACCCCAGAGACAGGCGCGAGCCGCGGTTATCAGCGTGGACCCCAGAGACGGGCAGGAGACGCTAAGGCTGCTGCTGCCGCCACCAAGAAGCCGGTGTGCAAGCACAGGTCACTCCCCACACCGCCCCTCCCGGGAGCCGGTGCAGCTCGCCACTGCCAGGCTCCCGTGATCCGGGGACAACTTCCCCGGGAGAATGCACGGCGCGCCTCAGGCTGCTGCAACGTCACACCAGCCTCTGCCACCGCAGGCTCGCCCCGCATCCGTACCCCTCCCTCCCCACAGCCTGAGTGAGCCAGAGCCCCCGAAGCAGCTGCTCCTTTAACCCCGTTCTGTCTGGGCGGGGAACGGACGCCCTCAGGCGACCTACATGCAGAGGCGGGGCCAAATCCAAAGCTGAACCCTGGGAGCTGTACGAACAAAGAAGAGAAAGGGAAATCTCTCCCAGCAGCCTCAGAAGCAGAGGATTAAAGCTCCACAAACAACTTGATGTGCCTGCATCTGTTGAGTACCTGAATAGACAACGAATCATCCCAAATTCAAGAGGGGGACTTTGGGAGCAGGATATATTATTTTTTCCCCTTTTCCTTTTTTTGTGAGTGTATATGTGTATGCTTCTGGGTGAGAATTTGTGTGTATAGCTTTGTTTCACCATTAGTCCTAGGGTTAGGTCCGTCCGTATTTTTTTTTTTTTTACTTAAAAAATTTTTTTTCCTAATATATGTTTTCTTAATAATTTTTTCCTCATTTTCTATTTTTAGAAATTAAAAAAATTTTAATAAGTTTTTCCATTTTTTTACTTTAAAAAATCAAAAAATTTTTCTTAATAAATTTTTTCTTAATAATTTTTTTCTTATTTTTTATTGTAAAAAGTTAATAAATCTATTTTTAAAAATCAAAAAAAAATTTTTCTGAATACATTTACTCTTAATAATTGTTTTCTTATTTTTTATTATAATAGCTTTATTTTATTTTATTTTATCCTCTTTCTTTGTTTCTTTCTATTTTTTCTCCCTTATATTCTGAGCTGTGTGGATGAAAGGCTCTTGGTGCTCCAGCCAGGCATCAGGGCTGTGCCTCTGAGGTGGGAGAGCCAACTTCAGGACACTGGTCCACAAGAGACCTCCCAGCTCCACGTAATACCAAACGGCGAAAATCTCCCAGAGATCTCCATCTCAACATCAAGACCCAGCTTCACTCAACGACCAGCAAGCTACATTGCTGGACACACTATGCCAAACAACTAACAAGACAGGAACACGGCCCCATCCATTAGCAGAGAGGCTGCCTAAAATCATAATAAGGCCACAGACACCCCAAAACACACCACCAGACGTGGACTTGCCCACCAGAAAGACAAGATCCAACCTCATCCACCAGAACACAGGCACTAGTCCCCTCCACCAGGAAGCCTACACAACCCACTGAACCAACCTCAGCCACTGGGGACAGATACCAAAAACAACGGGAATTACGAACCTGCAGCCTGTGAAAAGGAGACCCCAAACACAGTAAGATAAGCAAAATGAGAAGACAAAAAAACACACAGCAGGTGAAGGAGCAGGGTCAAAACACACCAGACCTAACAAATGAAGAGGAAATAGGCAGTCTACCTGAAAAAGAATTCAGAATAATGAGAGTAAAGATGATCCAAAATCTTGGAAATAGAATAGACAAAATGCAAGAAACATTTAACAAGGATGTAGAAGAACTAAAGAGGAACCAAGCAACGATGAAAAACACAATAAATGAAATTAAAAATACTCTAGACGGGATCAATAGCAGAATAACTGAGGCAGAAGAACGGATAAGTGACCTGGAAGATAAAATACTGGAAATAGCTACTGCAGAGCAGAATAAAGAAAAAAGAATGAAAAGAACTGAGGACAGTCTCAGAGACCTCTGGGACAACATTAAACGCACCAACATTCGAATTATAGGGGTCCCAGAAGAAGAAGAGAAAAAGAAAGGGACTGAGAAAATATTTGAAGAGATTAGAGTTGAAAACTTCCCTAATATGGGGAAAGGAAATAGTTAATCAAGTCCTGGAAGCACAGAGAGTCCCATACAGGATAAATCCAAGGAGAAACACGCCAAGACACATATTAATCAAACTATCAAAAATTAAATATAAAGAAAACATATTAAAAGCAGCAAGGGAAAAACAACAAATAACACACAAGGGAATCCCCATAAGGTTAACAGCTGATCTTTCAGCAGAAACTCTGCAAGCCAGAAGGGAGTGGCAGGATATACTTAAAGTCATGAAGGAGAAAAACCTACAGCCAAGATTACTGTACCCAGCAAGGATCTCATTCAGATTTGATGGAGAAATTAAAACCTTTACAGACAAGCAAAAGCTGAGAGAGTTCGGCACCACCAAACCAGCTTTACAACAGATGCTAAAGGAACTTCTCTAGGCAAGAAACACAAGAGAAGGAAAACACCTACAATAACAAACCCAAAACATTTAAGAAAATGGGAATAGGAACATACATATCAATAATTACCTTAAATGTAAATGGATTAAATGCTCCCACCAAAAGACATAGACTGGCTGAATGGATACAAAAGCAAGACCCATGTATATGCTGTCAACAAGAGACCCACTTCAGACCAGAGACACATACAGACTGAAAGTGAGGGGATGGAAAAAGATATTCCATGCAAATGGAAATCAAAAGAAAGCTGGAGTAGCAATTCTCATATCAGACAAAATAGACTTTAAAATAAAGACTATTACAAGAGACAAAGAAGGACACTATATAATGATCAAGGGATTGATCCAAGAGGAAGGTATAACAATTGTAAATATTTATGCACCCAACATAGGAGCACCTCAATACATAAGGCAAATACTAACAGCCATAAAAGGGGAAATCGACAGCAACACAATCATAGTAGGGGACTTTCACACCCCACTCTCACCAATGGACAGATCATCCAAAATGAAAATAAATAAGGAAACACAAGCTTTAAATGATACATTAAACAAGATGGACTTAATTGATATTTATAGGACATTCCACCCAAACACAACAGAATACACATTTTTCTCAAGTGCTCATGGAACATTCTCCAGGATAGATCATATCTTGGGTCACAAACCAAGCCTTGGTAAATTTAAGAAAATTGAAATCGTATCAAGTATCTTTTCCGACCACAACGCTATGAGACTAGATATCAATTACAGGAAAAGATCTGTAAAAAATACAAACACATGGAGGCTACACAATATACTACTTAATAACGAAGTGATCACTGAAGAAATCAAAGGGGAAATCAAAAAATACCTAGAAACAAATGACAATGGAGACACGACGGCCCAACACCTATGGGATGCAGCAAAAGCAGTTCTAAGAGGGAAGCTTATAGCAATACAATCTTACTTTAAGAAACAAGAAACATCTCAAATAAGCAGCCTAACATTACACCTAAAGCAATTAGAGGAAGAAGAACAAAAAACCACCAAAGTTAGCAGAAGGAAAGAAATCATAAAGATCAGATCAGAAATAAATGACAAAGAAATGAAGGGAACGATAGCAAAGGTCAATAAAACTAAAAGCTGGTTCTTTGAGAAGATAAACAAAATTGATAAACCATTAACCAGACTCATCAAGAAAAAAAGGGAGAAGACTCAAATCAATAAAATTAGAAATGCAAAAGGAGAAGTAACAACTGACACTGCAGAAATACAAAGGATCATGAGAGATTACTACAAGCAACTATATGCCAGTAAAATGGACAACCTGGAGGAAATGGACAAGTTCTTAGAAATGCACAACCTTCCGAGACTGAACCAGGAAGAAACAGAAAATATGAACAGACCAATCACAAGTACTGAAATTGAAACTGTGATTAAAACTCTTCCAACACACAAAAGCCCAGGACCATACGGATTCACAGGCAAATTCTATCAAACATTTAGAGAAGAGCTAACACCTATCCTTCTCAAACTTTTCCAAAATATAGCAGAGGGAGGAACACTCCCAAACTCATTCTACGAGGCCACCATCACCCTGATACCAAAACCAGACAAAGAAGTCACAAAAAAAGAAAACTACAGGCCAATATCACTGATGAACATAGATGCAAAAATCCTCAACAAAATACTAGCAAACAGAGTCCAACAGCACATTAAAAGGATCATACACCATGATCAAGTGGGGTTTATCCCAGGAATGCAAGGATTCTTCAAGATACGCAAATCAATCAATGTGATACACCATATTAACAAATTGAAGGAGAAAAACCAAATGATCATCTCAATAGATACAGAGAAAGCTTTTGACAAAATTCAACACCCATTTATGATAAAAACCCTCCAGAAAGTAGGCATAGAGGGAACTTTCCTCCACATAATAAAGGCCATATATGACCAATGCACAGCCAACATCATCCTCAATGGTGAAAAACTGAAACCATTTCCACTAAGATCAGGAACAGGACAAGGTTGCCCACTCTCACCACTATTGACATAGTTTTGGAAGTTTTAGCCACAGCAATCAGAGAAGACAAAGAAATAAAAGAAATCCAAATCAGAAAAGAAGAAATAGAGCTGTGACTGTTTTCAGATGACATGATACTATACATAGAGAATCCTAAAGATGTTACCAGATAACTACTAGAGCTACTCAATGAATTTGGTAAAGTAGCAGGATACAAAATTAATGCACAGAAATCACTTGCATTCCTGTACACTAATGATGAAAAATCGGAAAGTGAAATTAAGAAAACACTCCCATTTACCATGGCAACTAAAAGAATAAAATATCTAGGAATAAACCTACCCAAGGAGACAGAAGACTGGTATGAAGAAAATTATAAGACACTGATGAAAGAAATTAATGACGATACAAAGAGATGGAGCGATATACCATGTTCTTGGATTGGAAGAATCAACATTGTGAAAATGACTATACTACTCAAAGCAATCTACAGACTCAATGCAATCCCTATCAAACTACCACTGGCATTTTTCACAGACCTAGATCAAAAAATTTCACAATTGGTATGGAATCACAAAAGGCCCCAAATAGCCAAAGTAACCTTGAGAAAGAAAAACGGTGCTGGAGGAATCAGGCTCCCAGACTTCAGACTATACTCCAAAGCTACAGTAGTCAAGACAGTATGGTACTGGCACAAAAACAGAAGTATAGATGAATGGAACAGGATAGAAAGCCCAGAGATAAACCCATGTACTTATGGTCACATTATTTTTGATAAAGGAGGCAAGAATATAAAATTGAGAAAAGACGCCTCTTCAATAAGTGGTGCTGGGAAAACTGGACAGCTACATGTAAAAGAATGAAATTAGAACACTCCTTAACACCATACACAAAAATAAACTCAAAATGGATTAAAGACCTAAATGTAAGGCCAGACACTCTCAAACTCTTAGAGGAAAACATAGGCAGAACACTCTATGACATAAGTCATAGCAAGATCCTTTTTGACCCAGCTCCTAGAGAAATGGAAATAAAAGCAAAAATAAAGAAATGGGACCTAATGAAACTTACAAGCTTTTGCACAGCAAAGGAAACCATAAACAAGACCAAAAGAAAACCCTCAGAATGGGAGAAAATATTTGCAAATGAAGCAACTGACAAAGGATTAATCTCCAAAATTTACCAGCAGCTCATGCAGCTCAATTTGAAAAAAGCAAACAACCCAATCCAAAAATGGGCAGAAGACCTAAACAGACATTTCTCCAAAGAAGATATACAGATTGCCAACAAACACATGAAAGAATGCTCAACATCACTAATCATTAGAGAAATGCAAATCAAAACTACAATGTGATATCATCTCACACCGGTTAGAATGGCCATCATCAAAAAATCTCCAAACAATAAATGCTGGAGAGGGTGTGGAGAAACTGGAACCCTCATACACTGTTGGTGGGAATGTAAATTGATACAGCCACTATAGAGAACTGTATGGAGGTTCCTTAAAAATCTAAAAATAGAACTGCCATACGACCCAGCAATCCTACTACTGGGCGTATACCCTGAGAAAACCATAATTCAAAAAGAGTTATGGAGAGGTAGGGGCAAGATGGCGGAAGAGTAAGACGCGGAGATCACCTTCCTTCCCACAGATACAGTAGAAATACATCTACACGTGGAACTGCTCCTACAGAACACCCACTGAACGCTGGCAGAAGACGTCAGACCTCCCAAAAGGCAAGAAAATCCCCACGTACTTGGGTAGGGTAAAAGTAAAAAGAAATAATAGAGACAAAAGAATAGGGACGGGACCTGCACCAGTGGGAGGGAGCCGTGAAGGAGGAAAGGTGTCCACACACTAGGAGCCCCTTCGTGGGCAGAGACTGCGGGTGGCAGAGGGGGGAGCTTCGGAGCCACGGAGGAGAGCGCAGCCACAGGGGTGCGGAGGGCAAAGCGGAGAGATTCCCGCATGGAGGATCGGTGCTGAGTAGCACTCACCAGCCCGAGAGGCTTGTCTGCTCAGCCGCCGGGGCGGGCGGGGGCTGGGAGCTGAGGCTCGGGCTTCGGTGCTAGCCGGGAGGGAGTCCGGGAAATAGTCTGCAGCTGCCGAAGAGGCAAGAGACATTTTCTTGCCTCTTTGTTTCCCGGCGCGCAAGGAGAGGGGATTCAGAGCGCCGCCTAAACAAACTCCAGAGACGGGCGCGAGCCGCGGCTAACAGCGCGGACCCCAGAGACAGGCGCGAGCCGCGGTTATCAGCGTGGACCCCAGAGACGGGCAGGAGACGCTAAGGCTGCTGCTGCCGCCACCAAGAAGCCGGTGTGCAAGCACAGGTCACTCCCCACACCGCCCCTCCCGGGAGCCGGTGCAGCTCGCCACTGCCAGGCTCCCGTGATCCGGGGACAACTTCCCCGGGAGAATGCACGGCGCGCCTCAGGCTGCTGCAACGTCACACCAGCCTCTGCCACCGCAGGCTCGCCCCGCATCCGTACCCCTCCCTCCCCACAGCCTGAGTGAGCCAGAGCCCCCGAAGCAGCTGCTCCTTTAACCCCGTTCTGTCTGGGCGGGGAACGGACGCCCTCAGGCGACCTACATGCAGAGGCGGGGCCAAATCCAAAGCTGAACCCTGGGAGCTGTACGAACAAAGAAGAGAAAGGGAAATCTCTCCCAGCAGCCTCAGAAGCAGAGGATTAAAGCTCCACAAACAACTTGATGTGCCTGCATCTGTTGAGTACCTGAATAGACAACGAATCATCCCAAATTCAAGAGGGGGACTTTGGGAGCAGGATATATTATTTTTTCCCCTTTTCCTTTTTTTGTGAGTGTATATGTGTATGCTTCTGGGTGAGAATTTGTGTGTATAGCTTTGTTTCACCATTAGTCCTAGGGTTAGGTCCGTCCGTATTTTTTTTTTTTTTACTTAAAAAATTTTTTTTCCTAATATATGTTTTCTTAATAATTTTTTCCTCATTTTCTATTTTTAGAAATTAAAAAAATTTTAATAAGTTTTTCCATTTTTTTACTTTAAAAAATCAAAAAATTTTTCTTAATAAATTTTTTCTTAATAATTTTTTTCTTATTTTTTATTGTAAAAAGTTAATAAATCTATTTTTAAAAATCAAAAAAAAATTTTTCTGAATACATTTACTCTTAATAATTGTTTTCTTATTTTTTATTATAATAGCTTTATTTTATTTTATTTTATCCTCTTTCTTTGTTTCTTTCTATTTTTTCTCCCTTATATTCTGAGCTGTGTGGATGAAAGGCTCTTGGTGCTCCAGCCAGGCATCAGGGCTGTGCCTCTGAGGTGGGAGAGCCAACTTCAGGACACTGGTCCACAAGAGACCTCCCAGCTCCACGTAATACCAAACGGCGAAAATCTCCCAGAGATCTCCATCTCAACATCAAGACCCAGCTTCACTCAACGACCAGCAAGCTACATTGCTGGACACACTATGCCAAACAACTAACAAGACAGGAACACGGCCCCATCCATTAGCAGAGAGGCTGCCTAAAATCATAATAAGGCCACAGACACCCCAAAACACACCACCAGACGTGGACTTGCCCACCAGAAAGACAAGATCCAACCTCATCCACCAGAACACAGGCACTAGTCCCCTCCACCAGGAAGCCTACACAACCCACTGAACCAACCTCAGCCACTGGGGACAGATACCAAAAACAACGGGAATTACGAACCTGCAGCCTGTGAAAAGGAGACCCCAAACACAGTAAGATAAGCAAAATGAGAAGACAAAAAAACACACAGCAGGTGAAGGAGCAGGGTCAAAACACACCAGACCTAACAAATGAAGAGGAAATAGGCAGTCTACCTGAAAAAGAATTCAGAATAATGAGAGTAAAGATGATCCAAAATCTTGGAAATAGAATAGACAAAATGCAAGAAACATTTAACAAGGATGTAGAAGAACTAAAGAGGAACCAAGCAACGATGAAAAACACAATAAATGAAATTAAAAATACTCTAGACGGGATCAATAGCAGAATAACTGAGGCAGAAGAACGGATAAGTGACCTGGAAGATAAAATAGTGGAAATAGCTACTGCAGAGCAGAATAAAGAAAAAAGAATGAAAAGAACTGAGGACAGTCTCAGAGACCTCTGGGACAACATTAAACGCACCAACATTCGAATTATAGGGGTCCCAGAAGAAGAAGAGAAAAAGAAAGGGACTGAGAAAATATTTGAAGAGATTAGAGTTGAAAACTTCCCTAATATGGGGAAAGGAAATAGTTAATCAAGTCCTGGAAGCACAGAGAGTCCCATACAGGATAAATCCAAGGAGAAACACGCCAAGACACATATTAATCAAACTATCAAAAATTAAATATAAAGAAAACATATTAAAAGCAGCAAGGGAAAAACAACAAATAACACACAAGGGAATCCCCATAAGGTTAAGAGCTGATCTTTCAGCAGAAACTCTGCAAGCCAGAAGGGAGTGGCAGGATATACTTAAAGTCATGAAGGAGAAAAACCGACAGCCAAGATTACTGTACCCAGCAAGGATCTCATTCAGATTTGATGGAGAAATTAAAACCTTTACAGACAAGCAAAAGCTGAGAGAGTTCGGCACCACCAAACCAGCTTTACAACAGATGCTAAAGGAACTTCTCTAGGCAAGAAACACAAGAGAAGGAAAACACCTACAATAACAAACCCAAAACATTTAAGAAAATGGGAATAGGAACATACATATCAATAATTACCTTAAATGTAAATGGATTAAATGCTCCCACCAAAAGACATAGACTGGCTGAATGGATACAAAAGCAAGACCCATGTATATGCTGTCAACAAGAGACCCACTTCAGACCAGAGACACATACAGACTGAAAGTGAGGGGATGGAAAAAGATATTCCATGCAAATGGAAATCAAAAGAAAGCTGGAGTAGCAATTCTCATATCAGACAAAATAGACTTTAAAATAAAGACTATTACAAGAGACAAAGAAGGACACTATATAATGATCAAGGGATTGATCCAAGAGGAAGGTATAACAATTGTAAATATTTATGCACCCAACATAGGAGCACCTCAATACATAAGGCAAATACTAACAGCCATAAAAGGGGAAATCGACAGCAACACAATCATAGTAGGGGACTTTCACACCCCACTCTCACCAATGGACAGATCATCCAAAATGAAAATAAATAAGGAAACACAAGCTTTAAATGATACATTAAACAAGATGGACTTAATTGATATTTATAGGACATTCCACCCAAACACAACAGAATACACATTTTTCTCAAGTGCTCATGGAACATTCTCCAGGATAGATCATATCTTGGGTCACAAACCAAGCCTTGGTAAATTTAAGAAAATTGAAATCATATCAAGTATCTTTTCCGACCACAACGCTATGAGACTAGATATCAATTACAGGAAAAGATCTGTAAAAAATACAAACACATGGAGGCTACACAATATACTACTTAATAACGAAGTGATCACTGAAGAAATCAAAGGGGAAATCAAAAAATACCTAGAAACAAATGACAATGGAGACACGACGGCCCAACACCTATGGGATGCAGCAAAAGCAGTTCTAAGAGGGAAGCTTATAGCAATACAATCTTACTTTAAGAAACAAGAAACATCTCAAATAAGCAGCCTAACATTACACCTAAAGCAATTAGAGGAAGAAGAACAAAAAACCACCAAAGTTAGCAGAAGGAAAGAAATCATAAAGATCAGATCAGAAATAAATGACAAAGAAATGAAGGGAACGATATAGCAAAGATCAATAAAACTAAAAGCTGGTTCTTTGAGAAGATAAACAAAATTGATAAACCATTAACCAGACTCATCAAGAAAAAAAGGGAGAAGACTCAAATCAATAAAATTAGAAATGCAAAAGGAGAAGTAACAACTGACACTGCAGAAATACAAAGGATCATGAGAGATTACTACAAGCAACTATATGCCAGTAAAATGGACAACCTGGAGGAAATGGACAAGTTCTTAGAAATGCACAACCTTCCGAGACTGAACCAGGAAGAAACAGAAAATATGAACAGACCAATCACAAGTACTGAAATTGAAACTGTGATTAAAACTCTTCCAACACACAAAAGCCCAGGACCATACGGATTCACAGGCAAATTCTATCAAACATTTAGAGAAGAGCTAACACCTATCCTTCTCAAACTTTTCCAAAATATAGCAGAGGGAGGAACACTCCCAAACTCATTCTACGAGGCCACCATCACCCTGATACCAAAACCAGACAAAGAAGTCACAAAAAAAGAAAACTGCAGGCCAATATCACTGATGAACATAGATGCAAAAATCCTCAACAAAATACTAGCAAACAGAGTCCAACAGCACATTAAAAGGATCATACACCATGATCAAGTGGGGTTTATCCCAGGAATGCAAGGATTCTTCAAGATACGCAAATCAATCAATGTGATACACCATATTAACAAATTGAAGGAGAAAAACCAAATGATCATCTCAATAGATACAGAGAAAGCTTTTGACAAAATTCAACACCCATTTATGATAAAAACCCTCCAGAAAGTAGGCATAGAGGGAACTTTCCTCCACATAATAAAGGCCATATATGACCAATGCACAGCCAACATCATCCTCAATGGTGAAAAACTGAAACCATTTCCACTAAGATCAGGAACAGGACAAGGTTGCCCACTCTCACCACTATTGACATAGTTTTGGAAGTTTTAGCCACAGCAATCAGAGAAGACAAAGAAATAAAAGAAATCCAAATCAGAAAAGAAGAAATAGAGCTGTGACTGTTTTCAGATGACATGATACTATACATAGAGAATCCTAAAGATGTTACCAGATAACTACTAGAGCTACTCAATGAATTTGGTAAAGTAGCAGGATACAAAATTAATGCACAGAAATCACTTGCATTCCTGTACACTAATGATGAAAAATCGGAAAGTGAAATTAAGAAAACACTCCCATTTACCATGGCAACTAAAAGAATAAAATATCTAGGAATAAACCTACCCAAGGAGACAGAAGACTGGTATGAAGAAAATTATAAGACACTGATGAAAGAAATTAATGACGATACAAAGAGATGGAGCGATATACCATGTTCTTGGATTGGAAGAATCAACATTGTGAAAATGACTATACTACTCAAAGCAATCTACAGACTCAATGCAATCCCTATCAAACTACCACTGGCATTTTTCACAGACCTAGATCAAAAAATTTCACAATTGGTATGGAATCACAAAAGGCCCCAAATAGCCAAAGTAACCTTGAGAAAGAAAAACGGTGCTGGAGGAATCAGGCTCCCAGACTTCAGACTATACTCCAAAGCTACAGTAGTCAAGACAGTATGGTACTGGCACAAAAACAGAAGTATAGATCAATGGAACAGGATAGAAAGCCCAGAGATAAACCCATGTACTTATGGTCACATTATTTTTGATAAAGGAGGCAAGAATATAAAATTGAGAAAAGACGCCTCTTCAATAAGTGGTGCTGGGAAAACTGGACAGCTACATGTAAAAGAATGAAATTAGAACACTCCTTAACACCATACACAAAAATAAACTCAAAATGGATTAAAGACCTAAATGTAAGGCCAGACACTCTCAAACTCTTAGAGGAAAACATAGGCAGAACACTCTATGACATAAGTCATAGCAAGATCCTTTTTGACCCAGCTCCTAGAGAAATGGAAATAAAAGCAAAAATAAAGAAATGGGACCTAATGAAACTTACAAGCTTTTGCACAGCAAAGGAAACCATAAACAAGACCAAAAGAAAACCCTCAGAATGGGAGAAAATATTTGCAAATGAAGCAACTGACAAAGGATTAATCTCCAAAATTTACCAGCAGCTCATGCAGCTCAATTTGAAAAAAGCAAACAACCCAATCCAAAAATGGGCAGAAGACCTAAACAGACATTTCTCCAAAGAAGATATACAGATTGCCAACAAACACATGAAAGAATGCTCAACATCACTAATCATTAGAGAAATGCAAATCAAAACTACAATGTGATATCATCTCACACCGGTTAGAATGGCCATCATCAAAAAATCTCCAAACAATAAATGCTGGAGAGGGTGTGGAGAAACTGGAACCCTCATACACTGTTGGTGGGAATGTAAATTGATACAGCCACTATAGAGAACTGTATGGAGGTTCCTTAAAAATCTAAAAATAGAACTGCCATACGACCCAGCAATCCTACTACTGGGCGTATACCCTGAGAAAACCATAATTCAAAAAGAGTTATGGAGAGGTAGGGGCAAGATGGCGGAAGAGTAAGACGCGGAGATCACCTTCCTTCCCACAGATACAGTAGAAATACATCTACACGTGGAACTGCTCCTACAGAACACCCACTGAACGCTGGCAGAAGACGTCAGACCTCCCAAAAGGCAAGAAAATCCCCACGTACTTGGGTAGGGTAAAAGTAAAAAGAAATAATAGAGACAAAAGAATAGGGACGGGACCTGCACCAGTGGGAGGGAGCCGTGAAGGAGGAAAGGTGTCCACACACTAGGAGCCCCTTCGTGGGCAGAGACTGCGGGTGGCAGAGGGGGGAGCTTCGGAGCCACGGAGGAGAGCGCAGCCACAGGGGTGCGGAGGGCAAAGCGGAGAGATTCCCGCATGGAGGATCGGTGCTGAGTAGCACTCACCAGCCCGAGAGGCTTGTCTGCTCAGCTGCCGGGGCGGGCGGGGGCTGGGAGCTGAGGCTCGGGCTTCGGTGCTAGCCGGGAGGGAGTCCGGGAAATAGTCTGCAGCTGCCGAAGAGGCAAGAGACATTTTCTTGCCTCTTTGTTTCCCGGCGCGCAAGGAGAGGGGATTCAGAGCGCCGCCTAAACAAACTCCAGAGACGGGCGCGAGCCGCGGCTAACAGCGCGGACCCCAGAGACAGGCGCGAGCCGCGGTTATCAGCGTGGACCCCAGAGACGGGCAGGAGACGCTAAGGCTGCTGCTGCCGCCACCAAGAAGCCGGTGTGCAAGCACAGGTCACTCCCCACACCGCCCCTCCCGGGAGCCGGTGCAGCTCGCCACTGCCAGGCTCCCGTGATCCGGGGACAACTTCCCCGGGAGAATGCACGGCGCGCCTCAGGCTGCTGCAACGTCACACCAGCCTCTGCCACCGCAGGCTCGCCCCGCATCCGTACCCCTCCCTCCCCACAGCCTGAGTGAGCCAGAGCCCCCGAAGCAGCTGCTCCTTTAACCCCGTTCTGTCTGGGCGGGGAACGGACGCCCTCAGGCGACCTACATGCAGAGGCGGGGCCAAATCCAAAGCTGAACCCTGGGAGCTGTACGAACAAAGAAGAGAAAGGGAAATCTCTCCCAGCAGCCTCAGAAGCAGAGGATTAAAGCTCCACAAACAACTTGATGTGCCTGCATCTGTTGAGTACCTGAATAGACAACGAATCATCCCAAATTCAAGAGGGGGACTTTGGGAGCAGGATATATTATTTTTTCCCCTTTTCCTTTTTTTGTGAGTGTATATGTGTATGCTTCTGGGTGAGAATTTGTGTGTATAGCTTTGTTTCACCATTAGTCCTAGGGTTAGGTCCGTCCGTATTTTTTTTTTTTTTACTTAAAAAATTTTTTTTCCTAATATATGTTTTCTTAATAATTTTTTCCTCATTTTCTATTTTTAGAAATTAAAAAAATTTTAATAAGTTTTTCCATTTTTTTACTTTAAAAAATCAAAAAATTTTTCTTAATAATTTTTTTCTTATTTTTTATTGTAAAAAGTTAATAAATCTATTTTTAAAAATCAAAAAAAAATTTTTCTGAATACATTTACTCTTAATAATTGTTTTCTTATTTTTTATTATAATAGCTTTATTTTATTTTATTTTATCCTCTTTCTTTGTTTCTTTCTATTTTTTTCTCCCTTATATTCTGAGCTGTGTGGATGAAAGGCTCTTGGTGCTCCAGCCAGGCATCAGGGCTGTGCCTCTGAGGTGGGAGAGCCAACTTCAGGACACTGGTCCACAAGAGACCTCCCAGCTCCACGTAATACCAAACGGCGAAAATCTCCCAGAGATCTCCATCTCAACATCAAGACCCAGCTTCACTCAACGACCAGCAAGCTACATTGCTGGACACACTATGCCAAACAACTAACAAGACAGGAACACGGCCCCATCCATTAGCAGAGAGGCTGCCTAAAATCATAATAAGGCCACAGACACCCCAAAACACACCACCAGACGTGGACTTGCCCACCAGAAAGACAAGATCCAACCTCATCCACCAGAACACAGGCACTAGTCCCCTCCACCAGGAAGCCTACACAACCCACTGAACCAACCTCAGCCACTGGGGACAGATACCAAAAACAACGGGAATTACGAACCTGCAGCCTGTGAAAAGGAGACCCCAAACACAGTAAGATAAGCAAAATGAGAAGACAAAAAAACACACAGCAGGTGAAGGAGCAGGGTCAAAACACACCAGACCTAACAAATGAAGAGGAAATAGGCAGTCTACCTGAAAAAGAATTCAGAATAATGAGAGTAAAGATGATCCAAAATCTTGGAAATAGAATAGACAAAATGCAAGAAACATTTAACAAGGATGTAGAAGAACTAAAGAGGAACCAAGCAACGATGAAAAACACAATAAATGAAATTAAAAATACTCTAGACGGGATCAATAGCAGAATAACTGAGGCAGAAGAACGGATAAGTGACCTGGAAGATAAAATAGTGGAAATAGCTACTGCAGAGCAGAATAAAGAAAAAAGAATGAAAAGAACTGAGGACAGTCTCAGAGACCTCTGGGACAACATTAAACGCACCAACATTCGAATTATAGGGGTCCCAGAAGAAGAAGAGAAAAAGAAAGGGACTGAGAAAATATTTGAAGAGATTAGAGTTGAAAACTTCCCTAATATGGGGAAAGGAAATAGTTAATCAAGTCCTGGAAGCACAGAGAGTCCCATACAGGATAAATCCAAGGAGAAACACGCCAAGACACATATTAATCAAACTATCAAAAATTAAATATAAAGAAAACATATTAAAAGCAGCAAGGGAAAAACAACAAATAACACACAAGGGAATCCCCATAAGGTTAAGAGCTGATCTTTCAGCAGAAACTCTGCAAGCCAGAAGGGAGTGGCAGGATATACTTAAAGTCATGAAGGAGAAAAACCGACAGCCAAGATTACTGTACCCAGCAAGGATCTCATTCAGATTTGATGGAGAAATTAAAACCTTTACAGACAAGCAAAAGCTGAGAGAGTTCGGCACCACCAAACCAGCTTTACAACAGATGCTAAAGGAACTTCTCTAGGCAAGAAACACAAGAGAAGGAAAACACCTACAATAACAAACCCAAAACATTTAAGAAAATGGGAATAGGAACATACATATCAATAATTACCTTAAATGTAAATGGATTAAATGCTCCCACCAAAAGACATAGACTGGCTGAATGGATACAAAAGCAAGACCCATGTATATGCTGTCAACAAGAGACCCACTTCAGACCAGAGACACATACAGACTGAAAGTGAGGGGATGGAAAAAGATATTCCATGCAAATGGAAATCAAAAGAAAGCTGGAGTAGCAATTCTCATATCAGACAAAATAGACTTTAAAATAAAGACTATTACAAGAGACAAAGAAGGACACTATATAATGATCAAGGGATTGATCCAAGAGGAAGGTATAACAATTGTAAATATTTATGCACCCAACATAGGAGCACCTCAATACATAAGGCAAATACTAACAGCCATAAAAGGGGAAATCGACAGCAACACAATCATAGTAGGGGACTTTCACACCCCACTCTCACCAATGGACAGATCATCCAAAATGAAAATAAATAAGGAAACACAAGCTTTAAATGATACATTAAACAAGATGGACTTAATTGATATTTATAGGACATTCCACCCAAACACAACAGAATACACATTTTTCTCAAGTGCTCATGGAACATTCTCCAGGATAGATCATATCTTGGGTCACAAACCAAGCCTTGGTAAATTTAAGAAAATTGAAATCGTATCAAGTATCTTTTCCGACCACAACGCTATGAGACTAGATATCAATTACAGGAAAAGATCTGTAAAAAATACAAACACATGGAGGCTACACAATATACTACTTAATAACGAAGTGATCACTGAAGAAATCAAAGGGGAAATCAAAAAATACCTAGAAACAAATGACAATGGAGACACGACGGCCCAACACCTATGGGATGCAGCAAAAGCAGTTCTAAGAGGGAAGCTTATAGCAATACAATCTTACTTTAAGAAACAAGAAACATCTCAAATAAGCAGCCTAACATTACACCTAAAGCAATTAGAGGAAGAAGAACAAAAAACCACCAAAGTTAGCAGAAGGAAAGAAATCATAAAGATCAGATCAGAAATAAATGACAAAGAAATGAAGGGAACGATATAGCAAAGATCAATAAAACTAAAAGCTGGTTCTTTGAGAAGATAAACAAAATTGATAAACCATTAACCAGACTCATCAAGAAAAAAAGGGAGAAGACTCAAATCAATAAAATTAGAAATGCAAAAGGAGAAGTAACAACTGACACTGCAGAAATACAAAGGATCATGAGAGATTACTACAAGCAACTATATGCCAGTAAAATGGACAACCTGGAGGAAATGGACAAGTTCTTAGAAATGCACAACCTTCCGAGACTGAACCAGGAAGAAACAGAAAATATGAACAGACCAATCACAAGTACTGAAATTGAAACTGTGATTAAAACTCTTCCAACACACAAAAGCCCAGGACCATACGGATTCACAGGCAAATTCTATCAAACATTTAGAGAAGAGCTAACACCTATCCTTCTCAAACTTTTCCAAAATATAGCAGAGGGAGGAACACTCCCAAACTCATTCTACGAGGCCACCATCACCCTGATACCAAAACCAGACAAAGAAGTCACAAAAAAAGAAAACTGCAGGCCAATATCACTGATGAACATAGATGCAAAAATCCTCAACAAAATACTAGCAAACAGAGTCCAACAGCACATTAAAAGGATCATACACCATGATCAAGTGGGGTTTATCCCAGGAATGCAAGGATTCTTCAAGATACGCAAATCAATCAATGTGATACACCATATTAACAAATTGAAGGAGAAAAACCAAATGATCATCTCAATAGATACAGAGAAAGCTTTTGACAAAATTCAACACCCATTTATGATAAAAACCCTCCAGAAAGTAGGCATAGAGGGAACTTTCCTCCACATAATAAAGGCCATATATGACCAATGCACAGCCAACATCATCCTCAATGGTGAAAAACTGAAACCATTTCCACTAAGATCAGGAACAGGACAAGGTTGCCCACTCTCACCACTATTGACATAGTTTTGGAAGTTTTAGCCACAGCAATCAGAGAAGACAAAGAAATAAAAGAAATCCAAATCAGAAAAGAAGAAATAGAGCTGTGACTGTTTTCAGATGACATGATACTATACATAGAGAATCCTAAAGATGTTACCAGATAACTACTAGAGCTACTCAATGAATTTGGTAAAGTAGCAGGATACAAAATTAATGCACAGAAATCACTTGCATTCCTGTACACTAATGATGAAAAATCGGAAAGTGAAATTAAGAAAACACTCCCATTTACCATGGCAACTAAAAGAATAAAATATCTAGGAATAAACCTACCCAAGGAGACAGAAGACTGGTATGAAGAAAATTATAAGACACTGATGAAAGAAATTAATGACGATACAAAGAGATGGAGCGATATACCATGTTCTTGGATTGGAAGAATCAACATTGTGAAAATGACTATACTACTCAAAGCAATCTACAGACTCAATGCAATCCCTATCAAACTACCACTGGCATTTTTCACAGACCTAGATCAAAAAATTTCACAATTGGTATGGAATCACAAAAGGCCCCAAATAGCCAAAGTAACCTTGAGAAAGAAAAACGGTGCTGGAGGAATCAGGCTCCCAGACTTCAGACTATACTCCAAAGCTACAGTAGTCAAGACAGTATGGTACTGGCACAAAAACAGAAGTATAGATGAATGGAACAGGATAGAAAGCCCAGAGATAAACCCATGTACTTATGGTCACATTATTTTTGATAAAGGAGGCAAGAATATAAAATTGAGAAAAGACGCCTCTTCAATAAGTGGTGCTGGGAAAACTGGACAGCTACATGTAAAAGAATGAAATTAGAACACTCCTTAACACCATACACAAAAATAAACTCAAAATGGATTAAAGACCTAAATGTAAGGCCAGACTCTCTCAAACTCTTAGAGGAAAACATAGGCAGAACACTCTATGACATAAGTCATAGCAAGATCCTTTTTGACCCAGATCCTAGAGAAATGGAAATAAAAGCAAAAATAAAGAAATGGGACCTAATGAAACTTACAAGCTTTTGCACAGCAAAGGAAACCATAAACAAGACCAAAAGAAAACCCTCAGAATGGGAGAAAATATTTGCAAATGAAGCAACTGACAAAGGATTAATCTCCAAAATTTACCAGCAGCTCATGCAGCTCAATTTGAAAAAAGCAAACAACCCAATCCAAAAATGGGCAGAAGACCTAAACAGACATTTCTCCAAAGAAGATATACAGATTGCCAACAAACACATGAAAGAATGCTCAACATCACTAATCATTAGAGAAATGCAAATCAAAACTACAATGTGATATCATCTCACACCGGTTAGAATGGCCATCATCAAAAAATCTCCAAACAATAAATGCTGGAGAGGGTGTGGAGAAACTGGAACCCTCATACACTGTTGGTGGGAATGTAAATTGATACAGCCACTATAGAGAACTGTATGGAGGTTCCTTAAAAATCTAAAAATAGAACTGCCATACGACCCAGCAATCCTACTACTGGGCGTATACCCTGAGAAAACCATAATTCAAAAAGAGTTATGGAGAGGTAGGGGCAAGATGGCGGAAGAGTAAGACGCGGAGATCACCTTCCTTCCCACAGATACAGTAGAAATACATCTACACGTGGAACTGCTCCTACAGAACACCCACTGAACGCTGGCAGAAGACGTCAGACCTCCCAAAAGGCAAGAAAATCCCCACGTACTTGGGTAGGGTAAAAGTAAAAAGAAATAATAGAGACAAAAGAATAGGGACGGGACCTGCACCAGTGGGAGGGAGCCGTGAAGGAGGAAAGGTGTCCACACACTAGGAGCCCCTTCGTGGGCAGAGACTGCGGGTGGCAGAGGGGGGAGCTTCGGAGCCACGGAGGAGAGCGCAGCCACAGGGGTGCGGAGGGCAAAGTGGAGAGATTCCCGCATGGAGGATCGGTGCTGAGTAGCACTCACCAGCCCGAGAGGCTTGTCTGCTCAGCCGCCGGGGCGGGCGGGGGCTGGGAGCTGAGGCTCGGGCTTCGGTGCTAGCCGGGAGGGAGTCCGGGAAATAGTCTGCAGCTGCCGAAGAGGCAAGAGACATTTTCTTGCCTCTTTGTTTCCCGGCGCGCAAGGAGAGGGGATTCAGAGCGCCGCCTAAACAAACTCCAGAGACGGGCGCGAGCCGCGGCTAACAGCGCGGACCCCAGAGACAGGCGCGAGCCGCGGTTATCAGCGTGGACCCCAGAGACGGGCAGGAGACGCTAAGGCTGCTGCTGCCGCCACCAAGAAGCCGGTGTGCAAGCACAGGTCACTCCCCACACCGCCCCTCCCGGGAGCCGGTGCAGCTCGCCACTGCCAGGCTCCCGTGATCCGGGGACAACTTCCCCGGGAGAATGCACGGCGCGCCTCAGGCTGCTGCAACGTCACACCAGCCTCTGCCACCGCAGGCTCGCCCCGCATCCGTACCCCTCCCTCCCCACAGCCTGAGTGAGCCAGAGCCCCCGAAGCAGCTGCTCCTTTAACCCCGTTCTGTCTGGGCGGGGAACGGACGCCCTCAGGCGACCTACATGCAGAGGCGGGGCCAAATCCAAAGCTGAACCCTGGGAGCTGTACGAACAAAGAAGAGAAAGGGAAATCTCTCCCAGCAGCCTCAGAAGCAGAGGATTAAAGCTCCACAAACAACTTGATGTGCCTGCATCTGTTGAGTACCTGAATAGACAACGAATCATCCCAAATTCAAGAGGGGGACTTTGGGAGCAGGATATATTATTTTTTCCCCTTTTCCTTTTTTTGTGAGTGTATATGTGTATGCTTCTGGGTGAGAATTTGTGTGTATAGCTTTGTTTCACCATTAGTCCTAGGGTTAGGTCCGTCCGTATTTTTTTTTTTTTTACTTAAAAAATTTTTTTTCCTAATATATGTTTTCTTAATAATTTTTTCCTCATTTTCTATTTTTAGAAATTAAAAAAATTTTAATAAGTTTTTCCATTTTTTTACTTTAAAAAATCAAAAAATTTTTCTTAATAAATTTTTTCTTAATAATTTTTTTCTTATTTTTTATTGTAAAAAGTTAATAAATCTATTTTTAAAAATCAAAAAAAAATTTTTCTGAATACATTTACTCTTAATAATTGTTTTCTTATTTTTTATTATAATAGCTTTATTTTATTTTATTTTATCCTCTTTCTTTGTTTCTTTCTATTTTTTTCTCCCTTATATTCTGAGCTGTGTGGATGAAAGGCTCTTGGTGCTCCAGCCAGGCATCAGGGCTGTGCCTCTGAGGTGGGAGAGCCAACTTCAGGACACTGGTCCACAAGAGACCTCCCAGCTCCACGTAATACCAAACGGCGAAAATCTCCCAGAGATCTCCATCTCAACATCAAGACCCAGCTTCACTCAACGACCAGCAAGCTACATTGCTGGACACACTATGCCAAACAACTAACAAGACAGGAACACGGCCCCATCCATTAGCAGAGAGGCTGCCTAAAATCATAATAAGGCCACAGACACCCCAAAACACACCACCAGACGTGGACTTGCCCACCAGAAAGACAAGATCCAACCTCATCCACCAGAACACAGGCACTAGTCCCCTCCACCAGGAAGCCTACACAACCCACTGAACCAACCTCAGCCACTGGGGACAGATACCAAAAACAACGGGAATTACGAACCTGCAGCCTGTGAAAAGGAGACCCCAAACACAGTAAGATAAGCAAAATGAGAAGACAAAAAAACACACAGCAGGTGAAGGAGCAGGGTCAAAACACACCAGACCTAACAAATGAAGAGGAAATAGGCAGTCTACCTGAAAAAGAATTCAGAATAATGAGAGTAAAGATGATCCAAAATCTTGGAAATAGAATAGACAAAATGCAAGAAACATTTAACAAGGATGTAGAAGAACTAAAGAGGAACCAAGCAACGATGAAAAACACAATAAATGAAATTAAAAATACTCTAGACGGGATCAATAGCAGAATAACTGAGGCAGAAGAACGGATAAGTGACCTGGAAGATAAAATAGTGGAAATAGCTACTGCAGAGCAGAATAAAGAAAAAAGAATGAAAAGAACTGAGGACAGTCTCAGAGACCTCTGGGACAACATTAAACGCACCAACATTCGAATTATAGGGGTCCCAGAAGAAGAAGAGAAAAAGAAAGGGACTGAGAAAATATTTGAAGAGATTAGAGTTGAAAACTTCCCTAATATGGGGAAAGGAAATAGTTAATCAAGTCCTGGAAGCACAGAGAGTCCCATACAGGATAAATCCAAGGAGAAACACGCCAAGACACATATTAATCAAACTATCAAAAATTAAATATAAAGAAAACATATTAAAAGCAGCAAGGGAAAAACAACAAATAACACACAAGGGAATCCCCATAAGGTTAACAGCTGATCTTTCAGCAGAAACTCTGCAAGCCAGAAGGGAGTGGCAGGATATACTTAAAGTCATGAAGGAGAAAAACCGACAGCCAAGATTACTGTACCCAGCAAGGATCTCATTCAGATTTGATGGAGAAATTAAAACCTTTACAGACAAGCAAAAGCTGAGAGAGTTCGGCACCACCAAACCAGCTTTACAACAGATGCTAAAGGAACTTCTCTAGGCAAGAAACACAAGAGAAGGAAAACACCTACAATAACAAACCCAAAACATTTAAGAAAATGGGAATAGGAACATACATATCAATAATTACCTTAAATGTAAATGGATTAAATGCTCCCACCAAAAGACATAGACTGGCTGAATGGATACAAAAGCAAGACCCATGTATATGCTGTCAACAAGAGACCCACTTCAGACCAGAGACACATACAGACTGAAAGTGAGGGGATGGAAAAAGATATTCCATGCAAATGGAAATCAAAAGAAAGCTGGAGTAGCAATTCTCATATCAGACAAAATAGACTTTAAAATAAAGACTATTACAAGAGACAAAGAAGGACACTATATAATGATCAAGGGATTGATCCAAGAGGAAGGTATAACAATTGTAAATATTTATGCACCCAACATAGGAGCACCTCAATACATAAGGCAAATACTAACAGCCATAAAAGGGGAAATCGACAGCAACACAATCATAGTAGGGGACTTTCACACCCCACTCTCACCAATGGACAGATCATCCAAAATGAAAATAAATAAGGAAACACAAGCTTTAAATGATACATTAAACAAGATGGACTTAATTGATATTTATAGGACATTCCACCCAAACACAACAGAATACACATTTTTCTCAAGTGCTCATGGAACATTCTCCAGGATAGATCATATCTTGGGTCACAAACCAAGCCTTGGTAAATTTAAGAAAATTGAAATCGTATCAAGTATCTTTTCCGACCACAACGCTATGAGACTACATATCAATTACAGGAAAAGATCTGTAAAAAATACAAACACATGGAGGCTACACAATATACTACTTAATAACGAAGTGATCATTGAAGAAATCAAAGGGGAAATCAAAAAATACCTAGAAACAAATGACAATGGAGACACGACGGCCCAACACCTATGGGATGCAGCAAAAGCAGTTCTAAGAGGGAAGCTTATAGCAATACAATCTTACTTTAAGAAACAAGAAACATCTCAAATAAGCAGCCTAACATTACACCTAAAGCAATTAGAGGAAGAAGAACAAAAAACCACCAAAGTTAGCAGAAGGAAAGAAATCATAAAGATCAGATCAGAAATAAATGACAAAGAAATGAAGGGAACGATATAGCAAAGATCAATAAAACTAAAAGCTGGTTCTTTGAGAAGATAAACAAAATTGATAAACCATTAACCAGACTCATCAAGAAAAAAAGGGAGAAGACTCAAATCAATAAAATTAGAAATGCAAAAGGAGAAGTAACAACTGACACTGCAGAAATACAAAGGATCATGAGAGATTACTACAAGCAACTATATGCCAGTAAAATGGACAACCTGGAGGAAATGGACAAGTTCTTAGAAATGCACAACCTTCCGAGACTGAACCAGGAAGAAACAGAAAATATGAACAGACCAATCACAAGTACTGAAATTGAAACTGTGATTAAAACTCTTCCAACACACAAAAGCCCAGGACCATACGGATTCACAGGCAAATTCTATCAAACATTTAGAGAAGAGCTAACACCTATCCTTCTCAAACTTTTCCAAAATATAGCAGAGGGAGGAACACTCCCAAACTCATTCTACGAGGCCACCATCACCCTGATACCAAAACCAGACAAAGAAGTCACAAAAAAAGAAAACTACAGGCCAATATCACTGATGAACATAGATGCAAAAATCCTCAACAAAATACTAGCAAACAGAGTCCAACAGCACATTAAAAGGATCATACACCATGATCAAGTGGGGTTTATCCCAGGAATGCAAGGATTCTTCAAGATACGCAAATCAATCAATGTGATACACCATATTAACAAATTGAAGGAGAAAAACCAAATGATCATCTCAATAGATACAGAGAAAGCTTTTGACAAAATTCAACACCCATTTATGATAAAAACCCTCCAGAAAGTAGGCATAGAGGGAACTTTCCTCCACATAATAAAGGCCATATATGACCAATGCACAGCCAACATCATCCTCAATGGTGAAAAACTGAAACCATTTCCACTAAGATCAGGAACAGGACAAGGTTGCCCACTCTCACCACTATTGACATAGTTTTGGAAGTTTTAGCCACAGCAATCAGAGAAGACAAAGAAATAAAAGAAATCCAAATCAGAAAAGAAGAAATAGAGCTGTGACTGTTTTCAGATGACATGATACTATACATAGAGAATCCTAAAGATGTTACCAGATAACTACTAGAGCTACTCAATGAATTTGGTAAAGTAGCAGGATACAAAATTAATGCACAGAAATCACTTGCATTCCTGTACACTAATGATGAAAAATCGGAAAGTGAAATTAAGAAAACACTCCCATTTACCATGGCAACTAAAAGAATAAAATATCTAGGAATAAACCTACCCAAGGAGACAGAAGACTGGTATGAAGAAAATTATAAGACACTGATGAAAGAAATTAATGACGATACAAAGAGATGGAGCGATATACCATGTTCTTGGATTGGAAGAATCAACATTGTGAAAATGACTATACTACTCAAAGCAATCTACAGACTCAATGCAATCCCTATCAAACTACCACTGGCATTTTTCACAGACCTAGATCAAAAAATTTCACAATTGGTATGGAATCACAAAAGGCCCCAAATAGCCAAAGTAACCTTGAGAAAGAAAAACGGTGCTGGAGGAATCAGGCTCCCAGACTTCAGACTATACTCCAAAGCTACAGTAGTCAAGACAGTATGGTACTGGCACAAAAACAGAAGTATAGATGAATGGAACAGGATAGAAAGCCCAGAGATAAACCCATGTACTTATGGTCACATTATTTTTGATAAAGGAGGCAAGAATATAAAATTGAGAAAAGACGCCTCTTCAATAAGTGGTGCTGGGAAAACTGGACAGCTACATGTAAAAGAATGAAATTAGAACACTCCTTAACACCATACACAAAAATAAACTCAAAATGGATTAAAGACCTAAATGTAAGGCCAGACACTCTCAAACTCTTAGAGGAAAACATAGGCAGAACACTCTATGACATAAGTCATAGCAAGATCCTTTTTGACCCAGCTCCTAGAGAAATGGAAATAAAAGCAAAAATAAAGAAATGGGACCTAATGAAACTTACAAGCTTTTGCACAGCAAAGGAAACCATAAACAAGACCAAAAGAAAACCCTCAGAATGGGAGAAAATATTTGCAAATGAAGCAACTGACAAAGGATTAATCTCCAAAATTTACCAGCAGCTCATGCAGCTCAATTTGAAAAAAGCAAACAACCCAATCCAAAAATGGGCAGAAGACCTAAACAGACATTTCTCCAAAGAAGATATACAGATTGCCAACAAACACATGAAAGAATGCTCAACATCACTAATCATTAGAGAAATGCAAATCAAAACTACAATGTGATATCATCTCACACCGGTTAGAATGGCCATCATCAAAAAATCTCCAAACAATAAATGCTGGAGAGGGTGTGGAGAAACTGGAACCCTCATACACTGTTGGTGGGAATGTAAATTGATACAGCCACTATAGAGAACTGTATGGAGGTTCCTTAAAAATCTAAAAATAGAACTGCCATACGACCCAGCAATCCTACTACTGGGCGTATACCCTGAGAAAACCATAATTCAAAAAGAGTTATGGAGAGGTAGGGGCAAGATGGCGGAAGAGTAAGACGCGGAGATCACCTTCCTTCCCACAGATACAGTAGAAATACATCTACACGTGGAACTGCTCCTACAGAACACCCACTGAACGCTGGCAGAAGACGTCAGACCTCCCAAAAGGCAAGAAAATCCCCACGTACTTGGGTAGGGTAAAAGTAAAAAGAAATAATAGAGACAAAAGAATAGGGACGGGACCTGCACCAGTGGGAGGGAGCCGTGAAGGAGGAAAGGTGTCCACACACTAGGAGCCCCTTCGTGGGCAGAGACTGCGGGTGGCAGAGGGGGGAGCTTCGGAGCCACGGAGGAGAGCGCAGCCACAGGGGTGCGGAGGGCAAAGCGGAGAGATTCCCGCATGGAGGATCGGTGCTGAGTAGCACTCACCAGCCCGAGAGGCTTGTCTGCTCAGCCGCTGGGGCGGGCGGGGGCTGGGAGCTGAGGCTCGGGCTTCGGTGCTAGCCGGGAGGGAGTCCGGGAAATAGTCTGCAGCTGCCGAAGAGGCAAGAGACATTTTCTTGCCTCTTTGTTTCCCGGCGCGCAAGGAGAGGGGATTCAGAGCGCCGCCTAAACAAACTCCAGAGACGGGCGCGAGCCGCGGCTAACAGCGCGGACCCCAGAGACAGGCGCGAGCCGCGGTTATCAGCGTGGACCCCAGAGACGGGCAGGAGACGCTAAGGCTGCTGCTGCCGCCACCAAGAAGCCGGTGTGCAAGCACAGGTCACTCCCCACACCGCCCCTCCCGGGAGCCGGTGCAGCTCGCCACTGCCAGGCTCCCGTGATCCGGGGACAACTTCCCCGGGAGAATGCACGGCGCGCCTCAGGCTGCTGCAACGTCACACCAGCCTCTGCCACCGCAGGCTCGCCCCGCATCCGTACCCCTCCCTCCCCACAGCCTGAGTGAGCCAGAGCCCCCGAAGCAGCTGCTCCTTTAACCCCGTTCTGTCTGGGCGGGGAACGGACGCCCTCAGGCGACCTACATGCAGAGGCGGGGCCAAATCCAAAGCTGAACCCTGGGAGCTGTACGAACAAAGAAGAGAAAGGGAAATCTCTCCCAGCAGCCTCAGAAGCAGAGGATTAAAGCTCCACAAACAACTTGATGTGCCTGCATCTGTTGAGTACCTGAATAGACAACGAATCATCCCAAATTCAAGAGGGGGACTTTGGGAGCAGGATATATTATTTTTTCCCCTTTTCCTTTTTTTGTGAGTGTATATGTGTATGCTTCTGGGTGAGAATTTGTGTGTATAGCTTTGTTTCACCATTAGTCCTAGGGTTAGGTCCGTCCGTATTTTTTTTTTTTTTACTTAAAAAATTTTTTTTCCTAATATATGTTTTCTTAATAATTTTTTCCTCATTTTCTATTTTTAGAAATTAAAAAAATTTTAATAAGTTTTTCCATTTTTTTACTTTAAAAAATCAAAAAATTTTTCTTAATAAATTTTTTCTTAATAATTTTTTTCTTATTTTTTATTGTAAAAAGTTAATAAATCTATTTTTAAAAATCAAAAAAAAATTTTTCTGAATACATTTACTCTTAATAATTGTTTTCTTATTTTTTATTATAATAGCTTTATTTTATTTTATTTTATCCTCTTTCTTTGTTTCTTTCTATTTTTTTTCTCCCTTATATTCTGAGCTGTGTGGATGAAAGGCTCTTGGTGCTCCAGCCAGGCATCAGGGCTGTGCCTCTGAGGTGGGAGAGCCAACTTCAGGACACTGGTCCACAAGAGACCTCCCAGCTCCACGTAATACCAAACGGCGAAAATCTCCCAGAGATCTCCATCTCAACATCAAGACCCAGCTTCACTCAACGACCAGCAAGCTACATTGCTGGACACACTATGCCAAACAACTAACAAGACAGGAACACGGCCCCATCCATTAGCAGAGAGGCTGCCTAAAATCATAATAAGGCCACAGACACCCCAAAACACACCACCAGACGTGGACTTGCCCACCAGAAAGACAAGATCCAACCTCATCCACCAGAACACAGGCACTAGTCCCCTCCACCAGGAAGCCTACACAACCCACTGAACCAACCTCAGCCACTGGGGACAGATACCAAAAACAACGGGAATTACGAACCTGCAGCCTGTGAAAAGGAGACCCCAAACACAGTAAGATAAGCAAAATGAGAAGACAAAAAAACACACAGCAGGTGAAGGAGCAGGGTCAAAACACACCAGACCTAACAAATGAAGAGGAAATAGGCAGTCTACCTGAAAAAGAATTCAGAATAATGAGAGTAAAGATGATCCAAAATCTTGGAAATAGAATAGACAAAATGCAAGAAACATTTAACAAGGATGTAGAAGAACTAAAGAGGAACCAAGCAACGATGAAAAACACAATAAATGAAATTAAAAATACTCTAGACGGGATCAATAGCAGAATAACTGAGGCAGAAGAACGGATAAGTGACCTGGAAGATAAAATAGTGGAAATAGCTACTGCAGAGCAGAATAAAGAAAAAAGAATGAAAAGAACTGAGGACAGTCTCAGAGACCTCTGGGACAACATTAAACGCACCAACATTCGAATTATAGGGGTCCCAGAAGAAGAAGAGAAAAAGAAAGGGACTGAGAAAATATTTGAAGAGATTAGAGTTGAAAACTTCCCTAATATGGGGAAAGGAAATAGTTAATCAAGTCCTGGAAGCACAGAGAGTCCCATACAGGATAAATCCAAGGAGAAACACGCCAAGACACATATTAATCAAACTATCAAAAATTAAATATAAAGAAAACATATTAAAAGCAGCAAGGGAAAAACAACAAATAACACACAAGGGAATCCCCATAAGGTTAACAGCTGATCTTTCAGCAGAAACTCTGCAAGCCAGAAGGGAGTGGCAGGATATACTTAAAGTCATGAAGGAGAAAAACCTACAGCCAAGATTACTGTACCCAGCAAGGATCTCATTCAGATTTTTTTTTTTTTTTTTTTTTTTTTTTTTTTTTTTTTTTTTTTGTGATATGATATTTTTATTTAAGTGGTCCTGTGGGTCATATTTGCTATATTTAAAGCGTTGTTTCCCTTTTTTTTTTTTTTTTTTTTTTTTTTTTTTTTAACATCTTTATTGAAGTATAATTGCCTTACAATGGTGTGTTAGCTTCTGCTTTATAACAAAGTGAATCAGTTATACATATACAATATGTTCCCATTTCTCTTCCCTCTTGCATCTCCCTCCCTCCCACCCTCCCCATCCCATCCCTCTAGATGGTCACAAAGCACCGAGCTGATCTCCCTGTGCTATGCGGCTGCTTCCCACTAGTTATCTATTTTACATTTGGTAGTGTATATATGTCCATGACACTCTCTTACCCTGTCACATCTCACCCCACCCCCTCCCCATATCCTCAAGTCCATTCTCTAGTAGGTCTGTGTCTTTATTCCCGTCTTGCCACTAGGTTCTTCATGGCCTTTTTTTTTTTTTTTTTTTTTTCTTTTTTTTTTTTTTTTTCCCCTTAGATTCCGTATATATGTGTTAGCATACTGTATTTGTTTTTCTCTTTCTGACTTACTTCACTCTGTATGACAGACTCTAACTCCATCCACCTCATTACAAATACCTCCATTTCATTTCTTTTTATGGCTGAGTAATATTCCATTGTATATATGTGCCACATCTTCTTTATCCATTCATCTGTCGATGGACATTTAGATTGCTTCCATGTCCTGGCTATTGTAAATAGAGCTGCAATGAACATTTTGGTACATGACTCTTTTTGACCTATGGTTTTCTCAGGGTATATGCCCAGTAGTGGGATTGCTGGGTCATATGGTAGTTCTATTTGTAGTTTTTTAAGGAACCTCCATACTGTTCTCCATAGTGGCTGTATCAATTTACATTCCCACCAACAGTGCAAGAGTGTTCCCTTTCCTCCACACCCTCTCCAGCATTTATTGTTTCTAGATTTTTTGATGATGGCCATTCTGACCGGTGTGAGATGATATCTCATTGTAGTTTTGATTTGCATTTCTCTAATGATTAATGATGTTGAGCATTCTTTCATGTGTCTGTAGGCCATCTGTATATCTTCTTTGGAGAAATGTCTATTTAGGTCTTCGGCCCATTTTTGGATTGGGTTGTTCGTTTTTTTGTTATTGAGCTGCATGAGCTGCTTGTAAATCTTGGAGATTAATCCTTTGTCAGTTGCTTCATTTGCAAATATTTTCTCCCATTCTGAGGGTTGTCTTTTGGTCTTGTTTATGGTTTCCTTTGCTGTGCAAAAGCTTTTAAGTTTCATTAGGTCCCATTTGTTTATTTGTGTTCTTATTTCCATTTCTCTGGGAGCTGGGTCAAAAAGAATCTTGCTGTGATGTATGTCATAGAGTGTTCTGCCTATGTTTTCCTCTAAGAGTTTGATAGTGTCTGCCCTTACACTTAGGTCTTTAATCCATTTTGAGTTTATTTTTGTGCATGGTGTCAGGGAGTGTTCTATTTTCATACTTTTACATGTACCTGTCCAATTTTCCCAGCACCACTTATTGAAGAGGCTGTCTTTTCTCCACTGTATATGCTTGCCTCCTTTATCAAAAATAAGGTGCCCATATGTGTGTGGGTTTATCTCTGGGCTTTCTATCCTGTTCCATTGATCTATATTTCTGTTTTTGTGCCAGTACCAAACTGTCTTGATTACTGAAGCTTTGTAATATAGTCTGAAGTCAGGGAGCCTGATTCCCCCAGCTCCATTTTTCGTTCTCAAGATTGCTTTGGCTATTCGGGGTCTTTTGTGTTTCCATACAAATTGTGAAATTTTTTGTTCTAGTTCTGTGAAAAATGCCAGTGGTAGTTTGATAGGGATTGCATTGAATCTGTAGATTGCTTTGGGTAGTAGAGTCATTTTCACAATGTTGATTCTTCCAATCCAGGAACATGGTATATCTCTCCATCTATTTGTATCATCTTTAATTTCTTTCATCAGTGTCTTATAATTTTCTGCATACAGGTCTTTTGTCTCCTTAGGTAGGTTTATTCCTAGATATTTTATTCTTTTTGTTGCAATGGTAAATGGGAGTGTTTTCTTAATTTCACTTTCAGATTTTTCGTCATTAGTGTATAGAAATGCAAGAGATTTCTGTGCATTAATTTTGTATCCTGCTACTTTACCAAATTCATTGATTAGCTCTAGGAGTTTTCTGGTAGCATCTTTAGGATTCTCTATGTATAGTATCATGTCATCTGCAAATAGTGACAGCTTTACTTCTTCTTTTCCGATTTGGATTCCTTTTATTTCTTTGTCTTCTCTGATTGCTGTGGCTAACACTTCCAAAACTATGTTGAATAATAGTGGTGAGAGTGGGCAACCTTGTCTGGTTCCTGATCTTAGTGGAAATGGTTTCAGTTTTTCACCATTGAGGACAATGGTGGCTGTGGGTTTGTCATATATGGCCTTTATTATGTTGAGGAAGGTTCCCTCTATGCCTACTTTCTGCAGGGCTTTTATCATAAATGGGTGTTGAATTTTGTCGAAAGCTTTCTCTGCATCTATTGAGATGATCATATGGTTTTTCTCCTTCAGTTTGTTAATATGATGTATCACATTGATTGATTTGCGTATATTGAAGAATCCTTGCATTCCTGGGATAAACCCCACTTGATCATGGTGTATGATCCTTTTAATGTGCTGTTGGATTCTGTTTGCTAGTATTTTGTTGAGGATTTTTGCATCTATGTTCATCAGTGATATTGGCCTGTAGTTTTCTTTCTTTGTGACATCTTTGTCTGGTTTTGGTATCAGGGTGATGGTGGCCTCGTAGAATGAGTTTGGGAGTGTTCCTCCCTCTGCAATATTTTGGAAGAGTTTGAGAAGGATAGGTGTTAGCTCTTCTCTAAATGTTTGATAGAATTCACCTGTGAAGCCATCTGGTCCTGGGCTTTTGTTTGTTGGAAGGTTTTTAATCACAGTTTCAATTTCAGTGCTTGTGATTGGTCTGTTCATATTTTCTATTTCTTCCTGGTTCAGTCTCGGCAGTTTGTGCCTTTCTAAGAATCTGTCCATTTCTTCCAGGTTGTCCATTTTATTGGCATAGAGTTGCTTGTAGTAATCTCTCATGATCTTTTGTATTTCTGCAGTGTCAGTGGTTACTTCTCCTTTTTCATTTCTAATTCTATTGATCTGAGTCTTCTCCCTTTTTCTCTTGATGAGTCTGGCTAATGGTTTATCAATTTTGTTTATCTTCTCAAAGAACCAGCTTTTAGTTTCATTGATTTTTGCTATTGTTTCCTTCATTTCTTTTTCATTTATTTCTGACCTGATCTTTATAATTTCTTTCCTTCTGCTGGCTTTGGGGTTTTTTTGTTCTTCTTTCTCTAATTGCTTTAGGTGCAAGGTTAGGTTGTTTATTCGAGATGTTTCCTGTTTCTTGAGGTAGGCTTGTATTGCTATAAACTTCCCTCTTAGCACTGCTTTTGCTGCGTCCCATAGGTTTTGGGTCGTCGTATCTCCATTGTCATTTGTTTCTAGGTATTTTTTGATTTCCCCTTTGATTTCTTCAGTGATCACTTCGTTATTAAGTAATGTATTGTGTAGCCTCCATGTGTTTGTATTTTTTACAGGTCTTTTCCTGTAATTGATATCTAGTCTCATAGCGTTGTGGTCGGAAAAGATACTTGATACGATTTCAATTTTCTTAAATTTACCAAGGCTTGATTTGTGACCCAAGATATGATCTATCCTGGAGAATGTTCCATGAGCACTTGAGAAAAATGTGTATTCTGTTGTTTTTGGATGGAATGTCCTATAAATATCAATTAAGTCAATCTTGTTTAATGTATCATTTAAAGCTTGTGTTTCCTTATTTATTTTCATTTTGGATGATCTGTCCATTGGTGAGAGTGGGGTGTTAAAGTCCCCTACTATGATTGTGTTGCTGTCGATTTCCCCTTTTATGGCTGTTAGTATTTGCCTTATGTATTGAGGTGCTCCTATGTTGGGTGCATAAATATTTACAATTGTTATACCTTCCTCTTGTATCGATCCCTTGATCATTATATAGTGTCCTTCTTTGTCTCTTGTAATAGTCTTTATTTTAAAGTCTATTTTGTCTGATATGAGAATTGCTACTCCAGCTTTCTTTTGATTTCCATTTGCATGGAATATCTTTTTCCATCCCCTCACTTTCAGTCTATATGTGTCTCTAGGTCTGAAGTGGGTCTCTTGTAGACAGCATATATATGGGTCTTGTTTTTGTATCCATTCAGCCAGCCTGTGTCTTTTGGTGGGAGCATTTAATCCATTTACATTCAAGGTAATTATCGATATGTATGTTCCTATTCCCATTTTCTTAAATGTTTTGGGTTTGTTATTGTAGGTGTTTTCCTTCTCTTGTGTTTCTTGCCTAGAGAAGTTCCTTTAGCATTTGTTGTAAAGCTGGTTTGGTGGTGCTGAACTCTCTCAGCTTTTGCTTGTCTGTAAAGGTTTTAATTTCTCCATCGAATCTGAATGAGATCCTTGCTGGGTAGTGTAATCTTGGTTGCAGGTTTTTCTCCTTCATCACTTTAAGTATATCCTGCCACTCCCTTCTGGCTTGCAGAGTTTCTGCTGAAAGATCAGATGTTAACCTTATGGGGATTCCCTTGTGTGTTATTTGTTTTTTTTCCCTTGCTGCCTTTAATATGTTTTCCTTATATTTAATTTTTGACAGTTTGATTAATATGTGTCTTGGTGTGTTTCTCCTTGGGTTTATCCTGTATGGGACTCTCTGTGCTTCCAGGACTTGATTAACTATTTCCTTTCCCATATTAGGGAAGTTTTCAACTATAATCTCTTCAAATATCTTCTCAGTCCCTTTCTTTTTCTCTTCTTCTTCTGGGACCCCTATAATTCGAATGTTGGCACGTTTAATATTGTCCCAGAGGTCTCTGAGACTGTCCTCAGTTCTTTTCATTCTTTTTTCTTTATCCTGCTCTGCAGTAGTTATTTCCACCATTTTATCTTCCAGGTCACTTATCCTTTCTTCTGCCTCAGTTATTCTGCTATTGATCCCATCTAGAGTATTTTTAATTTCATTTATTGTGGTTTTCATCATTGCTTGGTTCCTCTTTAGTTCTTCTACGTCCTTGTTAAATGTTTCTTGCATTTTGTCTATTCTATTTCCAAGATTTTGGATCATCCTTACTATCATTATTCTGAATTCTTTTTCAGGTAGACTACCTATTTCCTCTTCATTTGTTAGGTCTGGTGTGTTTTGACCCTGCTCCTTCATCTGCTGTGTGTTTTTCTGTCGTCTCATTTTGCTTATCTTACTGTGTTTGGGGTCTCCTTTTCACAGGCTGCAGGTTCGTAGTTCTTGTTGTTTTTGGTATCTGTCCCCAGTGGCTAAGGTTGGTTCAGTGGGTTGTGTAGGCTTCCTGGTGGAGGGAACTAGTGCCTGAGCTCTGGTGGATGAGGTTGGCTCTTGTCTTTCTGGTGGGCACGTCCACGTCTGGTGGTGTGTTTTGGGGTGTCTGTGGCCTTATTATGATTTTAGGCAGCCTCTCTGCTAATGGATGGGGCTGTGTTCCTGTCTTGCTAGTTGTTTGGCATATGGTGTCCAGCACTGTAGCTTGTTGGTCGTTGAGTGAAGCTGGGTCTTGATGTTGAGATAGAGATCTCTGAGAGATTTTTGCCGTTTGGTATTACGTGAAGCTGGGAGGTCTCTTGTGGACCAGTGTCCTGAAGTTGGCTCTCCCACCTCAGAGGCACGGCCCTGATGCCTGGCTGGAGCACCAAGAGCCTTTCGTCCACACGGCTCAGAGTAAAAGGGAGAAAAAATAGAAAGAAAGACAGAAAGAAAGAAAGAGGCTATAATATAGTGAAGTAAAATAAAGCTATTGTAAAGCAAAGCTATACAGACAAAATCGCACCCAGAAGCATATACATATACACTCACAAATAAAGGAAAAGGGGAAAAATTAAAATATCCTGCTCCCAAAGTCCACCTCCTGAATTTGGGATGATTCGTTGTCTATTCAGGTATTCACCAGCTGCAGGCCCATCAAGTTGTTTGTGGAGTTTTAATCCGCTGCTTCTAAGGTTGCTGGGAGAGATTTCCCCTTATCTTCCCTGTTCGCACAGTTCCTGGGGTTCAGCTTTGGATTTGGACCCGCCTCTGCGTGTAGGTCGCCTGAGGGCGTCTATTCCCCGCACAGACAGGACGGGGTTAAAGGAGCAGCTGCTTCGGGTGCTCTGGCTCACTCAGGCCGCGGGGAGGGAGGTGTACAGAGGAGGCGGGGTGAGCCTGCGGCGGCCGAGGCCGGCGTGACGTTGCACCAGCCTGAGGCGGGCAGTGCGTTCTCCCGGGGAACTTGTCCCCGGATCACGGGACCCTGGCAGTGGCGGGCTGCACAGGCTCCCGGGAGGGGCGATGTAGAGAGTGACTTGTGCTCACACACAGGCTTTTTGGAGGCGGCAGCAGCAGCCCCAGCGTCTCACGCCCGTCTCTGGGGTCCGTGCTGATCGCCGCGGCTCACGCCTTTCTCTGGAGTTCGTTTAGGCGGCACTCTGAATCCCCTCTCCTTGCGCGCCGCGAAACAAAGAGGCAAGAAAAAGTCTCTTGCCTCTTCGGCAGCTGCAGACTTTTTCCCGGACTCCCTACCAGCCAGCTGTGGTGCGCTAACCCCTTCAGGCTGTGTTCACGCCGCCAGCCCCAGTCCTCTCCCTGCGATCCAACCGAAACCGAAACCCGAGCCTCAGCTCCCAGCCCCGCCCGCCTCGGCGGGGGAGCAGACAAGCCTCTCGGGCTGGTGAGTGCTGCTCCGCGCCGAGCCTCTGTGCGGGAGTCTCTCCGTTTTTTTCCTCTGTGCCCCTGTTGCTGTGGGGTCTGCGGTGATCGCCGCGGCTCGCGCCCTTCTCTGGAGTTCGTTTAGGCGGCGCTCTGAATCCCCTCTCCTTGCGCGCCGCGAAACAAAGAGGCAAGAAAAAGTCTCTTGCCTCTTCGGCAGCTGCAGACTTTTTCCCGGTCTCCCTCCCAGCCCGCTGTTGTGCGCTAATCCCTTCAGGCTGTGTTCACGCTGCCAGCCTCAGTCCTCTCCCTGCGATCCGACCGAAGCCCGAGCCTCAGCTCCCAGCCCCGCCCGCCCCGGCGGGGGAGCAGACAAGCCTCTCGGGCTGGAGAGTGCTGCTCGGCGCCGAGCCTCCGTGCGGGAATCTCTCCGTTTTTCCCTCTGCGCCCCTGTTGCTGTGGGATCCGCGCTGGTAGCTGCGGCTCGCGCCCGTCTCTGAAGTTCGTTTAGGCAGCGCTCTGAATCCCCTCTCCTCGCGCACCAGGAAACAAAGAGGGAAGAAAAAGTCTCTTGCCTCTTCGGCAGCTGCAGACTTTTTCCCGGACTCCCTCTTGGCTAGCTGTGGTGCACTAACGCCTTCAGGCTGTGTTCACGCTGCCAGCCTCAGTCCTCTCCCTGCGATCCGACCGAAGCCCGAGCCTCAGCTCCCAGCCCCGCCCGCCCCGGCGGGGGAGCAGACAAGCCTCTCGGGCTGGAGAGTGCTGCTCGGCGCCGAGCCTCCGTGCGGGAATCTCTCCGTTTTTCCCTCTGCGCCCCTGTTGCTGTGGGATCCGCGCTGGTAGCTGCGGCTCGCGCCCGTCTCTGAAGTTCGTTTAGGCAGCGCTCTGAATCCCCTCTCCTCGCGCACCAGGAAACAAAGAGGGAAGAAAAAGTCTCTTGCCTCTTCGGCAGCTGCAGACTTTTTCCCGGACTCCCTCTTGGCTAGCTGTGGTGCACTAACGCCTTCAGGCTGTGTTCACGCCGCCAACCCCAGTCCTCTCCCTGCGATCCGACCGAAGCCCGAGCCTCAGCTCCCAGCCCCGCCCGCCCCGGCGGGTGAGCAGACAAGCCTCTCGGGCTGGAGAGTGCTGCTCGGCGCCGAGCCTCCGTGCGGGAACCTCTCCGCTTTGCCCTCCGCACCCCTGTGGCTGCGCTCTCCTCCGTGGCTCCGAAGCTTCCCCCCTCTGCCACCCGCAGTCTCCGCCCGCGAAGGGGCTTCCTAGTGCGTGGAAATCTTTCCTCCTTCACGGCTCCCTCCCACTAGTGCAGGTGCCGTCCCTATTCTTTTGTCTCTGTTATTTCTTTTTTCTTTTGCCCTACCCAAGTACGGGGGGAGTTTCTTGCCTTTTTGGAGGTCGGACGTTTTCTGCCAGCGTTCAGTGGGTGTTCTGTAGGAGCAGTTCCACGTGTAGATGTATTTCTACTGTATCTGTGGGAAGGAAGGTGATCTCCGCGTCTTACTCTTCCGCCATCTTCCCCCACCTCTCATTCAGATTTGATGGAGAAATTAAAACCTTTACAGACAAGCAAAAGCTGAGAGAGTTCGGCACCACCAAACCAGCTTTACAACAGATGCTAAAGGAACTTCTCTAGGCAAGAAACACAAGAGAAGGAAAACACCTACAATAACAAACCCAAAACATTTAAGAAAATGGGAATAGGAACATACATATCAATAATTACCTTAAATGTAAATGGATTAAATGCTCCCACCAAAAGACATAGACTGGCTGAATGGATACAAAAGCAAGACCCATGTATATGCTGTCAACAAGAGACCCACTTCAGACCAGAGACACATACAGACTGAAAGTGAGGGGATGGAAAAAGATATTCCATGCAAATGGAAATCAAAAGAAAGCTGGAGTAGCAATTCTCATATCAGACAAAATAGACTTTAAAATAAAGACTATTACAAGAGACAAAGAAGGACACTATATAATGATCAAGGGATTGATCCAAGAGGAAGGTATAACAATTGTAAATATTTATGCACCCAACATAGGAGCACCTCAATACATAAGGCAAATACTAACAGCCATAAAAGGGGAAATCGACAGCAACACAATCATAGTAGGGGACTTTCACACCCCACTCTCACCAATGGACAGATCATCCAAAATGAAAATAAATAAGGAAACACAAGCTTTAAATGATACATTAAACAAGATGGACTTAATTGATATTTATAGGACATTCCACCCAAACACAACAGAATACACATTTTTCTCAAGTGCTCATGGAACATTCTCCAGGATAGATCATATCTTGGGTCACAAACCAAGCCTTGGTAAATTTAAGAAAATTGAAATCGTATCAAGTATCTTTTCCGACCACAACGCTATGAGACTAGATATCAATTACAGGAAAAGATCTGTAAAAAATACAAACACATGGAGGCTACACAATATACTACTTAATAACGAAGTGATCACTGAAGAAATCAAAGGGGAAATCAAAAAATACCTAGAAACAAATGACAATGGAGACACGACGGCCCAACACCTATGGGATGCAGCAAAAGCAGTTCTAAGAGGGAAGCTTATAGCAATACAATCTTACTTTAAGAAACAAGAAACATCTCAAATAAGCAGCCTAACATTACACCTAAAGCAATTAGAGGAAGAAGAACAAAAAACCACCAAAGTTAGCAGAAGGAAAGAAATCATAAAGATCAGATCAGAAATAAATGACAAAGAAATGAAGGGAACGATAGCAAAGGTCAATAAAACTAAAAGCTGGTTCTTTGAGAAGATAAACAAAATTGATAAACCATTAACCAGACTCATCAAGAAAAAAAGGGAGAAGACTCAAATCAATAAAATTAGAAATGCAAAAGGAGAAGTAACAACTGACACTGCAGAAATACAAAGGATCATGAGAGATTACTACAAGCAACTATATGCCAGTAAAATGGACAACCTGGAGGAAATGGACAAGTTCTTAGAAATGCACAACCTTCCGAGACTGAACCAGGAAGAAACAGAAAATATGAACAGGCCAATCACAAGTACTGAAATTGAAACTGTGATTAAAACTCTTCCAACACACAAAAGCCCAGGACCATACGGATTCACAGGCAAATTCTATCAAACATTTAGAGAAGAGCTAACACCTATCCTTCTCAAACTTTTCCAAAATATAGCAGAGGGAGGAACACTCCCAAACTCATTCTACGAGGCCACCATCACCCTGATACCAAAACCAGACAAAGAAGTCACAAAAAAAGAAAACTACAGGCCAATATCACTGATGAACATAGATGCAAAAATCCTCAACAAAATACTAGCAAACAGAGTCCAACAGCACATTAAAAGGATCATACACCATGATCAAGTGGGGTTTATCCCAGGAATGCAAGGATTCTTCAAGATACGCAAATCAATCAATGTGATACACCATATTAACAAATTGAAGGAGAAAAACCAAATGATCATCTCAATAGATACAGAGAAAGCTTTTGACAAAATTCAACACCCATTTATGATAAAAACCCTCCAGAAAGTAGGCATAGAGGGAACTTTCCTCCACATAATAAAGGCCATATATGACCAATGCACAGCCAACATCATCCTCAATGGTGAAAAACTGAAACCATTTCCACTAAGATCAGGAACAGGACAAGGTTGCCCACTCTCACCACTATTGACATAGTTTTGGAAGTTTTAGCCACAGCAATCAGAGAAGACAAAGAAATAAAAGAAATCCAAATCAGAAAAGAAGAAATAGAGCTGTGACTGTTTTCAGATGACATGATACTATACATAGAGAATCCTAAAGATGTTACCAGATAACTACTAGAGCTACTCAATGAATTTGGTAAAGTAGCAGGATACAAAATTAATGCACAGAAATCACTTGCATTCCTGTACACTAATGATGAAAAATCGGAAAGTGAAATTAAGAAAACACTCCCATTTACCATGGCAACTAAAAGAATAAAATATCTAGGAATAAACCTACCCAAGGAGACAGAAGACTGGTATGAAGAAAATTATAAGACACTGATGAAAGAAATTAATGACGATACAAAGAGATGGAGCGATATACCATGTTCTTGGATTGGAAGAATCAACATTGTGAAAATGACTATACTACTCAAAGCAATCTACAGACTCAATGCAATCCCTATCAAACTACCACTGGCATTTTTCACAGACCTAGATCAAAAAATTTCACAATTGGTATGGAATCACAAAAGGCCCCAAATAGCCAAAGTAACCTTGAGAAAGAAAAACGGTGCTGGAGGAATCAGGCTCCCAGACTTCAGACTATACTCCAAAGCTACAGTAGTCAAGACAGTATGGTACTGGCACAAAAACAGAAGTATAGATGAATGGAACAGGATAGAAAGCCCAGAGATAAACCCATGTACTTATGGTCACATTATTTTTGATAAAGGAGGCAAGAATATAAAATTGAGAAAAGACGCCTCTTCAATAAGTGGTGCTGGGAAAACTGGACAGCTACATGTAAAAGAATGAAATTAGAACACTCCTTAACACCATACACAAAAATAAACTCAAAATGGATTAAAGACCTAAATGTAAGGCCAGACACTCTCAAACTCTTAGAGGAAAACATAGGCAGAACACTCTATGACATAAGTCATAGCAAGATCCTTTTTGACCCAGCTCCTAGAGAAATGGAAATAAAAGCAAAAATAAAGAAATGGGACCTAATGAAACTTACAAGCTTTTGCACAGCAAAGGAAACCATAAACAAGACCAAAAGAAAACCCTCAGAATGGGAGAAAATATTTGCAAATGAAGCAACTGACAAAGGATTAATCTCCAAAATTTACCAGCAGCTCATGCAGCTCAATTTGAAAAAAGCAAACAACCCAATCCAAAAATGGGCAGAAGACCTAAACAGACATTTCTCCAAAGAAGATATACAGATTGCCAACAAACACATGAAAGAATGCTCAACATCACTAATCATTAGAGAAATGCAAATCAAAACTACAATGTGATATCATCTCACACCGGTTAGAATGGCCATCATCAAAAAATCTCCAAACAATAAATGCTGGAGAGGGTGTGGAGAAACTGGAACCCTCATACACTGTTGGTGGGAATGTAAATTGATACAGCCACTATAGAGAACTGTATGGAGGTTCCTTAAAAATCTAAAAATAGAACTGCCATACGACCCAGCAATCCTACTACTGGGCGTATACCCTGAGAAAACCATAATTCAAAAAGAGTTATGGAGAGGTAGGGGCAAGATGGCGGAAGAGTAAGACGCGGAGATCACCTTCCTTCCCACAGATACAGTAGAAATACATCTACACGTGGAACTGCTCCTACAGAACACCCACTGAACGCTGGCAGAAGACGTCAGACCTCCCAAAAGGCAAGAAAATCCCCACGTACTTGGGTAGGGTAAAAGTAAAAAGAAATAATAGAGACAAAAGAATAGGGACGGGACCTGCACCAGTGGGAGGGAGCCGTGAAGGAGGAAAGGTGTCCACACACTAGGAGCCCCTTCGTGGGCAGAGACTGCGGGTGGCAGAGGGGGGAGCTTCGGAGCCACGGAGGAGAGCGCAGCCACAGGGGTGCGGAGGGCAAAGCGGAGAGATTCCCGCATGGAGGATCGGTGCTGAGTAGCACTCACCAGCCCGAGAGGCTTGTCTGCTCAGCCGCCGGGGCGGGCGGGGGCTGGGAGCTGAGGCTCGGGCTTCGGTGCTAGCCGGGAGGGAGTCCGGGAAATAGTCTGCAGCTGCCGAAGAGGCAAGAGACATTTTCTTGCCTCTTTGTTTCCCGGCGCGCAAGGAGAGGGGATTCAGAGCGCCGCCTAAACAAACTCCAGAGACGGGCGCGAGCCGCGGCTAACAGCGCGGACCCCAGAGACAGGCGCGAGCCGCGGTTATCAGCGTGGACCCCAGAGACGGGCAGGAGACGCTAAGGCTGCTGCTGCCGCCACCAAGAAGCCGGTGTGCAAGCACAGGTCACTCCCCACACCGCCCCTCCCGGGAGCCGGTGCAGCTCGCCACTGCCAGGCTCCCGTGATCCGGGGACAACTTCCCCGGGAGAATGCACGGCGCGCCTCAGGCTGCTGCAACGTCACACCAGCCTCTGCCACCGCAGGCTCGCCCCGCATCCGTACCCCTCCCTCCCCACAGCCTGAGTGAGCCAGAGCCCCCGAAGCAGCTGCTCCTTTAACCCCGTTCTGTCTGGGCGGGGAACGGACGCCCTCAGGCGACCTACATGCAGAGGCGGGGCCAAATCCAAAGCTGAACCCTGGGAGCTGTACGAACAAAGAAGAGAAAGGGAAATCTCTCCCAGCAGCCTCAGAAGCAGAGGATTAAAGCTCCACAAACAACTTGATGTGCCTGCATCTGTTGAGTACCTGAATAGACAACGAATCATCCCAAATTCAAGAGGGGGACTTTGGGAGCAGGATATATTATTTTTTCCCCTTTTCCTTTTTTTGTGAGTGTATATGTGTATGCTTCTGGGTGAGAATTTGTGTGTATAGCTTTGTTTCACCATTAGTCCTAGGGTTAGGTCCGTCCGTATTTTTTTTTTTTTTACTTAAAAAATTTTTTTTCCTAATATATGTTTTCTTAATAATTTTTTCCTCATTTTCTATTTTTAGAAATTAAAAAAATTTTAATAAGTTTTTCCATTTTTTTACTTTAAAAAATCAAAAAATTTTTCTTAATAAATTTTTTCTTAATAATTTTTTTCTTATTTTTTATTGTAAAAAGTTAATAAATCTATTTTTAAAAATCAAAAAAAAATTTTTCTGAATACATTTACTCTTAATAATTGTTTTCTTATTTTTTATTATAATAGCTTTATTTTATTTTATTTTATCCTCTTTCTTTGTTTCTTTCTATTTTTTCTCCCTTATATTCTGAGCTGTGTGGATGAAAGGCTCTTGGTGCTCCAGCCAGGCATCAGGGCTGTGCCTCTGAGGTGGGAGAGCCAACTTCAGGACACTGGTCCACAAGAGACCTCCCAGCTCCACGTAATACCAAACGGCGAAAATCTCCCAGAGATCTCCATCTCAACATCAAGACCCAGCTTCACTCAACGACCAGCAAGCTACATTGCTGGACACACTATGCCAAACAACTAACAAGACAGGAACACGGCCCCATCCATTAGCAGAGAGGCTGCCTAAAATCATAATAAGGCCACAGACACCCCAAAACACACCACCAGACGTGGACTTGCCCACCAGAAAGACAAGATCCAACCTCATCCACCAGAACACAGGCACTAGTCCCCTCCACCAGGAAGCCTACACAACCCACTGAACCAACCTCAGCCACTGGGGACAGATACCAAAAACAACGGGAATTACGAACCTGCAGCCTGTGAAAAGGAGACCCCAAACACAGTAAGATAAGCAAAATGAGAAGACAAAAAAACACACAGCAGGTGAAGGAGCAGGGTCAAAACACACCAGACCTAACAAATGAAGAGGAAATAGGCAGTCTACCTGAAAAAGAATTCAGAATAATGAGAGTAAAGATGATCCAAAATCTTGGAAATAGAATAGACAAAATGCAAGAAACATTTAACAAGGATGTAGAAGAACTAAAGAGGAACCAAGCAACGATGAAAAACACAATAAATGAAATTAAAAATACTCTAGACGGGATCAATAGCAGAATAACTGAGGCAGAAGAACGGATAAGTGACCTGGAAGATAAAATAGTGGAAATAGCTACTGCAGAGCAGAATAAAGAAAAAAGAATGAAAAGAACTGAGGACAGTCTCAGAGACCTCTGGGACAACATTAAACGCACCAACATTCGAATTATAGGGGTCCCAGAAGAAGAAGAGAAAAAGAAAGGGACTGAGAAAATATTTGAAGAGATTAGAGTTGAAAACTTCCCTAATATGGGGAAAGGAAATAGTTAATCAAGTCCTGGAAGCACAGAGAGTCCCATACAGGATAAATCCAAGGAGAAACACGCCAAGACACATATTAATCAAACTATCAAAAATTAAATATAAAGAAAACATATTAAAAGCAGCAAGGGAAAAACAACAAATAACACACAAGGGAATCCCCATAAGGTTAAGAGCTGATCTTTCAGCAGAAACTCTGCAAGCCAGAAGGGAGTGGCAGGATATACTTAAAGTCATGAAGGAGAAAAACCGACAGCCAAGATTACTGTACCCAGCAAGGATCTCATTCAGATTTGATGGAGAAATTAAAACCTTTACAGACAAGCAAAAGCTGAGAGAGTTCGGCACCACCAAACCAGCTTTACAACAGATGCTAAAGGAACTTCTCTAGGCAAGAAACACAAGAGAAGGAAAACACCTACAATAACAAACCCAAAACATTTAAGAAAATGGGAATAGGAACATACATATCAATAATTACCTTAAATGTAAATGGATTAAATGCTCCCACCAAAAGACATAGACTGGCTGAATGGATACAAAAGCAAGACCCATGTATATGCTGTCAACAAGAGACCCACTTCAGACCAGAGACACATACAGACTGAAAGTGAGGGGATGGAAAAAGATATTCCATGCAAATGGAAATCAAAAGAAAGCTGGAGTAGCAATTCTCATATCAGACAAAATAGACTTTAAAATAAAGACTATTACAAGAGACAAAGAAGGACACTATATAATGATCAAGGGATTGATCCAAGAGGAAGGTATAACAATTGTAAATATTTATGCACCCAACATAGGAGCACCTCAATACATAAGGCAAATACTAACAGCCATAAAAGGGGAAATCGACAGCAACACAATCATAGTAGGGGACTTTCACACCCCACTCTCACCAATGGACAGATCATCCAAAATGAAAATAAATAAGGAAACACAAGCTTTAAATGATACATTAAACAAGATGGACTTAATTGATATTTATAGGACATTCCACCCAAACACAACAGAATACACATTTTTCTCAAGTGCTCATGGAACATTCTCCAGGATAGATCATATCTTGGGTCACAAACCAAGCCTTGGTAAATTTAAGAAAATTGAAATCGTATCAAGTATCTTTTCCGACCACAACGCTATGAGACTAGATATCAATTACAGGAAAAGATCTGTAAAAAATACAAACACATGGAGGCTACACAATATACTACTTAATAACGAAGTGATCACTGAAGAAATCAAAGGGGAAATCAAAAAATACCTAGAAACAAATGACAATGGAGACACGACGGCCCAACACCTATGGGATGCAGCAAAAGCAGTTCTAAGAGGGAAGCTTATAGCAATACAATCTTACTTTAAGAAACAAGAAACATCTCAAATAAGCAGCCTAACATTACACCTAAAGCAATTAGAGGAAGAAGAACAAAAAACCACCAAAGTTAGCAGAAGGAAAGAAATCATAAAGATCAGATCAGAAATAAATGACAAAGAAATGAAGGGAACGATAGCAAAGGTCAATAAAACTAAAAGCTGGTTCTTTGAGAAGATAAACAAAATTGATAAACCATTAACCAGACTCATCAAGAAAAAAAGGGAGAAGACTCAAATCAATAAAATTAGAAATGCAAAAGGAGAAGTAACAACTGACACTGCAGAAATACAAAGGATCATGAGAGATTACTACAAGCAACTATATGCCAGTAAAATGGACAACCTGGAGGAAATGGACAAGTTCTTAGAAATGCACAACCTTCCGAGACTGAACCAGGAAGAAACAGAAAATATGAACAGGCCAATCACAAGTACTGAAATTGAAACTGTGATTAAAACTCTTCCAACACACAAAAGCCCAGGACCATACGGATTCACAGGCAAATTCTATCAAACATTTAGAGAAGAGCTAACACCTATCCTTCTCAAACTTTTCCAAAATATAGCAGAGGGAGGAACACTCCCAAACTCATTCTACGAGGCCACCATCACCCTGATACCAAAACCAGACAAAGAAGTCACAAAAAAAGAAAACTACAGGCCAATATCACTGATGAACATAGATGCAAAAATCCTCAACAAAATACTAGCAAACAGAGTCCAACAGCACATTAAAAGGATCATACACCATGATCAAGTGGGGTTTATCCCAGGAATGCAAGGATTCTTCAAGATACGCAAATCAATCAATGTGATACACCATATTAACAAATTGAAGGAGAAAAACCAAATGATCATCTCAATAGATACAGAGAAAGCTTTTGACAAAATTCAACACCCATTTATGATAAAAACCCTCCAGAAAGTAGGCATAGAGGGAACTTTCCTCCACATAATAAAGGCCATATATGACCAATGCACAGCCAACATCATCCTCAATGGTGAAAAACTGAAACCATTTCCACTAAGATCAGGAACAGGACAAGGTTGCCCACTCTCACCACTATTGACATAGTTTTGGAAGTTTTAGCCACAGCAATCAGAGAAGACAAAGAAATAAAAGAAATCCAAATCAGAAAAGAAGAAATAGAGCTGTGACTGTTTTCAGATGACATGATACTATACATAGAGAATCCTAAAGATGTTACCAGATAACTACTAGAGCTACTCAATGAATTTGGTAAAGTAGCAGGATACAAAATTAATGCACAGAAATCACTTGCATTCCTGTACACTAATGATGAAAAATCGGAAAGTGAAATTAAGAAAACACTCCCATTTACCATGGCAACTAAAAGAATAAAATATCTAGGAATAAACCTACCCAAGGAGACAGAAGACTGGTATGAAGAAAATTATAAGACACTGATGAAAGAAATTAATGACGATACAAAGAGATGGAGCGATATACCATGTTCTTGGATTGGAAGAATCAACATTGTGAAAATGACTATACTACTCAAAGCAATCTACAGACTCAATGCAATCCCTATCAAACTACCACTGGCATTTTTCACAGACCTAGATCAAAAAATTTCACAATTGGTATGGAATCACAAAAGGCCCCAAATAGCCAAAGTAACCTTGAGAAAGAAAAACGGTGCTGGAGGAATCAGGCTCCCAGACTTCAGACTATACTCCAAAGCTACAGTAGTCAAGACAGTATGGTACTGGCACAAAAACAGAAGTATAGATCAATGGAACAGGATAGAAAGCCCAGAGATAAACCCATGTACTTATGGTCACATTATTTTTGATAAAGGAGGCAAGAATATAAAATTGAGAAAAGACGCCTCTTCAATAAGTGGTGCTGGGAAAACTGGACAGCTACATGTAAAAGAATGAAATTAGAACACTCCTTAACACCATACACAAAAATAAACTCAAAATGGATTAAAGACCTAAATGTAAGGCCAGACACTCTCAAACTCTTAGAGGAAAACATAGGCAGAACACTCTATGACATAAGTCATAGCAAGATCCTTTTTGACCCAGCTCCTAGAGAAATGGAAATAAAAGCAAAAATAAAGAAATGGGACCTAATGAAACTTACAAGCTTTTGCACAGCAAAGGAAACCATAAACAAGACCAAAAGAAAACCCTCAGAATGGGAGAAAATATTTGCAAATGAAGCAACTGACAAAGGATTAATCTCCAAAATTTACCAGCAGCTCATGCAGCTCAATTTGAAAAAAGCAAACAACCCAATCCAAAAATGGGCAGAAGACCTAAACAGACATTTCTCCAAAGAAGATATACAGATTGCCAACAAACACATGAAAGAATGCTCAACATCACTAATCATTAGAGAAATGCAAATCAAAACTACAATGTGATATCATCTCACACCGGTTAGAATGGCCATCATCAAAAGATCTCCAAACAATAAATGCTGGAGAGGTTGTGGAGAAACTGGAACCCTCATACACTGTTGGTGGGAATGTAAATTGATACAGCCACTATAGAGAACTGTATGGAGGTTCCTTAAAAATCTAAAAATAGAACTGCCATACGACCCAGCAATCCTACTACTGGGCGTATACCCTGAGAAAACCATAATTCAAAAAGAGTTATGGAGAGGTAGGGGCAAGATGGCGGAAGAGTAAGACGCGGAGATCACCTTCCTTCCCACAGATACAGTAGAAATACATCTACACGTGGAACTGCTCCTACAGAACACCCACTGAACGCTGGCAGAAGACGTCAGACCTCCCAAAAGGCAAGAAAATCCCCACGTACTTGGGTAGGGTAAAAGTAAAAAGAAATAATAGAGACAAAAGAATAGGGACGGGACCTGCACCAGTGAGAGGGAGCCGTGAAGGAGGAAAGGTGTCCACACACTAGGAGCCCCTTCGTGGGCAGAGACTGCGGGTGGCAGAGGGGGGAGCTTCGGAGCCACGGAGGAGAGCGCAGCCACAGGGGTGCAGAGGGCAAAGCGGAGAGATTCCCGCATGGAGGATCGGTGCTGAGTAGCACTCACCAGCCCGAGAGGCTTGTCTGCTCAGCCGCCGGGGCGGGCGGGGGCTGGGAGCTGAGGCTCGGGCTTCGGTGCTAGCCGGGAGGGAGTCCGGGAAATAGTCTGCAGCTGCCGAAGAGGCAAGAGACTTTTTCTTGCCTCTTTGTTTCGCGGCACGCAAGGAGAGGGGATTCAGAGCGCCGCCTAAACAAACTCCAGAGACGGGCGCGAGCCGCGGCTAACAGCGCGGACCCCAGAGACAGGCGCGAGCCGCGGTTATCAGCGTGGACCCCAGAGACGGGCAGGAGACGCTAAGGCTGCTGCTGCCGCCACCAAGAAGCCGGTGTGCAAGCACAGGTCACTCCCCACACCGCCCCTCCCGGGAGCCGGTGCAGCTCGCCACTGCCAGGCTCCCGTGATCCGGGGACAACTTCCCCGGGAGAATGCACGGCGCGCCTCAGGCTGCTGCAACGTCACACCAGCCTCTGCCACCGCAGGCTCGCCCCGCATCCGTACCCCTCCCTCCCCACAGCCTGAGTGAGCCAGAGCCCCCGAAGCAGCTGCTCCTTTAACCCCGTTCTGTCTGGGCGGGGAACGGACGCCCTCAGGCGACCTACATGCAGAGGCGGGGCCAAATCCAAAGCTGAACCCTGGGAGCTGTACGAACAAAGAAGAGAAAGGGAAATCTCTCCCAGCAGCCTCAGAAGCAGAGGATTAAAGCTCCACAAACAACTTGATGTGCCTGCATCTGTTGAGTACCTGAATAGACAACGAATCATCCCAAATTCAAGAGGGGGACTTTGGGAGCAGGATATATTATTTTTTCCCCTTTTCCTTTTTTTGTGAGTGTATATGTGTATGCTTCTGGGTGAGAATTTGTGTGTATAGCTTTGTTTCACCATTAGTCCTAGGGTTAGGTCCGTCCGTATTTTTTTTTTTTTTACTTAAAAAATTTTTTTTCCTAATATATGTTTTCTTAATAATTTTTTCCTCATTTTCTATTTTTAGAAATTAAAAAAATTTTAATAAGTTTTTCCATTTTTTTATTTTAAAAAATCAAAAAATTTTTCTTAATAAAGTTTTTCTTAATAATTTTTTTCTTATTTTTTATTGTAAAAAGTTAATAAATCTATTTTTAAAAATCAAAAAAAAATTTTTCTGAATACATTTACTCTTAATAATTGTTTTCTTATTTTTTATTATAATAGCTTTATTTTATTTTATTTTATCCTCTTTCTTTGTTTCTTTCTATTTTTTTTCTCCCTTATATTCTGAGCTGTGTGGATGAAAGGCTCTTGGTGCTCCAGCCAGGCATCAGGGCTGTGCCTCTGAGGTGGGAGAGCCAACTTCAGGACACTGGTCCACAAGAGACCTCCCAGCTCCACGTAATACCAAACGGCGAAAATCTCCCAGAGATCTCCATCTCAACATCAAGACCCAGCTTCACTCAACGACCAGCAAGCTACATTGCTGGACACACTATGCCAAACAACTAACAAGACAGGAACACGGCCCCATCCATTAGCAGAGAGGCTGCCTAAAATCATAATAAGGCCACAGACACCCCAAAACACACCACCAGACGTGGACTTGCCCACCAGAAAGACAAGATCCAACCTCATCCACCAGAACACAGGCACTAGTCCCCTCCACCAGGAAGCCTACACAACCCACTGAACCAACCTCAGCCACTGGGGACAGATACCAAAAACAACGGGAATTACGAACCTGCAGCCTGTGAAAAGGAGACCCCAAACACAGTAAGATAAGCAAAATGAGAAGACAAAAAAACACACAGCAGGTGAAGGAGCAGGGTCAAAACACACCAGACCTAACAAATGAAGAGGAAATAGGCAGTCTACCTGAAAAAGAATTCAGAATAATGAGAGTAAAGATGATCCAAAATCTTGGAAATAGAATAGACAAAATGCAAGAAACATTTAACAAGGATGTAGAAGAACTAAAGAGGAACCAAGCAACGATGAAAAACACAATAAATGAAATTAAAAATACTCTAGACGGGATCAATAGCAGAATAACTGAGGCAGAAGAACGGATAAGTGACCTGGAAGATAAAATAGTGGAAATAGCTACTGCAGAGCAGAATAAAGAAAAAAGAATGAAAAGAACTGAGGACAGTCTCAGAGACCTCTGGGACAACATTAAACGCACCAACATTCGAATTATAGGGGTCCCAGAAGAAGAAGAGAAAAAGAAAGGGACTGAGAAAATATTTGAAGAGATTAGAGTTGAAAACTTCCCTAATATGGGGAAAGGAAATAGTTAATCAAGTCCTGGAAGCACAGAGAGTCCCATACAGGATAAATCCAAGGAGAAACACGCCAAGACACATATTAATCAAACTATCAAAAATTAAATATAAAGAAAACATATTAAAAGCAGCAAGGGAAAAACAACAAATAACACACAAGGGAATCCCCATAAGGTTAACAGCTGATCTTTCAGCAGAAACTCTGCAAGCCAGAAGGGAGTGGCAGGATATACTTAAAGTCATGAAGGAGAAAAACCTACAGCCAAGATTACTGTACCCAGCAAGGATCTCATTCAGATTTGATGGAGAAATTAAAACCTTTACAGACAAGCAAAAGCTGAGAGAGTTCGGCACCACCAAACCAGCTTTACAACAGATGCTAAAGGAACTTCTCTAGGCAAGAAACACAAGAGAAGGAAAACACCTACAATAACAAACCCAAAACATTTAAGAAAATGGGAATAGGAACATACATATCAATAATTACCTTAAATGTAAATGGATTAAATGCTCCCACCAAAAGACATAGACTGGCTGAATGGATACAAAAGCAAGACCCATGTATATGCTGTCAACAAGAGACCCACTTCAGACCAGAGACACATACAGACTGAAAGTGAGGGGATGGAAAAAGATATTCCATGCAAATGGAAATCAAAAGAAAGCTGGAGTAGCAATTCTCATATCAGACAAAATAGACTTTAAAATAAAGACTATTACAAGAGACAAAGAAGGACACTATATAATGATCAAGGGATTGATCCAAGAGGAAGGTATAACAATTGTAAATATTTATGCACCCAACATAGGAGCACCTCAATACATAAGGCAAATACTAACAGCCATAAAAGGGGAAATCGACAGCAACACAATCATAGTAGGGGACTTTCACACCCCACTCTCACCAATGGACAGATCATCCAAAATGAAAATAAATAAGGAAACACAAGCTTTAAATGATACATTAAACAAGATGGACTTAATTGATATTTATAGGACATTCCACCCAAACACAACAGAATACACATTTTTCTCAAGTGCTCATGGAACATTCTCCAGGATAGATCATATCTTGGGTCACAAACCAAGCCTTGGTAAATTTAAGAAAATTGAAATCGTATCAAGTATCTTTTCCGACCACAACGCTATGAGACTAGATATCAATTACAGGAAAAGATCTGTAAAAAATACAAACACATGGAGGCTACACAATATACTACTTAATAACGAAGTGATCACTGAAGAAATCAAAGGGGAAATCAAAAAATACCTAGAAACAAATGACAATGGAGACACGACGGCCCAAAACCTATGGGATGCAGCAAAAGCAGTTCTAAGAGGGAAGCTTATAGCAATACAATCTTACTTTAAGAAACAAGAAACATCTCAAATAAGCAGCCTAACATTACACCTAAAGCAATTAGAGGAAGAAGAACAAAAAACCACCAAAGTTAGCAGAAGGAAAGAAATCATAAAGATCAGATCAGAAATAAATGACAAAGAAATGAAGGGAACGATAGCAAAGATCAATAAAACTAAAAGCTGGTTCTTTGAGAAGATAAACAAAATTGATAAACCATTAACCAGACTCATCAAGAAAAAAAGGGAGAAGACTCAAATCAATAAAATTAGAAATGCAAAAGGAGAAGTAACAACTGACACTGCAGAAATACAAAGGATCATGAGAGATTACTACAAGCAACTATATGCCAGTAAAATGGACAACCTGGAGGAAATGGACAAGTTCTTAGAAATGCACAACCTTCCGAGACTGAACCAGGAAGAAACAGAAAATATGAACAGGCCAATCACAAGTACTGAAATTGAAACTGTGATTAAAACTCTTCCAACACACAAAAGCCCAGGACCATACGGATTCACAGGCAAATTCTATCAAACATTTAGAGAAGAGCTAACACCTATCCTTCTCAAACTTTTCCAAAATATAGCAGAGGGAGGAACACTCCCAAACTCATTCTACGAGGCCACCATCACCCTGATACCAAAACCAGACAAAGAAGTCACAAAAAAAGAAAACTACAGGCCAATATCACTGATGAACATAGATGCAAAAATCCTCAACAAAATACTAGCAAACAGAGTCCAACAGCACATTAAAAGGATCATACACCATGATCAAGTGGGGTTTATCCCAGGAATGCAAGGATTCTTCAAGATACGCAAATCAATCAATGTGATACACCATATTAACAAATTGAAGGAGAAAAACCAAATGATCATCTCAATAGATACAGAGAAAGCTTTTGACAAAATTCAACACCCATTTATGATAAAAACCCTCCAGAAAGTAGGCATAGAGGGAACTTTCCTCCACATAATAAAGGCCATATATGACCAATGCACAGCCAACATCATCCTCAATGGTGAAAAACTGAAACCATTTCCACTAAGATCAGGAACAGGACAAGGTTGCCCACTCTCACCACTATTGACATAGTTTTGGAAGTTTTAGCCACAGCAATCAGAGAAGACAAAGAAATAAAAGAAATCCAAATCAGAAAAGAAGAAATAGAGCTGTGACTGTTTTCAGATGACATGATACTATACATAGAGAATCCTAAAGATGTTACCAGATAACTACTAGAGCTACTCAATGAATTTGGTAAAGTAGCAGGATACAAAATTAATGCACAGAAATCACTTGCATTCCTGTACACTAATGATGAAAAATCGGAAAGTGAAATTAAGAAAACACTCCCATTTACCATGGCAACTAAAAGAATAAAATATCTAGGAATAAACCTACCCAAGGAGACAGAAGACTGGTATGAAGAAAATTATAAGACACTGATGAAAGAAATTAATGACGATACAAAGAGATGGAGCGATATACCATGTTCTTGGATTGGAAGAATCAACATTGTGAAAATGACTATACTACTCAAAGCAATCTACAGACTCAATGCAATCCCTATCAAACTACCACTGGCATTTTTCACAGACCTAGATCAAAAAATTTCACAATTGGTATGGAATCACAAAAGGCCCCAAATAGCCAAAGTAACCTTGAGAAAGAAAAACGGTGCTGGAGGAATCAGGCTCCCAGACTTCAGACTATACTCCAAAGCTACAGTAGTCAAGACAGTATGGTACTGGCACAAAAACAGAAGTATAGATCAATGGAACAGGATAGAAAGCCCAGAGATAAACCCATGTACTTATGGTCACATTATTTTTGATAAAGGAGGCAAGAATATAAAATTGAGAAAAGACGCCTCTTCAATAAGTGGTGCTGGGAAAACTGGACAGCTACATGTAAAAGAATGAAATTAGAACACTCCTTAACACCATACACAAAAATAAACTCAAAATGGATTAAAGACCTAAATGTAAGGCCAGACACTCTCAAACTCTTAGAGGAAAACATAGGCAGAACACTCTATGACATAAGTCATAGCAAGATCCTTTTTGACCCAGCTCCTAGAGAAATGGAAATAAAAGCAAAAATAAAGAAATGGGACCTAATGAAACTTACAAGCTTTTGCACAGCAAAGGAAACCATAAACAAGACCAAAAGAAAACCCTCAGAATGGGAGAAAATATTTGCAAATGAAGCAACTGACAAAGGATTAATCTCCAAAATTTACCAGCAGCTCATGCAGCTCAATTTGAAAAAAGCAAACAACCCAATCCAAAAATGGGCAGAAGACCTAAACAGACATTTCTCCAAAGAAGATATACAGATTGCCAACAAACACATGAAAGAATGCTCAACATCACTAATCATTAGAGAAATGCAAATCAAAACTACAATGTGATATCATCTCACACCGGTTAGAATGGCCATCATCAAAAAATCTCCAAACAATAAATGCTGGAGAGGGTGTGGAGAAACTGGAACCCTCATACACTGTTGGTGGGAATGTAAATTGATACAGCCACTATAGAGAACTGTATGGAGGTTCCTTAAAAATCTAAAAATAGAACTGCCATACGACCCAGCAATCCTACTACTGGGCGTATACCCTGAGAAAACCATAATTCAAAAAGAGTTATGGAGAGGTAGGGGCAAGATGGCGGAAGAGTAAGACGCGGAGATCACCTTCCTTCCCACAGATACAGTAGAAATACATCTACACGTGGAACTGCTCCTACAGAACACCCACTGAACGCTGGCAGAAGACGTCAGACCTCCCAAAAGGCAAGAAAATCCCCACGTACTTGGGTAGGGTAAAAGTAAAAAGAAATAATAGAGACAAAAGAATAGGGACGGGACCTGCACCAGTGAGAGGGAGCCGTGAAGGAGGAAAGGTGTCCACACACTAGGAGCCCCTTCGTGGGCAGAGACTGCGGGTGGCAGAGGGGGGAGCTTCGGAGCCACGGAGGAGAGCGCAGCCACAGGGGTGCAGAGGGCAAAGCGGAGAGATTCCCGCATGGAGGATCGGTGCTGAGTAGCACTCACCAGCCCGAGAGGCTTGTCTGCTCAGCCGCCGGGGCGGGCGGGGGCTGGGAGCTGAGGCTCGGGCTTCGGTGCTAGCCGGGAGGGAGTCCGGGAAATAGTCTGCAGCTGCCGAAGAGGCAAGAGACTTTTTCTTGCCTCTTTGTTTCGCGGCACGCAAGGAGAGGGGATTCAGAGCGCCGCCTAAACAAACTCCAGAGACGGGCGCGAGCCGCGGCTAACAGCGCGGACCCCAGAGACAGGCGCGAGCCGCGGTTATCAGCGTGGACCCCAGAGACGGGCAGGAGACGCTAAGGCTGCTGCTGCCGCCACCAAGAAGCCGGTGTGCAAGCACAGGTCACTCCCCACACCGCCCCTCCCGGGAGCCGGTGCAGCTCGCCACTGCCAGGCTCCCGTGATCCGGGGACAACTTCCCCGGGAGAATGCACGGCGCGCCTCAGGCTGCTGCAACGTCACACCAGCCTCTGCCACCGCAGGCTCACCCCGCATCCGTACCCCTCCCTCCCCACAGCCTGAGTGAGCCAGAGCCCCCGAAGCAGCTGCTCCTTTAACCCCGTTCTGTCTGGGCGGGGAACGGACGCCCTCAGGCGACCTACATGCAGAGGCGGGGCCAAATCCAAAGCTGAACCCTGGGAGCTGTACGAACAAAGAAGAGAAAGGGAAATCTCTCCCAGCAGCCTCAGAAGCAGAGGATTAAAGCTCCACAAACAACTTGATGTGCCTGCATCTGTTGAGTACCTGAATAGACAACGAATCATCCCAAATTCAAGAGGGGGACTTTGGGAGCAGGATATATTATTTTTTCCCCTTTTCCTTTTTTTGTGAGTGTATATGTGTATGCTTCTGGGTGAGAATTTGTGTGTATAGCTTTGTTTCACCATTAGTCCTAGGGTTAGGTCCGTCCGTATTTTTTTTTTTTTTACTTAAAAAATTTTTTTTCCTAATATATGTTTTCTTAATAATTTTTTCCTCATTTTCTATTTTTAGAAATTAAAAAAATTTTAATAAGTTTTTCCATTTTTTTATTTTAAAGAATCAAAAAATTTTTCTTAATAAAGTTTTTCTTAATAATTTTTTTCTTATTTTTTATTGTAAAAAGTTAATAAATCTATTTTTAAAAATCAAAAAAAAATTTTCTGAATACATTTACTCTTAATAATTGTTTTCTTATTTTTTATTATAATAGCTTTATTTTATTTTATTTTATCCTCTTTCTTTGTTTCTTTCTATTTTTTTTCTCCCTTATATTCTGAGCTGTGTGGATGAAAGGCTCTTGGTGCTCCAGCCAGGCATCAGGGCTGTGCCTCTGAGGTGGGAGAGCCAACTTCAGGACACTGGTCCACAAGAGACCTCCCAGCTCCACGTAATACCAAACGGCGAAAATCTCCCAGAGATCTCCATCTCAACATCAAGACCCAGCTTCACTCAACGACCAGCAAGCTACATTGCTGGACACACTATGCCAAACAACTAACAAGACAGGAACACGGCCCCATCCATTAGCAGAGAGGCTGCCTAAAATCATAATAAGGCCACAGACACCCCAAAACACACCACCAGACGTGGACTTGCCCACCAGAAAGACAAGATCCAACCTCATCCACCAGAACACAGGCACTAGTCCCCTCCACCAGGAAGCCTACACAACCCACTGAACCAACCTCAGCCACTGGGGACAGATACCAAAAACAACGGGAATTACGAACCTGCAGCCTGTGAAAAGGAGACCCCAAACACAGTAAGATAAGCAAAATGAGAAGACAAAAAAACACACAGCAGGTGAAGGAGCAGGGTCAAAACACACCAGACCTAACAAATGAAGAGGAAATAGGCAGTCTACCTGAAAAAGAATTCAGAATAATGAGAGTAAAGATGATCCAAAATCTTGGAAATAGAATAGACAAAATGCAAGAAACATTTAACAAGGATGTAGAAGAACTAAAGAGGAACCAAGCAACGATGAAAAACACAATAAATGAAATTAAAAATACTCTAGACGGGATCAATAGCAGAATAACTGAGGCAGAAGAACGGATAAGTGACCTGGAAGATAAAATAGTGGAAATAGCTACTGCAGAGCAGAATAAAGAAAAAAGAATGAAAAGAACTGAGGACAGTCTCAGAGACCTCTGGGACAACATTAAACGCACCAACATTCGAATTATAGGGGTCCCAGAAGAAGAAGAGAAAAAGAAAGGGACTGAGAAAATATTTGAAGAGATTAGAGTTGAAAACTTCCCTAATATGGGGAAAGGAAATAGTTAATCAAGTCCTGGAAGCACAGAGAGTCCCATACAGGATAAATCCAAGGAGAAACACGCCAAGACACATATTAATCAAACTATCAAAAATTAAATATAAAGAAAACATATTAAAAGCAGCAAGGGAAAAACAACAAATAACACACAAGGGAATCCCCATAAGGTTAACAGCTGATCTTTCAGCAGAAACTCTGCAAGCCAGAAGGGAGTGGCAGGATATACTTAAAGTCATGAAGGAGAAAAACCTACAGCCAAGATTACTGTACCCAGCAAGGATCTCATTCAGATTTGATGGAGAAATTAAAACCTTTACAGACAAGCAAAAGCTGAGAGAGTTCGGCACCACCAAACCAGCTTTACAACAGATGCTAAAGGAACTTCTCTAGGCAAGAAACACAAGAGAAGGAAAACACCTACAATAACAAACCCAAAACATTTAAGAAAATGGGAATAGGAACATACATATCAATAATTACCTTAAATGTAAATGGATTAAATGCTCCCACCAAAAGACATAGACTGGCTGAATGGATACAAAAGCAAGACCCATGTATATGCTGTCAACAAGAGACCCACTTCAGACCAGAGACACATACAGACTGAAAGTGAGGGGATGGAAAAAGATATTCCATGCAAATGGAAATCAAAAGAAAGCTGGAGTAGCAATTCTCATATCAGACAAAATAGACTTTAAAATAAAGACTATTACAAGAGACAAAGAAGGACACTATATAATGATCAAGGGATTGATCCAAGAGGAAGGTATAACAATTGTAAATATTTATGCACCCAACATAGGAGCACCTCAATACATAAGGCAAATACTAACAGCCATAAAAGGGGAAATCGACAGCAACACAATCATAGTAGGGGACTTTCACACCCCACTCTCACCAATGGACAGATCATCCAAAATGAAAATAAATAAGGAAACACAAGCTTTAAATGATACATTAAACAAGATGGACTTAATTGATATTTATAGGACATTCCACCCAAACACAACAGAATACACATTTTTCTCAAGTGCTCATGGAACATTCTCCAGGATAGATCATATCTTGGGTCACAAACCAAGCCTTGGTAAATTTAAGAAAATTGAAATCGTATCAAGTATCTTTTCCGACCACAACGCTATGAGACTAGATATCAATTACAGGAAAAGATCTGTAAAAAATACAAACACATGGAGGCTACACAATATACTACTTAATAACGAAGTGATCACTGAAGAAATCAAAGGGGAAATCAAAAAATACCTAGAAACAAATGACAATGGAGACACGACGGCCCAACACCTATGGGATGCAGCAAAAGCAGTTCTAAGAGGGAAGCTTATAGCAATACAATCTTACTTTAAGAAACAAGAAACATCTCAAATAAGCAGCCTAACATTACACCTAAAGCAATTAGAGGAAGAAGAACAAAAAACCACCAAAGTTAGCAGAAGGAAAGAAATCATAAAGATCAGATCAGAAATAAATGACAAAGAAATGAAGGGAACGATAGCAAAGATCAATAAAACTAAAAGCTGGTTCTTTGAGAAGATAAACAAAATTGATAAACCATTAACCAGACTCATCAAGAAAAAAAGGGAGAAGACTCAAATCAATAAAATTAGAAATGCAAAAGGAGAAGTAACAACTGACACTGCAGAAATACAAAGGATCATGAGAGATTACTACAAGCAACTATATGCCAGTAAAATGGACAACCTGGAGGAAATGGACAAGTTCTTAGAAATGCACAACCTTCCGAGACTGAACCAGGAAGAAACAGAAAATATGAACAGGCCAATCACAAGTACTGAAATTGAAACTGTGATTAAAACTCTTCCAACACACAAAAGCCCAGGACCATACGGATTCACAGGCAAATTCTATCAAACATTTAGAGAAGAGCTAACACCTATCCTTCTCAAACTTTTCCAAAATATAGCAGAGGGAGGAACACTCCCAAACTCATTCTACGAGGCCACCATCACCCTGATACCAAAACCAGACAAAGAAGTCACAAAAAAAGAAAACTACAGGCCAATATCACTGATGAACATAGATGCAAAAATCCTCAACAAAATACTAGCAAACAGAGTCCAACAGCACATTAAAAGGATCATACACCATGATCAAGTGGGGTTTATCCCAGGAATGCAAGGATTCTTCAAGATACGCAAATCAATCAATGTGATACACCATATTAACAAATTGAAGGAGAAAAACCAAATGATCATCTCAATAGATACAGAGAAAGCTTTTGACAAAATTCAACACCCATTTATGATAAAAACCCTCCAGAAAGTAGGCATAGAGGGAACTTTCCTCCACATAATAAAGGCCATATATGACCAATGCACAGCCAACATCATCCTCAATGGTGAAAAACTGAAACCATTTCCACTAAGATCAGGAACAGGACAAGGTTGCCCACTCTCACCACTATTGACATAGTTTTGGAAGTTTTAGCCACAGCAATCAGAGAAGACAAAGAAATAAAAGAAATCCAAATCAGAAAAGAAGAAATAGAGCTGTGACTGTTTTCAGATGACATGATACTATACATAGAGAATCCTAAAGATGTTACCAGATAACTACTAGAGCTACTCAATGAATTTGGTAAAGTAGCAGGATACAAAATTAATGCACAGAAATCACTTGCATTCCTGTACACTAATGATGAAAAATCGGAAAGTGAAATTAAGAAAACACTCCCATTTACCATGGCAACTAAAAGAATAAAATATCTAGGAATAAACCTACCCAAGGAGACAGAAGACTGGTATGAAGAAAATTATAAGACACTGATGAAAGAAATTAATGACGATACAAAGAGATGGAGCGATATACCATGTTCTTGGATTGGAAGAATCAACATTGTGAAAATGACTATACTACTCAAAGCAATCTACAGACTCAATGCAATCCCTATCAAACTACCACTGGCATTTTTCACAGACCTAGATCAAAAAATTTCACAATTGGTATGGAATCACAAAAGGCCCCAAATAGCCAAAGTAACCTTGAGAAAGAAAAACGGTGCTGGAGGAATCAGGCTCCCAGACTTCAGACTATACTCCAAAGCTACAGTAGTCAAGACAGTATGGTACTGGCACAAAAACAGAAGTATAGATCAATGGAACAGGATAGAAAGCCCAGAGATAAACCCATGTACTTATGGTCACATTATTTTTGATAAAGGAGGCAAGAATATAAAATTGAGAAAAGACGCCTCTTCAATAAGTGGTGCTGGGAAAACTGGACAGCTACATGTAAAAGAATGAAATTAGAACACTCCTTAACACCATACACAAAAATAAACTCAAAATGGATTAAAGACCTAAATGTAAGGCCAGACACTCTCAAACTCTTAGAGGAAAACATAGGCAGAACACTCTATGACATAAGTCATAGCAAGATCCTTTTTGACCCAGCTCCTAGAGAAATGGAAATAAAAGCAAAAATAAAGAAATGGGACCTAATGAAACTTACAAGCTTTTGCACAGCAAAGGAAACCATAAACAAGACCAAAAGAAAACCCTCAGAATGGGAGAAAATATTTGCAAATGAAGCAACTGACAAAGGATTAATCTCCAAAATTTACCAGCAGCTCATGCAGCTCAATTTGAAAAAAGCAAACAACCCAATCCAAAAATGGGCAGAAGACCTAAACAGACATTTCTCCAAAGAAGATATACAGATTGCCAACAAACACATGAAAGAATGCTCAACATCACTAATCATTAGAGAAATGCAAATCAAAACTACAATGTGATATCATCTCACACCGGTTAGAATGGCCATCATCAAAAGATCTCCAAACAATAAATGCTGGAGAGGTTGTGGAGAAACTGGAACCCTCATACACTGTTGGTGGGAATGTAAATTGATACAGCCACTATAGAGAACTGTATGGAGGTTCCTTAAAAATCTAAAAATAGAACTGCCATACGACCCAGCAATCCTACTACTGGGCGTATACCCTGAGAAAACCATAATTCAAAAAGAGTTATGGAGAGGTAGGGGCAAGATGGCGGAAGAGTAAGACGCGGAGATCACCTTCCTTCCCACAGATACAGTAGAAATACATCTACACGTGGAACTGCTCCTACAGAACACCCACTGAACGCTGGCAGAAGACGTCAGACCTCCCAAAAGGCAAGAAAATCCCCACGTACTTGGGTAGGGTAAAAGTAAAAAGAAATAATAGAGACAAAAGAATAGGGACGGGACCTGCACCAGTGAGAGGGAGCCGTGAAGGAGGAAAGGTGTCCACACACTAGGAGCCCCTTCGTGGGCAGAGACTGCGGGTGGCAGAGGGGGGAGCTTCGGAGCCACGGAGGAGAGCGCAGCCACAGGGGTGCAGAGGGCAAAGCGGAGAGATTCCCGCATGGAGGATCGGTGCTGAGTAGCACTCACCAGCCCGAGAGGCTTGTCTGCTCAGCCGCCGGGGCGGGCGGGGGCTGGGAGCTGAGGCTCGGGCTTCGGTGCTAGCCGGGAGGGAGTCCGGGAAATAGTCTGCAGCTGCCGAAGAGGCAAGAGACTTTTTCTTGCCTCTTTGTTTCGCGGCACGCAAGGAGAGGGGATTCAGAGCGCCGCCTAAACAAACTCCAGAGACGGGCGCGAGCCGCGGCTAACAGCGCGGACCCCAGAGACAGGCGCGAGCCGCGGTTATCAGCGTGGACCCCAGAGACGGGCAGGAGACGCTAAGGCTGCTGCTGCCGCCACCAAGAAGCCGGTGTGCAAGCACAGGTCACTCCCCACACCGCCCCTCCCGGGAGCCGGTGCAGCTCGCCACTGCCAGGCTCCCGTGATCCGGGGACAACTTCCCCGGGAGAATGCACGGCGCGCCTCAGGCTGCTGCAACGTCACACCAGCCTCTGCCACCGCAGGCTCGCCCCGCATCCGTACCCCTCCCTCCCCACAGCCTGAGTGAGCCAGAGCCCCCGAAGCAGCTGCTCCTTTAACCCCGTTCTGTCTGGGCGGGGAACGGACGCCCTCAGGCGACCTACATGCAGAGGCGGGGCCAAATCCAAAGCTGAACCCTGGGAGCTGTACGAACAAAGAAGAGAAAGGGAAATCTCTCCCAGCAGCCTCAGAAGCAGAGGATTAAAGCTCCACAAACAACTTGATGTGTCTGCATCTGTTGAGTACCTGAATAGACAACGAATCATCCCAAATTCAAGAGGGGGACTTTGGGAGCAGGATATATTATTTTTTCCCCTTTTCCTTTTTTTGTGAGTGTATATGTGTATGCTTCTGGGTGAGAATTTGTGTGTATAGCTTTGTTTCACCATTAGTCCTAGGGTTAGGTCCGTCCGTATTTTTTTTTTTTTTACTTAAAAAATTTTTTTTCCTAATATATGTTTTCTTAATAATTTTTTCCTCATTTTCTATTTTTAGAAATTAAAAAAATTTTAATAAGTTTTTCCATTTTTTTACTTTAAAAAATCAAAAAATTTTTCTTAATAAATTTTTTCTTAATAATTTTTTTCTTATTTTTTATTGTAAAAAGTTAATAAATCTATTTTTAAAAATCAAAAAAAAATTTTTCTGAATACATTTACTCTTAATAATTGTTTTCTTATTTTTTATTATAATAGCTTTATTTTATTTTATTTTATCCTCTTTCTTTGTTTCTTTCTATTTTTTTCTCCCTTATATTCTGAGCTGTGTGGATGAAAGGCTCTTGGTGCTCCAGCCAGGCATCAGGGCTGTGCCTCTGAGGTGGGAGAGCCAACTTCAGGACACTGGTCCACAAGAGACCTCCCAGCTCCACGTAATACCAAACGGTGAAAATCTCCCAGAGATCTCCATCTCAACATCAAGACCCAGCTTCACTCAACGACCAGCAAGCTACATTGCTGGACACACTATGCCAAACAACTAACAAGACAGGAACACGGCCCCATCCATTAGCAGAGAGGCTGCCTAAAATCATAATAAGGCCACAGACACCCCAAAACACACCACCAGACGTGGACTTGCCCACCAGAAAGACAAGATCCAACCTCATCCACCAGAACACAGGCACTAGTCCCCTCCACCAGGAAGCCTACACAACCCACTGAACCAACCTCAGCCACTGGGGACAGATACCAAAAACAACGGGAATTACGAACCTGCAGCCTGTGAAAAGGAGACCCCAAACACAGTAAGATCAGCAAAATGAGAAGACAAAAAAACACACAGCAGGTGAAGGAGCAGGGTCAAAACACACCAGACCTAACAAATGAAGAGGAAATAGGCAGTCTACCTGAAAAAGAATTCAGAATAATGAGAGTAAAGATGATCCAAAATCTTGGAAATAGAATAGACAAAATGCAAGAAACATTTAACAAGGATGTAGAAGAACTAAAGAGGAACCAAGCAACGATGAAAAACACAATAAATGAAATTAAAAATACTCTAGACGGGATCAATAGCAGAATAACTGAGGCAGAAGAACGGATAAGTGACCTGGAAGATAAAATAGTGGAAATAGCTACTGCAGAGCAGAATAAAGAAAAAAGAATGAAAAGAACTGAGGACAGTCTCAGAGACCTCTGGGACAACATTAAACGCACCAACATTCGAATTATAGGGGTCCCAGAAGAAGAAGAGAAAAAGAAAGGGACTGAGAAAATATTTGAAGAGATTAGAGTTGAAAACTTCCCTAATATGGGGAAAGGAAATAGTTAATCAAGTCCTGGAAGCACAGAGAGTCCCATACAGGATAAATCCAAGGAGAAACACGCCAAGACACATATTAATCAAACTATCAAAAATTAAATATAAAGAAAACATATTAAAAGCAGCAAGGGAAAAACAACAAATAACACACAAGGGAATCCCCATAAGGTTAACAGCTGATCTTTCAGCAGAAACTCTGCAAGCCAGAAGGGAGTGGCAGGATATACTTAAAGTCATGAAGGAGAAAAACCTACAGCCAAGATTACTGTACCCAGCAAGGATCTCATTCAGATTTGATGGAGAAATTAAAACCTTTACAGACAAGCAAAAGCTGAGAGAGTTCGGCACCACCAAACCAGCTTTACAACAGATGCTAAAGGAACTTCTCTAGGCAAGAAACACAAGAGAAGGAAAACACCTACAATAACAAACCCAAAACATTTAAGAAAATGGGAATAGGAACATACATATCAATAATTACCTTAAATGTAAATGGATTAAATGCTCCCACCAAAAGACATAGACTGGCTGAATGGATACAAAAGCAAGACCCATGTATATGCTGTCAACAAGAGACCCACTTCAGACCAGAGACACATACAGACTGAAAGTGAGGGGATGGAAAAAGATATTCCATGCAAATGGAAATCAAAAGAAAGCTGGAGTAGCAATTCTCATATCAGACAAAATAGACTTTAAAATAAAGACTATTACAAGAGACAAAGAAGGACACTATATAATGATCAAGGGATTGATCCAAGAGGAAGGTATAACAATTGTAAATATTTATGCACCCAACATAGGAGCACCTCAATACATAAGGCAAATACTAACAGCCATAAAAGGGGAAATCGACAGCAACACAATCATAGTAGGGGACTTTCACACCCCACTCTCACCAATGGACAGATCATCCAAAATGAAAATAAATAAGGAAACACAAGCTTTAAATGATACATTAAACAAGATGGACTTAATTGATATTTATAGGACATTCCACCCAAACACAACAGAATACACATTTTTCTCAAGTGCTCATGGAACATTCTCCAGGATAGATCATATCTTGGGTCACAAACCAAGCCTTGGTAAATTTAAGAAAATTGAAATCGTATCAAGTATCTTTTCCGACCACAACGCTATGAGACTAGATATCAATTACAGGAAAAGATCTGTAAAAAATACAAACACATGGAGGCTACACAATATACTACTTAATAACGAAGTGATCACTGAAGAAATCAAAGGGGAAATCAAAAAATACCTAGAAACAAATGACAATGGAGACACGACGGCCCAACACCTATGGGATGCAGCAAAAGCAGTTCTAAGAGGGAAGCTTATAGCAATACAATCTTACTTTAAGAAACAAGAAACATCTCAAATAAGCAGCCTAACATTACACCTAAAGCAATTAGAGGAAGAAGAACAAAAAACCACCAAAGTTAGCAGAAGGAAAGAAATCATAAAGATCAGATCAGAAATAAATGACAAAGAAATGAAGAGAACGTTATAGCAAAGATCAATAAAACTAAAAGCTGGTTCTTTGAGAAGATAAACAAAATTGATAAACCATTAACCAGACTCATCAAGAAAAAAAGGGAGAAGACTCAAATCAATAAAATTAGAAATGCAAAAGGAGAAGTAACAACTGACACTGCAGAAATACAAAGGATCATGAGAGATTACTACAAGCAACTATATGCCAGTAAAATGGACAACCTGGAGGAAATGGACAAGTTCTTAGAAATGCACAACCTTCCGAGACTGAACCAGGAAGAAACAGAAAATATGAACAGACCAATCACAAGTACTGAAATTGAAACTGTGATTAAAACTCTTCCAACACACAAAAGCCCAGGACCATACGGATTCACAGGCAAATTCTATCAAACATTTAGAGAAGAGCTAACACCTATCCTTCTCAAACTTTTCCAAAATATAGCAGAGGGAGGAACACTCCCAAACTCATTCTACGAGGCCACCATCACCCTGATACCAAAACCAGACAAAGAAGTCACAAAAAAAGAAAACTACAGGCCAATATCACTGATGAACATAGATGCAAAAATCCTCAACAAAATACTAGCAAACAGAGTCCAACAGCACATTAAAAGGATCATACACCATGATCAAGTGGGGTTTATCCCAGGAATGCAAGGATTCTTCAAGATACGCAAATCAATCAATGTGATACACCATATTAACAAATTGAAGGAGAAAAACCAAATGATCATCTCAATAGATACAGAGAAAGCTTTTGACAAAATTCAACACCCATTTATGATAAAAACCCTCCAGAAAGTAGGCATAGAGGGAACTTTCCTCCACATAATAAAGGCCATATATGACCAATGCACAGCCAACATCATCCTCAATGGTGAAAAACTGAAACCATTTCCACTAAGATCAGGAACAGGACAAGGTTGCCCACTCTCACCACTATTGACATAGTTTTGGAAGTTTTAGCCACAGCAATCAGAGAAGACAAAGAAATAAAAGAAATCCAAATCAGAAAAGAAGAAATAGAGCTGTGACTGTTTTCAGATGACATGATACTATACATAGAGAATCCTAAAGATGTTACCAGATAACTACTAGAGCTACTCAATGAATTTGGTAAAGTAGCAGGATACAAAATTAATGCACAGAAATCACTTGCATTCCTGTACACTAATGATGAAAAATCGGAAAGTGAAATTAAGAAAACACTCCCATTTACCATGGCAACTAAAAGAATAAAATATCTAGGAATAAACCTACCCAAGGAGACAGAAGACTGGTATGAAGAAAATTATAAGACACTGATGAAAGAAATTAATGACGATACAAAGAGATGGAGCGATATACCATGTTCTTGGATTGGAAGAATCAACATTGTGAAAATGACTATACTACTCAAAGCAATCTACAGACTCAATGCAATCCCTATCAAACTACCACTGGCATTTTTCACAGACCTAGATCAAAAAATTTCACAATTGGTATGGAATCACAAAAGGCCCCAAATAGCCAAAGTAACCTTGAGAAAGAAAAACGGTGCTGGAGGAATCAGGCTCCCAGACTTCAGACTATACTCCAAAGCTACAGTAGTCAAGACAGTATGGTACTGGCACAAAAACAGAAGTATAGATCAATGGAACAGGATAGAAAGCCCAGAGATAAACCCATGTACTTATGGTCACATTATTTTTGATAAAGGAGGCAAGAATATAAAATTGAGAAAAGACGCCTCTTCAATAAGTGGTGCTGGGAAAACTGGACAGCTACATGTAAAAGAATGAAATTAGAACACTCCTTAACACCATACACAAAAATAAACTCAAAATGGATTAAAGACCTAAATGTAAGGCCAGACACTCTCAAACTCTTAGAGGAAAACATAGGCAGAACACTCTATGACATAAGTCATAGCAAGATCCTTTTTGACCCAGCTCCTAGAGAAATGGAAATAAAAGCAAAAATAAAGAAATGGGACCTAATGAAACTTACAAGCTTTTGCACAGCAAAGGAAACCATAAACAAGACCAAAAGAAAACCCTCAGAATGGGAGAAAATATTTGCAAATGAAGCAACTGACAAAGGATTAATCTCCAAAATTTACCAGCAGCTCATGCAGCTCAATTTGAAAAAAGCAAACAACCCAATCCAAAAATGGGCAGAAGACCTAAACAGACATTTCTCCAAAGAAGATATACAGATTGCCAACAAACACATGAAAGAATGCTCAACATCACTAATCATTAGAGAAATGCAAATCAAAACTACAATGTGATATCATCTCACACCGGTTAGAATGGCCATCATCAAAAGATCTCCAAACAATAAATGCTGGAGAGGTTGTGGAGAAACTGGAACCCTCATACACTGTTGGTGGGAATGTAAATTGATACAGCCACTATAGAGAACTGTATGGAGGTTCCTTAAAAATCTAAAAATAGAACTGCCATACGACCCAGCAATCCTACTACTGGGCGTATACCCTGAGAAAACCATAATTCAAAAAGAGTTATGGAGAGGTAGGGGCAAGATGGCGGAAGAGTAAGACGCGGAGATCACCTTCCTTCCCACAGATACAGTAGAAATACATCTACACGTGGAACTGCTCCTACAGAACACCCACTGAACGCTGGCAGAAGACGTCAGACCTCCCAAAAGGCAAGAAAATCCCCACGTACTTGGGTAGGGTAAAAGTAAAAAGAAATAATAGAGACAAAAGAATAGGGACGGGACCTGCACCAGTGAGAGGGAGCCGTGAAGGAGGAAAGGTGTCCACACACTAGGAGCCCCTTCGTGGGCAGAGACTGCGGGTGGCAGAGGGGGGAGCTTCGGAGCCACGGAGGAGAGCGCAGCCACAGGGGTGCAGAGGGCAAAGCGGAGAGATTCCCGCATGGAGGATCGGTGCTGAGTAGCACTCACCAGCCCGAGAGGCTTGTCTGCTCAGCCGCCGGGGCGGGCGGGGGCTGGGAGCTGAGGCTCGGGCTTCGGTGCTAGCCGGGAGGGAGTCCGGGAAATAGTCTGCAGCTGCCGAAGAGGCAAGAGACTTTTTCTTGCCTCTTTGTTTCGCGGCACGCAAGGAGAGGGGATTCAGAGCGCCGCCTAAACAAACTCCAGAGACGGGCGCGAGCCGCGGCTAACAGCGCGGACCCCAGAGACAGGCGCGAGCCGCGGTTATCAGCGTGGACCCCAGAGACGGGCAGGAGACGCTAAGGCTGCTGCTGCCGCCACCAAGAAGCCGGTGTGCAAGCACAGGTCACTCCCCACACCGCCCCTCCCGGGAGCCGGTGCAGCTCGCCACTGCCAGGCTCCCGTGATCCGGGGACAACTTCCCCGGGAGAATGCACGGCGCGCCTCAGGCTGCTGCAACGTCACACCAGCCTCTGCCACCGCAGGCTCGCCCCGCATCCGTACCCCTCCCTCCCCACAGCCTGAGTGAGCCAGAGCCCCCGAAGCAGCTGCTCCTTTAACCCCGTTCTGTCTGGGCGGGGAACGGACGCCCTCAGGCGACCTACATGCAGAGGCGGGGCCAAATCCAAAGCTGAACCCTGGGAGCTGTACGAACAAAGAAGAGAAAGGGAAATCTCTCCCAGCAGCCTCAGAAGCAGAGGATTAAAGCTCCACAAACAACTTGATGTGCCTGCATCTGTTGAGTACCTGAATAGACAACGAATCATCCCAAATTCAAGAGGGGGACTTTGGGAGCAGGATATATTATTTTTTCCCCTTTTCCTTTTTTTGTGAGTGTATATGTGTATGCTTCTGGGTGAGAATTTGTGTGTATAGCTTTGTTTCACCATTAGTCCTAGGGTTAGGTCCGTCCGTATTTTTTTTTTTTTTACTTAAAAAATTTTTTTTCCTAATATATGTTTTCTTAATAATTTTTTCCTCATTTTCTATTTTTAGAAATTAAAAAAATTTTAATAAGTTTTTCCATTTTTTTACTTTAAAAAATCAAAAAATTTTTCTTAATAAATTTTTTCTTAATAATTTTTTTCTTATTTTTTATTGTAAAAAGTTAATAAATCTATTTTTAAAAATCAAAAAAAAATTTTTCTGAATACATTTACTCTTAATAATTGTTTTCTTATTTTTTATTATAATAGCTTTATTTTATTTTATTTTATCCTCTTTCTTTGTTTCTTTCTATTTTTTTCTCCCTTATATTCTGAGCTGTGTGGATGAAAGGCTCTTGGTGCTCCAGCCAGGCATCAGGGCTGTGCCTCTGAGGTGGGAGAGCCAACTTCAGGACACTGGTCCACAAGAGACCTCCCAGCTCCACGTAATACCAAACGGCGAAAATCTCCCAGAGATCTCCATCTCAACATCAAGACCCAGCTTCACTCAACGACCAGCAAGCTACATTGCTGGACACACTATGCCAAACAACTAACAAGACAGGAACACGGCCCCATCCATTAGCAGAGAGGCTGCCTAAAATCATAATAAGGCCACAGACACCCCAAAACACACCACCAGACGTGGACTTGCCCACCAGAAAGACAAGATCCAACCTCATCCACCAGAACACAGGCACTAGTCCCCTCCACCAGGAAGCCTACACAACCCACTGAACCAACCTCAGCCACTGGGGACAGATACCAAAAACAACGGGAATTACGAACCTGCAGCCTGTGAAAAGGAGACCCCAAACACAGTAAGATAAGCAAAATGAGAAGACAAAAAAACACACAGCAGGTGAAGGAGCAGGGTCAAAACACACCAGACCTAACAAATGAAGAGGAAATAGGCAGTCTACCTGAAAAAGAATTCAGAATAATGAGAGTAAAGATGATCCAAAATCTTGGAAATAGAATAGACAAAATGCAAGAAACATTTAACAAGGATGTAGAAGAACTAAAGAGGAACCAAGCAACGATGAAAAACACAATAAATGAAATTAAAAATACTCTAGACGGGATCAATAGCAGAATAACTGAGGCAGAAGAACGGATAAGTGACCTGGAAGATAAAATAGTGGAAATAGCTACTGCAGAGCAGAATAAAGAAAAAAGAATGAAAAGAACTGAGGACAGTCTCAGAGACCTCTGGGACAACATTAAACGCACCAACATTCGAATTATAGGGGTCCCAGAAGAAGAAGAGAAAAAGAAAGGGACTGAGAAAATATTTGAAGAGATTAGAGTTGAAAACTTCCCTAATATGGGGAAAGGAAATAGTTAATCAAGTCCTGGAAGCACAGAGAGTCCCATACAGGATAAATCCAAGGAGAAACACGCCAAGACACATATTAATCAAACTATCAAAAATTAAATATAAAGAAAACATATTAAAAGCAGCAAGGGAAAAACAACAAATAACACACAAGGGAATCCCCATAAGGTTAACAGCTGATCTTTCAGCAGAAACTCTGCAAGCCAGAAGGGAGTGGCAGGATATACTTAAAGTCATGAAGGAGAAAAACCTACAGCCAAGATTACTGTACCCAGCAAGGATCTCATTCAGATTTGATGGAGAAATTAAAACCTTTACAGACAAGCAAAAGCTGAGAGAGTTCGGCACCACCAAACCAGCTTTACAACAGATGCTAAAGGAACTTCTCTAGGCAAGAAACACAAGAGAAGGAAAACACCTACAATAACAAACCCAAAACATTTAAGAAAATGGGAATAGGAACATACATATCAATAATTACCTTAAATGTAAATGGATTAAATGCTCCCACCAAAAGACATAGACTGGCTGAATGGATACAAAAGCAAGACCCATGTATATGCTGTCAACAAGAGACCCACTTCAGACCAGAGACACATACAGACTGAAAGTGAGGGGATGGAAAAAGATATTCCATGCAAATGGAAATCAAAAGAAAGCTGGAGTAGCAATTCTCATATCAGACAAAATAGACTTTAAAATAAAGACTATTACAAGAGACAAAGAAGGACACTATATAATGATCAAGGGATTGATCCAAGAGGAAGGTATAACAATTGTAAATATTTATGCACCCAACATAGGAGCACCTCAATACATAAGGCAAATACTAACAGCCATAAAAGGGGAAATCGACAGCAACACAATCATAGTAGGGGACTTTCACACCCCACTCTCACCAATGGACAGATCATCCAAAATGAAAATAAATAAGGAAACACAAGCTTTAAATGATACATTAAACAAGATGGACTTAATTGATATTTATAGGACATTCCACCCAAACACAACAGAATACACATTTTTCTCAAGTGCTCATGGAACATTCTCCAGGATAGATCATATCTTGGGTCACAAACCAAGCCTTGGTAAATTTAAGAAAATTGAAATCGTATCAAGTATCTTTTCCGACCACAACGCTATGAGACTAGATATCAATTACAGGAAAAGATCTGTAAAAAATACAAACACATGGAGGCTACACAATATACTACTTAATAACGAAGTGATCACTGAAGAAATCAAAGGGGAAATCAAAAAATACCTAGAAACAAATGACAATGGAGACACGACGGCCCAACACCTATGGGATGCAGCAAAAGCAGTTCTAAGAGGGAAGCTTATAGCAATACAATCTTACTTTAAGAAACAAGAAACATCTCAAATAAGCAGCCTAACATTACACCTAAAGCAATTAGAGGAAGAAGAACAAAAAACCACCAAAGTTAGCAGAAGGAAAGAAATCATAAAGATCAGATCAGAAATAAATGACAAAGAAATGAAGGGAACGTTATAGCAAAGATCAATAAAACTAAAAGCTGGTTCTTTGAGAAGATAAACAAAATTGATAAACCATTAACCAGACTCATCAAGAAAAAAAGGGAGAAGACTCAAATCAATAAAATTAGAAATGCAAAAGGAGAAGTAACAACTGACACTGCAGAAATACAAAGGATCATGAGAGATTACTACAAGCAACTATATGCCAGTAAAATGGACAACCTGGAGGAAATGGACAAGTTCTTAGAAATGCACAACCTTCCGAGACTGAACCAGGAAGAAACAGAAAATATGAACAGACCAATCACAAGTACTGAAATTGAAACTGTGATTAAAACTCTTCCAACACACAAAAGCCCAGGACCATACGGATTCACAGGCAAATTCTATCAAACATTTAGAGAAGAGCTAACACCTATCCTTCTCAAACTTTTCCAAAATATAGCAGAGGGAGGAACACTCCCAAACTCATTCTACGAGGCCACCATCACCCTGATACCAAAACCAGACAAAGAAGTCACAAAAAAAGAAAACTACAGGCCAATATCACTGATGAACATAGATGCAAAAATCCTCAACAAAATACTAGCAAACAGAGTCCAACAGCACATTAAAAGGATCATACACCATGATCAAGTGGGGTTTATCCCAGGAATGCAAGGATTCTTCAAGATACGCAAATCAATCAATGTGATACACCATATTAACAAATTGAAGGAGAAAAACCAAATGATCATCTCAATAGATACAGAGAAAGCTTTTGACAAAATTCAACACCCATTTATGATAAAAACCCTCCAGAAAGTAGGCATAGAGGGAACTTTCCTCCACATAATAAAGGCCATATATGACCAATGCACAGCCAACATCATCCTCAATGGTGAAAAACTGAAACCATTTCCACTAAGATCAGGAACAGGACAAGGTTGCCCACTCTCACCACTATTGACATAGTTTTGGAAGTTTTAGCCACAGCAATCAGAGAAGACAAAGAAATAAAAGAAATCCAAATCAGAAAAGAAGAAATAGAGCTGTGACTGTTTTCAGATGACATGATACTATACATAGAGAATCCTAAAGATGTTACCAGATAACTACTAGAGCTACTCAATGAATTTGGTAAAGTAGCAGGATACAAAATTAATGCACAGAAATCACTTGCATTCCTGTACACTAATGATGAAAAATCGGAAAGTGAAATTAAGAAAACACTCCCATTTACCATGGCAACTAAAAGAATAAAATATCTAGGAATAAACCTACCCAAGGAGACAGAAGACTGGTATGAAGAAAATTATAAGACACTGATGAAAGAAATTAATGACGATACAAAGAGATGGAGCGATATACCATGTTCTTGGATTGGAAGAATCAACATTGTGAAAATGACTATACTACTCAAAGCAATCTACAGACTCAATGCAATCCCTATCAAACTACCACTGGCATTTTTCACAGACCTAGATCAAAAAATTTCACAATTGGTATGGAATCACAAAAGGCCCCAAATAGCCAAAGTAACCTTGAGAAAGAAAAACGGTGCTGGAGGAATCAGGCTCCCAGACTTCAGACTATACTCCAAAGCTACAGTAGTCAAGACAGTATGGTACTGGCACAAAAACAGAAGTATAGATCAATGGAACAGGATAGAAAGCCCAGAGATAAACCCATGTACTTATGGTCACATTATTTTTGATAAAGGAGGCAAGAATATAAAATTGAGAAAAGACGCCTCTTCAATAAGTGGTGCTGGGAAAACTGGACAGCTACATGTAAAAGAATGAAATTAGAACACTCCTTAACACCATACACAAAAATAAACTCAAAATGGATTAAAGACCTAAATGTAAGGCCAGACACTCTCAAACTCTTAGAGGAAAACATAGGCAGAACACTCTATGACATAAGTCATAGCAAGATCCTTTTTGACCCAGCTCCTAGAGAAATGGAAATAAAAGCAAAAATAAAGAAATGGGACCTAATGAAACTTACAAGCTTTTGCACAGCAAAGGAAACCATAAACAAGACCAAAAGAAAACCCTCAGAATGGGAGAAAATATTTGCAAATGAAGCAACTGACAAAGGATTAATCTCCAAAATTTACCAGCAGCTCATGCAGCTCAATTTGAAAAAAGCAAACAACCCAATCCAAAAATGGGCAGAAGACCTAAACAGACATTTCTCCAAAAAAGATATACAGATTGCCAACAAACACATGAAAGAATGCTCAACATCACTAATCATTAGAGAAATGCAAATCAAAACTACAATGTGATATCATCTCACACCGGTTAGAATGGCCATCATCAAAAGATCTCCAAACAATAAATGCTGGAGAGGTTGTGGAGAAACTGGAACCCTCATACACTGTTGGTGGGAATGTAAATTGATACAGCCACTATAGAGAACTGTATGGAGGTTCCTTAAAAATCTAAAAATAGAACTGCCATACGACCCAGCAATCCTACTACTGGGCGTATACCCTGAGAAAACCATAATTCAAAAAGAGTTATGGAGAGGTAGGGGCAAGATGGCGGAAGAGTAAGACGCGGAGATCACCTTCCTTCCCACAGATACAGTAGAAATACATCTACACGTGGAACTGCTCCTACAGAACACCCACTGAACGCTGGCAGAAGACGTCAGACCTCCCAAAAGGCAAGAAAATCCCCACGTACTTGGGTAGGGTAAAAGTAAAAAGAAATAATAGAGACAAAAGAATAGGGACGGGACCTGCACCAGTGGGAGGGAGCCGTGAAGGAGGAAAGGTGTCCACACACTAGGAGCCCCTTCGTGGGCAGAGACTGCGGGTGGCAGAGGGGGGAGCTTCGGAGCCACGGAGGAGAGCGCAGCCACAGGGGTGCGGAGGGCAAAGTGGAGAGATTCCCGCATGGAGGATCGGTGCTGAGTAGCACTCACCAGCCCGAGAGGCTTGTCTGCTCAGCCGCCGGGGCGGGCGGGGGCTGGGAGCTGAGGCTCGGGCTTCGGTGCTAGCCGGGAGGGAGTCTGGGAAATAGTCTGCAGCTGCCGAAGAGGCAAGAGACATTTTCTTGCCTCTTTGTTTCCCGGCGCGCAAGGAGAGGGGATTCAGAGCGCCGCCTAAACAAACTCCAGAGACGGGCGCGAGCCGCGGCTAACAGCGCGGACCCCAGAGACAGGCGCGAGCCGCGGTTATCAGCGTGGACCCCAGAGACGGGCAGGAGACGCTAAGGCTGCTGCTGCCGCCACCAAGAAGCCGGTGTGCAAGCACAGGTCACTCCCCACACCGCCCCTCCCGGGAGCCGGTGCAGCTCGCCACTGCCAGGCTCCCGTGATCCGGGGACAACTTCCCCGGGAGAATGCACGGCGCGCCTCAGGCTGCTGCAACGTCACACCAGCCTCTGCCACCGCAGGCTCGCCCCGCATCCGTACCCCTCCCTCCCCACAGCCTGAGTGAGCCAGAGCCCCCGAAGCAGCTGCTCCTTTAAACCCGTTCTGTCTGGGCGGGGAACGGACGCCCTCAGGCGACCTACATGCAGAGGCGGGGCCAAATCCACAGCTGAACCCTGGGAGCTGTACGAACAAAGAAGAGAAAGGGAAATCTCTCCCAGCAGCCTCAGAAGCAGAGGATTAAAGCTCCACAAACAACTTGATGTGCCTGCATCTGTTGAGTACCTGAATAGACAACGAATCATCCCAAATTCAAGAGGGGGACTTTGGGAGCAGGATATATTATTTTTTCCCCTTTTCCTTTTTTTGTGAGTGTATATGTGTATGCTTCTGGGTGAGAATTTGTGTGTATAGCTTTGTTTCACCATTAGTCCTAGGGTTAGGTCCGTCCGTATTTTTTTTTTTTTTACTTAAAAAATTTTTTTTCCTAATATATGTTTTCTTAATAATTTTTTCCTCATTTTCTATTTTTAGAAATTAAAAAAATTTTAATAAGTTTTTCCATTTTTTTATTTTAAAAAATCAAAAAATTTTTCTTAATAAAGTTTTTCTTAATAATTTTTTTCTTATTTTTTATTGTAAAAAGTTAATAAATCTATTTTTAAAAATCAAAAAAAAATTTTTCTGAATACATTTACTCTTAATAATTGTTTTCTTATTTTTTATTATAATAGCTTTATTTTATTTTATTTTATCCTCTTTCTTTGTTTCTTTCTATTTTTTTTCTCCCTTATATTCTGAGCTGTGTGGATGAAAGGCTCTTGGTGCTCCAGCCAGGCATCAGGGCTGTGCCTCTGAGGTGGGAGAGCCAACTTCAGGACACTGGTCCACAAGAGACCTCCCAGCTCCACGTAATACCAAACGGCGAAAATCTCCCAGAGATCTCCATCTCAACATCAAGACCCAGCTTCACTCAACGACCAGCAAGCTACATTGCTGGACACACTATGCCAAACAACTAACAAGACAGGAACACGGCCCCATCCATTAGCAGAGAGGCTGCCTAAAATCATAATAAGGCCACAGACACCCCAAAACACACCACCAGACGTGGACTTGCCCACCAGAAAGACAAGATCCAACCTCATCCACCAGAACACAGGCACTAGTCCCCTCCACCAGGAAGCCTACACAACCCACTGAACCAACCTCAGCCACTGGGGACAGATACCAAAAACAACGGGAATTACGAACCTGCAGCCTGTGAAAAGGAGACCCCAAACACAGTAAGATAAGCAAAATGAGAAGACAAAAAAACACACAGCAGGTGAAGGAGCAGGGTCAAAACACACCAGACCTAACAAATGAAGAGGAAATAGGCAGTCTACCTGAAAAAGAATTCAGAATAATGAGAGTAAAGATGATCCAAAATCTTGGAAATAGAATAGACAAAATGCAAGAAACATTTAACAAGGATGTAGAAGAACTAAAGAGGAACCAAGCAACGATGAAAAACACAATAAATGAAATTAAAAATACTCTAGACGGGATCAATAGCAGAATAACTGAGGCAGAAGAACGGATAAGTGACCTGGAAGATAAAATAGTGGAAATAGCTACTGCAGAGCAGAATAAAGAAAAAAGAATGAAAAGAACTGAGGACAGTCTCAGAGACCTCTGGGACAACATTAAACGCACCAACATTCGAATTATAGGGGTCCCAGAAGAAGAAGAGAAAAAGAAAGGGACTGAGAAAATATTTGAAGAGATTAGAGTTGAAAACTTCCCTAATATGGGGAAAGGAAATAGTTAATCAAGTCCTGGAAGCACAGAGAGTCCCATACAGGATAAATCCAAGGAGAAACACGCCAAGACACATATTAATCAAACTATCAAAAATTAAATATAAAGAAAACATATTAAAAGCAGCAAGGGAAAAACAACAAATAACACACAAGGGAATCCCCATAAGGTTAAGAGCTGATCTTTCAGCAGAAACTCTGCAAGCCAGAAGGGAGTGGCAGGATATACTTAAAGTCATGAAGGAGAAAAACCTACAGCCAAGATTACTGTACCCAGCAAGGATCTCATTCAGATTTGATGGAGAAATTAAAACCTTTACAGACAAGCAAAAGCTGAGAGAGTTCGGCACCACCAAACCAGCTTTACAACAGATGCTAAAGGAACTTCTCTAGGCAAGAAACACAAGAGAAGGAAAACACCTACAATAACAAACCCAAAACATTTAAGAAAATGGGAATAGGAACATACATATCAATAATTACCTTAAATGTAAATGGATTAAATGCTCCCACCAAAAGACATAGACTGGCTGAATGGATACAAAAGCAAGACCCATGTATATGCTGTCAACAAGAGACCCACTTCAGACCAGAGACACATACAGACTGAAAGTGAGGGGATGGAAAAAGATATTCCATGCAAATGGAAATCAAAAGAAAGCTGGAGTAGCAATTCTCATATCAGACAAAATAGACTTTAAAATAAAGACTATTACAAGAGACAAAGAAGGACACTATATAATGATCAAGGGATTGATCCAAGAGGAAGGTATAACAATTGTAAATATTTATGCACCCAACATAGGAGCACCTCAATACATAAGGCAAATACTAACAGCCATAAAAGGGGAAATCGACAGCAACACAATCATAGTAGGGGACTTTCACACCCCACTCTCACCAATGGACAGATCATCCAAAATGAAAATAAATAAGGAAACACAAGCTTTAAATGATACATTAAACAAGATGGACTTAATTGATATTTATAGGACATTCCACCCAAACACAACAGAATACACATTTTTCTCAAGTGCTCATGGAACATTCTCCAGGATAGATCATATCTTGGGTCACAAACCAAGCCTTGGTAAATTTAAGAAAATTGAAATCGTATCAAGTATCTTTTCCGACCACAACGCTATGAGACTAGATATCAATTACAGGAAAAGATCTGTAAAAAATACAAACACATGGAGGCTACACAATATACTACTTAATAACGAAGTGATCACTGAAGAAATCAAAGGGGAAATCAAAAAATACCTAGAAACAAATGACAATGGAGACACGACGGCCCAACACCTATGGGATGCAGCAAAAGCAGTTCTAAGAGGGAAGCTTATAGCAATACAATCTTACTTTAAGAAACAAGAAACATCTCAAATAAGCAGCCTAACATTACACCTAAAGCAATTAGAGGAAGAAGAACAAAAAACCACCAAAGTTAGCAGAAGGAAAGAAATCATAAAGATCAGATCAGAAATAAATGACAAAGAAATGAAGGGAACGATAGCAAAGATCAATAAAACTAAAAGCTGGTTCTTTGAGAAGATAAACAAAATTGATAAACCATTAACCAGACTCATCAAGAAAAAAAGGGAGAAGACTCAAATCAATAAAATTAGAAATGCAAAAGGAGAAGTAACAACTGACACTGCAGAAATACAAAGGATCATGAGAGATTACTACAAGCAACTATATGCCAGTAAAATGGACAACCTGGAGGAAATGGACAAGTTCTTAGAAATGCACAACCTTCCGAGACTGAACCAGGAAGAAACAGAAAATATGAACAGGCCAATCACAAGTACTGAAATTGAAACTGTGATTAAAACTCTTCCAACACACAAAAGCCCAGGACCATACGGATTCACAGGCAAATTCTATCAAACATTTAGAGAAGAGCTAACACCTATCCTTCTCAAACTTTTCCAAAATATAGCAGAGGGAGGAACACTCCCAAACTCATTCTACGAGGCCACCATCACCCTGATACCAAAACCAGACAAAGAAGTCACAAAAAAAGAAAACTACAGGCCAATATCACTGATGAACATAGATGCAAAAATCCTCAACAAAATACTAGCAAACAGAGTCCAACAGCACATTAAAAGGATCATACACCATGATCAAGTGGGGTTTATCCCAGGAATGCAAGGATTCTTCAAGATACGCAAATCAATCAATGTGATACACCATATTAACAAATTGAAGGAGAAAAACCAAATGATCATCTCAATAGATACAGAGAAAGCTTTTGACAAAATTCAACACCCATTTATGATAAAAACCCTCCAGAAAGTAGGCATAGAGGGAACTTTCCTCCACATAATAAAGGCCATATATGACCAATGCACAGCCAACATCATCCTCAATGGTGAAAAACTGAAACCATTTCCACTAAGATCAGGAACAGGACAAGGTTGCCCACTCTCACCACTATTGACATAGTTTTGGAAGTTTTAGCCACAGCAATCAGAGAAGACAAAGAAATAAAAGAAATCCAAATCAGAAAAGAAGAAATAGAGCTGTGACTGTTTTCAGATGACATGATACTATACATAGAGAATCCTAAAGATGTTACCAGATAACTACTAGAGCTACTCAATGAATTTGGTAAAGTAGCAGGATACAAAATTAATGCACAGAAATCACTTGCATTCCTGTACACTAATGATGAAAAATCGGAAAGTGAAATTAAGAAAACACTCCCATTTACCATGGCAACTAAAAGAATAAAATATCTAGGAATAAACCTACCCAAGGAGACAGAAGACTGGTATGAAGAAAATTATAAGACACTGATGAAAGAAATTAATGACGATACAAAGAGATGGAGCGATATACCATGTTCTTGGATTGGAAGAATCAACATTGTGAAAATGACTATACTACTCAAAGCAATCTACAGACTCAATGCAATCCCTATCAAACTACCACTGGCATTTTTCACAGACCTAGATCAAAAAATTTCACAATTGGTATGGAATCACAAAAGGCCCCAAATAGCCAAAGTAACCTTGAGAAAGAAAAACGGTGCTGGAGGAATCAGGCTCCCAGACTTCAGACTATACTCCAAAGCTACAGTAGTCAAGACAGTATGGTACTGGCACAAAAACAGAAGTATAGATCAATGGAACAGGATAGAAAGCCCAGAGATAAACCCATGTACTTATGGTCACATTATTTTTGATAAAGGAGGCAAGAATATAAAATTGAGAAAAGACGCCTCTTCAATAAGTGGTGCTGGGAAAACTGGACAGCTACATGTAAAAGAATGAAATTAGAACACTCCTTAACACCATACACAAAAATAAACTCAAAATGGATTAAAGACCTAAATGTAAGGCCAGACACTCTCAAACTCTTAGAGGAAAACATAGGCAGAACACTCTATGACATAAGTCATAGCAAGATCCTTTTTGACCCAGCTCCTAGAGAAATGGAAATAAAAGCAAAAATAAAGAAATGGGACCTAATGAAACTTACAAGCTTTTGCACAGCAAAGGAAACCATAAACAAGACCAAAAGAAAACCCTCAGAATGGGAGAAAATATTTGCAAATGAAGCAACTGACAAAGGATTAATCTCCAAAATTTACCAGCAGCTCATGCAGCTCAATTTGAAAAAAGCAAACAACCCAATCCAAAAATGGGCAGAAGACCTAAACAGACATTTCTCCAAAGAAGATATACAGATTGCCAACAAACACATGAAAGAATGCTCAACATCACTAATCATTAGAGAAATGCAAATCAAAACTACAATGTGATATCATCTCACACCGGTTAGAATGGCCATCATCAAAAAATCTCCAAACAATAAATGCTGGAGAGGGTGTGGAGAAACTGGAACCCTCATACACTGTTGGTGGGAATGTAAATTGATACAGCCACTATAGAGAACTGTATGGAGGTTCCTTAAAAATCTAAAAATAGAACTGCCATACGACCCAGCAATCCTACTACTGGGCGTATACCCTGAGAAAACCATAATTCAAAAAGAGTTATGGAGAGGTAGGGGCAAGATGGCGGAAGAGTAAGACGCGGAGATCACCTTCCTTCCCACAGATACAGTAGAAATACATCTACACGTGGAACTGCTCCTACAGAACACCCACTGAACGCTGGCAGAAGACGTCAGACCTCCCAAAAGGCAAGAAAATCCCCACGTACTTGGGTAGGGTAAAAGTAAAAAGAAATAATAGAGACAAAAGAATAGGGACGGGACCTGCACCAGTGGGAGGGAGCCGTGAAGGAGGAAAGGTGTCCACACACTAGGAGCCCCTTCGTGGGCAGAGACTGCGGGTGGCAGAGGGGGGAGCTTCGGAGCCACGGAGGAGAGCGCAGCCACAGGGGTGCGGAGGGCAAAGCGGAGAGATTCCCGCATGGAGGATCGGTGCTGAGTAGCACTCACCAGCCCGAGAGGCTTGTCTGCTCAGCCGCCGGGGCGGGCGGGGGCTGGGAGCTGAGGCTCGGGCTTCGGTGCTAGCCGGGAGGGAGTCCGGGAAATAGTCTGCAGCTGCCGAAGAGGCAAGAGACATTTTCTTGCCTCTTTGTTTCCCGGCGCGCAAGGAGAGGGGATTCAGAGCGCCGCCTAAACAAACTCCAGAGACGGGCGCGAGCCGCGGCTAACAGCGCGGACCCCAGAGACAGGCGCGAGCCGCGGTTATCAGCGTGGACCCCAGAGACGGGCAGGAGACGCTAAGGCTGCTGCTGCCGCCACCAAGAAGCCGGTGTGCAAGCACAGGTCACTCCCCACACCGCCCCTCCCGGGAGCCGGTGCAGCTCGCCACTGCCAGGCTCCCGTGATCCGGGGACAACTTCCCCGGGAGAATGCACGGCGCGCCTCAGGCTGCTGCAACGTCACACCAGCCTCTGCCACCGCAGGCTCGCCCCGCATCCGTACCCCTCCCTCCCCACAGCCTGAGTGAGCCAGAGCCCCCGAAGCAGCTGCTCCTTTAACCCCGTTCTGTCTGGGCGGGGAACGGACGCCCTCAGGCGACCTACATGCAGAGGCGGGGCCAAATCCAAAGCTGAACCCTGGGAGCTGTACGAACAAAGAAGAGAAAGGGAAATCTCTCCCAGCAGCCTCAGAAGCAGAGGATTAAAGCTCCACAAACAACTTGATGTGCCTGCATCTGTTGAGTACCTGAATAGACAACGAATCATCCCAAATTCAAGAGGGGGACTTTGGGAGCAGGATATATTATTTTTTCCCCTTTTCCTTTTTTTGTGAGTGTATATGTGTATGCTTCTGGGTGAGAATTTGTGTGTATAGCTTTGTTTCACCATTAGTCCTAGGGTTAGGTCCGTCCGTATTTTTTTTTTTTTTACTTAAAAAATTTTTTTTCCTAATATATGTTTTCTTAATAATTTTTTCCTCATTTTCTATTTTTAGAAATTAAAAAAATTTTAATAAGTTTTTCCATTTTTTTATTTTAAAAAATCAAAAAATTTTTCTTAATAAAGTTTTTCTTAATAATTTTTTTCTTATTTTTTATTGTAAAAAGTTAATAAATCTATTTTTAAAAATCAAAAAAAAATTTTTCTGAATACATTTACTCTTAATAATTGTTTTCTTATTTTTTATTATAATAGCTTTATTTTATTTTATTTTATCCTCTTTCTTTGTTTCTTTCTATTTTTTTTCTCCCTTATATTCTGAGCTGTGTGGATGAAAGGCTCTTGGTGCTCCAGCCAGGCATCAGGGCTGTGCCTCTGAGGTGGGAGAGCCAACTTCAGGACACTGGTCCACAAGAGACCTCCCAGCTCCACGTAATACCAAACGGCGAAAATCTCCCAGAGATCTCCATCTCAACATCAAGACCCAGCTTCACTCAACGACCAGCAAGCTACATTGCTGGACACACTATGCCAAACAACTAACAAGACAGGAACACGGCCCCATCCATTAGCAGAGAGGCTGCCTAAAATCATAATAAGGCCACAGACACCCCAAAACACACCACCAGACGTGGACTTGCCCACCAGAAAGACAAGATCCAACCTCATCCACCAGAACACAGGCACTAGTCCCCTCCACCAGGAAGCCTACACAACCCACTGAACCAACCTCAGCCACTGGGGACAGATACCAAAAACAACGGGAATTACGAACCTGCAGCCTGTGAAAAGGAGACCCCAAACACAGTAAGATAAGCAAAATGAGAAGACAAAAAAACACACAGCAGGTGAAGGAGCAGGGTCAAAACACACCAGACCTAACAAATGAAGAGGAAATAGGCAGTCTACCTGAAAAAGAATTCAGAATAATGAGAGTAAAGATGATCCAAAATCTTGGAAATAGAATAGACAAAATGCAAGAAACATTTAACAAGGATGTAGAAGAACTAAAGAGGAACCAAGCAACGATGAAAAACACAATAAATGAAATTAAAAATACTCTAGACGGGATCAATAGCAGAATAACTGAGGCAGAAGAACGGATAAGTGACCTGGAAGATAAAATAGTGGAAATAGCTACTGCAGAGCAGAATAAAGAAAAAAGAATGAAAAGAACTGAGGACAGTCTCAGAGACCTCTGGGACAACATTAAACGCACCAACATTCGAATTATAGGGGTCCCAGAAGAAGAAGAGAAAAAGAAAGGGACTGAGAAAATATTTGAAGAGATTAGAGTTGAAAACTTCCCTAATATGGGGAAAGGAAATAGTTAATCAAGTCCTGGAAGCACAGAGAGTCCCATACAGGATAAATCCAAGGAGAAACACGCCAAGACACATATTAATCAAACTATCAAAAATTAAATATAAAGAAAACATATTAAAAGCAGCAAGGGAAAAACAACAAATAACACACAAGGGAATCCCCATAAGGTTAACAGCTGATCTTTCAGCAGAAACTCTGCAAGCCAGAAGGGAGTGGCAGGATATACTTAAAGTCATGAAGGAGAAAAACCTACAGCCAAGATTACTGTACCCAGCAAGGATCTCATTCAGATTTGATGGAGAAATTAAAACCTTTACAGACAAGCAAAAGCTGAGAGAGTTCGGCACCACCAAACCAGCTTTACAACAGATGCTAAAGGAACTTCTCTAGGCAAGAAACACAAGAGAAGGAAAACACCTACAATAACAAACCCAAAACATTTAAGAAAATGGGAATAGGAACATACATATCAATAATTACCTTAAATGTAAATGGATTAAATGCTCCCACCAAAAGACATAGACTGGCTGAATGGATACAAAAGCAAGACCCATGTATATGCTGTCAACAAGAGACCCACTTCAGACCAGAGACACATACAGACTGAAAGTGAGGGGATGGAAAAAGATATTCCATGCAAATGGAAATCAAAAGAAAGCTGGAGTAGCAATTCTCATATCAGACAAAATAGACTTTAAAATAAAGACTATTACAAGAGACAAAGAAGGACACTATATAATGATCAAGGGATTGATCCAAGAGGAAGGTATAACAATTGTAAATATTTATGCACCCAACATAGGAGCACCTCAATACATAAGGCAAATACTAACAGCCATAAAAGGGGAAATCGACAGCAACACAATCATAGTAGGGGACTTTCACACCCCACTCTCACCAATGGACAGATCATCCAAAATGAAAATAAATAAGGAAACACAAGCTTTAAATGATACATTAAACAAGATGGACTTAATTGATATTTATAGGACATTCCACCCAAACACAACAGAATACACATTTTTCTCAAGTGCTCATGGAACATTCTCCAGGATAGATCATATCTTGGGTCACAAACCAAGCCTTGGTAAATTTAAGAAAATTGAAATCGTATCAAGTATCTTTTCCGACCACAACGCTATGAGACTAGATATCAATTACAGGAAAAGATCTGTAAAAAATACAAACACATGGAGGCTACACAATATACTACTTAATAACGAAGTGATCACTGAAGAAATCAAAGGGGAAATCAAAAAATACCTAGAAACAAATGACAATGGAGACACGACGGCCCAACACCTATGGGATGCAGCAAAAGCAGTTCTAAGAGGGAAGCTTATAGCAATACAATCTTACTTTAAGAAACAAGAAACATCTCAAATAAGCAGCCTAACATTACACCTAAAGCAATTAGAGGAAGAAGAACAAAAAACCACCAAAGTTAGCAGAAGGAAAGAAATCATAAAGATCAGATCAGAAATAAATGACAAAGAAATGAAGAGAACGTTATAGCAAAGATCAATAAAACTAAAAGCTGGTTCTTTGAGAAGATAAACAAAATTGATAAACCATTAACCAGACTCATCAAGAAAAAAAGGGAGAAGACTCAAATCAATAAAATTAGAAATGCAAAAGGAGAAGTAACAACTGACACTGCAGAAATACAAAGGATCATGAGAGATTACTACAAGCAACTATATGCCAGTAAAATGGACAACCTGGAGGAAATGGACAAGTTCTTAGAAATGCACAACCTTCCGAGACTGAACCAGGAAGAAACAGAAAATATGAACAGACCAATCACAAGTACTGAAATTGAAACTGTGATTAAAACTCTTCCAACACACAAAAGCCCAGGACCATACGGATTCACAGGCAAATTCTATCAAACATTTAGAGAAGAGCTAACACCTATCCTTCTCAAACTTTTCCAAAATATAGCAGAGGGAGGAACACTCCCAAACTCATTCTACGAGGCCACCATCACCCTGATACCAAAACCAGACAAAGAAGTCACAAAAAAAGAAAACTACAGGCCAATATCACTGATGAACATAGATGCAAAAATCCTCAACAAAATACTAGCAAACAGAGTCCAACAGCACATTAAAAGGATCATACACCATGATCAAGTGGGGTTTATCCCAGGAATGCAAGGATTCTTCAAGATACGCAAATCAATCAATGTGATACACCATATTAACAAATTGAAGGAGAAAAACCAAATGATCATCTCAATAGATACAGAGAAAGCTTTTGACAAAATTCAACACCCATTTATGATAAAAACCCTCCAGAAAGTAGGCATAGAGGGAACTTTCCTCCACATAATAAAGGCCATATATGACCAATGCACAGCCAACATCATCCTCAATGGTGAAAAACTGAAACCATTTCCACTAAGATCAGGAACAGGACAAGGTTGCCCACTCTCACCACTATTGACATAGTTTTGGAAGTTTTAGCCACAGCAATCAGAGAAGACAAAGAAATAAAAGAAATCCAAATCAGAAAAGAAGAAATAGAGCTGTGACTGTTTTCAGATGACATGATACTATACATAGAGAATCCTAAAGATGTTACCAGATAACTACTAGAGCTACTCAATGAATTTGGTAAAGTAGCAGGATACAAAATTAATGCACAGAAATCACTTGCATTCCTGTACACTAATGATGAAAAATCGGAAAGTGAAATTAAGAAAACACTCCCATTTACCATGGCAACTAAAAGAATAAAATATCTAGGAATAAACCTACCCAAGGAGACAGAAGACTGGTATGAAGAAAATTATAAGACACTGATGAAAGAAATTAATGACGATACAAAGAGATGGAGCGATATACCATGTTCTTGGATTGGAAGAATCAACATTGTGAAAATGACTATACTACTCAAAGCAATCTACAGACTCAATGCAATCCCTATCAAACTACCACTGGCATTTTTCACAGACCTAGATCAAAAAATTTCACAATTGGTATGGAATCACAAAAGGCCCCAAATAGCCAAAGTAACCTTGAGAAAGAAAAACGGTGCTGGAGGAATCAGGCTCCCAGACTTCAGACTATACTCCAAAGCTACAGTAGTCAAGACAGTATGGTACTGGCACAAAAACAGAAGTATAGATCAATGGAACAGGATAGAAAGCCCAGAGATAAACCCATGTACTTATGGTCACATTATTTTTGATAAAGGAGGCAAGAATATAAAATTGAGAAAAGACGCCTCTTCAATAAGTGGTGCTGGGAAAACTGGACAGCTACATGTAAAAGAATGAAATTAGAACACTCCTTAACACCATACACAAAAATAAACTCAAAATGGATTAAAGACCTAAATGTAAGGCCAGACACTCTCAAACTCTTAGAGGAAAACATAGGCAGAACACTCTATGACATAAGTCATAGCAAGATCCTTTTTGACCCAGCTCCTAGAGAAATGGAAATAAAAGCAAAAATAAAGAAATGGGACCTAATGAAACTTACAAGCTTTTGCACAGCAAAGGAAACCATAAACAAGACCAAAAGAAAACCCTCAGAATGGGAGAAAATATTTGCAAATGAAGCAACTGACAAAGGATTAATCTCCAAAATTTACCAGCAGCTCATGCAGCTCAATTTGAAAAAAGCAAACAACCCAATCCAAAAATGGGCAGAAGACCTAAACAGACATTTCTCCAAAGAAGATATACAGATTGCCAACAAACACATGAAAGAATGCTCAACATCACTAATCATTAGAGAAATGCAAATCAAAACTACAATGTGATATCATCTCACACCGGTTAGAATGGCCATCATCAAAAGATCTCCAAACAATAAATGCTGGAGAGGTTGTGGAGAAACTGGAACCCTCATACACTGTTGGTGGGAATGTAAATTGATACAGCCACTATAGAGAACTGTATGGAGGTTCCTTAAAAATCTAAAAATAGAACTGCCATACGACCCAGCAATCCTACTACTGGGCGTATACCCTGAGAAAACCATAATTCAAAAAGAGTTATGGAGAGGTAGGGGCAAGATGGCGGAAGAGTAAGACGCGGAGATCACCTTCCTTCCCACAGATACAGTAGAAATACATCTACACGTGGAACTGCTCCTACAGAACACCCACTGAACGCTGGCAGAAGACGTCAGACCTCCCAAAAGGCAAGAAAATCCCCACGTACTTGGGTAGGGTAAAAGTAAAAAGAAATAATAGAGACAAAAGAATAGGGACGGGACCTGCACCAGTGAGAGGGAGCCGTGAAGGAGGAAAGGTGTCCACACACTAGGAGCCCCTTCGTGGGCAGAGACTGCGGGTGGCAGAGGGGGGAGCTTCGGAGCCACGGAGGAGAGCGCAGCCACAGGGGTGCGGAGGGCAAAGCGGAGAGATTCCCGCATGGAGGATCGGTGCTGAGTAGCACTCACCAGCCCGAGAGGCTTGTCTGCTCAGCCGCCGGGGCGGGCGGGGGCTGGGAGCTGAGGCTCGGGCTTCGGTGCTAGCCGGGAGGGAGTCCGGGAAATAGTCTGCAGCTGCCGAAGAGGCAAGAGACTTTTTCTTGCCTCTTTGTTTCGCGGCACGCAAGGAGAGGGGATTCAGAGCGCCGCCTAAACAAACTCCAGAGACGGGCGCGAGCCGCGGCTAACAGCGCGGACCCCAGAGACAGGCGCGAGCCGCGGTTATCAGCGTGGACCCCAGAGACGGGCAGGAGACGCTAAGGCTGCTGCTGCCGCCACCAAGAAGCCGGTGTGCAAGCACAGGTCACTCCCCACACCGCCCCTCCCGGGAGCCGGTGCAGCTCGCCACTGCCAGGCTCCCGTGATCCGGGGACAACTTCCCCGGGAGAATGCACGGCGCGCCTCAGGCTGCTGCAACGTCACACCAGCCTCTGCCACCGCAGGCTCGCCCCGCATCCGTACCCCTCCCTCCCCACAGCCTGAGTGAGCCAGAGCCCCCGAAGCAGCTGCTCCTTTAACCCCGTTCTGTCTGGGCGGGGAACGGACGCCCTCAGGCGACCTACATGCAGAGGCGGGGCCAAATCCAAAGCTGAACCCTGGGAGCTGTACGAACAAAGAAGAGAAAGGGAAATCTCTCCCAGCAGCCTCAGAAGCAGAGGATTAAAGCTCCACAAACAACTTGATGTGCCTGCATCTGTTGAGTACCTGAATAGACAACGAATCATCCCAAATTCAAGAGGGGGACTTTGGGAGCAGGATATATTATTTTTTCCCCTTTTCCTTTTTTTGTGAGTGTATATGTGTATGCTTCTGGGTGAGAATTTGTGTGTATAGCTTTGTTTCACCATTAGTCCTAGGGTTAGGTCCGTCCGTATTTTTTTTTTTTTTACTTAAAAAATTTTTTTTCCTAATATATGTTTTCTTAATAATTTTTTCCTCATTTTCTATTTTTAGAAATTAAAAAAATTTTAATAAGTTTTTCCATTTTTTTATTTTAAAAAATCAAAAAATTTTTCTTAATAAAGTTTTTCTTAATAATTTTTTTCTTATTTTTTATTGTAAAAAGTTAATAAATCTATTTTTAAAAATCAAAAAAAAATTTTTCTGAATACATTTACTCTTAATAATTGTTTTCTTATTTTTTATTATAATAGCTTTATTTTATTTTATTTTATCCTCTTTCTTTGTTTCTTTCTATTTTTTTTCTCCCTTATATTCTGAGCTGTGTGGATGAAAGGCTCTTGGTGCTCCAGCCAGGCATCAGGGCTGTGCCTCTGAGGTGGGAGAGCCAACTTCAGGACACTGGTCCACAAGAGACCTCCCAGCTCCACGTAATACCAAACGGCGAAAATCTCCCAGAGATCTCCATCTCAACATCAAGACCCAGCTTCACTCAACGACCAGCAAGCTACATTGCTGGACACACTATGCCAAACAACTAACAAGACAGGAACACGGCCCCATCCATTAGCAGAGAGGCTGCCTAAAATCATAATAAGGCCACAGACACCCCAAAACACACCACCAGACGTGGACTTGCCCACCAGAAAGACAAGATCCAACCTCATCCACCAGAACACAGGCACTAGTCCCCTCCACCAGGAAGCCTACACAACCCACTGAACCAACCTCAGCCACTGGGGACAGATACCAAAAACAACGGGAATTACGAACCTGCAGCCTGTGAAAAGGAGACCCCAAACACAGTAAGATAAGCAAAATGAGAAGACAAAAAAACACACAGCAGGTGAAGGAGCAGGGTCAAAACACACCAGACCTAACAAATGAAGAGGAAATAGGCAGTCTACCTGAAAAAGAATTCAGAATAATGAGAGTAAAGATGATCCAAAATCTTGGAAATAGAATAGACAAAATGCAAGAAACATTTAACAAGGATGTAGAAGAACTAAAGAGGAACCAAGCAACGATGAAAAACACAATAAATGAAATTAAAAATACTCTAGACGGGATCAATAGCAGAATAACTGAGGCAGAAGAACGGATAAGTGACCTGGAAGATAAAATAGTGGAAATAGCTACTGCAGAGCAGAATAAAGAAAAAAGAATGAAAAGAACTGAGGACAGTCTCAGAGACCTCTGGGACAACATTAAACGCACCAACATTCGAATTATAGGGGTCCCAGAAGAAGAAGAGAAAAAGAAAGGGACTGAGAAAATATTTGAAGAGATTAGAGTTGAAAACTTCCCTAATATGGGGAAAGGAAATAGTTAATCAAGTCCTGGAAGCACAGAGAGTCCCATACAGGATAAATCCAAGGAGAAACACGCCAAGACACATATTAATCAAACTATCAAAAATTAAATATAAAGAAAACATATTAAAAGCAGCAAGGGAAAAACAACAAATAACACACAAGGGAATCCCCATAAGGTTAACAGCTGATCTTTCAGCAGAAACTCTGCAAGCCAGAAGGGAGTGGCAGGATATACTTAAAGTCATGAAGGAGAAAAACCTACAGCCAAGATTACTGTACCCAGCAAGGATCTCATTCAGATTTGATGGAGAAATTAAAACCTTTACAGACAAGCAAAAGCTGAGAGAGTTCGGCACCACCAAACCAGCTTTACAACAGATGCTAAAGGAACTTCTCTAGGCAAGAAACACAAGAGAAGGAAAACACCTACAATAACAAACCCAAAACATTTAAGAAAATGGGAATAGGAACATACATATCAATAATTACCTTAAATGTAAATGGATTAAATGCTCCCACCAAAAGACATAGACTGGCTGAATGGATACAAAAGCAAGACCCATGTATATGCTGTCAACAAGAGACCCACTTCAGACCAGAGACACATACAGACTGAAAGTGAGGGGATGGAAAAAGATATTCCATGCAAATGGAAATCAAAAGAAAGCTGGAGTAGCAATTCTCATATCAGACAAAATAGACTTTAAAATAAAGACTATTACAAGAGACAAAGAAGGACACTATATAATGATCAAGGGATTGATCCAAGAGGAAGGTATAACAATTGTAAATATTTATGCACCCAACATAGGAGCACCTCAATACATAAGGCAAATACTAACAGCCATAAAAGGGGAAATCGACAGCAACACAATCATAGTAGGGGACTTTCACACCCCACTCTCACCAATGGACAGATCATCCAAAATGAAAATAAATAAGGAAACACAAGCTTTAAATGATACATTAAACAAGATGGACTTAATTGATATTTATAGGACATTCCACCCAAACACAACAGAATACACATTTTTCTCAAGTGCTCATGGAACATTCTCCAGGATAGATCATATCTTGGGTCACAAACCAAGCCTTGGTAAATTTAAGAAAATTGAAATCGTATCAAGTATCTTTTCCGACCACAACGCTATGAGACTAGATATCAATTACAGGAAAAGATCTGTAAAAAATACAAACACATGGAGGCTACACAATATACTACTTAATAACGAAGTGATCACTGAAGAAATCAAAGGGGAAATCAAAAAATACCTAGAAACAAATGACAATGGAGACACGACGGCCCAACACCTATGGGATGCAGCAAAAGCAGTTCTAAGAGGGAAGCTTATAGCAATACAATCTTACTTTAAGAAACAAGAAACATCTCAAATAAGCAGCCTAACATTACACCTAAAGCAATTAGAGGAAGAAGAACAAAAAACCACCAAAGTTAGCAGAAGGAAAGAAATCATAAAGATCAGATCAGAAATAAATGACAAAGAAATGAAGGGAACGTTATAGCAAAGATCAATAAAACTAAAAGCTGGTTCTTTGAGAAGATAAACAAAATTGATAAACCATTAACCAGACTCATCAAGAAAAAAAGGGAGAAGACTCAAATCAATAAAATTAGAAATGCAAAAGGAGAAGTAACAACTGACACTGCAGAAATACAAAGGATCATGAGAGATTACTACAAGCAACTATATGCCAGTAAAATGGACAACCTGGAGGAAATGGACAAGTTCTTAGAAATGCACAACCTTCCGAGACTGAACCAGGAAGAAACAGAAAATATGAACAGGCCAATCACAAGTACTGAAATTGAAACTGTGATTAAAACTCTTCCAACACACAAAAGCCCAGGACCATACGGATTCACAGGCAAATTCTATCAAACATTTAGAGAAGAGCTAACACCTATCCTTCTCAAACTTTTCCAAAATATAGCAGAGGGAGGAACACTCCCAAACTCATTCTACGAGGCCACCATCACCCTGATACCAAAACCAGACAAAGAAGTCACAAAAAAAGAAAACTACAGGCCAATATCACTGATGAACATAGATGCAAAAATCCTCAACAAAATACTAGCAAACAGAGTCCAACAGCACATTAAAAGGATCATACACCATGATCAAGTGGGGTTTATCCCAGGAATGCAAGGATTCTTCAAGATACGCAAATCAATCAATGTGATACACCATATTAACAAATTGAAGGAGAAAAACCAAATGATCATCTCAATAGATACAGAGAAAGCTTTTGACAAAATTCAACACCCATTTATGATAAAAACCCTCCAGAAAGTAGGCATAGAGGGAACTTTCCTCCACATAATAAAGGCCATATATGACCAATGCACAGCCAACATCATCCTCAATGGTGAAAAACTGAAACCATTTCCACTAAGATCAGGAACAGGACAAGGTTGCCCACTCTCACCACTATTGACATAGTTTTGGAAGTTTTAGCCACAGCAATCAGAGAAGACAAAGAAATAAAAGAAATCCAAATCAGAAAAGAAGAAATAGAGCTGTGACTGTTTTCAGATGACATGATACTATACATAGAGAATCCTAAAGATGTTACCAGATAACTACTAGAGCTACTCAATGAATTTGGTAAAGTAGCAGGATACAAAATTAATGCACAGAAATCACTTGCATTCCTGTACACTAATGATGAAAAATCGGAAAGTGAAATTAAGAAAACACTCCCATTTACCATGGCAACTAAAAGAATAAAATATCTAGGAATAAACCTACCCAAGGAGACAGAAGACTGGTATGAAGAAAATTATAAGACACTGATGAAAGAAATTAATGACGATACAAAGAGATGGAGCGATATACCATGTTCTTGGATTGGAAGAATCAACATTGTGAAAATGACTATACTACTCAAAGCAATCTACAGACTCAATGCAATCCCTATCAAACTACCACTGGCGTTTTTCACAGACCTAGATCAAAAAATTTCACAATTGGTATGGAATCACAAAAGGCCCCAAATAGCCAAAGTAACCTTGAGAAAGAAAAACGGTGCTGGAGGAATCAGGCTCCCAGACTTCAGACTATACTCCAAAGCTACAGTAGTCAAGACAGTATGGTACTGGCACAAAAACAGAAGTATAGATCAATGGAACAGGATAGAAAGCCCAGAGATAAACCCATGTACTTATGGTCACATTATTTTTGATAAAGGAGGCAAGAATATAAAATTGAGAAAAGACGCCTCTTCAATAAGTGGTGCTGGGAAAACTGGACAGCTACATGTAAAAGAATGAAATTAGAACACTCCTTAACACCATACACAAAAATAAACTCAAAATGGATTAAAGACCTAAATGTAAGGCCAGACACTCTCAAACTCTTAGAGGAAAACATAGGCAGAACACTCTATGACATAAGTCATAGCAAGATCCTTTTTGACCCAGCTCCTAGAGAAATGGAAATAAAAGCAAAAATAAAGAAATGGGACCTAATGAAACTTACAAGCTTTTGCACAGCAAAGGAAACCATAAACAAGACCAAAAGAAAACCCTCAGAATGGGAGAAAATATTTGCAAATGAAGCAACTGACAAAGGATTAATCTCCAAAATTTACCAGCAGCTCATGCAGCTCAATTTGAAAAAAGCAAACAACCCAATCCAAAAATGGGCAGAAGACCTAAACAGACATTTCTCCAAAGAAGATATACAGATTGCCAACAAACACATGAAAGAATGCTCAACATCACTAATCATTAGAGAAATGCAAATCAAAACTACAATGTGATATCATCTCACACCGGTTAGAATGGCCATCATCAAAAGATCTCCAAACAATAAATGCTGGAGAGGTTGTGGAGAAACTGGAACCCTCATACACTGTTGGTGGGAATGTAAATTGATACAGCCACTATAGAGAACTGTATGGAGGTTCCTTAAAAATCTAAAAATAGAACTGCCATACGACCCAGCAATCCTACTACTGGGCGTATACCCTGAGAAAACCATAATTCAAAAAGAGTTATGGAGAGGTAGGGGCAAGATGGCGGAAGAGTAAGACGCGGAGATCACCTTCCTTCCCACAGATACAGTAGAAATACATCTACACGTGGAACTGCTCCTACAGAACACCCACTGAACGCTGGCAGAAGACGTCAGACCTCCCAAAAGGCAAGAAAATCCCCACGTACTTGGGTAGGGTAAAAGTAAAAAGAAATAATAGAGACAAAAGAATAGGGACGGGACCTGCACCAGTGGGAGGGAGCCGTGAAGGAGGAAAGGTGTCCACACACTAGGAGCCCCTTCGTGGGCAGAGACTGCGGGTGGCAGAGGGGGGAGCTTCGGAGCCACGGAGGAGAGCGCAGCCACAGGGGTGCGGAGGGCAAAGCGGAGAGATTCCCGCATGGAGGATCGGTGCTGAGTAGCACTCACCAGCCCGAGAGGCTTGTCTGCTCAGCCGCCGGGGCGGGCGGGGGCTGGGAGCTGAGGCTCGGGCTTCGGTGCTAGCCGGGAGGGAGTCCGGGAAATAGTCTGCAGCTGCCGAAGAGGCAAGAGACATTTTCTTGCCTCTTTGTTTCCCGGCGCGCAAGGAGAGGGGATTCAGAGCGCCGCCTAAACAAACTCCAGAGACGGGCGCGAGCCGCGGCTAACAGCGCGGACCCCAGAGACAGGCGCGAGCCGCGGTTATCAGCGTGGACCCCAGAGACGGGCAGGAGACGCTAAGGCTGCTGCTGCCGCCACCAAGAAGCCGGTGTGCAAGCACAGGTCACTCCCCACACCGCCCCTCCCGGGAGCCGGTGCAGCTCGCCACTGCCAGGCTCCCGTGATCCGGGGACAACTTCCCCGGGAGAATGCACGGCGCGCCTCAGGCTGCTGCAACGTCACACCAGCCTCTGCCACCGCAGGCTCGCCCCGCATCCGTACCCCTCCCTCCCCACAGCCTGAGTGAGCCAGAGCCCCCGAAGCAGCTGCTCCTTTAACCCCGTTCTGTCTGGGCGGGGAACGGACGCCCTCAGGCGACCTACATGCAGAGGCGGGGCCAAATCCAAAGCTGAACCCTGGGAGCTGTACGAACAAAGAAGAGAAAGGGAAATCTCTCCCAGCAGCCTCAGAAGCAGAGGATTAAAGCTCCACAAACAACTTGATGTGCCTGCATCTGTTGAGTACCTGAATAGACAACGAATCATCCCAAATTCAAGAGGGGGACTTTGGGAGCAGGATATATTATTTTTTCCCCTTTTCCTTTTTTTGTGAGTGTATATGTGTATGCTTCTGGGTGAGAATTTGTGTGTATAGCTTTGTTTCACCATTAGTCCTAGGGTTAGGTCCGTCCGTATTTTTTTTTTTTTTACTTAAAAAATTTTTTTTCCTAATATATGTTTTCTTAATAATTTTTTCCTCATTTTCTATTTTTAGAAATTAAAAAAATTTTAATAAGTTTTTCCATTTTTTTATTTTAAAAAATCAAAAAATTTTTCTTAATAAAGTTTTTCTTAATAATTTTTTTCTTATTTTTTATTGTAAAAAGTTAATAAATCTATTTTTAAAAATCAAAAAAAAAATTTTCTGAATACATTTACTCTTAATAATTGTTTTCTTATTTTTTATTATAATAGCTTTATTTTATTTTATTTTATCCTCTTTCTTTGTTTCTTTCTATTTTTTTTCTCCCTTATATTCTGAGCTGTGTGGATGAAAGGCTCTTGGTGCTCCAGCCAGGCATCAGGGCTGTGCCTCTGAGGTGGGAGAGCCAACTTCAGGACACTGGTCCACAAGAGACCTCCCAGCTCCACGTAATACCAAACGGCGAAAATCTCCCAGAGATCTCCATCTCAACATCAAGACCCAGCTTCACTCAACGACCAGCAAGCTACATTGCTGGACACACTATGCCAAACAACTAACAAGACAGGAACACGGCCCCATCCATTAGCAGAGAGGCTGCCTAAAATCATAATAAGGCCACAGACACCCCAAAACACACCACCAGACGTGGACTTGCCCACCAGAAAGACAAGATCCAACCTCATCCACCAGAACACAGGCACTAGTCCCCTCCACCAGGAAGCCTACACAACCCACTGAACCAACCTCAGCCACTGGGGACAGATACCAAAAACAACGGGAATTACGAACCTGCAGCCTGTGAAAAGGAGACCCCAAACACAGTAAGATAAGCAAAATGAGAAGACAAAAAAACACACAGCAGGTGAAGGAGCAGGGTCAAAACACACCAGACCTAACAAATGAAGAGGAAATAGGCAGTCTACCTGAAAAAGAATTCAGAATAATGAGAGTAAAGATGATCCAAAATCTTGGAAATAGAATAGACAAAATGCAAGAAACATTTAACAAGGATGTAGAAGAACTAAAGAGGAACCAAGCAACGATGAAAAACACAATAAATGAAATTAAAAATACTCTAGACGGGATCAATAGCAGAATAACTGAGGCAGAAGAACGGATAAGTGACCTGGAAGATAAAATAGTGGAAATAGCTACTGCAGAGCAGAATAAAGAAAAAAGAATGAAAAGAACTGAGGACAGTCTCAGAGACCTCTGGGACAACATTAAACGCACCAACATTCGAATTATAGGGGTCCCAGAAGAAGAAGAGAAAAAGAAAGGGACTGAGAAAATATTTGAAGAGATTAGAGTTGAAAACTTCCCTAATATGGGGAAAGGAAATAGTTAATCAAGTCCTGGAAGCACAGAGAGTCCCATACAGGATAAATCCAAGGAGAAACACGCCAAGACACATATTAATCAAACTATCAAAAATTAAATATAAAGAAAACATATTAAAAGCAGCAAGGGAAAAACAACAAATAACACACAAGGGAATCCCCATAAGGTTAACAGCTGATCTTTCAGCAGAAACTCTGCAAGCCAGAAGGGAGTGGCAGGATATACTTAAAGTCATGAAGGAGAAAAACCTACAGCCAAGATTACTGTACCCAGCAAGGATCTCATTCAGATTTGATGGAGAAATTAAAACCTTTACAGACAAGCAAAAGCTGAGAGAGTTCGGCACCACCAAACCAGCTTTACAACAGATGCTAAAGGAACTTCTCTAGGCAAGAAACACAAGAGAAGGAAAACACCTACAATAACAAACCCAAAACATTTAAGAAAATGGGAATAGGAACATACATATCAATAATTACCTTAAATGTAAATGGATTAAATGCTCCCACCAAAAGACATAGACTGGCTGAATGGATACAAAAGCAAGACCCATGTATATGCTGTCAACAAGAGACCCACTTCAGACCAGAGACACATACAGACTGAAAGTGAGGGGATGGAAAAAGATATTCCATGCAAATGGAAATCAAAAGAAAGCTGGAGTAGCAATTCTCATATCAGACAAAATAGACTTTAAAATAAAGACTATTACAAGAGACAAAGAAGGACACTATATAATGATCAAGGGATTGATCCAAGAGGAAGGTATAACAATTGTAAATATTTATGCACCCAACATAGGAGCACCTCAATACATAAGGCAAATACTAACAGCCATAAAAGGGGAAATCGACAGCAACACAATCATAGTAGGGGACTTTCACACCCCACTCTCACCAATGGACAGATCATCCAAAATGAAAATAAATAAGGAAACACAAGCTTTAAATGATACATTAAACAAGATGGACTTAATTGATATTTATAGGACATTCCACCCAAACACAACAGAATACACATTTTTCTCAAGTGCTCATGGAACATTCTCCAGGATAGATCATATCTTGGGTCACAAACCAAGCCTTGGTAAATTTAAGAAAATTGAAATCGTATCAAGTATCTTTTCCGACCACAACGCTATGAGACTAGATATCAATTACAGGAAAAGATCTGTAAAAAATACAAACACATGGAGGCTACACAATATACTACTTAATAACGAAGTGATCACTGAAGAAATCAAAGGGGAAATCAAAAAATACCTAGAAACAAATGACAATGGAGACACGACGGCCCAACACCTATGGGATGCAGCAAAAGCAGTTCTAAGAGGGAAGCTTATAGCAATACAATCTTACTTTAAGAAACAAGAAACATCTCAAATAAGCAGCCTAACATTACACCTAAAGCAATTAGAGGAAGAAGAACAAAAAACCACCAAAGTTAGCAGAAGGAAAGAAATCATAAAGATCAGATCAGAAATAAATGACAAAGAAATGAAGGGAACGATAGCAAAGATCAATAAAACTAAAAGCTGGTTCTTTGAGAAGATAAACAAAATTGATAAACCATTAACCAGACTCATCAAGAAAAAAAGGGAGAAGACTCAAATCAATAAAATTAGAAATGCAAAAGGAGAAGTAACAACTGACACTGCAGAAATACAAAGGATCATGAGAGATTACTACAAGCAACTATATGCCAGTAAAATGGACAACCTGGAGGAAATGGACAAGTTCTTAGAAATGCACAACCTTCCGAGACTGAACCAGGAAGAAACAGAAAATATGAACAGGCCAATCACAAGTACTGAAATTGAAACTGTGATTAAAACTCTTCCAACACACAAAAGCCCAGGACCATACGGATTCACAGGCAAATTCTATCAAACATTTAGAGAAGAGCTAACACCTATCCTTCTCAAACTTTTCCAAAATATAGCAGAGGGAGGAACACTCCCAAACTCATTCTACGAGGCCACCATCACCCTGATACCAAAACCAGACAAAGAAGTCACAAAAAAAGAAAACTACAGGCCAATATCACTGATGAACATAGATGCAAAAATCCTCAACAAAATACTAGCAAACAGAGTCCAACAGCACATTAAAAGGATCATACACCATGATCAAGTGGGGTTTATCCCAGGAATGCAAGGATTCTTCAAGATACGCAAATCAATCAATGTGATACACCATATTAACAAATTGAAGGAGAAAAACCAAATGATCATCTCAATAGATACAGAGAAAGCTTTTGACAAAATTCAACACCCATTTATGATAAAAACCCTCCAGAAAGTAGGCATAGAGGGAACTTTCCTCCACATAATAAAGGCCATATATGACCAATGCACAGCCAACATCATCCTCAATGGTGAAAAACTGAAACCATTTCCACTAAGATCAGGAACAGGACAAGGTTGCCCACTCTCACCACTATTGACATAGTTTTGGAAGTTTTAGCCACAGCAATCAGAGAAGACAAAGAAATAAAAGAAATCCAAATCAGAAAAGAAGAAATAGAGCTGTGACTGTTTTCAGATGACATGATACTATACATAGAGAATCCTAAAGATGTTACCAGATAACTACTAGAGCTACTCAATGAATTTGGTAAAGTAGCAGGATACAAAATTAATGCACAGAAATCACTTGCATTCCTGTACACTAATGATGAAAAATCGGAAAGTGAAATTAAGAAAACACTCCCATTTACCATGGCAACTAAAAGAATAAAATATCTAGGAATAAACCTACCCAAGGAGACAGAAGACTGGTATGAAGAAAATTATAAGACACTGATGAAAGAAATTAATGACGATACAAAGAGATGGAGCGATATACCATGTTCTTGGATTGGAAGAATCAACATTGTGAAAATGACTATACTACTCAAAGCAATCTACAGACTCAATGCAATCCCTATCAAACTACCACTGGCATTTTTCACAGACCTAGATCAAAAAATTTCACAATTGGTATGGAATCACAAAAGGCCCCAAATAGCCAAAGTAACCTTGAGAAAGAAAAACGGTGCTGGAGGAATCAGGCTCCCAGACTTCAGACTATACTCCAAAGCTACAGTAGTCAAGACAGTATGGTACTGGCACAAAAACAGAAGTATAGATCAATGGAACAGGATAGAAAGCCCAGAGATAAACCCATGTACTTATGGTCACATTATTTTTGATAAAGGAGGCAAGAATATAAAATTGAGAAAAGACGCCTCTTCAATAAGTGGTGCTGGGAAAACTGGACAGCTACATGTAAAAGAATGAAATTAGAACACTCCTTAACACCATACACAAAAATAAACTCAAAATGGATTAAAGACCTAAATGTAAGGCCAGACACTCTCAAACTCTTAGAGGAAAACATAGGCAGAACACTCTATGACATAAGTCATAGCAAGATCCTTTTTGACCCAGCTCCTAGAGAAATGGAAATAAAAGCAAAAATAAAGAAATGGGACCTAATGAAACTTACAAGCTTTTGCACAGCAAAGGAAACCATAAACAAGACCAAAAGAAAACCCTCAGAATGGGAGAAAATATTTGCAAATGAAGCAACTGACAAAGGATTAATCTCCAAAATTTACCAGCAGCTCATGCAGCTCAATTTGAAAAAAGCAAACAACCCAATCCAAAAATGGGCAGAAGACCTAAACAGACATTTCTCCAAAGAAGATATACAGATTGCCAACAAACACATGAAAGAATGCTCAACATCACTAATCATTAGAGAAATGCAAATCAAAACTACAATGTGATATCATCTCACACCGGTTAGAATGGCCATCATCAAAAAATCTCCAAACAATAAATGCTGGAGAGGGTGTGGAGAAACTGGAACCCTCATACACTGTTGGTGGGAATGTAAATTGATACAGCCACTATAGAGAACTGTATGGAGGTTCCTTAAAAATCTAAAAATAGAACTGCCATACGACCCAGCAATCCTACTACTGGGCGTATACCCTGAGAAAACCATAATTCAAAAAGAGTTATGGAGAGGTAGGGGCAAGATGGCGGAAGAGTAAGACGCGGAGATCACCTTCCTTCCCACAGATACAGTAGAAATACATCTACACGTGGAACTGCTCCTACAGAACACCCACTGAACGCTGGCAGAAGACGTCAGACCTCCCAAAAGGCAAGAAAATCCCCACGTACTTGGGTAGGGTAAAAGTAAAAAGAAATAATAGAGACAAAAGAATAGGGACGGGACCTGCACCAGTGGGAGGGAGCCGTGAAGGAGGAAAGGTGTCCACACACTAGGAGCCCCTTCGTGGGCAGAGACTGCGGGTGGCAGAGGGGGGAGCTTCGGAGCCACGGAGGAGAGCGCAGCCACAGGGGTGCGGAGGGCAAAGCGGAGAGATTCCCGCATGGAGGATCGGTGCTGAGTAGCACTCACCAGCCCGAGAGGCTTGTCTGCTCAGCCGCCGGGGCGGGCGGGGGCTGGGAGCTGAGGCTCGGGCTTCGGTGCTAGCCGGGAGGGAGTCCGGGAAATAGTCTGCAGCTGCCGAAGAGGCAAGAGACATTTTCTTGCCTCTTTGTTTCCCGGCGCGCAAGGAGAGGGGATTCAGAGCGCCGCCTAAACAAACTCCAGAGACGGGCGCGAGCCGCGGCTAACAGCGCGGACCCCAGAGACAGGCGCGAGCCGCGGTTATCAGCGTGGACCCCAGAGACGGGCAGGAGACGCTAAGGCTGCTGCTGCCGCCACCAAGAAGCCGGTGTGCAAGCACAGGTCACTCCCCACACCGCCCCTCCCGGGAGCCGGTGCAGCTCGCCACTGCCAGGCTCCCGTGATCCGGGGACAACTTCCCCGGGAGAATGCACGGCGCGCCTCAGGCTGCTGCAACGTCACACCAGCCTCTGCCACCGCAGGCTCGCCCCGCATCCGTACCCCTCCCTCCCCACAGCCTGAGTGAGCCAGAGCCCCCGAAGCAGCTGCTCCTTTAACCCCGTTCTGTCTGGGCGGGGAACGGACGCCCTCAGGCGACCTACATGCAGAGGCGGGGCCAAATCCAAAGCTGAACCCTGGGAGCTGTACGAACAAAGAAGAGAAAGGGAAATCTCTCCCAGCAGCCTCAGAAGCAGAGGATTAAAGCTCCACAAACAACTTGATGTGCCTGCATCTGTTGAGTACCTGAATAGACAACGAATCATCCCAAATTCAAGAGGGGGACTTTGGGAGCAGGATATATTATTTTTTCCCCTTTTCCTTTTTTTGTGAGTGTATATGTGTATGCTTCTGGGTGAGAATTTGTGTGTATAGCTTTGTTTCACCATTAGTCCTAGGGTTAGGTCCGTCCGTATTTTTTTTTTTTTTACTTAAAAAATTTTTTTTCCTAATATATGTTTTCTTAATAATTTTTTCCTCATTTTCTATTTTTAGAAATTAAAAAAATTTTAATAAGTTTTTCCATTTTTTTATTTTAAAAAATCAAAAAATTTTTCTTAATAAAGTTTTTCTTAATAATTTTTTTCTTATTTTTTATTGTAAAAAGTTAATAAATCTATTTTTAAAAATCAAAAAAAAATTTTTCTGAATACATTTACTCTTAATAATTGTTTTCTTATTTTTTATTATAATAGCTTTATTTTATTTTATTTTATCCTCTTTCTTTGTTTCTTTCTATTTTTTTTCTCCCTTATATTCTGAGCTGTGTGGATGAAAGGCTCTTGGTGCTCCAGCCAGGCATCAGGGCTGTGCCTCTGAGGTGGGAGAGCCAACTTCAGGACACTGGTCCACAAGAGACCTCCCAGCTCCACGTAATACCAAACGGCGAAAATCTCCCAGAGATCTCCATCTCAACATCAAGACCCAGCTTCACTCAACGACCAGCAAGCTACATTGCTGGACACACTATGCCAAACAACTAACAAGACAGGAACACGGCCCCATCCATTAGCAGAGAGGCTGCCTAAAATCATAATAAGGCCACAGACACCCCAAAACACACCACCAGACGTGGACTTGCCCACCAGAAAGACAAGATCCAACCTCATCCACCAGAACACAGGCACTAGTCCCCTCCACCAGGAAGCCTACACAACCCACTGAACCAACCTCAGCCACTGGGGACAGATACCAAAAACAACGGGAATTACGAACCTGCAGCCTGTGAAAAGGAGACCCCAAACACAGTAAGATAAGCAAAATGAGAAGACAAAAAAACACACAGCAGGTGAAGGAGCAGGGTCAAAACACACCAGACCTAACAAATGAAGAGGAAATAGGCAGTCTACCTGAAAAAGAATTCAGAATAATGAGAGTAAAGATGATCCAAAATCTTGGAAATAGAATAGACAAAATGCAAGAAACATTTAACAAGGATGTAGAAGAACTAAAGAGGAACCAAGCAACGATGAAAAACACAATAAATGAAATTAAAAATACTCTAGACGGGATCAATAGCAGAATAACTGAGGCAGAAGAACGGATAAGTGACCTGGAAGATAAAATAGTGGAAATAGCTACTGCAGAGCAGAATAAAGAAAAAAGAATGAAAAGAACTGAGGACAGTCTCAGAGACCTCTGGGACAACATTAAACGCACCAACATTCGAATTATAGGGGTCCCAGAAGAAGAAGAGAAAAAGAAAGGGACTGAGAAAATATTTGAAGAGATTAGAGTTGAAAACTTCCCTAATATGGGGAAAGGAAATAGTTAATCAAGTCCTGGAAGCACAGAGAGTCCCATACAGGATAAATCCAAGGAGAAACACGCCAAGACACATATTAATCAAACTATCAAAAATTAAATATAAAGAAAACATATTAAAAGCAGCAAGGGAAAAACAACAAATAACACACAAGGGAATCCCCATAAGGTTAACAGCTGATCTTTCAGCAGAAACTCTGCAAGCCAGAAGGGAGTGGCAGGATATACTTAAAGTCATGAAGGAGAAAAACCTACAGCCAAGATTACTGTACCCAGCAAGGATCTCATTCAGATTTGATGGAGAAATTAAAACCTTTACAGACAAGCAAAAGCTGAGAGAGTTCGGCACCACCAAACCAGCTTTACAACAGATGCTAAAGGAACTTCTCTAGGCAAGAAACACAAGAGAAGGAAAACACCTACAATAACAAACCCAAAACATTTAAGAAAATGGGAATAGGAACATACATATCAATAATTACCTTAAATGTAAATGGATTAAATGCTCCCACCAAAAGACATAGACTGGCTGAATGGATACAAAAGCAAGACCCATGTATATGCTGTCAACAAGAGACCCACTTCAGACCAGAGACACATACAGACTGAAAGTGAGGGGATGGAAAAAGATATTCCATGCAAATGGAAATCAAAAGAAAGCTGGAGTAGCAATTCTCATATCAGACAAAATAGACTTTAAAATAAAGACTATTACAAGAGACAAAGAAGGACACTATATAATGATCAAGGGATTGATCCAAGAGGAAGGTATAACAATTGTAAATATTTATGCACCCAACATAGGAGCACCTCAATACATAAGGCAAATACTAACAGCCATAAAAGGGGAAATCGACAGCAACACAATCATAGTAGGGGACTTTCACACCCCACTCTCACCAATGGACAGATCATCCAAAATGAAAATAAATAAGGAAACACAAGCTTTAAATGATACATTAAACAAGATGGACTTAATTGATATTTATAGGACATTCCACCCAAACACAACAGAATACACATTTTTCTCAAGTGCTCATGGAACATTCTCCAGGATAGATCATATCTTGGGTCACAAACCAAGCCTTGGTAAATTTAAGAAAATTGAAATCGTATCAAGTATCTTTTCCGACCACAACGCTATGAGACTAGATATCAATTACAGGAAAAGATCTGTAAAAAATACAAACACATGGAGGCTACACAATATACTACTTAATAACGAAGTGATCACTGAAGAAATCAAAGGGGAAATCAAAAAATACCTAGAAACAAATGACAATGGAGACACGACGGCCCAACACCTATGGGATGCAGCAAAAGCAGTTCTAAGAGGGAAGCTTATAGCAATACAATCTTACTTTAAGAAACAAGAAACATCTCAAATAAGCAGCCTAACATTACACCTAAAGCAATTAGAGGAAGAAGAACAAAAAACCACCAAAGTTAGCAGAAGGAAAGAAATCATAAAGATCAGATCAGAAATAAATGACAAAGAAATGAAGGGAACGATAGCAAAGATCAATAAAACTAAAAGCTGGTTCTTTGAGAAGATAAACAAAATTGATAAACCATTAACCAGACTCATCAAGAAAAAAAGGGAGAAGACTCAAATCAATAAAATTAGAAATGCAAAAGGAGAAGTAACAACTGACACTGCAGAAATACAAAGGATCATGAGAGATTACTACAAGCAACTATATGCCAGTAAAATGGACAACCTGGAGGAAATGGACAAGTTCTTAGAAATGCACAACCTTCCGAGACTGAACCAGGAAGAAACAGAAAATATGAACAGGCCAATCACAAGTACTGAAATTGAAACTGTGATTAAAACTCTTCCAACACACAAAAGCCCAGGACCATACGGATTCACAGGCAAATTCTATCAAACATTTAGAGAAGAGCTAACACCTATCCTTCTCAAACTTTTCCAAAATATAGCAGAGGGAGGAACACTCCCAAACTCATTCTACGAGGCCACCATCACCCTGATACCAAAACCAGACAAAGAAGTCACAAAAAAAGAAAACTACAGGCCAATATCACTGATGAACATAGATGCAAAAATCCTCAACAAAATACTAGCAAACAGAGTCCAACAGCACATTAAAAGGATCATACACCATGATCAAGTGGGGTTTATCCCAGGAATGCAAGGATTCTTCAAGATACGCAAATCAATCAATGTGATACACCATATTAACAAATTGAAGGAGGAAAACCAAATGATCATCTCAATAGATACAGAGAAAGCTTTTGACAAAATTCAACACCCATTTATGATAAAAACCCTCCAGAAAGTAGGCATAGAGGGAACTTTCCTCCACATAATAAAGGCCATATATGACCAATGCACAGCCAACATCATCCTCAATGGTGAAAAACTGAAACCATTTCCACTAAGATCAGGAACAGGACAAGGTTGCCCACTCTCACCACTATTGACATAGTTTTGGAAGTTTTAGCCACAGCAATCAGAGAAGACAAAGAAATAAAAGAAATCCAAATCAGAAAAGAAGAAATAGAGCTGTGACTGTTTTCAGATGACATGATACTATACATAGAGAATCCTAAAGATGTTACCAGATAACTACTAGAGCTACTCAATGAATTTGGTAAAGTAGCAGGATACAAAATTAATGCACAGAAATCACTTGCATTCCTGTACACTAATGATGAAAAATCGGAAAGTGAAATTAAGAAAACACTCCCATTTACCATGGCAACTAAAAGAATAAAATATCTAGGAATAAACCTACCCAAGGAGACAGAAGACTGGTATGAAGAAAATTATAAGACACTGATGAAAGAAATTAATGACGATACAAAGAGATGGAGCGATATACCATGTTCTTGGATTGGAAGAATCAACATTGTGAAAATGACTATACTACTCAAAGCAATCTACAGACTCAATGCAATCCCTATCAAACTACCACTGGCATTTTTCACAGACCTAGATCAAAAAATTTCACAATTGGTATGGAATCACAAAAGGCCCCAAATAGCCAAAGTAACCTTGAGAAAGAAAAACGGTGCTGGAGGAATCAGGCTCCCAGACTTCAGACTATACTCCAAAGCTACAGTAGTCAAGACAGTATGGTACTGGCACAAAAACAGAAGTATAGATCAATGGAACAGGATAGAAAGCCCAGAGATAAACCCATGTACTTATGGTCACATTATTTTTGATAAAGGAGGCAAGAATATAAAATTGAGAAAAGACGCCTCTTCAATAAGTGGTGCTGGGAAAACTGGACAGCTACATGTAAAAGAATGAAATTAGAACACTCCTTAACACCATACACAAAAATAAACTCAAAATGGATTAAAGACCTAAATGTAAGGCCAGACACTCTCAAACTCTTAGAGGAAAACATAGGCAGAACACTCTATGACATAAGTCATAGCAAGATCCTTTTTGACCCAGCTCCTAGAGAAATGGAAATAAAAGCAAAAATAAAGAAATGGGACCTAATGAAACTTACAAGCTTTTGCACAGCAAAGGAAACCATAAACAAGACCAAAAGAAAACCCTCAGAATGGGAGAAAATATTTGCAAATGAAGCAACTGACAAAGGATTAATCTCCAAAATTTACCAGCAGCTCATGCAGCTCAATTTGAAAAAAGCAAACAACCCAATCCAAAAATGGGCAGAAGACCTAAACAGACATTTCTCCAAAGAAGATATACAGATTGCCAACAAACACATGAAAGAATGCTCAACATCACTAATCATTAGAGAAATGCAAATCAAAACTACAATGTGATATCATCTCACACCGGTTAGAATGGCCATCATCAAAAGATCTCCAAACAATAAATGCTGGAGAGGTTGTGGAGAAACTGGAACCCTCATACACTGTTGGTGGGAATGTAAATTGATACAGCCACTATAGAGAACTGTATGGAGGTTCCTTAAAAATCTAAAAATAGAACTGCCATACGACCCAGCAATCCTACTACTGGGCGTATACCCTGAGAAAACCATAATTCAAAAAGAGTTATGGAGAGGTAGGGGCAAGATGGCGGAAGAGTAAGACGCGGAGATCACCTTCCTTCCCACAGATACAGTAGAAATACATCTACACGTGGAACTGCTCCTACAGAACACCCACTGAACGCTGGCAGAAGACGTCAGACCTCCCAAAAGGCAAGAAAATCCCCACGTACTTGGGTAGGGTAAAAGTAAAAAGAAATAATAGAGACAAAAGAATAGGGACGGGACCTGCACCAGTGAGAGGGAGCCGTGAAGGAGGAAAGGTGTCCACACACTAGGAGCCCCTTCGTGGGCAGAGACTGCGGGTGGCAGAGGGGGGAGCTTCGGAGCCACGGAGGAGAGCGCAGCCACAGGGGTGCAGAGGGCAAAGCGGAGAGATTCCCGCATGGAGGATCGGTGCTGAGTAGCACTCACCAGCCCGAGAGGCTTGTCTGCTCAGCCGCCGGGGCGGGCGGGGGCTGGGAGCTGAGGCTCGGGCTTCGGTGCTAGCCGGGAGGGAGTCCGGGAAATAGTCTGCAGCTGCCGAAGAGGCAAGAGACTTTTTCTTGCCTCTTTGTTTCGCGGCACGCAAGGAGAGGGGATTCAGAGCGCCGCCTAAACAAACTCCAGAGACGGGCGCGAGCCGCGGCTAACAGCGCGGACCCCAGAGACAGGCGCGAGCCGCGGTTATCAGCGTGGACCCCAGAGACGGGCAGGAGACGCTAAGGCTGCTGCTGCCGCCACCAAGAAGCCGGTGTGCAAGCACAGGTCACTCCCCACACCGCCCCTCCCGGGAGCCGGTGCAGCTCGCCACTGCCAGGCTCCCGTGATCCGGGGACAACTTCCCCGGGAGAATGCACGGCGCGCCTCAGGCTGCTGCAACGTCACACCAGCCTCTGCCACCGCAGGCTCGCCCCGCATCCGTACCCCTCCCTCCCCACAGCCTGAGTGAGCCAGAGCCCCCGAAGCAGCTGCTCCTTTAACCCCGTTCTGTCTGGGCGGGGAACGGACGCCCTCAGGCGACCTACATGCAGAGGCGGGGCCAAATCCAAAGCTGAACCCTGGGAGCTGTACGAACAAAGAAGAGAAAGGGAAATCTCTCCCAGCAGCCTCAGAAGCAGAGGATTAAAGCTCCACAAACAACTTGATGTGCCTGCATCTGTTGAGTACCTGAATAGACAACGAATCATCCCAAATTCAAGAGGGGGACTTTGGGAGCAGGATATATTATTTTTTCCCCTTTTCCTTTTTTTGTGAGTGTATATGTGTATGCTTCTGGGTGAGAATTTGTGTGTATAGCTTTGTTTCACCATTAGTCCTAGGGTTAGGTCCGTCCGTATTTTTTTTTTTTTTACTTAAAAAATTTTTTTTCCTAATATATGTTTTCTTAATAATTTTTTCCTCATTTTCTATTTTTAGAAATTAAAAAAATTTTAATAAGTTTTTCCATTTTTTTATTTTAAAAAATCAAAAAATTTTTCTTAATAAAGTTTTTCTTAATAATTTTTTTCTTATTTTTTATTGTAAAAAGTTAATAAATCTATTTTTAAAAATCAAAAAAAAATTTTTCTGAATACATTTACTCTTAATAATTGTTTTCTTATTTTTTATTATAATAGCTTTATTTTATTTTATTTTATCCTCTTTCTTTGTTTCTTTCTATTTTTTTTCTCCCTTATATTCTGAGCTGTGTGGATGAAAGGCTCTTGGTGCTCCAGCCAGGCATCAGGGCTGTGCCTCTGAGGTGGGAGAGCCAACTTCAGGACACTGGTCCACAAGAGACCTCCCAGCTCCACGTAATACCAAACGGCGAAAATCTCCCAGAGATCTCCATCTCAACATCAAGACCCAGCTTCACTCAACGACCAGCAAGCTACATTGCTGGACACACTATGCCAAACAACTAACAAGACAGGAACACGGCCCCATCCATTAGCAGAGAGGCTGCCTAAAATCATAATAAGGCCACAGACACCCCAAAACACACCACCAGACGTGGACTTGCCCACCAGAAAGACAAGATCCAACCTCATCCACCAGAACACAGGCACTAGTCCCCTCCACCAGGAAGCCTACACAACCCACTGAACCAACCTCAGCCACTGGGGACAGATACCAAAAACAACGGGAATTACGAACCTGCAGCCTGTGAAAAGGAGACCCCAAACACAGTAAGATAAGCAAAATGAGAAGACAAAAAAACACACAGCAGGTGAAGGAGCAGGGTCAAAACACACCAGACCTAACAAATGAAGAGGAAATAGGCAGTCTACCTGAAAAAGAATTCAGAATAATGAGAGTAAAGATGATCCAAAATCTTGGAAATAGAATAGACAAAATGCAAGAAACATTTAACAAGGATGTAGAAGAACTAAAGAGGAACCAAGCAACGATGAAAAACACAATAAATGAAATTAAAAATACTCTAGACGGGATCAATAGCAGAATAACTGAGGCAGAAGAACGGATAAGTGACCTGGAAGATAAAATAGTGGAAATAGCTACTGCAGAGCAGAATAAAGAAAAAAGAATGAAAAGAACTGAGGACAGTCTCAGAGACCTCTGGGACAACATTAAACGCACCAACATTCGAATTATAGGGGTCCCAGAAGAAGAAGAGAAAAAGAAAGGGACTGAGAAAATATTTGAAGAGATTAGAGTTGAAAACTTCCCTAATATGGGGAAAGGAAATAGTTAATCAAGTCCTGGAAGCACAGAGAGTCCCATACAGGATAAATCCAAGGAGAAACACGCCAAGACACATATTAATCAAACTATCAAAAATTAAATATAAAGAAAACATATTAAAAGCAGCAAGGGAAAAACAACAAATAACACACAAGGGAATCCCCATAAGGTTAACAGCTGATCTTTCAGCAGAAACTCTGCAAGCCAGAAGGGAGTGGCAGGATATACTTAAAGTCATGAAGGAGAAAAACCTACAGCCAAGATTACTGTACCCAGCAAGGATCTCATTCAGATTTGATGGAGAAATTAAAACCTTTACAGACAAGCAAAAGCTGAGAGAGTTCGGCACCACCAAACCAGCTTTACAACAGATGCTAAAGGAACTTCTCTAGGCAAGAAACACAAGAGAAGGAAAACACCTACAATAACAAACCCAAAACATTTAAGAAAATGGGAATAGGAACATACATATCAATAATTACCTTAAATGTAAATGGATTAAATGCTCCCACCAAAAGACATAGACTGGCTGAATGGATACAAAAGCAAGACCCATGTATATGCTGTCAACAAGAGACCCACTTCAGACCAGAGACACATACAGACTGAAAGTGAGGGGATGGAAAAAGATATTCCATGCAAATGGAAATCAAAAGAAAGCTGGAGTAGCAATTCTCATATCAGACAAAATAGACTTTAAAATAAAGACTATTACAAGAGACAAAGAAGGACACTATATAATGATCAAGGGATTGATCCAAGAGGAAGGTATAACAATTGTAAATATTTATGCACCCAACATAGGAGCACCTCAATACATAAGGCAAATACTAACAGCCATAAAAGGGGAAATCGACAGCAACACAATCATAGTAGGGGACTTTCACACCCCACTCTCACCAATGGACAGATCATCCAAAATGAAAATAAATAAGGAAACACAAGCTTTAAATGATACATTAAACAAGATGGACTTAATTGATATTTATAGGACATTCCACCCAAACACAACAGAATACACATTTTTCTCAAGTGCTCATGGAACATTCTCCAGGATAGATCATATCTTGGGTCACAAACCAAGCCTTGGTAAATTTAAGAAAATTGAAATCGTATCAAGTATCTTTTCCGACCACAACGCTATGAGACTAGATATCAATTACAGGAAAAGATCTGTAAAAAATACAAACACATGGAGGCTACACAATATACTACTTAATAACGAAGTGATCACTGAAGAAATCAAAGGGGAAATCAAAAAATACCTAGAAACAAATGACAATGGAGACACGACGGCCCAACACCTATGGGATGCAGCAAAAGCAGTTCTAAGAGGGAAGCTTATAGCAATACAATCTTACTTTAAGAAACAAGAAACATCTCAAATAAGCAGCCTAACATTACACCTAAAGCAATTAGAGGAAGAAGAACAAAAAACCACCAAAGTTAGCAGAAGGAAAGAAATCATAAAGATCAGATCAGAAATAAATGACAAAGAAATGAAGGGAACGATATAGCAAAGATCAATAAAACTAAAAGCTGGTTCTTTGAGAAGATAAACAAAATTGATAAACCATTAACCAGACTCATCAAGAAAAAAAGGGAGAAGACTCAAATCAATAAAATTAGAAATGCAAAAGGAGAAGTAACAACTGACACTGCAGAAATACAAAGGATCATGAGAGATTACTACAAGCAACTATATGCCAGTAAAATGGACAACCTGGAGGAAATGGACAAGTTCTTAGAAATGCACAACCTTCCGAGACTGAACCAGGAAGAAACAGAAAATATGAACAGGCCAATCACAAGTACTGAAATTGAAACTGTGATTAAAACTCTTCCAACACACAAAAGCCCAGGACCATACGGATTCACAGGCAAATTCTATCAAACATTTAGAGAAGAGCTAACACCTATCCTTCTCAAACTTTTCCAAAATATAGCAGAGGGAGGAACACTCCCAAACTCATTCTACGAGGCCACCATCACCCTGATACCAAAACCAGACAAAGAAGTCACAAAAAAAGAAAACTACAGGCCAATATCACTGATGAACATAGATGCAAAAATCCTCAACAAAATACTAGCAAACAGAGTCCAACAGCACATTAAAAGGATCATACACCATGATCAAGTGGGGTTTATCCCAGGAATGCAAGGATTCTTCAAGATACGCAAATCAATCAATGTGATACACCATATTAACAAATTGAAGGAGAAAAACCAAATGATCATCTCAATAGATACAGAGAAAGCTTTTGACAAAATTCAACACCCATTTATGATAAAAACCCTCCAGAAAGTAGGCATAGAGGGAACTTTCCTCCACATAATAAAGGCCATATATGACCAATGCACAGCCAACATCATCCTCAATGGTGAAAAACTGAAACCATTTCCACTAAGATCAGGAACAGGACAAGGTTGCCCACTCTCACCACTATTGACATAGTTTTGGAAGTTTTAGCCACAGCAATCAGAGAAGACAAAGAAATAAAAGAAATCCAAATCAGAAAAGAAGAAATAGAGCTGTGACTGTTTTCAGATGACATGATACTATACATAGAGAATCCTAAAGATGTTACCAGATAACTACTAGAGCTACTCAATGAATTTGGTAAAGTAGCAGGATACAAAATTAATGCACAGAAATCACTTGCATTCCTGTACACTAATGATGAAAAATCGGAAAGTGAAATTAAGAAAACACTCCCATTTACCATGGCAACTAAAAGAATAAAATATCTAGGAATAAACCTACCCAAGGAGACAGAAGACTGGTATGAAGAAAATTATAAGACACTGATGAAAGAAATTAATGACGATACAAAGAGATGGAGCGATATACCATGTTCTTGGATTGGAAGAATCAACATTGTGAAAATGACTATACTACTCAAAGCAATCTACAGACTCAATGCAATCCCTATCAAACTACCACTGGCGTTTTTCACAGACCTAGATCAAAAAATTTCACAATTGGTATGGAATCACAAAAGGCCCCAAATAGCCAAAGTAACCTTGAGAAAGAAAAACGGTGCTGGAGGAATCAGGCTCCCAGACTTCAGACTATACTCCAAAGCTACAGTAGTCAAGACAGTATGGTACTGGCACAAAAACAGAAGTATAGATCAATGGAACAGGATAGAAAGCCCAGAGATAAACCCATGTACTTATGGTCACATTATTTTTGATAAAGGAGGCAAGAATATAAAATTGAGAAAAGACGCCTCTTCAATAAGTGGTGCTGGGAAAACTGGACAGCTACATGTAAAAGAATGAAATTAGAACACTCCTTAACACCATACACAAAAATAAACTCAAAATGGATTAAAGACCTAAATGTAAGGCCAGACACTCTCAAACTCTTAGAGGAAAACATAGGCAGAACACTCTATGACATAAGTCATAGCAAGATCCTTTTTGACCCAGCTCCTAGAGAAATGGAAATAAAAGCAAAAATAAAGAAATGGGACCTAATGAAACTTACAAGCTTTTGCACAGCAAAGGAAACCATAAACAAGACCAAAAGAAAACCCTCAGAATGGGAGAAAATATTTGCAAATGAAGCAACTGACAAAGGATTAATCTCCAAAATTTACCAGCAGCTCATGCAGCTCAATTTGAAAAAAGCAAACAACCCAATCCAAAAATGGGCAGAAGACCTAAACAGACATTTCTCCAAAGAAGATATACAGATTGCCAACAAACACATGAAAGAATGCTCAACATCACTAATCATTAGAGAAATGCAAATCAAAACTACAATGTGATATCATCTCACACCGGTTAGAATGGCCATCATCAAAAGATCTCCAAACAATAAATGCTGGAGAGGTTGTGGAGAAACTGGAACCCTCATACACTGTTGGTGGGAATGTAAATTGATACAGCCACTATAGAGAACTGTATGGAGGTTCCTTAAAAATCTAAAAATAGAACTGCCATACGACCCAGCAATCCTACTACTGGGCGTATACCCTGAGAAAACCATAATTCAAAAAGAGTTATGGAGAGGTAGGGGCAAGATGGCGGAAGAGTAAGACGCGGAGATCACCTTCCTTCCCACAGATACAGTAGAAATACATCTACACGTGGAACTGCTCCTACAGAACACCCACTGAACGCTGGCAGAAGACGTCAGACCTCCCAAAAGGCAAGAAAATCCCCACGTACTTGGGTAGGGTAAAAGTAAAAAGAAATAATAGAGACAAAAGAATAGGGACGGGACCTGCACCAGTGAGAGGGAGCCGTGAAGGAGGAAAGGTGTCCACACACTAGGAGCCCCTTCGTGGGCAGAGACTGCGGGTGGCAGAGGGGGGAGCTTCGGAGCCACGGAGGAGAGCGCAGCCACAGGGGTGCAGAGGGCAAAGCGGAGAGATTCCCGCATGGAGGATCGGTGCTGAGTAGCACTCACCAGCCCGAGAGGCTTGTCTGCTCAGCCGCCGGGGCGGGCGGGGGCTGGGAGCTGAGGCTCGGGCTTCGGTGCTAGCCGGGAGGGAGTCCGGGAAATAGTCTGCAGCTGCCGAAGAGGCAAGAGACTTTTTCTTGCCTCTTTGTTTCGCGGCACGCAAGGAGAGGGGATTCAGAGCGCCGCCTAAACAAACTCCAGAGACGGGCGCGAGCCGCGGCTAACAGCGCGGACCCCAGAGACAGGCGCGAGCCGCGGTTATCAGCGTGGACCCCAGAGACGGGCAGGAGACGCTAAGGCTGCTGCTGCCGCCACCAAGAAGCCGGTGTGCAAGCACAGGTCACTCCCCACACCGCCCCTCCCGGGAGCCGGTGCAGCTCGCCACTGCCAGGCTCCCGTGATCCGGGGACAACTTCCCCGGGAGAATGCACGGCGCGCCTCAGGCTGCTGCAACGTCACACCAGCCTCTGCCACCGCAGGCTCGCCCCGCATCCGTACCCCTCCCTCCCCACAGCCTGAGTGAGCCAGAGCCCCCGAAGCAGCTGCTCCTTTAACCCCGTTCTGTCTGGGCGGGGAACGGACGCCCTCAGGCGACCTACATGCAGAGGCGGGGCCAAATCCAAAGCTGAACCCTGGGAGCTGTACGAACAAAGAAGAGAAAGGGAAATCTCTCCCAGCAGCCTCAGAAGCAGAGGATTAAAGCTCCACAAACAACTTGATGTGCCTGCATCTGTTGAGTACCTGAATAGACAACGAATCATCCCAAATTCAAGAGGGGGACTTTGGGAGCAGGATATATTATTTTTTCCCCTTTTCCTTTTTTTGTGAGTGTATATGTGTATGCTTCTGGGTGAGAATTTGTGTGTATAGCTTTGTTTCACCATTAGTCCTAGGGTTAGGTCCGTCCGTATTTTTTTTTTTTTTACTTAAAAAATTTTTTTTCCTAATATATGTTTTCTTAATAATTTTTTCCTCATTTTCTATTTTTAGAAATTAAAAAAATTTTAATAAGTTTTTCCATTTTTTTATTTTAAAAAATCAAAAAATTTTTCTTAATAAAGTTTTTCTTAATAATTTTTTTCTTATTTTTTATTGTAAAAAGTTAATAAATCTATTTTTAAAAATCAAAAAAAAATTTTTCTGAATACATTTACTCTTAATAATTGTTTTCTTATTTTTTATTATAATAGCTTTATTTTATTTTATTTTATCCTCTTTCTTTGTTTCTTTCTATTTTTTTTCTCCCTTATATTCTGAGCTGTGTGGATGAAAGGCTCTTGGTGCTCCAGCCAGGCATCAGGGCTGTGCCTCTGAGGTGGGAGAGCCAACTTCAGGACACTGGTCCACAAGAGACCTCCCAGCTCCACGTAATACCAAACGGCGAAAATCTCCCAGAGATCTCCATCTCAACATCAAGACCCAGCTTCACTCAACGACCAGCAAGCTACATTGCTGGACACACTATGCCAAACAACTAACAAGACAGGAACACGGCCCCATCCATTAGCAGAGAGGCTGCCTAAAATCATAATAAGGCCACAGACACCCCAAAACACACCACCAGACGTGGACTTGCCCACCAGAAAGACAAGATCCAACCTCATCCACCAGAACACAGGCACTAGTCCCCTCCACCAGGAAGCCTACACAACCCACTGAACCAACCTCAGCCACTGGGGACAGATACCAAAAACAACGGGAATTACGAACCTGCAGCCTGTGAAAAGGAGACCCCAAACACAGTAAGATAAGCAAAATGAGAAGACAAAAAAACACACAGCAGGTGAAGGAGCAGGGTCAAAACACACCAGACCTAACAAATGAAGAGGAAATAGGCAGTCTACCTGAAAAAGAATTCAGAATAATGAGAGTAAAGATGATCCAAAATCTTGGAAATAGAATAGACAAAATGCAAGAAACATTTAACAAGGATGTAGAAGAACTAAAGAGGAACCAAGCAACGATGAAAAACACAATAAATGAAATTAAAAATACTCTAGACGGGATCAATAGCAGAATAACTGAGGCAGAAGAACGGATAAGTGACCTGGAAGATAAAATAGTGGAAATAGCTACTGCAGAGCAGAATAAAGAAAAAAGAATGAAAAGAACTGAGGACAGTCTCAGAGACCTCTGGGACAACATTAAACGCACCAACATTCGAATTATAGGGGTCCCAGAAGAAGAAGAGAAAAAGAAAGGGACTGAGAAAATATTTGAAGAGATTAGAGTTGAAAACTTCCCTAATATGGGGAAAGGAAATAGTTAATCAAGTCCTGGAAGCACAGAGAGTCCCATACAGGATAAATCCAAGGAGAAACACGCCAAGACACATATTAATCAAACTATCAAAAATTAAATATAAAGAAAACATATTAAAAGCAGCAAGGGAAAAACAACAAATAACACACAAGGGAATCCCCATAAGGTTAACAGCTGATCTTTCAGCAGAAACTCTGCAAGCCAGAAGGGAGTGGCAGGATATACTTAAAGTCATGAAGGAGAAAAACCTACAGCCAAGATTACTGTACCCAGCAAGGATCTCATTCAGATTTGATGGAGAAATTAAAACCTTTACAGACAAGCAAAAGCTGAGAGAGTTCGGCACCACCAAACCAGCTTTACAACAGATGCTAAAGGAACTTCTCTAGGCAAGAAACACAAGAGAAGGAAAACACCTACAATAACAAACCCAAAACATTTAAGAAAATGGGAATAGGAACATACATATCAATAATTACCTTAAATGTAAATGGATTAAATGCTCCCACCAAAAGACATAGACTGGCTGAATGGATACAAAAGCAAGACCCATGTATATGCTGTCAACAAGAGACCCACTTCAGACCAGAGACACATACAGACTGAAAGTGAGGGGATGGAAAAAGATATTCCATGCAAATGGAAATCAAAAGAAAGCTGGAGTAGCAATTCTCATATCAGACAAAATAGACTTTAAAATAAAGACTATTACAAGAGACAAAGAAGGACACTATATAATGATCAAGGGATTGATCCAAGAGGAAGGTATAACAATTGTAAATATTTATGCACCCAACATAGGAGCACCTCAATACATAAGGCAAATACTAACAGCCATAAAAGGGGAAATCGACAGCAACACAATCATAGTAGGGGACTTTCACACCCCACTCTCACCAATGGACAGATCATCCAAAATGAAAATAAATAAGGAAACACAAGCTTTAAATGATACATTAAACAAGATGGACTTAATTGATATTTATAGGACATTCCACCCAAACACAACAGAATACACATTTTTCTCAAGTGCTCATGGAACATTCTCCAGGATAGATCATATCTTGGGTCACAAACCAAGCCTTGGTAAATTTAAGAAAATTGAAATCGTATCAAGTATCTTTTCCGACCACAACGCTATGAGACTAGATATCAATTACAGGAAAAGATCTGTAAAAAATACAAACACATGGAGGCTACACAATATACTACTTAATAACGAAGTGATCACTGAAGAAATCAAAGGGGAAATCAAAAAATACCTAGAAACAAATGACAATGGAGACACGACGGCCCAACACCTATGGGATGCAGCAAAAGCAGTTCTAAGAGGGAAGCTTATAGCAATACAATCTTACTTTAAGAAACAAGAAACATCTCAAATAAGCAGCCTAACATTACACCTAAAGCAATTAGAGGAAGAAGAACAAAAAACCACCAAAGTTAGCAGAAGGAAAGAAATCATAAAGATCAGATCAGAAATAAATGACAAAGAAATGAAGGGAACGATAGCAAAGATCAATAAAACTAAAAGCTGGTTCTTTGAGAAGATAAACAAAATTGATAAACCATTAACCAGACTCATCAAGAAAAAAAGGGAGAAGACTCAAATCAATAAAATTAGAAATGCAAAAGGAGAAGTAACAACTGACACTGCAGAAATACAAAGGATCATGAGAGATTACTACAAGCAACTATATGCCAGTAAAATGGACAACCTGGAGGAAATGGACAAGTTCTTAGAAATGCACAACCTTCCGAGACTGAACCAGGAAGAAACAGAAAATATGAACAGGCCAATCACAAGTACTGAAATTGAAACTGTGATTAAAACTCTTCCAACACACAAAAGCCCAGGACCATACGGATTCACAGGCAAATTCTATCAAACATTTAGAGAAGAGCTAACACCTATCCTTCTCAAACTTTTCCAAAATATAGCAGAGGGAGGAACACTCCCAAACTCATTCTACGAGGCCACCATCACCCTGATACCAAAACCAGACAAAGAAGTCACAAAAAAAGAAAACTACAGGCCAATATCACTGATGAACATAGATGCAAAAATCCTCAACAAAATACTAGCAAACAGAGTCCAACAGCACATTAAAAGGATCATACACCATGATCAAGTGGGGTTTATCCCAGGAATGCAAGGATTCTTCAAGATACGCAAATCAATCAATGTGATACACCATATTAACAAATTGAAGGAGAAAAACCAAATGATCATCTCAATAGATACAGAGAAAGCTTTTGACAAAATTCAACACCCATTTATGATAAAAACCCTCCAGAAAGTAGGCATAGAGGGAACTTTCCTCCACATAATAAAGGCCATATATGACCAATGCACAGCCAACATCATCCTCAATGGTGAAAAACTGAAACCATTTCCACTAAGATCAGGAACAGGACAAGGTTGCCCACTCTCACCACTATTGACATAGTTTTGGAAGTTTTAGCCACAGCAATCAGAGAAGACAAAGAAATAAAAGAAATCCAAATCAGAAAAGAAGAAATAGAGCTGTGACTGTTTTCAGATGACATGATACTATACATAGAGAATCCTAAAGATGTTACCAGATAACTACTAGAGCTACTCAATGAATTTGGTAAAGTAGCAGGATACAAAATTAATGCACAGAAATCACTTGCATTCCTGTACACTAATGATGAAAAATCGGAAAGTGAAATTAAGAAAACACTCCCATTTACCATGGCAACTAAAAGAATAAAATATCTAGGAATAAACCTACCCAAGGAGACAGAAGACTGGTATGAAGAAAATTATAAGACACTGATGAAAGAAATTAATGACGATACAAAGAGATGGAGCGATATACCATGTTCTTGGATTGGAAGAATCAACATTGTGAAAATGACTATACTACTCAAAGCAATCTACAGACTCAATGCAATCCCTATCAAACTACCACTGGCATTTTTCACAGACCTAGATCAAAAAATTTCACAATTGGTATGGAATCACAAAAGGCCCCAAATAGCCAAAGTAACCTTGAGAAAGAAAAACGGTGCTGGAGGAATCAGGCTCCCAGACTTCAGACTATACTCCAAAGCTACAGTAGTCAAGACAGTATGGTACTGGCACAAAAACAGAAGTATAGATCAATGGAACAGGATAGAAAGCCCAGAGATAAACCCATGTACTTATGGTCACATTATTTTTGATAAAGGAGGCAAGAATATAAAATTGAGAAAAGACGCCTCTTCAATAAGTGGTGCTGGGAAAACTGGACAGCTACATGTAAAAGAATGAAATTAGAACACTCCTTAACACCATACACAAAAATAAACTCAAAATGGATTAAAGACCTAAATGTAAGGCCAGACACTCTCAAACTCTTAGAGGAAAACATAGGCAGAACACTCTATGACATAAGTCATAGCAAGATCCTTTTTGACCCAGCTCCTAGAGAAATGGAAATAAAAGCAAAAATAAAGAAATGGGACCTAATGAAACTTACAAGCTTTTGCACAGCAAAGGAAACCATAAACAAGACCAAAAGAAAACCCTCAGAATGGGAGAAAATATTTGCAAATGAAGCAACTGACAAAGGATTAATCTCCAAAATTTACCAGCAGCTCATGCAGCTCAATTTGAAAAAAGCAAACAACCCAATCCAAAAATGGGCAGAAGACCTAAACAGACATTTCTCCAAAGAAGATATACAGATTGCCAACAAACACATGAAAGAATGCTCAACATCACTAATCATTAGAGAAATGCAAATCAAAACTACAATGTGATATCATCTCACACCGGTTAGAATGGCCATCATCAAAAGATCTCCAAACAATAAATGCTGGAGAGGTTGTGGAGAAACTGGAACCCTCATACACTGTTGGTGGGAATGTAAATTGATACAGCCACTATAGAGAACTGTATGGAGGTTCCTTAAAAATCTAAAAATAGAACTGCCATACGACCCAGCAATCCTACTACTGGGCGTATACCCTGAGAAAACCATAATTCAAAAAGAGTTATGGAGAGGTAGGGGCAAGATGGCGGAAGAGTAAGACGCGGAGATCACCTTCCTTCCCACAGATACAGTAGAAATACATCTACACGTGGAACTGCTCCTACAGAACACCCACTGAACGCTGGCAGAAGACGTCAGACCTCCCAAAAGGCAAGAAAATCCCCACGTACTTGGGTAGGGTAAAAGTAAAAAGAAATAATAGAGACAAAAGAATAGGGACGGGACCTGCACCAGTGAGAGGGAGCCGTGAAGGAGGAAAGGTGTCCACACACTAGGAGCCCCTTCGTGGGCAGAGACTGCGGGTGGCAGAGGGGGGAGCTTCGGAGCCACGGAGGAGAGCGCAGCCACAGGGGTGCAGAGGGCAAAGCGGAGAGATTCCCGCATGGAGGATCGGTGCTGAGTAGCACTCACCAGCCCGAGAGGCTTGTCTGCTCAGCCGCCGGGGCGGGCGGGGGCTGGGAGCTGAGGCTCGGGCTTCGGTGCTAGCCGGGAGGGAGTCCGGGAAATAGTCTGCAGCTGCCGAAGAGGCAAGAGACTTTTTCTTGCCTCTTTGTTTCGCGGCACGCAAGGAGAGGGGATTCAGAGCGCCGCCTAAACAAACTCCAGAGACGGGCGCGAGCCGCGGCTAACAGCGCGGACCCCAGAGACAGGCGCGAGCCGCGGTTATCAGCGTGGACCCCAGAGACGGGCAGGAGACGCTAAGGCTGCTGCTGCCGCCACCAAGAAGCCGGTGTGCAAGCACAGGTCACTCCCCACACCGCCCCTCCCGGGAGCCGGTGCAGCTCGCCACTGCCAGGCTCCCGTGATCCGGGGACAACTTCCCCGGGAGAATGCACGGCGCGCCTCAGGCTGCTGCAACGTCACACCAGCCTCTGCCACCGCAGGCTCGCCCCGCATCCGTACCCCTCCCTCCCCACAGCCTGAGTGAGCCAGAGCCCCCGAAGCAGCTGCTCCTTTAACCCCGTTCTGTCTGGGCGGGGAACGGACGCCCTCAGGCGACCTACATGCAGAGGCGGGGCCAAATCCAAAGCTGAACCCTGGGAGCTGTACGAACAAAGAAGAGAAAGGGAAATCTCTCCCAGCAGCCTCAGAAGCAGAGGATTAAAGCTCCACAAACAACTTGATGTGCCTGCATCTGTTGAGTACCTGAATAGACAACGAATCATCCCAAATTCAAGAGGGGGACTTTGGGAGCAGGATATATTATTTTTTCCCCTTTTCCTTTTTTTGTGAGTGTATATGTGTATGCTTCTGGGTGAGAATTTGTGTGTATAGCTTTGTTTCACCATTAGTCCTAGGGTTAGGTCCGTCCGTATTTTTTTTTTTTTTACTTAAAAAATTTTTTTTCCTAATATATGTTTTCTTAATAATTTTTTCCTCATTTTCTATTTTTAGAAATTAAAAAAATTTTAATAAGTTTTTCCATTTTTTTATTTTAAAAAATCAAAAAATTTTTCTTAATAAAGTTTTTCTTAATAATTTTTTTCTTATTTTTTATTGTAAAAAGTTAATAAATCTATTTTTAAAAATCAAAAAAAAAATTTTCTGAATACATTTACTCTTAATAATTGTTTTCTTATTTTTTATTATAATAGCTTTATTTTATTTTATTTTATCCTCTTTCTTTGTTTCTTTCTATTTTTTTTCTCCCTTATATTCTGAGCTGTGTGGATGAAAGGCTCTTGGTGCTCCAGCCAGGCATCAGGGCTGTGCCTCTGAGGTGGGAGAGCCAACTTCAGGACACTGGTCCACAAGAGACCTCCCAGCTCCACGTAATACCAAACGGCGAAAATCTCCCAGAGATCTCCATCTCAACATCAAGACCCAGCTTCACTCAACGACCAGCAAGCTACATTGCTGGACACACTATGCCAAACAACTAACAAGACAGGAACACGGCCCCATCCATTAGCAGAGAGGCTGCCTAAAATCATAATAAGGCCACAGACACCCCAAAACACACCACCAGACGTGGACTTGCCCACCAGAAAGACAAGATCCAACCTCATCCACCAGAACACAGGCACTAGTCCCCTCCACCAGGAAGCCTACACAACCCACTGAACCAACCTCAGCCACTGGGGACAGATACCAAAAACAACGGGAATTACGAACCTGCAGCCTGTGAAAAGGAGACCCCAAACACAGTAAGATAAGCAAAATGAGAAGACAAAAAAACACACAGCAGGTGAAGGAGCAGGGTCAAAACACACCAGACCTAACAAATGAAGAGGAAATAGGCAGTCTACCTGTAAAAGAATTCAGAATAATGAGAGTAAAGATGATCCAAAATCTTGGAAATAGAATAGACAAAATGCAAGAAACATTTAACAAGGATGTAGAAGAACTAAAGAGGAACCAAGCAACGATGAAAAACACAATAAATGAAATTAAAAATACTCTAGACGGGATCAATAGCAGAATAACTGAGGCAGAAGAACGGATAAGTGACCTGGAAGATAAAATAGTGGAAATAGCTACTGCAGAGCAGAATAAAGAAAAAAGAATGAAAAGAACTGAGGACAGTCTCAGAGACCTCTGGGACAACATTAAACGCACCAACATTCGAATTATAGGGGTCCCAGAAGAAGAAGAGAAAAAGAAAGGGACTGAGAAAATATTTGAAGAGATTAGAGTTGAAAACTTCCCTAATATGGGGAAAGGAAATAGTTAATCAAGTCCTGGAAGCACAGAGAGTCCCATACAGGATAAATCCAAGGAGAAACACGCCAAGACACATATTAATCAAACTATCAAAAATTAAATATAAAGAAAACATATTAAAAGCAGCAAGGGAAAAACAACAAATAACACACAAGGGAATCCCCATAAGGTTAACAGCTGATCTTTCAGCAGAAACTCTGCAAGCCAGAAGGGAGTGGCAGGATATACTTAAAGTCATGAAGGAGAAAAACCTACAGCCAAGATTACTGTACCCAGCAAGGATCTCATTCAGATTTGATGGAGAAATTAAAACCTTTACAGACAAGCAAAAGCTGAGAGAGTTCGGCACCACCAAACCAGCTTTACAACAGATGCTAAAGGAACTTCTCTAGGCAAGAAACACAAGAGAAGGAAAACACCTACAATAACAAACCCAAAACATTTAAGAAAATGGGAATAGGAACATACATATCAATAATTACCTTAAATGTAAATGGATTAAATGCTCCCACCAAAAGACATAGACTGGCTGAATGGATACAAAAGCAAGACCCATGTATATGCTGTCAACAAGAGACCCACTTCAGACCAGAGACACATACAGACTGAAAGTGAGGGGATGGAAAAAGATATTCCATGCAAATGGAAATCAAAAGAAAGCTGGAGTAGCAATTCTCATATCAGACAAAATAGACTTTAAAATAAAGACTATTACAAGAGACAAAGAAGGACACTATATAATGATCAAGGGATTGATCCAAGAGGAAGGTATAACAATTGTAAATATTTATGCACCCAACATAGGAGCACCTCAATACATAAGGCAAATACTAACAGCCATAAAAGGGGAAATCGACAGCAACACAATCATAGTAGGGGACTTTCACACCCCACTCTCACCAATGGACAGATCATCCAAAATGAAAATAAATAAGGAAACACAAGCTTTAAATGATACATTAAACAAGATGGACTTAATTGATATTTATAGGACATTCCACCCAAACACAACAGAATACACATTTTTCTCAAGTGCTCATGGAACATTCTCCAGGATAGATCATATCTTGGGTCACAAACCAAGCCTTGGTAAATTTAAGAAAATTGAAATCGTATCAAGTATCTTTTCCGACCACAACGCTATGAGACTAGATATCAATTACAGGAAAAGATCTGTAAAAAATACAAACACATGGAGGCTACACAATATACTACTTAATAACGAAGTGATCACTGAAGAAATCAAAGGGGAAATCAAAAAATACCTAGAAACAAATGACAATGGAGACACGACGGCCCAACACCTATGGGATGCAGCAAAAGCAGTTCTAAGAGGGAAGCTTATAGCAATACAATCTTACTTTAAGAAACAAGAAACATCTCAAATAAGCAGCCTAACATTACACCTAAAGCAATTAGAGGAAGAAGAACAAAAAACCACCAAAGTTAGCAGAAGGAAAGAAATCATAAAGATCAGATCAGAAATAAATGACAAAGAAATGAAGGGAACGATAGCAAAGATCAATAAAACTAAAAGCTGGTTCTTTGAGAAGATAAACAAAATTGATAAACCATTAACCAGACTCATCAAGAAAAAAAGGGAGAAGACTCAAATCAATAAAATTAGAAATGCAAAAGGAGAAGTAACAACTGACACTGCAGAAATACAAAGGATCATGAGAGATTACTACAAGCAACTATATGCCAGTAAAATGGACAACCTGGAGGAAATGGACAAGTTCTTAGAAATGCACAACCTTCCGAGACTGAACCAGGAAGAAACAGAAAATATGAACAGGCCAATCACAAGTACTGAAATTGAAACTGTGATTAAAACTCTTCCAACACACAAAAGCCCAGGACCATACGGATTCACAGGCAAATTCTAACAAACATTTAGAGAAGAGCTAACACCTATCCTTCTCAAACTTTTCCAAAATATAGCAGAGGGAGGAACACTCCCAAACTCATTCTACGAGGCCACCATCACCCTGATACCAAAACCAGACAAAGAAGTCACAAAAAAAGAAAACTACAGGCCAATATCACTGATGAACATAGATGCTAAAATTCTCAACAAAATACTAGCAAACAGAGTCCAACAGCACATTAAAAGGATCATACACCATGATCAAGTGGGGTTTATCCCAGGAATGCAAGGATTCTTCAAGATACGCAAATCAATCAATGTGATACACCATATTAACAAATTGAAGGAGAAAAACCAAATGATCATCTCAATAGATACAGAGAAAGCTTTTGACAAAATTCAACACCCATTTATGATAAAAACCCTCCAGAAAGTAGGCATAGAGGGAACTTTCCTCCACATAATAAAGGCCATATATGACCAATGCACAGCCAACATCATCCTCAATGGTGAAAAACTGAAACCATTTCCACTAAGATCAGGAACAGGACAAGGTTGCCCACTCTCACCACTATTGACATAGTTTTGGAAGTTTTAGCCACAGCAATCAGAGAAGACAAAGAAATAAAAGAAATCCAAATCAGAAAAGAAGAAATAGAGCTGTGACTGTTTTCAGATGACATGATACTATACATAGAGAATCCTAAAGATGTTACCAGATAACTACTAGAGCTACTCAATGAATTTGGTAAAGTAGCAGGATACAAAATTAATGCACAGAAATCACTTGCATTCCTGTACACTAATGATGAAAAATCGGAAAGTGAAATTAAGAAAACACTCCCATTTACCATGGCAACTAAAAGAATAAAATATCTAGGAATAAACCTACCTAAGGAGACAGAAGACTGGTATGAAGAAAATTATAAGACACTGATGAAAGAAATTAATGACGATACAAAGAGATGGAGCGATATACCATGTTCTTGGATTGGAAGAATCAACATTGTGAAAATGACTATACTACTCAAAGCAATCTACAGACTCAATGCAATCCCTATCAAACTACCACTGGCATTTTTCACAGACCTAGATCAAAAAATTTCACAATTGGTATGGAATCACAAAAGGCCCCAAATAGCCAAAGTAACCTTGAGAAAGAAAAACGGTGCTGGAGGAATCAGGCTCCCAGACTTCAGACTATACTCCAAAGCTACAGTAGTCAAGACAGTATGGTACTGGCACAAAAACAGAAGTATAGATCAATGGAACAGGATAGAAAGCCCAGAGATAAACCCATGTACTTATGGTCACATTATTTTTGATAAAGGAGGCAAGAATATAAAATTGAGAAAAGACGCCTCTTCAATAAGTGGTGCTGGGAAAACTGGACAGCTACATGTAAAAGAATGAAATTAGAACACTCCTTAACACCATACACAAAAATAAACTCAAAATGGATTAAAGACCTAAATGTAAGGCCAGACACTCTCAAACTCTTAGAGGAAAACATAGGCAGAACACTCTATGACATAAGTCATAGCAAGATCCTTTTTGACCCAGCTCCTAGAGAAATGGAAATAAAAGCAAAAATAAAGAAATGGGACCTAATGAAACTTACAAGCTTTTGCACAGCAAAGGAAACCATAAACAAGACCAAAAGAAAACCCTCAGAATGGGAGAAAATATTTGCAAATGAAGCAACTGACAAAGGATTAATCTCCAAAATTTACCAGCAGCTCATGCAGCTCAATTTGAAAAAAGCAAACAACCCAATCCAAAAATGGGCAGAAGACCTAAACAGACATTTCTCCAAAGAAGATATACAGATTGCCAACAAACACATGAAAGAATGCTCAACATCACTAATCATTAGAGAAATGCAAATCAAAACTACAATGTGATATCATCTCACACCGGTTAGAATGGCCATCATCAAAAAATCTCCAAACAATAAATGCTGGAGAGGGTGTGGAGAAACTGGAACCCTCATACACTGTTGGTGGGAATGTAAATTGATACAGCCACTATAGAGAACTGTATGGAGGTTCCTTAAAAATCTAAAAATAGAACTGCCATACGACCCAGCAATCCTACTACTGGGCGTATACCCTGAGAAAACCATAATTCAAAAAGAGTTATGGAGAGGTAGGGGCAAGATGGCGGAAGAGTAAGACGCGGAGATCACCTTCCTTCCCACAGATACAGTAGAAATACATCTACACGTGGAACTGCTCCTACAGAACACCCACTGAACGCTGGCAGAAGACGTCAGACCTCCCAAAAGGCAAGAAAATCCCCACGTACTTGGGTAGGGTAAAAGTAAAAAGAAATAATAGAGACAAAAGAATAGGGACGGGACCTGCACCAGTGAGAGGGAGCCGTGAAGGAGGAAAGGTGTCCACACACTAGGAGCCCCTTCGTGGGCAGAGACTGCGGGTGGCAGAGGGGGGAGCTTCGGAGCCACGGAGGAGAGCGCAGCCACAGGGGTGCGGAGGGCAAAGCGGAGAGATTCCCGCATGGAGGATCGGTGCTGAGTAGCACTCACCAGCCCGAGAGGCTTGTCTGCTCAGCCGCCGGGGCGGGCGGGGGCTGGGAGCTGAGGCTCGGGCTTCGGTGCTAGCCGGGAGGGAGTCCGGGAAATAGTCTGCAGCTGCCGAAGAGGCAAGAGACTTTTTCTTGCCTCTTTGTTTCGCGGCACGCAAGGAGAGGGGATTCAGAGCGCCGCCTAAACAAACTCCAGAGACGGGCGCGAGCCGCGGCTAACAGCGCGGACCCCAGAGACAGGCGCGAGCCGCGGTTATCAGCGTGGACCCCAGAGACGGGCAGGAGACGCTAAGGCTGCTGCTGCCGCCACCAAGAAGCCGGTGTGCAAGCACAGGTCACTCCCCACACCGCCCCTCCCGGGAGCCGGTGCAGCTCGCCACTGCCAGGCTCCCGTGATCCGGGGACAACTTCCCCGGGAGAATGCACGGCGCGCCTCAGGCTGCTGCAACGTCACACCAGCCTCTGCCACCGCAGGCTCGCCCCGCATCCGTACCCCTCCCTCCCCACAGCCTGAGTGAGCCAGAGCCCCCGAAGCAGCTGCTCCTTTAACCCCGTTCTGTCTGGGCGGGGAACGGACGCCCTCAGGCGACCTACATGCAGAGGCGGGGCCAAATCCAAAGCTGAACCCTGGGAGCTGTACGAACAAAGAAGAGAAAGGGAAATCTCTCCCAGCAGCCTCAGAAGCAGAGGATTAAAGCTCCACAAACAACTTGATGTGCCTGCATCTGTTGAGTACCTGAATAGACAACGAATCATCCCAAATTCAAGAGGGGGACTTTGGGAGCAGGATATATTATTTTTTCCCCTTTTCCTTTTTTTGTGAGTGTATATGTGTATGCTTCTGGGTGAGAATTTGTGTGTATAGCTTTGTTTCACCATTAGTCCTAGGGTTAGGTCCGTCCGTATTTTTTTTTTTTTTACTTAAAAAATTTTTTTTCCTAATATATGTTTTCTTAATAATTTTTTCCTCATTTTCTATTTTTAGAAATTAAAAAAATTTTAATAAGTTTTTCCATTTTTTTATTTTAAAAAATCAAAAAATTTTTCTTAATAAAGTTTTTCTTAATAATTTTTTTCTTATTTTTTATTGTAAAAAGTTAATAAATCTATTTTTAAAAATCAAAAAAAAAATTTTCTGAATACATTTACTCTTAATAATTGTTTTCTTATTTTTTATTATAATAGCTTTATTTTATTTTATTTTATCCTCTTTCTTTGTTTCTTTCTATTTTTTTTCTCCCTTATATTCTGAGCTGTGTGGATGAAAGGCTCTTGGTGCTCCAGCCAGGCATCAGGGCTGTGCCTCTGAGGTGGGAGAGCCAACTTCAGGACACTGGTCCACAAGAGACCTCCCAGCTCCACGTAATACCAAACGGCGAAAATCTCCCAGAGATCTCCATCTCAACATCAAGACCCAGCTTCACTCAACGACCAGCAAGCTACATTGCTGGACACACTATGCCAAACAACTAACAAGACAGGAACACGGCCCCATCCATTAGCAGAGAGGCTGCCTAAAATCATAATAAGGCCACAGACACCCCAAAACACACCACCAGACGTGGACTTGCCCACCAGAAAGACAAGATCCAACCTCATCCACCAGAACACAGGCACTAGTCCCCTCCACCAGGAAGCCTACACAACCCACTGAACCAACCTCAGCCACTGGGGACAGATACCAAAAACAACGGGAATTACGAACCTGCAGCCTGTGAAAAGGAGACCCCAAACACAGTAAGATAAGCAAAATGAGAAGACAAAAAAACACACAGCAGGTGAAGGAGCAGGGTCAAAACACACCAGACCTAACAAATGAAGAGGAAATAGGCAGTCTACCTGTAAAAGAATTCAGAATAATGAGAGTAAAGATGATCCAAAATCTTGGAAATAGAATAGACAAAATGCAAGAAACATTTAACAAGGATGTAGAAGAACTAAAGAGGAACCAAGCAACGATGAAAAACACAATAAATGAAATTAAAAATACTCTAGACGGGATCAATAGCAGAATAACTGAGGCAGAAGAACGGATAAGTGACCTGGAAGATAAAATAGTGGAAATAGCTACTGCAGAGCAGAATAAAGAAAAAAGAATGAAAAGAACTGAGGACAGTCTCAGAGACCTCTGGGACAACATTAAACGCACCAACATTCGAATTATAGGGGTCCCAGAAGAAGAAGAGAAAAAGAAAGGGACTGAGAAAATATTTGAAGAGATTAGAGTTGAAAACTTCCCTAATATGGGGAAAGGAAATAGTTAATCAAGTCCTGGAAGCACAGAGAGTCCCATACAGGATAAATCCAAGGAGAAACACGCCAAGACACATATTAATCAAACTATCAAAAATTAAATATAAAGAAAACATATTAAAAGCAGCAAGGGAAAAACAACAAATAACACACAAGGGAATCCCCATAAGGTTAACAGCTGATCTTTCAGCAGAAACTCTGCAAGCCAGAAGGGAGTGGCAGGATATACTTAAAGTCATGAAGGAGAAAAACCTACAGCCAAGATTACTGTACCCAGCAAGGATCTCATTCAGATTTGATGGAGAAATTAAAACCTTTACAGACAAGCAAAAGCTGAGAGAGTTCGGCACCACCAAACCAGCTTTACAACAGATGCTAAAGGAACTTCTCTAGGCAAGAAACACAAGAGAAGGAAAACACCTACAATAACAAACCCAAAACATTTAAGAAAATGGGAATAGGAACATACATATCAATAATTACCTTAAATGTAAATGGATTAAATGCTCCCACCAAAAGACATAGACTGGCTGAATGGATACAAAAGCAAGACCCATGTATATGCTGTCAACAAGAGACCCACTTCAGACCAGAGACACATACAGACTGAAAGTGAGGGGATGGAAAAAGATATTCCATGCAAATGGAAATCAAAAGAAAGCTGGAGTAGCAATTCTCATATCAGACAAAATAGACTTTAAAATAAAGACTATTACAAGAGACAAAGAAGGACACTATATAATGATCAAGGGATTGATCCAAGAGGAAGGTATAACAATTGTAAATATTTATGCACCCAACATAGGAGCACCTCAATACATAAGGCAAATACTAACAGCCATAAAAGGGGAAATCGACAGCAACACAATCATAGTAGGGGACTTTCACACCCCACTCTCACCAATGGACAGATCATCCAAAATGAAAATAAATAAGGAAACACAAGCTTTAAATGATACATTAAACAAGATGGACTTAATTGATATTTATAGGACATTCCACCCAAACACAACAGAATACACATTTTTCTCAAGTGCTCATGGAACATTCTCCAGGATAGATCATATCTTGGGTCACAAACCAAGCCTTGGTAAATTTAAGAAAATTGAAATCGTATCAAGTATCTTTTCCGACCACAACGCTATGAGACTAGATATCAATTACAGGAAAAGATCTGTAAAAAATACAAACACATGGAGGCTACACAATATACTACTTAATAACGAAGTGATCACTGAAGGAATCAAAGGGGAAATCAAAAAATACCTAGAAACAAATGACAATGGAGACACGACGGCCCAAAACCTATGGGATGCAGCAAAAGCAGTTCTAAGAGGGAAGCTTATAGCAATACAATCTTACTTTAAGAAACAAGAAACATCTCAAATAAGCAGCCTAACATTACACCTAAAGCAATTAGAGGAAGAAGAACAAAAAACCACCAAAGTTAGCAGAAGGAAAGAAATCATAAAGATCAGATCAGAAATAAATGACAAAGAAATGAAGGGAACGATAGCAAAGATCAATAAAACTAAAAGCTGGTTCTTTGAGAAGATAAACAAAATTGATAAACCATTAACCAGACTCATCAAGAAAAAAAGGGAGAAGACTCAAATCAATAAAATTAGAAATGCAAAAGGAGAAGTAACAACTGACACTGCAGAAATACAAAGGATCATGAGAGATTACTACAAGCAACTATATGCCAGTAAAATGGACAACCTGGAGGAAATGGACAAGTTCTTAGAAATGCACAACCTTCCGAGACTGAACCAGGAAGAAACAGAAAATATGAACAGGCCAATCACAAGTACTGAAATTGAAACTGTGATTAAAACTCTTCCAACACACAAAAGCCCAGGACCATACGGATTCACAGGCAAATTCTAACAAACATTTAGAGAAGAGCTAACACCTATCCTTCTCAAACTTTTCCAAAATATAGCAGAGGGAGGAACACTCCCAAACTCATTCTACGAGGCCACCATCACCCTGATACCAAAACCAGACAAAGAAGTCACAAAAAAAGAAAACTACAGGCCAATATCACTGATGAACATAGATGCTAAAATTCTCAACAAAATACTAGCAAACAGAGTCCAACAGCACATTAAAAGGATCATACACCATGATCAAGTGGGGTTTATCCCAGGAATGCAAGGATTCTTCAAGATACGCAAATCAATCAATGTGATACACCATATTAACAAATTGAAGGAGAAAAACCAAATGATCATCTCAATAGATACAGAGAAAGCTTTTGACAAAATTCAACACCCATTTATGATAAAAACCCTCCAGAAAGTAGGCATAGAGGGAACTTTCCTCCACATAATAAAGGCCATATATGACCAATGCACAGCCAACATCATCCTCAATGGTGAAAAACTGAAACCATTTCCACTAAGATCAGGAACAGGACAAGGTTGCCCACTCTCACCACTATTGACATAGTTTTGGAAGTTTTAGCCACAGCAATCAGAGAAGACAAAGAAATAAAAGAAATCCAAATCAGAAAAGAAGAAATAGAGCTGTGACTGTTTTCAGATGACATGATACTATACATAGAGAATCCTAAAGATGTTACCAGATAACTACTAGAGCTACTCAATGAATTTGGTAAAGTAGCAGGATACAAAATTAATGCACAGAAATCACTTGCATTCCTGTACACTAATGATGAAAAATCGGAAAGTGAAATTAAGAAAACACTCCCATTTACCATGGCAACTAAAAGAATAAAATATCTAGGAATAAACCTACCTAAGGAGACAGAAGACTGGTATGAAGAAAATTATAAGACACTGATGAAAGAAATTAATGACGATACAAAGAGATGGAGCGATATACCATGTTCTTGGATTGGAAGAATCAACATTGTGAAAATGACTATACTACTCAAAGCAATCTACAGACTCAATGCAATCCCTATCAAACTACCACTGGCATTTTTCACAGACCTAGATCAAAAAATTTCACAATTGGTATGGAATCACAAAAGGCCCCAAATAGCCAAAGTAACCTTGAGAAAGAAAAACGGTGCTGGAGGAATCAGGCTCCCAGACTTCAGACTATACTCCAAAGCTACAGTAGTCAAGACAGTATGGTACTGGCACAAAAACAGAAGTATAGATCAATGGAACAGGATAGAAAGCCCAGAGATAAACCCATGTACTTATGGTCACATTATTTTTGATAAAGGAGGCAAGAATATAAAATTGAGAAAAGACGCCTCTTCAATAAGTGGTGCTGGGAAAACTGGACAGCTACATGTAAAAGAATGAAATTAGAACACTCCTTAACACCATACACAAAAATAAACTCAAAATGGATTAAAGACCTAAATGTAAGGCCAGACACTCTCAAACTCTTAGAGGAAAACATAGGCAGAACACTCTATGACATAAGTCATAGCAAGATCCTTTTTGACCCAGCTCCTAGAGAAATGGAAATAAAAGCAAAAATAAAGAAATGGGACCTAATGAAACTTACAAGCTTTTGCACAGCAAAGGAAACCATAAACAAGACCAAAAGAAAACCCTCAGAATGGGAGAAAATATTTGCAAATGAAGCAACTGACAAAGGATTAATCTCCAAAATTTACCAGCAGCTCATGCAGCTCAATTTGAAAAAAGCAAACAACCCAATCCAAAAATGGGCAGAAGACCTAAACAGACATTTCTCCAAAGAAGATATACAGATTGCCAACAAACACATGAAAGAATGCTCAACATCACTAATCATTAGAGAAATGCAAATCAAAACTACAATGTGATATCATCTCACACCGGTTAGAATGGCCATCATCAAAAAATCTCCAAACAATAAATGCTGGAGAGGGTGTGGAGAAACTGGAACCCTCATACACTGTTGGTGGGAATGTAAATTGATACAGCCACTATAGAGAACTGTATGGAGGTTCCTTAAAAATCTAAAAATAGAACTGCCATACGACCCAGCAATCCTACTACTGGGCGTATACCCTGAGAAAACCATAATTCAAAAAGAGTTATGGAGAGGTAGGGGCAAGATGGCGGAAGAGTAAGACGCGGAGATCACCTTCCTTCCCACAGATACAGTAGAAATACATCTACACGTGGAACTGCTCCTACAGAACACCCACTGAACGCTGGCAGAAGACGTCAGACCTCCCAAAAGGCAAGAAAATCCCCACGTACTTGGGTAGGGTAAAAGTAAAAAGAAATAATAGAGACAAAAGAATAGGGACGGGACCTGCACCAGTGGGAGGGAGCCGTGAAGGAGGAAAGGTGTCCACACACTAGGAGCCCCTTCGTGGGCAGAGACGGCGGGTGGCAGAGGGGGGAGCTTCGGAGCCACGGAGGAGAGCGCAGCCACAGGGGTGCGGAGGGCAAAGCGGAGAGATTCCCGCATGGAGGATCGGTGCTGAGTAGCACTCACCAGCCCGAGAGGCTTGTCTGCTCAGCCGCCGGGGCGGGCGGGGGCTGGGAGCTGAGGCTCGGGCTTCGGTGCTAGCCGGGAGGGAGTCCGGGAAATAGTCTGCAGCTGCCGAAGAGGCAAGAGACATTTTCTTGCCTCTTTGTTTCCCGGCGCGCAAGGAGAGGGGATTCAGAGCGCCGCCTAAACAAACTCCAGAGACGGGCGCGAGCCGCGGCTATCAACGCGGATCCCACAGCAACAGGGGCGCAGAGGGAAAAACGGAGAGATTCCCGCACAGAGGCTCAGCGCCGAGCAGCACTCACCAGCCTGAGAGCCTTGTCTGCTCACCCGCCGGGGCGGGCGGGGGCTGGGAGCCGAGGCTCGGGCTTCGGTCGGATCGCAGGGAGAGGACTGGGGCTGGCGGCGTAAACACAGCCTGAAGGGGTTGGCGCACCACAGCTAGCCGGGAGGGAGCCCGAGAAAAAGTCTGCAGATGCCGAAGAGGCAAGAGACTTTTTCTTGCCTCTTTGTTTCACGGCACGCAAGGAGAGGGGATTCAGAGCGCCGCCTAAACGAACTCCAGAGTCGGGCGCGAGCCGCGGCTAACAGCGCGGACCCCAGAGACAGGCGCGAGCCGCGGTTATCAGCGTGGACCCCAGAGACGGGCAGGAGACGCTAAGGCTGCTGCTGCCGCCACCAAGAAGCCGGTGTGCAAGCACAGGTCACTCCCCACACCGCCCCTCCCGGGAGCCGGTGCAGCTCGCCACTGCCAGGCTCCCGTGATCCGGGGACAACTTCCCCGGGAGAATGCACGGCGCGCCTCAGGCTGCTGCAACGTCACACCAGCCTCTGCCACCGCAGGCTCGCCCCGCATCCGTACCCCTCCCTCCCCACAGCCTGAGTGAGCCAGAGCCCCCGAAGCAGCTGCTCCTTTAACCCCGTTCTGTCTGGGCGGGGAACGGACGCCCTCAGGCGACCTACATGCAGAGGCGGGGCCAAATCCAAAGCTGAACCCTGGGAGCTGTACGAACAAAGAAGAGAAAGGGAAATCTCTCCCAGCAGCCTCAGAAGCAGAGGATTAAAGCTCCACAAACAACTTGATGTGCCTGCATCTGTTGAGTACCTGAATAGACAACGAATCATCCCAAATTCAAGAGGGGGACTTTGGGAGCAGGATATATTATTTTTTCCCCTTTTCCTTTTTTTGTGAGTGTATATGTGTATGCTTCTGGGTGAGAATTTGTGTGTATAGCTTTGTTTCACCATTAGTCCTAGGGTTAGGTCCGTCCGTATTTTTTTTTTTTTTACTTAAAAAATTTTTTTTCCTAATATATGTTTTCTTAATAATTTTTTCCTCATTTTCTATTTTTAGAAATTAAAAAAATTTTAATAAGTTTTTCCATTTTTTTACTTTAAAAAATCAAAAAATTTTTCTTAATAAATTTTTTCTTAATAATTTTTTTCTTATTTTTTATTGTAAAAAGTTAATAAATCTATTTTTAAAAATCAAAAAAAAATTTTTCTGAATACATTTACTCTTAATAATTGTTTTCTTATTTTTTATTATAATAGCTTTATTTTATTTTATTTTATCCTCTTTCTTTGTTTCTTTCTATTTTTTTCTCCCTTATATTCTGAGCTGTGTGGATGAAAGGCTCTTGGTGCTCCAGCCAGGCATCAGGGCTGTGCCTCTGAGGTGGGAGAGCCAACTTCAGGACACTGGTCCACAAGAGACCTCCCAGCTCCACGTAATACCAAACGGCGAAAATCTCCCAGAGATCTCCATCTCAACATCAAGACCCAGCTTCACTCAACGACCAGCAAGCTACATTGCTGGACACACTATGCCAAACAACTAACAAGACAGGAACACGGCCCCATCCATTAGCAGAGAGGCTGCCTAAAATCATAATAAGGCCACAGACACCCCAAAACACACCACCAGACGTGGACTTGCCCACCAGAAAGACAAGATCCAACCTCATCCACCAGAACACAGGCACTAGTCCCCTCCACCAGGAAGCCTACACAACCCACTGAACCAACCTCAGCCACTGGGGACAGATACCAAAAACAACGGGAATTACGAACCTGCAGCCTGTGAAAAGGAGACCCCAAACACAGTAAGATAAGCAAAATGAGAAGACAAAAAAACACACAGCAGGTGAAGGAGCAGGGTCAAAACACACCAGACCTAACAAATGAAGAGGAAATAGGCAGTCTACCTGTAAAAGAATTCAGAATAATGAGAGTAAAGATGATCCAAAATCTTGGAAATAGAATAGACAAAATGCAAGAAACATTTAACAAGGATGTAGAAGAACTAAAGAGGAACCAAGCAACGATGAAAAACACAATAAATGAAATTAAAAATACTCTAGACGGGATCAATAGCAGAATAACTGAGGCAGAAGAACGGATAAGTGACCTGGAAGATAAAATAGTGGAAATAGCTACTGCAGAGCAGAATAAAGAAAAAAGAATGAAAAGAACTGAGGACAGTCTCAGAGACCTCTGGGACAACATTAAACGCACCAACATTCGAATTATAGGGGTCCCAGAAGAAGAAGAGAAAAAGAAAGGGACTGAGAAAATATTTGAAGAGATTAGAGTTGAAAACTTCCCTAATATGGGGAAAGGAAATAGTTAATCAAGTCCTGGAAGCACAGAGAGTCCCATACAGGATAAATCCAAGGAGAAACACGCCAAGACACATATTAATCAAACTATCAAAAATTAAATATAAAGAAAACATATTAAAAGCAGCAAGGGAAAAACAACAAATAACACACAAGGGACTCCCCATAAGGTTAACAGCTGATCTTTCAGCAGAAACTCTGCAAGCCAGAAGGGAGTGGCAGGATATACTTAAAGTCATGAAGGAGAAAAACCTACAGCCAAGATTACTGTACCCAGCAAGGATCTCATTCAGATTTGATGGAGAAATTAAAACCTTTACAGACAAGCAAAAGCTGAGAGAGTTCGGCACCACCAAACCAGCTTTACAACAGATGCTAAAGGAACTTCTCTAGGCAAGAAACACAAGAGAAGGAAAACACCTACAATAACAAACCCAAAACATTTAAGAAAATGGGAATAGGAACATACATATCAATAATTACCTTAAATGTAAATGGATTAAATGCTCCCACCAAAAGACATAGACTGGCTGAATGGATACAAAAGCAAGACCCATGTATATGCTGTCAACAAGAGACCCACTTCAGACCAGAGACACATACAGACTGAAAGTGAGGGGATGGAAAAAGATATTCCATGCAAATGGAAATCAAAAGAAAGCTGGAGTAGCAATTCTCATATCAGACAAAATAGACTTTAAAATAAAGACTATTACAAGAGACAAAGAAGGACACTATATAATGATCAAGGGATTGATCCAAGAGGAAGGTATAACAATTGTAAATATTTATGCACCCAACATAGGAGCACCTCAATACATAAGGCAAATACTAACAGCCATAAAAGGGGAAATCGACAGCAACACAATCATAGTAGGGGACTTTCACACCCCACTCTCACCAATGGACAGATCATCCAAAATGAAAATAAATAAGGAAACACAAGCTTTAAATGATACATTAAACAAGATGGACTTAATTGATATTTATAGGACATTCCACCCAAACACAACAGAATACACATTTTTCTCAAGTGCTCATGGAACATTCTCCAGGATAGATCATATCTTGGGTCACAAACCAAGCCTTGGTAAATTTAAGAAAATTGAAATCGTATCAAGTATCTTTTCCGACCACAACGCTATGAGACTAGATATCAATTACAGGAAAAGATCTGTAAAAAATACAAACACATGGAGGCTACACAATATACTACTTAATAACGAAGTGATCACTGAAGAAATCAAAGGGGAAATCAAAAAATACCTAGAAACAAATGACAATGGAGACACGACGGCCCAAAACCTATGGGATGCAGCAAAAGCAGTTCTAAGAGGGAAGCTTATAGCAATACAATCTTACTTTAAGAAACAAGAAACATCTCAAATAAGCAGCCTAACATTACACCTAAAGCAATTAGAGGAAGAAGAACAAAAAACCACCAAAGTTAGCAGAAGGAAAGAAATCATAAAGATCAGATCAGAAATAAATGACAAAGAAATGAAGGGAACGATAGCAAAGATCAATAAAACTAAAAGCTGGTTCTTTGAGAAGATAAACAAAATTGATAAACCATTAACCAGACTCATCAAGAAAAAAAGGGAGAAGACTCAAATCAATAAAATTAGAAATGCAAAAGGAGAAGTAACAACTGACACTGCAGAAATACAAAGGATCATGAGAGATTACTACAAGCAACTATATGCCAGTAAAATGGACAACCTGGAGGAAATGGACAAGTTCTTAGAAATGCACAACCTTCCGAGACTGAACCAGGAAGAAACAGAAAATATGAACAGGCCAATCACAAGTACTGAAATTGAAACTGTGATTAAAACTCTTCCAACACACAAAAGCCCAGGACCATACGGATTCACAGGCAAATTCTAACAAACATTTAGAGAAGAGCTAACACCTATCCTTCTCAAACTTTTCCAAAATATAGCAGAGGGAGGAACACTCCCAAACTCATTCTACGAGGCCACCATCACCCTGATACCAAAACCAGACAAAGAAGTCACAAAAAAAGAAAACTACAGGCCAATATCACTGATGAACATAGATGCTAAAATTCTCAACAAAATACTAGCAAACAGAGTCCAACAGCACATTAAAAGGATCATACACCATGATCAAGTGGGGTTTATCCCAGGAATGCAAGGATTCTTCAAGATACGCAAATCAATCAATGTGATACACCATATTAACAAATTGAAGGAGAAAAACCAAATGATCATCTCAATAGATACAGAGAAAGCTTTTGACAAAATTCAACACCCATTTATGATAAAAACCCTCCAGAAAGTAGGCATAGAGGGAACTTTCCTCCACATAATAAAGGCCATATATGACCAATGCACAGCCAACATCATCCTCAATGGTGAAAAACTGAAACCATTTCCACTAAGATCAGGAACAGGACAAGGTTGCCCACTCTCACCACTATTGACATAGTTTTGGAAGTTTTAGCCACAGCAATCAGAGAAGACAAAGAAATAAAAGAAATCCAAATCAGAAAAGAAGAAATAGAGCTGTGACTGTTTTCAGATGACCTGATACTATACATAGAGAATCCTAAAGATGTTACCAGATAACTACTAGAGCTACTCAATGAATTTGGTAAAGTAGCAGGATACAAAATTAATGCACAGAAATCACTTGCATTCCTGTACACTAATGATGAAAAATCGGAAAGTGAAATTAAGAAAACACTCCCATTTACCATGGCAACTAAAAGAATAAAATATCTAGGAATAAACCTACCTAAGGAGACAGAAGACTGGTATGAAGAAAATTATAAGACACTGATGAAAGAAATTAATGACGATACAAAGAGATGGAGCGATATACCATGTTCTTGGATTGGAAGAATCAACATTGTGAAAATGACTATACTACTCAAAGCAATCTACAGACTCAATGCAATCCCTATCAAACTACCACTGGCATTTTTCACAGACCTAGATCAAAAAATTTCACAATTGGTATGGAATCACAAAAGGCCCCAAATAGCCAAAGTAACCTTGAGAAAGAAAAACGGTGCTGGAGGAATCAGGCTCCCAGACTTCAGACTATACTCCAAAGCTACAGTAGTCAAGACAGTATGGTACTGGCACAAAAACAGAAGTATAGATCAATGGAACAGGATAGAAAGCCCAGAGATAAACCCATGTACTTATGGTCACATTATTTTTGATAAAGGAGGCAAGAATATAAAATTGAGAAAAGACGCCTCTTCAATAAGTGGTGCTGGGAAAACTGGACAGCTACATGTAAAAGAATGAAATTAGAACACTCCTTAACACCATACACAAAAATAAACTCAAAATGGATTAAAGACCTAAATGTAAGGCCAGACACTCTCAAACTCTTAGAGGAAAACATAGGCAGAACACTCTATGACATAAGTCATAGCAAGATCCTTTTTGACCCAGCTCCTAGAGAAATGGAAATAAAAGCAAAAATAAAGAAATGGGACCTAATGAAACTTACAAGCTTTTGCACAGCAAAGGAAACCATAAACAAGACCAAAAGAAAACCCTCAGAATGGGAGAAAATATTTGCAAATGAAGCAACTGACAAAGGATTAATCTCCAAAATTTACCAGCAGCTCATGCAGCTCAATTTGAAAAAAGCAAACAACCCAATCCAAAAATGGGCAGAAGACCTAAACAGACATTTCTCCAAAGAAGATATACAGATTGCCAACAAACACATGAAAGAATGCTCAACATCACTAATCATTAGAGAAATGCAAATCAAAACTACAATGTGATATCATCTCACACCGGTTAGAATGGCCATCATCAAAAAATCTCCAAACAATAAATGCTGGAGAGGGTGTGGAGAAACTGGAACCCTCATACACTGTTGGTGGGAATGTAAATTGATACAGCCACTATAGAGAACTGTATGGAGGTTCCTTAAAAATCTAAAAATAGAACTGCCATACGACCCAGCAATCCTACTACTGGGCGTATACCCTGAGAAAACCATAATTCAAAAAGAGTTATGGAGAGGTAGGGGCAAGATGGCGGAAGAGTAAGACGCGGAGATCACCTTCCTTCCCACAGATACAGTAGAAATACATCTACACGTGGAACTGCTCCTACAGAACACCCACTGAACGCTGGCAGAAGACGTCAGACCTCCCAAAAGGCAAGAAAATCCCCACGTACTTGGGTAGGGTAAAAGTAAAAAGAAATAATAGAGACAAAAGAATAGGGACGGGACCTGCACCAGTGGGAGGGAGCCGTGAAGGAGGAAAGGTGTCCACACACTAGGAGCCCCTTCGTGGGCAGAGACTGCGGGTGGCAGAGGGGGGAGCTTCGGAGCCACGGAGGAGAGCGCAGCCACAGGGGTGCGGAGGGCAAAGCGGAGAGATTCCCGCATGGAGGATCGGTGCTGAGTAGCACTCACCAGCCCGAGAGGCTTGTCTGCTCAGCCGCCGGGGCGGGCGGGGGCTGGGAGCTGAGGCTCGGGCTTCGGTGCTAGCCGGGAGGGAGTCCGGGAAATAGTCTGCAGCTGCCGAAGAGGCAAGAGACATTTTCTTGCCTCTTTGTTTCCCGGCGCGCAAGGAGAGGGGATTCAGAGCGCCGCCTAAACAAACTCCAGTGACGGGCGCGAGCCGCGGCTCACAGCGCGGACCCCAGAGACAGGCGCGAGCCGCGGTTATCAGCGTGGACCCCAGAGACGGGCAGGAGACGCTAAGGCTGCTGCTGCCGCCACCAAGAAGCCGGTGTGCAAGCACAGGTCACTCCCCACACCGCCCCTCCCGGGAGCCGGTGCAGCTCGCCACTGCCAGGCTCCCGTGATCCGGGGACAACTTCCCCGGGAGAATGCACGGCGCGCCTCAGCCTGCTGCAACGTCACACCAGCCTCTGCCACCGCAGGCTCGCCCCGCATCCGTACCCCTCCCTCCCCACAGCCTGAGTGAGCCAGAGCCCCCGAAGCAGCTGCTCCTTTAACCCCGTTCTGTCTGGGCGGGGAATGGACGCCCTCAGGCGACCTACATGCAGAGGCGGGGCCAAATCCAAAGCTGAACCCTGGGAGCTGTACGAACAAAGAAGAGAAAGGGAAATCTCTCCCAGCAGCCTCAGAAGCAGAGGATTAAAGCTCCACAAACAACTTGATGTGCCTGCATCTGTTGAGTACCTGAATAGACAACGAATCATCCCAAATTCAAGAGGGGGACTTTGGGAGCAGGATATATTATTTTTTCCCCTTTTCCTTTTTTTGTGAGTGTATATGTGTATGCTTCTGGGTGAGAATTTGTGTGTATAGCTTTGTTTCACCATTAGTCCTAGGGTTAGGTCTGTCCGTATTTTTTTTTTTTTTACTTAAAAAATTTTTTTTCCTAATATATGTTTTCTTAATAATTATTTCCTCATTTTCTATTTTTAGAAATTAAAAAAATTTTAATAAGTTTTTCCATTTTTTTATTTTAAAAAATCAAAAAATTTTTCTTAATAAATTTTTTCTTAATAATTTTTTTCTTATTTTTTATTGTAAAAAGTTAATAAATCTATTTTTAAAAATCAAAAAAAAATTTTTCTGAATACATTTACTCTTAATAATTGTTTTCTTATTTTTTATTATAATAGCTTTATTTTATTTTATTTTATCCTCTTTCTTTGTTTCTTTCTATTTTTTTCTCCCTTATATTCTGAGCTGTGTGGATGAAAGGCTCTTGGTGCTCCAGCCAGGCATCAGGGCTGTGCCTCTGAGGTGGGAGAGCCAACTTCAGGACACTGGTCCACAAGAGACCTCCCAGCTCCACGTAATACCAAACGGCGAAAATCTCCCAGAGATCTCCATCTCAACATCAAGACCCAGCTTCACTCAACGACCAGCAAGCTACATTGCTGGACACACTATGCCAAACAACTAACAAGACAGGAACACGGCCCCATCCATTAGCAGAGAGGCTGCCTAAAATCATAATAAGGCCACAGACACCCCAAAACACACCACCAGACGTGGACTTGCCCACCAGAAAGACAAGATCCAACCTCATCCACCAGAACACAGGCACTAGTCCCCTCCACCAGGAAGCCTACACAACCCACTGAACCAACCTCAGCCACTGGGGACAGATACCAAAAACAACGGGAATTACGAACCTGCAGCCTGTGAAAAGGAGACCCCAAACACAGTAAGATAAGCAAAATGAGAAGACAAAAAAACACACAGCAGGTGAAGGAGCAGGGTCAAAACACACCAGACCTAACAAATGAAGAGGAAATAGGCAGTCTACCTGAAAAAGAATTCAGAATAATGAGAGTAAAGATGATCCAAAATCTTGGAAATAGAATAGACAAAATGCAAGAAACATTTAACAAGGATGTAGAAGAACTAAAGAGGAACCAAGCAACGATGAAAAACACAATAAATGAAATTAAAAATACTCTAGACGGGATCAATAGCAGAATAACTGAGGCAGAAGAACGGATAAGTGACCTGGAAGATAAAATAGTGGAAATAGCTACTGCAGAGCAGAATAAAGAAAAAAGAATGAAAAGAACTGAGGACAGTCTCAGAGACCTCTGGGACAACATTAAACGCACCAACATTCGAATTATAGGGGTCCCAGAAGAAGAAGAGAAAAAGAAAGGGACTGAGAAAATATTTGAAGAGATTAGAGTTGAAAACTTCCCTAATATGGGGAAAGGAAATAGTTAATCAAGTCCTGGAAGCACAGAGAGTCCCATACAGGATAAATCCAAGGAGAAACACGCCAAGACACATATTAATCAAACTATCAAAAATTAAATATAAAGAAAACATATTAAAAGCAGCAAGGGAAAAACAACAAATAACACACAAGGGAATCCCCATAAGGTTAACAGCTGATCTTTCAGCAGAAACTCTGCAAGCCAGAAGGGAGTGGCAGGATATACTTAAAGTCATGAAGGAGAAAAACCTACAGCCAAGATTACTGTACCCAGCAAGGATCTCATTCAGATTTGATGGAGAAATTAAAACCTTTACAGACAAGCAAAAGCTGAGAGAGTTCGGCACCACCAAACCAGCTTTACAACAGATGCTAAAGGAACTTCTCTAGGCAAGAAACACAAGAGAAGGAAAACACCTACAATAACAAACCCAAAACATTTAAGAAAATGGGAATAGGAACATACATATCAATAATTACCTTAAATGTAAATGGATTAAATGCTCCCACCAAAAGACATAGACTGGCTGAATGGATACAAAAGCAAGACCCATGTATATGCTGTCAACAAGAGACCCACTTCAGACCAGAGACACATACAGACTGAAAGTGAGGGGATGGAAAAAGATATTCCATGCAAATGGAAATCAAAAGAAAGCTGGAGTAGCAATTCTCATATCAGACAAAATAGACTTTAAAATAAAGACTATTACAAGAGACAAAGAAGGACACTATATAATGATCAAGGGATTGATCCAAGAGGAAGGTATAACAATTGTAAATATTTATGCACCCAACATAGGAGCACCTCAATACATAAGGCAAATACTAACAGCCATAAAAGGGGAAATCGACAGCAACACAATCATAGTAGGGGACTTTCACACCCCACTCTCACCAATGGACAGATCATCCAAAATGAAAATAAATAAGGAAACACAAGCTTTAAATGATACATTAAACAAGATGGACTTAATTGATATTTATAGGACATTCCACCCAAACACAACAGAATACACATTTTTCTCAAGTGCTCATGGAACATTCTCCAGGATAGATCATATCTTGGGTCACAAACCAAGCCTTGGTAAATTTAAGAAAATTGAAATCGTATCAAGTATCTTTTCCGACCACAACGCTATGAGACTAGATATCAATTACAGGAAAAGATCTGTAAAAAATACAAACACATGGAGGCTACACAATATACTACTTAATAACGAAGTGATCACTGAAGAAATCAAAGGGGAAATCAAAAAATACCTAGAAACAAATGACAATGGAGACACGACGGCCCAACACCTATGGGATGCAGCAAAAGCAGTTCTAAGAGGGAAGCTTATAGCAATACAATCTTACTTTAAGAAACAAGAAACATCTCAAATAAGCAGCCTAACATTACACCTAAAGCAATTAGAGGAAGAAGAACAAAAAACCACCAAAGTTAGCAGAAGGAAAGAAATCATAAAGATCAGATCAGAAATAAATGACAAAGAAATGAAGGGAACGATATAGCAAAGATCAATAAAACTAAAAGCTGGTTCTTTGAGAAGATAAACAAAATTGATAAACCATTAACCAGACTCATCAAGAAAAAAAGGGAGAAGACTCAAATCAATAAAATTAGAAATGCAAAAGGAGAAGTAACAACTGACACTGCAGAAATACAAAGGATCATGAGAGATTACTACAAGCAACTATATGCCAGTAAAATGGACAACCTGGAGGAAATGGACAAGTTCTTAGAAATGCACAACCTTCCGAGACTGAACCAGGAAGAAACAGAAAATATGAACAGACCAATCACAAGTACTGAAATTGAAACTGTGATTAAAACTCTTCCAACACACAAAAGCCCAGGACCATACGGATTCACAGGCAAATTCTATCAAACATTTAGAGAAGAGCTAACACCTATCCTTCTCAAACTTTTCCAAAATATAGCAGAGGGAGGAACACTCCCAAACTCATTCTACGAGGCCACCATCACCCTGATACCAAAACCAGACAAAGAAGTCACAAAAAAAGAAAACTGCAGGCCAATATCACTGATGAACATAGATGCAAAAATCCTCAACAAAATACTAGCAAACAGAGTCCAACAGCACATTAAAAGGATCATACACCATGATCAAGTGGGGTTTATCCCAGGAATGCAAGGATTCTTCAAGATACGCAAATCAATCAATGTGATACACCATATTAACAAATTGAAGGAGAAAAACCAAATGATCATCTCAATAGATACAGAGAAAGCTTTTGACAAAATTCAACACCCATTTATGATAAAAACCCTCCAGAAAGTAGGCATAGAGGGAACTTTCCTCCACATAATAAAGGCCATATATGACCAATGCACAGCCAACATCATCCTCAATGGTGAAAAACTGAAACCATTTCCACTAAGATCAGGAACAGGACAAGGTTGCCCACTCTCACCACTATTGACATAGTTTTGGAAGTTTTAGCCACAGCAATCAGAGAAGACAAAGAAATAAAAGAAATCCAAATCAGAAAAGAAGAAATAGAGCTGTGACTGTTTTCAGATGACATGATACTATACATAGAGAATCCTAAAGATGTTACCAGATAACTACTAGAGCTACTCAATGAATTTGGTAAAGTAGCAGGATACAAAATTAATGCACAGAAATCACTTGCATTCCTGTACACTAATGATGAAAAATCGGAAAGTGAAATTAAGAAAACACTCCCATTTACCATGGCAACTAAAAGAATAAAATATCTAGGAATAAACCTACCCAAGGAGACAGAAGACTGGTATGAAGAAAATTATAAGACACTGATGAAAGAAATTAATGACGATACAAAGAGATGGAGCGATATACCATGTTCTTGGATTGGAAGAATCAACATTGTGAAAATGACTATACTACTCAAAGCAATCTACAGACTCAATGCAATCCCTATCAAACTACCACTGGCATTTTTCACAGACCTAGATCAAAAAATTTCACAATTGGTATGGAATCACAAAAGGCCCCAAATAGCCAAAGTAACCTTGAGAAAGAAAAACGGTGCTGGAGGAATCAGGCTCCCAGACTTCAGACTATACTCCAAAGCTACAGTAGTCAAGACAGTATGGTACTGGCACAAAAACAGAAGTATAGATGAATGGAACAGGATAGAAAGCCCAGAGATAAACCCATGTACTTATGGTCACATTATTTTTGATAAAGGAGGCAAGAATATAAAATTGAGAAAAGACGCCTCTTCAATAAGTGGTGCTGGGAAAACTGGACAGCTACATGTAAAAGAATGAAATTAGAACACTCCTTAACACCATACACAAAAATAAACTCAAAATGGATTAAAGACCTAAATGTAAGGCCAGACTCTCTCAAACTCTTAGAGGAAAACATAGGCAGAACACTCTATGACATAAGTCATAGCAAGATCCTTTTTGACCCAGATCCTAGAGAAATGGAAATAAAAGCAAAAATAAAGAAATGGGACCTAATGAAACTTACAAGCTTTTGCACAGCAAAGGAAACCATAAACAAGACCAAAAGAAAACCCTCAGAATGGGAGAAAATATTTGCAAATGAAGCAACTGACAAAGGATTAATCTCCAAAATTTACCAGCAGCTCATGCAGCTCAATTTGAAAAAAGCAAACAACCCAATCCAAAAATGGGCAGAAGACCTAAACAGACATTTCTCCAAAGAAGATATACAGATTGCCAACAAACACATGAAAGAATGCTCAACATCACTAATCATTAGAGAAATGCAAATCAAAACTACAATGTGATATCATCTCACACCGGTTAGAATGGCCATCATCAAAAAATCTCCAAACAATAAATGCTGGAGAGGGTGTGGAGAAACTGGAACCCTCATACACTGTTGGTGGGAATGTAAATTGATACAGCCACTATAGAGAACTGTATGGAGGTTCCTTAAAAATCTAAAAATAGAACTGCCATACGACCCAGCAATCCTACTACTGGGCGTATACCCTGAGAAAACCATAATTCAAAAAGAGTTATGGAGAGGTAGGGGCAAGATGGCGGAAGAGTAAGACGCGGAGATCACCTTCCTTCCCACAGATACAGTAGAAATACATCTACACGTGGAACTGCTCCTACAGAACACCCACTGAACGCTGGCAGAAGACGTCAGACCTCCCAAAAGGCAAGAAAATCCCCACGTACTTGGGTAGGGTAAAAGTAAAAAGAAATAATAGAGACAAAAGAATAGGGACGGGACCTGCACCAGTGGGAGGGAGCCGTGAAGGAGGAAAGGTGTCCACACACTAGGAGCCCCTTCGTGGGCAGAGACTGCGGGTGGCAGAGGGGGGAGCTTCGGAGCCACGGAGGAGAGCGCAGCCACAGGGGTGCGGAGGGCAAAGCGGAGAGATTCCCGCATGGAGGATCGGTGCTGAGTAGCACTCACCAGCCCGAGAGGCTTGTCTGCTCAGCCGCCGGGGCGGGCGGGGGCTGGGAGCTGAGGCTCGGGCTTCGGTGCTAGCCGGGAGGGAGTCCGGGAAATAGTCTGCAGCTGCCGAAGAGGCAAGAGACATTTTCTTGCCTCTTTGTTTCCCGGCGCGCAAGGAGAGGGGATTCAGAGCGCCGCCTAAACAAACTCCAGTGACGGGCGCGAGCCGCGGCTCACAGCGCGGACCCCAGAGACAGGCGCGAGCCGCGGTTATCAGCGTGGACCCCAGAGACGGGCAGGAGACGCTAAGGCTGCTGCTGCCGCCACCAAGAAGCCGGTGTGCAAGCACAGGTCACTCCCCACACCGCCCCTCCCGGGAGCCGGTGCAGCTCGCCACTGCCAGGCTCCCGTGATCCGGGGACAACTTCCCCGGGAGAATGCACGGCGCGCCTCAGGCTGCTGCAACGTCACACCAGCCTCTGCCACCGCAGGCTCGCCCCGCATCCGTACCCCTCCCTCCCCACAGCCTGAGTGAGCCAGAGCCCCCGAAGCAGCTGCTCCTTTAACCCCGTTCTGTCTGGGCGGGGAATGGACGCCCTCAGGCGACCTACATGCAGAGGCGGGGCCAAATCCAAAGCTGAACCCTGGGAGCTGTACGAACAAAGAAGAGAAAGGGAAATCTCTCCCAGCAGCCTCAGAAGCAGAGGATTAAAGCTCCACAAACAACTTGATGTGCCTGCATCTGTTGAGTACCTGAATAGACAACGAATCATCCCAAATTCAAGAGGGGGACTTTGGGAGCAGGATATATTATTTTTTCCCCTTTTCCTTTTTTTGTGAGTGTATATGTGTATGCTTCTGGGTGAGAATTTGTGTGTATAGCTTTGTTTCACCATTAGTCCTAGGGTTAGGTCTGTCCGTATTTTTTTTTTTTTTACTTAAAAAATTTTTTTTCCTAATATATGTTTTCTTAATAATTATTTCCTCATTTTCTATTTTTAGAAATTAAAAAAATTTTAATAAGTTTTTCCATTTTTTTATTTTAAAAAATCAAAAAATTTTTCTTAATAAATTTTTTCTTAATAATTTTTTTCTTATTTTTTATTGTAAAAAGTTAATAAATCTATTTTTAAAAATCAAAAAAAAATTTTTCTGAATACATTTACTCTTAATAATTGTTTTCTTATTTTTTATTATAATAGCTTTATTTTATTTTATTTTATCCTCTTTCTTTGTTTCTTTCTATTTTTTTCTCCCTTATATTCTGAGCTGTGTGGATGAAAGGCTCTTGGTGCTCCAGCCAGGCATCAGGGCTGTGCCTCTGAGGTGGGAGAGCCAACTTCAGGACACTGGTCCACAAGAGACCTCCCAGCTCCACGTAATACCAAACGGCGAAAATCTCCCAGAGATCTCCATCTCAACATCAAGACCCAGCTTCACTCAACGACCAGCAAGCTACATTGCTGGACACACTATGCCAAACAACTAACAAGACAGGAACACGGCCCCATCCATTAGCAGAGAGGCTGCCTAAAATCATAATAAGGCCACAGACACCCCAAAACACACCACCAGACGTGGACTTGCCCACCAGAAAGACAAGATCCAACCTCATCCACCAGAACACAGGCACTAGTCCCCTCCACCAGGAAGCCTACACAACCCACTGAACCAACCTCAGCCACTGGGGACAGATACCAAAAACAACGGGAATTACGAACCTGCAGCCTGTGAAAAGGAGACCCCAAACACAGTAAGATAAGCAAAATGAGAAGACAAAAAAACACACAGCAGGTGAAGGAGCAGGGTCAAAACACACCAGACCTAACAAATGAAGAGGAAATAGGCAGTCTACCTGAAAAAGAATTCAGAATAATGAGAGTAAAGATGATCCAAAATCTTGGAAATAGAATAGACAAAATGCAAGAAACATTTAACAAGGATGTAGAAGAACTAAAGAGGAACCAAGCAACGATGAAAAACACAATAAATGAAATTAAAAATACTCTAGACGGGATCAATAGCAGAATAACTGAGGCAGAAGAACGGATAAGTGACCTGGAAGATAAAATACTGGAAATAGCTACTGCAGAGCAGAATAAAGAAAAAAGAATGAAAAGAACTGAGGACAGTCTCAGAGACCTCTGGGACAACATTAAACGCACCAACATTCGAATTATAGGGGTCCCAGAAGAAGAAGAGAAAAAGAAAGGGACTGAGAAAATATTTGAAGAGATTAGAGTTGAAAACTTCCCTAATATGGGGAAAGGAAATAGTTAATCAAGTCCTGGAAGCACAGAGAGTCCCATACAGGATAAATCCAAGGAGAAACACGCCAAGACACATATTAATCAAACTATCAAAAATTAAATATAAAGAAAACATATTAAAAGCAGCAAGGGAAAAACAACAAATAACACACAAGGGAATCCCCATAAGGTTAACAGCTGATCTTTCAGCAGAAACTCTGCAAGCCAGAAGGGAGTGGCAGGATATACTTAAAGTCATGAAGGAGAAAAACCTACAGCCAAGATTACTGTACCCAGCAAGGATCTCATTCAGATTTGATGGAGAAATTAAAACCTTTACAGACAAGCAAAAGCTGAGAGAGTTCGGCACCACCAAACCAGCTTTACAACAGATGCTAAAGGAACTTCTCTAGGCAAGAAACACAAGAGAAGGAAAACACCTACAATAACAAACCCAAAACATTTAAGAAAATGGGAATAGGAACATACATATCAATAATTACCTTAAATGTAAATGGATTAAATGCTCCCACCAAAAGACATAGACTGGCTGAATGGATACAAAAGCAAGACCCATGTATATGCTGTCAACAAGAGACCCACTTCAGACCAGAGACACATACAGACTGAAAGTGAGGAGATGGAAAAAGATATTCCATGCAAATGGAAATCAAAAGAAAGCTGGAGTAGCAATTCTCATATCAGACAAAATAGACTTTAAAATAAAGACTATTACAAGAGACAAAGAAGGACACTATATAATGATCAAGGGATTGATCCAAGAGGAAGGTATAACAATTGTAAATATTTATGCACCCAACATAGGAGCACCTCAATACATAAGGCAAATACTAACAGCCATAAAAGGGGAAATCGACAGCAACACAATCATAGTAGGGGACTTTCACACCCCACTCTCACCAATGGACAGATCATCCAAAATGAAAATAAATAAGGAAACACAAGCTTTAAATGATACATTAAACAAGATGGACTTAATTGATATTTATAGGACATTCCACCCAAACACAACAGAATACACATTTTTCTCAAGTGCTCATGGAACATTCTCCAGGATAGATCATATCTTGGGTCACAAACCAAGCCTTGGTAAATTTAAGAAAATTGAAATCGTATCAAGTATCTTTTCCGACCACAACGCTATGAGACTAGATATCAATTACAGGAAAAGATCTGTAAAAAATACAAACACATGGAGGCTACACAATATACTACTTAATAACGAAGTGATCACTGAAGAAATCAAAGGGGAAATCAAAAAATACCTAGAAACAAATGACAATGGAGACACGACGGCCCAACACCTATGGGATGCAGCAAAAGCAGTTCTAAGAGGGAAGCTTATAGCAATACAATCTTACTTTAAGAAACAAGAAACATCTCAAATAAGCAGCCTAACATTACACCTAAAGCAATTAGAGGAAGAAGAACAAAAAACCACCAAAGTTAGCAGAAGGAAAGAAATCATAAAGATCAGATCAGAAATAAATGACAAAGAAATGAAGGGAACGATATAGCAAAGATCAATAAAACTAAAAGCTGGTTCTTTGAGAAGATAAACAAAATTGATAAACCATTAACCAGACTCATCAAGAAAAAAAGGGAGAAGACTCAAATCAATAAAATTAGAAATGCAAAAGGAGAAGTAACAACTGACACTGCAGAAATACAAAGGATCATGAGAGATTACTACAAGCAACTATATGCCAGTAAAATGGACAACCTGGAGGAAATGGACAAGTTCTTAGAAATGCACAACCTTCCGAGACTGAACCAGGAAGAAACAGAAAATATGAACAGACCAATCACAAGTACTGAAATTGAAACTGTGATTAAAACTCTTCCAACACACAAAAGCCCAGGACCATACGGATTCACAGGCAAATTCTATCAAACATTTAGAGAAGAGCTAACACCTATCCTTCTCAAACTTTTCCAAAATATAGCAGAGGGAGGAACACTCCCAAACTCATTCTACGAGGCCACCATCACCCTGATACCAAAACCAGACAAAGAAGTCACAAAAAAAGAAAACTGCAGGCCAATATCACTGATGAACATAGATGCAAAAATCCTCAACAAAATACTAGCAAACAGAGTCCAACAGCACATTAAAAGGATCATACACCATGATCAAGTGGGGTTTATCCCAGGAATGCAAGGATTCTTCAAGATACGCAAATCAATCAATGTGATACACCATATTAACAAATTGAAGGAGAAAAACCAAATGATCATCTCAATAGATACAGAGAAAGCTTTTGACAAAATTCAACACCCATTTATGATAAAAACCCTCCAGAAAGTAGGCATAGAGGGAACTTTCCTCCACATAATAAAGGCCATATATGACCAATGCACAGCCAACATCATCCTCAATGGTGAAAAACTGAAACCATTTCCACTAAGATCAGGAACAGGACAAGGTTGCCCACTCTCACCACTATTGACATAGTTTTGGAAGTTTTAGCCACAGCAATCAGAGAAGACAAAGAAATAAAAGAAATCCAAATCAGAAAAGAAGAAATAGAGCTGTGACTGTTTTCAGATGACCTGATACTATACATAGAGAATCCTAAAGATGTTACCAGATAACTACTAGAGCTACTCAATGAATTTGGTAAAGTAGCAGGATACAAAATTAATGCACAGAAATCACTTGCATTCCTGTACACTAATGATGAAAAATCGGAAAGTGAAATTAAGAAAACACTCCCATTTACCATGGCAACTAAAAGAATAAAATATCTAGGAATAAACCTACCCAAGGAGACAGAAGACTGGTATGAAGAAAATTATAAGACACTGATGAAAGAAATTAATGACGATACAAAGAGATGGAGCGATATACCATGTTCTTGGATTGGAAGAATCAACATTGTGAAAATGACTATACTACTCAAAGCAATCTACAGACTCAATGCAATCCCTATCAAACTACCACTGGCATTTTTCACAGACCTAGATCAAAAAATTTCACAATTGGTATGGAATCACAAAAGGCCCCAAATAGCCAAAGTAACCTTGAGAAAGAAAAACGGTGCTGGAGGAATCAGGCTCCCAGACTTCAGACTATACTCCAAAGCTACAGTAGTCAAGACAGTATGGTACTGGCACAAAAACAGAAGTATAGATCAATGGAACAGGATAGAAAGCCCAGAGATAAACCCATGTACTTATGGTCACATTATTTTTGATAAAGGAGGCAAGAATATAAAATTGAGAAAAGACGCCTCTTCAATAAGTGGTGCTGGGAAAACTGGACAGCTACATGTAAAAGAATGAAATTAGAACACTCCTTAACACCATACACAAAAATAAACTCAAAATGGATTAAAGACCTAAATGTAAGGCCAGACACTCTCAAACTCTTAGAGGAAAACATAGGCAGAACACTCTATGACATAAGTCATAGCAAGATCCTTTTTGACCCAGCTCCTAGAGAAATGGAAATAAAAGCAAAAATAAAGAAATGGGACCTAATGAAACTTACAAGCTTTTGCACAGCAAAGGAAACCATAAACAAGACCAAAAGAAAACCCTCAGAATGGGAGAAAATATTTGCAAATGAAGCAACTGACAAAGGATTAATCTCCAAAATTTACCAGCAGCTCATGCAGCTCAATTTGAAAAAAGCAAACAACCCAATCCAAAAATGGGCAGAAGACCTAAACAGACATTTCTCCAAAGAAGATATACAGATTGCCAACAAACACATGAAAGAATGCTCAACATCACTAATCATTAGAGAAATGCAAATCAAAACTACAATGTGATATCATCTCACACCGGTTAGAATGGCCATCATCAAAAAATCTCCAAACAATAAATGCTGGAGAGGGTGTGGAGAAACTGGAACCCTCATACACTGTTGGTGGGAATGTAAATTGATACAGCCACTATAGAGAACTGTATGGAGGTTCCTTAAAAATCTAAAAATAGAACTGCCATACGACCCAGCAATCCTACTACTGGGCGTATACCCTGAGAAAACCATAATTCAAAAAGAGTTATGGAGAGGTAGGGGCAAGATGGCGGAAGAGTAAGACGCGGAGATCACCTTCCTTCCCACAGATACAGTAGAAATACATCTACACGTGGAACTGCTCCTACAGAACACCCACTGAACGCTGGCAGAAGACGTCAGACCTCCCAAAAGGCAAGAAAATCCCCACGTACTTGGGTAGGGTAAAAGTAAAAAGAAATAATAGAGACAAAAGAATAGGGACGGGACCTGCACCAGTGGGAGGGAGCCGTGAAGGAGGAAAGGTGTCCACACACTAGGAGCCCCTTCGTGGGCAGAGACTGCGGGTGGCAGAGGGGGGAGCTTCGGAGCCACGGAGGAGAGCGCAGCCACAGGGGTGCGGAGGGCAAAGCGGAGAGATTCCCGCATGGAGGATCGGTGCTGAGTAGCACTCACCAGCCCGAGAGGCTTGTCTGCTCAGCCGCCGGGGCGGGCGGGGGCTGGGAGCTGAGGCTCGGGCTTCGGTGCTAGCCGGGAGGGAGTCCGGGAAATAGTCTGCAGCTGCCGAAGAGGCAAGAGACATTTTCTTGCCTCTTTGTTTCCCGGCGCGCAAGGAGAGGGGATTCAGAGCGCCGCCTAAACAAACTCCAGTGACGGGCGCGAGCCGCGGCTCACAGCGCGGACCCCAGAGACAGGCGCGAGCCGCGGTTATCAGCGTGGACCCCAGAGACGGGCAGGAGACGCTAAGGCTGCTGCTGCCGCCACCAAGAAGCCGGTGTGCAAGCACAGGTCACTCCCCACACCGCCCCTCCCGGGAGCCGGTGCAGCTCGCCACTGCCAGGTTCCCGTGATCCGGGGACAACTTCCCCGGGAGAATGCACGGCGCGCCTCAGCCTGCTGCAACGTCACACCAGCCTCTGCCACCGCAGGCTCGCCCCGCATCCGTACCCCTCCCTCCCCACAGCCTGAGTGAGCCAGAGCCCCCGAAGCAGCTGCTCCTTTAACCCCGTTCTGTCTGGGCAGGGAATGGACGCCCTCAGGCGACCTACATGCAGAGGCGGGGCCAAATCCAAAGCTGAACCCTGGGAGCTGTACGAACAAAGAAGAGAAAGGGAAATCTCTCCCAGCAGCCTCAGAAGCAGAGGATTAAAGCTCCACAAACAACTTGATGTGCCTGCATCTGTTGAGTACCTGAATAGACAACGAATCATCCCAAATTCAAGAGGGGGACTTTGGGAGCAGGATATATTATTTTTTCCCCTTTTCCTTTTTTTGTGAGTGTATATGTGTATGCTTCTGGGTGAGAATTTGTGTGTATAGCTTTGTTTCACCATTAGTCCTAGGGTTAGGTCTGTCCGTATTTTTTTTTTTTTTACTTAAAAAATTTTTTTTCCTAATATATGTTTTCTTAATAATTTTTTCCTCATTTTCTCTTTTTAGAAATTAAAAAAATTTTAATAAGTTTTTCCATTTTTTTATTTTAAAAAATCAAAAAATTTTTCTTAATAAATTTTTTCTTAATAATTTTTTTCTTATTTTTTATTGTAAAAAGTTAATAAATCTATTTTTAAAAATCAAAAAAAAATTTTTCTGAATACATTTACTCTTAATAATTGTTTTCTTATTTTTTATTATAATAGCTTTATTTTATTTTATTTTATCCTCTTTCTTTGTTTCTTTCTATTTTTTTCTCCCTTATATTCTGAGCTGTGTGGATGAAAGGCTCTTGGTGCTCCAGCCAGGCATCAGGGCTGTGCCTCTGAGGTGGGAGAGCCAACTTCAGGACACTGGTCCACAAGAGACCTCCCAGCTCCACGTAATACCAAACGGCGAAAATCTCCCAGAGATCTCCATCTCAACATCAAGACCCAGCTTCACTCAACGACCAGCAAGCTACATTGCTGGACACACTATGCCAAACAACTAACAAGACAGGAACACGGCCCCATCCATTAGCAGAGAGGCTGCCTAAAATCATAATAAGGCCACAGACACCCCAAAACACACCACCAGACGTGGACTTGCCCACCAGAAAGACAAGATCCAACCTCATCCACCAGAACACAGGCACTAGTCCCCTCCACCAGGAAGCCTACACAACCCACTGAACCAACCTCAGCCACTGGGGACAGATACCAAAAACAACGGGAATTACGAACCTGCAGCCTGTGAAAAGGAGACCCCAAACACAGTAAGATAAGCAAAATGAGAAGACAAAAAAACACACAGCAGGTGAAGGAGCAGGGTCAAAACACACCAGACCTAACAAATGAAGAGGAAATAGGCAGTCTACCTGAAAAAGAATTCAGAATAATGAGAGTAAAGATGATCCAAAATCTTGGAAATAGAATAGACAAAATGCAAGAAACATTTAACAAGGATGTAGAAGAACTAAAGAGGAACCAAGCAACGATGAAAAACACAATAAATGAAATTAAAAATACTCTAGACGGGATCAATAGCAGAATAACTGAGGCAGAAGAACGGATAAGTGACCTGGAAGATAAAATAGTGGAAATAGCTACTGCAGAGCAGAATAAAGAAAAAAGAATGAAAAGAACTGAGGACAGTCTCAGAGACCTCTGGGACAACATTAAACGCACCAACATTCGAATTATAGGGGTCCCAGAAGAAGAAGAGAAAAAGAAAGGGACTGAGAAAATATTTGAAGAGATTAGAGTTGAAAACTTCCCTAATATGGGGAAAGGAAATAGTTAATCAAGTCCTGGAAGCACAGAGAGTCCCATACAGGATAAATCCAAGGAGAAACACGCCAAGACACATATTAATCAAACTATCAAAAATTAAATATAAAGAAAACATATTAAAAGCAGCAAGGGAAAAACAACAAATAACACACAAGGGAATCCCCATAAGGTTAACAGCTGATCTTTCAGCAGAAACTCTGCAAGCCAGAAGGGAGTGGCAGGATATACTTAAAGTCATGAAGGAGAAAAACCTACAGCCAAGATTACTGTACCCAGCAAGGATCTCATTCAGATTTGATGGAGAAATTAAAACCTTTACAGACAAGCAAAAGCTGAGAGAGTTCGGCACCACCAAACCAGCTTTACAACAGATGCTAAAGGAACTTCTCTAGGCAAGAAACACAAGAGAAGGAAAACACCTACAATAACAAACCCAAAACATTTAAGAAAATGGGAATAGGAACATACATATCAATAATTACCTTAAATGTAAATGGATTAAATGCTCCCACCAAAAGACATAGACTGGCTGAATGGATACAAAAGCAAGACCCATGTATATGCTGTCAACAAGAGACCCACTTCAGACCAGAGACACATACAGACTGAAAGTGAGGGGATGGAAAAAGATATTCCATGCAAATGGAAATCAAAAGAAAGCTGGAGTAGCAATTCTCATATCAGACAAAATAGACTTTAAAATAAAGACTATTACAAGAGACAAAGAAGGACACTATATAATGATCAAGGGATTGATCCAAGAGGAAGGTATAACAATTGTAAATATTTATGCACCCAACATAGGAGCACCTCAATACATAAGGCAAATACTAACAGCCATAAAAGGGGAAATCGACAGCAACACAATCATAGTAGGGGACTTTCACACCCCACTCTCACCAATGGACAGATCATCCAAAATGAAAATAAATAAGGAAACACAAGCTTTAAATGATACATTAAACAAGATGGACTTAATTGATATTTATAGGACATTCCACCCAAACACAACAGAATACACATTTTTCTCAAGTGCTCATGGAACATTCTCCAGGATAGATCATATCTTGGGTCACAAACCAAGCCTTGGTAAATTTAAGAAAATTGAAATCGTATCAAGTATCTTTTCCGACCACAACGCTATGAGACTAGATATCAATTACAGGAAAAGATCTGTAAAAAATACAAACACATGGAGGCTACACAATATACTACTTAATAACGAAGTGATCACTGAAGAAATCAAAGGGGAAATCAAAAAATACCTAGAAACAAATGACAATGGAGACACGACGGCCCAACACCTATGGGATGCAGCAAAAGCAGTTCTAAGAGGGAAGCTTATAGCAATACAATCTTACTTTAAGAAACAAGAAACATCTCAAATAAGCAGCCTAACATTACACCTAAAGCAATTAGAGGAAGAAGAACAAAAAACCACCAAAGTTAGCAGAAGGAAAGAAATCATAAAGATCAGATCAGAAATAAATGACAAAGAAATGAAGGGAACGATATAGCAAAGATCAATAAAACTAAAAGCTGGTTCTTTGAGAAGATAAACAAAATTGATAAACCATTAACCAGACTCATCAAGAAAAAAAGGGAGAAGACTCAAATCAATAAAATTAGAAATGCAAAAGGAGAAGTAACAACTGACACTGCAGAAATACAAAGGATCATGAGAGATTACTACAAGCAACTATATGCCAGTAAAATGGACAACCTGGAGGAAATGGACAAGTTCTTAGAAATGCACAACCTTCCGAGACTGAACCAGGAAGAAACAGAAAATATGAACAGACCAATCACAAGTACTGAAATTGAAACTGTGATTAAAACTCTTCCAACACACAAAAGCCCAGGACCATACGGATTCACAGGCAAATTCTATCAAACATTTAGAGAAGAGCTAACACCTATCCTTCTCAAACTTTTCCAAAATATAGCAGAGGGAGGAACACTCCCAAACTCATTCTACGAGGCCACCATCACCCTGATACCAAAACCAGACAAAGAAGTCACAAAAAAAGAAAACTGCAGGCCAATATCACTGATGAACATAGATGCAAAAATCCTCAACAAAATACTAGCAAACAGAGTCCAACAGCACATTAAAAGGATCATACACCATGATCAAGTGGGGTTTATCCCAGGAATGCAAGGATTCTTCAAGATACGCAAATCAATCAATGTGATACACCATATTAACAAATTGAAGGAGAAAAACCAAATGATCATCTCAATAGATACAGAGAAAGCTTTTGACAAAATTCAACACCCATTTATGATAAAAACCCTCCAGAAAGTAGGCATAGAGGGAACTTTCCTCCACATAATAAAGGCCATATATGACCAATGCACAGCCAACATCATCCTCAATGGTGAAAAACTGAAACCATTTCCACTAAGATCAGGAACAGGACAAGGTTGCCCACTCTCACCACTATTGACATAGTTTTGGAAGTTTTAGCCACAGCAATCAGAGAAGACAAAGAAATAAAAGAAATCCAAATCAGAAAAGAAGAAATAGAGCTGTGACTGTTTTCAGATGACATGATACTATACATAGAGAATCGTAAAGATGTTACCAGATAACTACTAGAGCTACTCAATGAATTTGGTAAAGTAGCAGGATACAAAATTAATGCACAGAAATCACTTGCATTCCTGTACACTAATGATGAAAAATCGGAAAGTGAAATTAAGAAAACACTCCCATTTACCATGGCAACTAAAAGAATAAAATATCTAGGAATAAACCTACCCAAGGAGACAGAAGACTGGTATGAAGAAAATTATAAGACACTGATGAAAGAAATTAATGACGATACAAAGAGATGGAGCGATATACCATGTTCTTGGATTGGAAGAATCAACATTGTGAAAATGACTATACTACTCAAAGCAATCTACAGACTCAATGCAATCCCTATCAAACTACCACTGGCATTTTTCACAGACCTAGATCAAAAAATTTCACAATTGGTATGGAATCACAAAAGGCCCCAAATAGCCAAAGTAACCTTGAGAAAGAAAAACGGTGCTGGAGGAATCAGGCTCCCAGACTTCAGACTATACTCCAAAGCTACAGTAGTCAAGACAGTATGGTACTGGCACAAAAACAGAAGTATAGATCAATGGAACAGGATAGAAAGCCCAGAGATAAACCCATGTACTTATGGTCACATTATTTTTGATAAAGGAGGCAAGAATATAAAATTGAGAAAAGACGCCTCTTCAATAAGTGGTGCTGGGAAAACTGGACAGCTACATGTAAAAGAATGAAATTAGAACACTCCTTAACACCATACACAAAAATAAACTCAAAATGGATTAAAGACCTAAATGTAAGGCCAGACACTCTCAAACTCTTAGAGGAAAACATAGGCAGAACACTCTATGACATAAGTCATAGCAAGATCCTTTTTGACCCAGCTCCTAGAGAAATGGAAATAAAAGCAAAAATAAAGAAATGGGACCTAATGAAACTTACAAGCTTTTGCACAGCAAAGGAAACCATAAACAAGACCAAAAGAAAACCCTCAGAATGGGAGAAAATATTTGCAAATGAAGCAACTGACAAAGGATTAATCTCCAAAATTTACCAGCAGCTCATGCAGCTCAATTTGAAAAAAGCAAACAACCCAATCCAAAAATGGGCAGAAGACCTAAACAGACATTTCTCCAAAGAAGATATACAGATTGCCAACAAACACATGAAAGAATGCTCAACATCACTAATCATTAGAGAAATGCAAATCAAAACTACAATTTGATATCATCTCACACCGGTTAGAATGGCCATCATCAAAAAATCTCCAAACAATAAATGCTGGAGAGGGTGTGGAGAAACTGGAACCCTCATACACTGTTGGTGGGAATGTAAATTGATACAGCCACTATAGAGAACTGTATGGAGGTTCCTTAAAAATCTAAAAATAGAACTGCCATACGACCCAGCAATCCTACTACTGGGCGTATACCCTGAGAAAACCATAATTCAAAAAGAGTTATGGAGAGGTAGGGGCAAGATGGCGGAAGAGTAAGACGCGGAGATCACCTTCCTTCCCACAGATACAGTAGAAATACATCTACACGTGGAACTGCTCCTACAGAACACCCACTGAACGCTGGCAGAAGACGTCAGACCTCCCAAAAGGCAAGAAAATCCCCACGTACTTGGGTAGGGTAAAAGTAAAAAGAAATAATAGAGACAAAAGAATAGGGACGGGACCTGCACCAGTGGGAGGGAGCCGTGAAGGAGGAAAGATGTCCACACACTAGGAGCCCCTTCGTGGGCAGAGACTGCGGGTGGCAGAGGGGGGAGCTTCGGAACCACGGAGGAGAGCGCAGCCACAGGGGTGCGGAGGGCAAAGCGGAGAGATTCCCGCATGGAGGATCGGTGCTGAGTAGCACTCACCAGCCCGAGAGGCTTGTCTGCTCAGCCGCCGGGGCGGGCGGGGGCTGGGAGCTGAGGCTCGGGCTTCGGTGCTAGCCGGGAGGGAGTCCGGGAAATAGTCTGCAGCTGCCGAAGAGGCAAGAGACATTTTCTTGCCTCTTTGTTTCCCGGCGCGCAAGGAGAGGGGATTCAGAGCGCCGCCTAAACAAACTCCAGAGACGGGCGTGAGCCGCGGCTAACAGCGCGGACCCCAGAGACAGGCGCGAGCCGCGGTTATCAGCGTGGACCCCAGAGACGGGCAGGAGACGCTAAGGCTGCTGCTGCCGCCACCAAGAAGCCGGTGTGCAAGCACAGGTCACTCCCCACACCGCCCCTCCCGGGAGCCGGTGCAGCTCGCCACTGCCAGGCTCCCGTGATCCGGGGACAACTTCCCCGGGAGAATGCACGGCGCGCCTCAGGCTGCTGCAACGTCACACCAGCCTCTGCCACCGCAGGCTCGCCCCGCATCCGTACCCCTCCCTCCCCACAGCCTGAGTGAGCCAGAGCCCCCGAAGCAGCTGCTCCTTTAACCCCGTTCTGTCTGGGCGGGGAACGGACGCCCTCAGGCGACCTACATGCAGAGGCGGGGCCAAATCCAAAGCTGAACCCTGGGAGCTGTATGAACAAAGAAGAGAAAGGGAAATCTCTCCCAGCAGCCTCAGAAGCAGTGGATTAAAGCTCCACAAACAACTTGATGTGCCTGCATCTGTTGAGTACCTGAATAGACAACGAATCATCCCAAATTCAAGAGGGGGACTTTGGGAGCAGGATATATTATTTTTTCCCCTTTTCCTTTTTTTGTGAGTGTATATGTGTATGCTTCTGGGTGAGAATTTGTGTGTATAGCTTTGTTTCACCATTAGTCCTAGGGTTAGGTCCGTCCGTATTTTTTTTTTTTTTACTTAAAAAATTTTTTTTCCTAATATATGTTTTCTTAATAATTTTTTCCTCATTCTCTATTTTTAGAAATTAAAAAAATTTTAATAAGTTTTTCCATTTTTTATTTTAAAAAATCAAAAAATTTTTCTTAATAAATTTTTTCTTAATAATTTTTTTCTTATTTTTTATTGTAAAAAATTAATAAATCTATTTTTAAAAATTAAAAAAAAATTTTTCTGAATACATTTACTCTTAATAATTGTTTTCTTATTTTTTATTATAATAGCTTTATTTTATTTTATTTTATCCTCTTTCTTTGTTTCTTTCTATTTTTTTCTCCCTTATATTCTGAGCTGTGTGGATGAAAGGCTCTTGGTGCTCCAGCCAGGCATCAGGGCTGTGCCTCTGAGGTGGGAGAGCCAACTTCAGGACACTGGTCCACAAGAGACCTCCCAGCTCCACGTAATACCAAACGGCGAAAATCTCCCAGAGATCTCCATCTCAACATCAAGACACAGCTTCACTCAACGACCAGCAAGCTACATTGCTGGACACACTATGCCAAACAACTAACAAGACAGGAACACGGCCCCATCCATTAGCAGAGAGGCTGCCTAAAATCATAATAAGGCCACAGACACCCCAAAACACACCACCAGACGTGGACTTGCCCACCAGAAAGACAAGATCCAACCTCATCCACCAGAACACAGGCACTAGTCCCCTCCACCAGGAAGCCTACACAACCCACTGAACCAACCTCAGCCACTGGGGACAGATACCAAAAACAACGGGAATTACGAACCTGCAGCCTGTGAAAAGGAGACCCCAAACACAGTAAGATAAGCAAAATGAGAAGACAAAAAAACACACAGCAGGTGAAGGAGCAGGGTCAAAACACACCAGACCTAACAAATGAAGAGGAAATAGGCAGTCTACCTGAAAAAGAATTCAGAATAATGAGAGTAAAGATGATCCAAAATCTTGGAAATAGAATAGACAAAATGCAAGAAACATTTAACAAGGATGTAGAAGAACTAAAGAGGAACCAAGCAACGATGAAAAACACAATAAATGAAATTAAAAATACTCTAGACGGGATCAATAGCAGAATAACTGAGGCAGAAGAACGGATAAGTGACCTGGAAGATAAAATAGTGGAAATAGCTACTGCAGAGCAGAATAAAGAAAAAAGAATGAAAAGAACTGAGGACAGTCTCAGAGACCTCTGGGACAACATTAAACGCACCAACATTCGAATTATAGGGGTCCCAGAAGAAGAAGAGAAAAAGAAAGGGACTGAGAAAATATTTGAAGAGATTAGAGTTGAAAACTTCCCTAATATGGGGAAAGGAAATAGTTAATCAAGTCCTGGAAGCACAGAGAGTCCCATACAGGATAAATCCAAGGAGAAACACGCCAAGACACATATTAATCAAACTATCAAAAATTAAATATAAAGAAAACATATTAAAAGCAGCAAGGGAAAAACAACAAATAACACACAAGGGAATCCCCATAAGGTTAACAGCTGATCTTTCAGCAGAAACTCTGCAAGCCAGAAGGGAGTGGCAGGATATACTTAAAGTCATGAAGGAGAAAAACCTACAGCCAAGATTACTGTACCCAGCAAGGATCTCATTCAGATTTGATGGAGAAATTAAAACCTTTACAGACAAGCAAAAGCTGAGAGAGTTCGGCACCACCAAACCAGCTTTACAACAGATGCTAAAGGAACTTCTCTAGGCAAGAAACACAAGAGAAGGAAAACACCTACAATAACAAACCCAAAACATTTAAGAAAATGGGAATAGGAACATACATATCAATAATTACCTTAAATGTAAATGGATTAAATGCTCCCACCAAAAGACATAGACTGGCTGAATGGATACAAAAGCAAGACCCATGTATATGCTGTCAACAAGAGACCCACTTCAGACCAGAGACACATACAGACTGAAAGTGAGGGGATGGAAAAAGATATTCCATGCAAATGGAAATCAAAAGAAAGCTGGAGTAGCAATTCTCATATCAGACAAAATAGACTTTAAAATAAAGACTATTACAAGAGACAAAGAAGGACACTATATAATGATCAAGGGATTGATCCAAGAGGAAGGTATAACAATTGTAAATATTTATGCACCCAACATAGGAGCACCTCAATACATAAGGCAAATACTAACAGCCATAAAAGGGGAAATCGACAGCAACACAATCATAGTAGGGGACTTTCACACCCCACTCTCACCAATGGACAGATCATCCAAAATGAAAATAAATAAGGAAACACAAGCTTTAAATGATACATTAAACAAGATGGACTTAATTGATATTTATAGGACATTCCACCCAAACACAACAGAATACACATTTTTCTCAAGTGCTCATGGAACATTCTCCAGGATAGATCATATCTTGGGTCACAAACCAAGCCTTGGTAAATTTAAGAAAATTGAAATCGTATCAAGTATCTTTTCCGACCACAACGCTATGAGACTAGATATCAATTACAGGAAAAGATCTGTAAAAAATACAAACACATGGAGGCTACACAATATACTACTTAATAACGAAGTGATCACTGAAGAAATCAAAGGGGAAATCAAAAAATACCTAGAAACAAATGACAATGGAGACACGACGGCCCAACACCTATGGGATGCAGCAAAAGCAGTTCTAAGAGGGAAGCTTATAGCAATACAATCTTACTTTAAGAAACAAGAAACATCTCAAATAAGCAGCCTAACATTACACCTAAAGCAATTAGAGGAAGAAGAACAAAAAACCACCAAAGTTAGCAGAAGGAAAGAAATCATAAAGATCAGATCAGAAATAAATGACAAAGAAATGAAGGGAACGATATAGCAAAGATCAATAAAACTAAAAGCTGGTTCTTTGAGAAGATAAACAAAATTGATAAACCATTAACCAGACTCATCAAGAAAAAAAGGGAGAAGACTCAAATCAATAAAATTAGAAATGCAAAAGGAGAAGTAACAACTGACACTGCAGAAATACAAAGGATCATGAGAGATTACTACAAGCAACTATATGCCAGTAAAATGGACAACCTGGAGGAAATGGACAAGTTCTTAGAAATGCACAACCTTCCGAGACTGAACCAGGAAGAAACAGAAAATATGAACAGACCAATCACAAGTACTGAAATTGAAACTGTGATTAAAACTCTTCCAACACACAAAAGCCCAAGACCATACGGATTCACAGGCAAATTCTATCAAACATTTAGAGAAGAGCTAACACCTATCCTTCTCAAACTTTTCCAAAATATAGCAGAGGGAGGAACACTCCCAAACTCATTCTACGAGGCCACCATCACCCTGATACCAAAACCAGACAAAGAAGTCACAAAAAAAGAAAACTACAGGCCAATATCACTGATGAACATAGATGCAAAATTCCTCAACAAAATACTAGCAAACAGAGTCCAACAGCACATTAAAAGGATCATACACCATGATCAAGTGGGGTTTATCCCAGGAATGCAAGGATTCTTCAAGATACGCAAATCAATCAATGTGATACACCATATTAACAAATTGAAGGAGAAAAACCAAATGATCATCTCAATAGATACAGAGAAAGCTTTTGACAAAATTCAACACCCATTTATGATAAAAACCCTCCAGAAAGTAGGCATAGAGGGAACTTTCCTCCACATAATAAAGGCCATATATGACCAATGCACAGCCAACATCATCCTCAATGGTGAAAAACTGAAACCATTTCCACTAAGATCAGGAACAGGACAAGGTTGCCCACTCTCACCACTATTGACATAGTTTTGGAAGTTTTAGCCACAGCAATCAGAGAAGACAAAGAAATAAAAGAAATCCAAATCAGAAAAGAAGAAATAGAGCTGTGACTGTTTTCAGATGACATGATACTATACATAGAGAATCCTAAAGATGTTACCAGATAACTACTAGAGCTACTCAATGAATTTGGTAAAGTAGCAGGATACAAAATTAATGCACAGAAATCACTTGCATTCCTGTACACTAATGATGAAAAATCGGAAAGTGAAATTAAGAAAACACTCCCATTTACCATGGCAACTAAAAGAATAAAATATCTAGGAATAAACCTACCCAAGGAGACAGAAGACTGGTATGAAGAAAATTATAAGACACTGATGAAAGAAATTAATGACGATACAAAGAGATGGAGCGATATACCATGTTCTTGGATTGGAAGAATCAACATTGTGAAAATGACTATACTACTCAAAGCAATCTACAGACTCAATGCAATCCCTATCAAACTACCACTGGCATTTTTCACAGACCTAGATCAAAAAATTTCACAATTGGTATGGAATCACAAAAGGCCCCAAATAGCCAAAGTAACCTTGAGAAAGAAAAACGGTGCTGGAGGAATCAGGCTCCCAGACTTCAGACTATACTCCAAAGCTACAGTAGTCAAGACAGTATGGTACTGGCACAAAAACAGAAGTATAGATGAATGGAACAGGATAGAAAGCCCAGAGATAAACCCATGTACTTATGGTCACATTATTTTTGATAAAGGAGGCAAGAATATAAAATTGAGAAAAGACGCCTCTTCAATAAGTGGTGCTGGGAAAACTGGACAGCTACATGTAAAAGAATGAAATTAGAACACTCCTTAACACCATACACAAAAATAAACTCAAAATGGATTAAAGACCTAAATGTAAGGCCAGACACTCTCAAACTCTTAGAGGAAAACATAGGCAGAACACTCTATGACATAAGTCATAGCAAGATCCTTTTTGACCCAGCTCCTAGAGAAATGGAAATAAAAGCAAAAATAAAGAAATGGGACCTAATGAAACTTACAAGCTTTTGCACAGCAAAGGAAACCATAAACAAGACCAAAAGAAAACCCTCAGAATGGGAGAAAATATTTGCAAATGAAGCAACTGACAAAGGATTAATCTCCAAAATTTACCAGCAGCTCATGCAGCTCAATTTGAAAAAAGCAAACAACCCAATCCAAAAATGGGCAGAAGACCTAAACAGACATTTCTCCAAAGAAGATATACAGATTGCCAACAAACACATGAAAGAATGCTCAACATCACTAATCATTAGAGAAATGCAAATCAAAACTACAATGTGATATCATCTCACACCGGTTAGAATGGCCATCATCAAAAAATCTCCAAACAATAAATGCTGGAGAGGGTGTGGAGAAACTGGAACCCTCATACACTGTTGGTGGGAATGTAAATTGATACAGCCACTATAGAGAACTGTATGGAGGTTCCTTAAAAATCTAAAAATAGAACTGCCATACGACCCAGCAATCCTACTACTGGGCGTATACCCTGAGAAAACCATAATTCAAAAAGAGTTATGGAGAGGTAGGGGCAAGATGGCGGAAGAGTAAGACGCGGAGATCACCTTCCTTCCCACAGATACAGTAGAAATACATCTACACGTGGAACTGCTCCTACAGAACACCCACTGAACGCTGGCAGAAGACGTCAGACCTCCCAAAAGGCAAGAAAATCCCCACGTACTTGGGTAGGGTAAAAGTAAAAAGAAATAATAGAGACAAAAGAATAGGGACGGGACCTGCACCAGTGGGAGGGAGCCGTGAAGGAGGAAAGGTGTCCACACACTAGGAGCCCCTTCGTGGGCAGAGACTGCGGGTGGCAGAGGGGGGAGCTTCGGAGCCACGGAGGAGAGCGCAGCCACAGGGGTGCGGAGGGCAAAGCGGAGAGATTCCCGCATGGAGGATCGGTGCTGAGTAGCACTCACCAGCCCGAGAGGCTTGTCTGCTCAGCCGCCGGGGCGGGCGGGGGCTGGGAGCTGAGGCTCGGGCTTCGGTGCTAGCCGGGAGGGAGTCCGGGAAATAGTCTGCAGCTGCCGAAGAGGCAAGAGACATTTTCTTGCCTCTTTGTTTCCCGGCGCGCAAGGAGAGGGGATTCAGAGCGCCGCCTAAACAAACTCCAGAGACGGGCGCGAGCCGCGGCTAACAGCGCGGACCCCAGAGACAGGCGCGAGCCGCGGTTATCAGCGTGGACCCCAGAGACGGGCAGGAGACGCTAAGGCTGCTGCTGCCGCCACCAAGAAGCCGGTGTGCAAGCACAGGTCACTCCCCACACCGCCCCTCCCGGGAGCCGGTGCAGCTCGCCACTGCCAGGCTCCCGTGATCCGGGGACAACTTCCCCGGGAGAATGCACGGCGCGCCTCAGGCTGCTGCAACGTCACACCAGCCTCTGCCACCGCAGGCTCGCCCCGCATCCGTACCCCTCCCTCCCCACAGCCTGAGTGAGCCAGAGCCCCCGAAGCAGCTGCTCCTTTAACCCCGTTCTGTCTGGGCGGGGAACGGACGCCCTCAGGCGACCTACATGCAGAGGCGGGGCCAAATCCAAAGCTGAACCCTGGGAGCTGTACGAACAAAGAAGAGAAAGGGAAATCTCTCCCAGCAGCCTCAGAAGCAGAGGATTAAAGCTCCACAAACAACTTGATGTGCCTGCATCTGTTGAGTACCTGAATAGACAACGAATCATCCCAAATTCAAGAGGGGGACTTTGGGAGCAGGATATATTATTTTTTCCCCTTTTCCTTTTTTTGTGAGTGTATATGTGTATGCTTCTGGGTGAGAATTTGTGTGTATAGCTTTGTTTCACCATTAGTCCTAGGGTTAGGTCCGTCCGTATTTTTTTTTTTTTTACTTAAAAAAATTTTTTTCCTAATATATGTTTTCTTAATAATTTTTTCCTCATTTTCTATTTTTAGAAATTAAAAAAATTTTAATAAGTTTTCCATTTTTTTATTTTAAAAAATCAAAAAATTTTTCTTAATAAATTTTTTCTTAATAATTTTTTTCTTATTTTTTATTGTAAAAAATTAATAAATCTATTTTTAAAAATCAAAAAAAAATTTTTCTGAATACATTTACTCTTAATAATTGTTTTCTTATTTTTTATTATAATAGCTTTATTTTATTTTATTTTATCCTCTTTCTTTGTTTCTTTCTATTTTTTTCTCCCTTATATTCTGAGCTGTGTGGATGAAAGGCTCTTGGTGCTCCAGCCAGGCATCAGGGCTGTGCCTCTGAGGTGGGAGAGCCAACTTCAGGACACTGGTCCACAAGAGACCTCCCAGCTCCACGTAATACCAAACGGCGAAAATCTCCCAGAGATCTCCATCTCAACATCAAGACCCAGCTTCACTCAACGACCAGCAAGCTACATTGCTGGACACACTATGCCAAACAACTAACAAGACAGGAACACGGCCCCATCCATTAGCAGAGAGGCTGCCTAAAATCATAATAAGGCCACAGACACCCCAAAACACACCACCAGACGTGGACTTGCCCACCAGAAAGACAAGATCCAACCTCATCCACCAGAACACAGGCACTAGTCCCCTCCACCAGGAAGCCTACACAACCCACTGAACCAACCTCAGCCACTGGGGACAGATACCAAAAACAACGGGAATTACGAACCTGCAGCCTGTGAAAAGGAGACCCCAAACACAGTAAGATAAGCAAAATGAGAAGACAAAAAAACACACAGCAGGTGAAGGAGCAGGGTCAAAACACACCAGACCTAACAAATGAAGAGGAAATAGGCAGTCTACCTGAAAAAGAATTCAGAATAATGAGAGTAAAGATGATCCAAAATCTTGGAAATAGAATAGACAAAATGCAAGAAACTTTTAACAAGGATGTAGAAGAACTAAAGAGGAACCAAGCAACGATGAAAAACACAATAAATGAAATTAAAAATACTCTAGACGGGATCAATAGCAGAATAACTGAGGCAGAAGAACGGATAAGTGACCTGGAAGATAAAATAGTGGAAATAGCTACTGCAGAGCAGAATAAAGAAAAAAGAATGAAAAGAACTGAGGACAGTCTCAGAGACCTCTGGGACAACATTAAACGCACCAACATTCGAATTATAGGGGTCCCAGAAGAAGAAGAGAAAAAGAAAGGGACTGAGAAAATATTTGAAGAGATTAGAGTTGAAAACTTCCCTAATATGGGGAAAGGAAATAGTTAATCAAGTCCTGGAAGCACAGAGAGTCCCATACAGGATAAATCCAAGGAGAAACACGCCAAGACACATATTAATCAAACTATCAAAAATTAAATATAAAGAAAACATATTAAAAGCAGCAAGGGAAAAACAACAAATAACACACAAGGGAATCCCCATAAGGTTAACAGCTGATCTTTCAGCAGAAACTCTGCAAGCCAGAAGGGAGTGGCAGGATATACTTAAAGTCATGAAGGAGAAAAACCGACAGCCAAGATTACTGTACCCAGCAAGGATCTCATTCAGATTTGATGGAGAAATTAAAACCTTTACAGACAAGCAAAAGCTGAGAGAGTTCGGCACCACCAAACCAGCTTTACAACAGATGCTAAAGGAACTTCTCTAGGCAAGAAACACAAGAGAAGGAAAACACCTACAATAACAAACCCAAAACATTTAAGAAAATGGGAATAGGAACATACATATCAATAATTACCTTAAATGTAAATGGATTAAATGCTCCCACCAAAAGACATAGACTGGCTGAATGGATACAAAAGCAAGACCCATATATATGCTGTCAACAAGAGACCCACTTCAGACCAGAGACACATACAGACTGAAAGTGAGGGGATGGAAAAAGATATTCCATGCAAATGGAAATCAAAAGAAAGCTGGAGTAGCAATTCTCATATCAGACAAAATAGACTTTAAAATAAAGACTATTACAAGAGACAAAGAAGGACACTATATAATGATCAAGGGATTGATCCAAGAGGAAGGTATAACAATTGTAAATATTTATGCACCCAACATAGGAGCACCTCAATACATAAGGCAAATACTAACAGCCATAAAAGGGGAAATCGACAGCAACACAATCATAGTAGGGGACTTTCACACCCCACTCTCACCAATGGACAGATCATCCAAAATGAAAATAAATAAGGAAACACAAGCTTTAAATGATACATTAAACAAGATGGACTTAATTGATATTTATAGGACATTCCACCCAAACACAACAGAATACACATTTTTCTCAAGTGCTCATGGAACATTCTCCAGGATAGATCATATCTTGGGTCACAAACCAAGCCTTGGTAAATTTAAGAAAATTGAAATCGTATCAAGTATCTTTTCCGACCACAACGCTATGAGACTAGATATCAATTACAGGAAAAGATCTGTAAAAAATACAAACACATGGAGGCTACACAATATACTACTTAATAACGAAGTGATCACTGAAGAAATCAAAGGGGAAATCAAAAAATACCTAGAAACAAATGACAATGGAGACACGACGGCCCAACACCTATGGGATGCAGCAAAAGCAGTTCTAAGAGGGAAGCTTATAGCAATACAATCTTACTTTAAGAAACAAGAAACATCTCAAATAAGCAGCCTAACATTACACCTAAAGCAATTAGAGGAAGAAGAACAAAAAACCACCAAAGTTAGCAGAAGGAAAGAAATCATAAAGATCAGATCAGAAATAAATGACAAAGAAATGAAGGGAACGATATAGCAAAGATCAATAAAACTAAAAGCTGGTTCTTTGAGAAGATAAACAAAATTGATAAACCATTAACCAGACTCATCAAGAAAAAAAGGGAGAAGACTCAAATCAATAAAATTAGAAATGCAAAAGGAGAAGTAACAACTGACACTGCAGAAATACAAAGGATCATGAGAGATTACTACAAGCAACTATATGCCAGTAAAATGGACAACCTGGAGGAAATGGACAAGTTCTTAGAAATGCACAACCTTCCGAGACTGAACCAGGAAGAAACAGAAAATATGAACAGACCAATCACAAGTACTGAAATTGAAACTGTGATTAAAACTCTTCCAACACACAAAAGCCCAGGACCATACGGATTCACAGGCAAATTCTATCAAACATTTAGAGAAGAGCTAACACCTATCCTTCTCAAACTTTTCCAAAATATAGCAGAGGGAGGAACACTCCCAAACTCATTCTACGAGGCCACCATCACCCTGATACCAAAACCAGACAAAGAAGTCACAAAAAAAGAAAACTGCAGGCCAATATCACTGATGAACATAGATGCAAAAATCCTCAACAAAATACTAGCAAACAGAGTCCAACAGCACATTAAAAGGATCATACACCATGATCAAGTGGGGTTTATCCCAGGAATGCAAGGATTCTTCAAGATACGCAAATCAATCAATGTGATACACCATATTAACAAATTGAAGGAGAAAAACCAAATGATCATCTCAATAGATACAGAGAAAGCTTTTGACAAAATTCAACACCCATTTATGATAAAAACCCTCCAGAAAGTAGGCATAGAGGGAACTTTCTTCCACATAATAAAGGCCATATATGACCAATGCACAGCCAACATCATCCTCAATGGTGAAAAACTGAAACCATTTCCACTAAGATCAGGAACAGGACAAGGTTGCCCACTCTCACCACTATTGACATAGTTTTGGAAGTTTTAGCCACAGCAATCAGAGAAGACAAAGAAATAAAAGAAATCCAAATCAGAAAAGAAGAAATAGAGCTGTGACTGTTTTCAGATGACATGATACTATACATAGAGAATCCTAAAGATGTTACCAGATAACTACTAGAGCTACTCAATGAATTTGGTAAAGTAGCAGGATACAAAATTAATGCACAGAAATCACTTGCATTCCTGTACACTAATGATGAAAAATCGGAAAGTGAAATTAAGAAAACACTCCCATTTACCATGGCAACTAAAAGAATAAAATATCTAGGAATAAACCTACCCAAGGAGACAGAAGACTGGTATGAAGAAAATTATAAGACACTGATGAAAGAAATTAATGACGATACAAAGAGATGGAGCGATATACCATGTTCTTGGATTGGAAGAATCAACATTGTGAAAATGACTATACTACTCAAAGCAATCTACAGACTCAATGCAATCCCTATCAAACTACCACTGGCATTTTTCACAGACCTAGATCAAAAAATTTCACAATTGGTATGGAATCACAAAAGGCCCCAAATAGCCAAAGTAACCTTGAGAAAGAAAAACGGTGCTGGAGGAATCAGGCTCCCAGACTTCAGACTATACTCCAAAGCTACAGTAGTCAAGACAGTATGGTACTGGCACAAAAACAGAAGTATAGATGAATGGAACAGGATAGAAAGCCCAGAGATAAACCCATGTACTTATGGTCACATTATTTTTGATAAAGGAGGCAAGAATATAAAATTGAGAAAAGACGCCTCTTCAATAAGTGGTGCTGGGAAAACTGGACAGCTACATGTAAAAGAATGAAATTAGAACACTCCTTAACACCATACACAAAAATAAACTCAAAATGGATTAAAGACCTAAATGTAAGGCCAGACACTCTCAAACTCTTAGAGGAAAACATAGGCAGAACACTCTATGACATAAGTCATAGCAAGATCCTTTTTGACCCAGCTCCTAGAGAAATGGAAATAAAAGCAAAAATAAAGAAATGGGACCTAATGAAACTTACAAGCTTTTGCACAGCAAAGGAAACCATAAACAAGACCAAAAGAAAACCCTCAGAATGGGAGAAAATATTTGCAAATGAAGCAACTGACAAAGGATTAATCTCCAAAATTTACCAGCAGCTCATGCAGCTCAATTTGAAAAAAGCAAACAACCCAATCCAAAAATGGGCAGAAGACCTAAACAGACATTTCTCCAAAGAAGATATACAGATTGCCAACAAACACATGAAAGAATGCTCAACATCACTAATCATTAGAGAAATGCAAATCAAAACTACAATGTGATATCATCTCACACCGGTTAGAATGGCCATCATCAAAAAATCTCCAAACAATAAATGCTGGAGAGGGTGTGGAGAAACTGGAACCCTCATACACTGTTGGTGGGAATGTAAATTGATACAGCCACTATAGAGAACTGTATGGAGGTTCCTTAAAAATCTAAAAATAGAACTGCCATACGACCCAGCAATCCTACTACTGGGCGTATACCCTGAGAAAACCATAATTCAAAAAGAGTTATGGAGAGGTAGGGGCAAGATGGCGGAAGAGTAAGACGCGGAGATCACCTTCCTTCCCACAGATACAGTAGAAATACATCTACACGTGGAACTGCTCCTACAGAACACCCACTGAACGCTGGCAGAAGACGTCAGACCTCCCAAAAGGCAAGAAAATCCCCACGTACTTGGGTAGGGTAAAAGTAAAAAGAAATAATAGAGACAAAAGAATAGGGACGGGACCTGCACCAGTGGGAGGGAGCCGTGAAGGAGGAAAGGTGTCCACACACTAGGAGCCCCTTCGTGGGCAGAGACTGCGGGTGGCAGAGGGGGGAGCTTCGGAGCCACGGAGGAGAGCGCAGCCACAGGGGTGCGGAGGGCAAAGCGGAGAGATTCCCGCATGGAGGATCGGTGCTGAGTAGCACTCACCAGCCCGAGAGGCTTGTCTGCTCAGCCGCCGGGGCGGGCGGGGGCTGGGAGCTGAGGCTCGGGCTTCGGTGCTAGCCGGGAGGGAGTCCGGGAAATAGTCTGCAGCTGCCGAAGAGGCAAGAGACATTTTCTTGCCTCTTTGTTTCCCGGCGCGCAAGGAGAGGGGATTCAGAGCGCCGCCTAAACAAACTCCAGAGACGGGCGCGAGCCGCGGCTAACAGCGCGGACCCCAGAGACAGGCGCGAGCCGCGGTTATCAGCGTGGACCCCAGAGAGGGGCAGGAGACGCTAAGGCTGCTGCTGCCGCCACCAAGAAGCCGGTGTGCAAGCACAGGTCACTCCCCACACCGCCCCTCCCGGGAGCCGGTGCAGCTCGCCACTGCCAGGCTCCCGTGATCCGGGGACAACTTCCCCGGGAGAATGCACGGCGCGCCTCAGGCTGCTGCAACGTCACACCAGCCTCTGCCACCGCAGGCTCGCCCCGCATCCGTACCCCTCCCTCCCCACAGCCTGAGTGAGCCAGAGCCCCCGAAGCAGCTGCTCCTTTAACCCCGTTCTGTCTGGGCGGGGAACGGACGCCCTCAGGCGACCTACATGCAGAGGCGGGGCCAAATCCAAAGCTGAACCCTGGGAGCTGTACGAACAAAGAAGAGAAAGGGAAATCTCTCCCAGCAGCCTCAGAAGCAGAGGATTAAAGCTCCACAAACAACTTGATGTGCCTGCATCTGTTGAGTACCTGAATAGACAACGAATCATCCCAAATTCAAGAGGGGGACTTTGGGAGCAGGATATATTATTTTTTCCCCTTTTCCTTTTTTTGTGAGTGTATATGTGTATGCTTCTGGGTGAGAATTTGTGTGTATAGCTTTGTTTCACCATTAGTCCTAGGGTTAGGTCCGTCCGTATTTTTTTTTTTTTTACTTGAAAAATTTTTTTTCCTAATATATGTTTTCTTAATAATTTTTTCCTCATTTTCTATTTTTAGAAATTAAAAAAATTTTAATAAGTTTTTCCATTTTTTTATTTTAAAAAATCAAAAAATTTTTCTTAATAAATTTTTTCTTAATAATTTTTTTCTTATTTTTTATTGTAAAAAATTAATAAATCTATTTTTAAAAATCAAAAAAAAATTTTTCTGAATACATTTACTCTTAATAATTGTTTTCTTATTTTTTATTATAATAGCTTTATTTTATTTTATTTTATCCTCTTTCTTTGTTTCTTTCTATTTTTTTCTCCCTTATATTCTGAGCTGTGTGGATGAAAGGCTCTTGGTGCTCCAGCCAGGCATCAGGGCTGTGCCTCTGAGGTGGGAGAGCCAACTTCAGGACACTGGTCCACAAGAGACCTCCCAGCTCCACGTAATACCAAACGGCGAAAATCTCCCAGAGATCTCCATCTCAACATCAAGACCCAGCTTCACTCAACGACCAGCAAGCTACATTGCTGGACACACTATGCCAAACAACTAACAAGACAGGAACACGGCCCCATCCATTAGCAGAGAGGCTGCCTAAAATCATAATAAGGCCACAGACACCCCAAAACACACCACCAGACGTGGACTTGCCCACCAGAAAGACAAGATCCAACCTCATCCACCAGAACACAGGCACTAGTCCCCTCCACCAGGAAGCCTACACAACCCACTGAACCAACCTCAGCCACTGGGGACAGATACCAAAAACAACGGGAATTACGAACCTGCAGCCTGTGAAAAGGAGACCCCAAACACAGTAAGATAAGCAAAATGAGAAGACAAAAAAACACACAGCAGGTGAAGGAGCAGGGTCAAAACACACCAGACCTAACAAATGAAGAGGAAATAGGCAGTCTACCTGAAAAAGAATTCAGAATAATGAGAGTAAAGATGATCCAAAATCTTGGAAATAGAATAGACAAAATGCAAGAAACATTTAACAAGGATGTAGAAGAACTAAAGAGGAACCAAGCAACGATGAAAAACACAATAAATGAAATTAAAAATACTCTAGACGGGATCAATAGCAGAATAACTGAGGCAGAAGAACGGATAAGTGACCTGGAAGATAAAATAGTGGAAATAGCTACTGCAGAGCAGAATAAAGAAAAAAGAATGAAAAGAACTGAGGACAGTCTCAGAGACCTCTGGGACAACATTAAACGCACCAACATTCGAATTATAGGGGTCCCAGAAGAAGAAGAGAAAAAGAAAGGGACTGAGAAAATATTTGAAGAGATTAGAGTTGAAAACTTCCCTAATATGGGGAAAGGAAATAGTTAATCAAGTCCTGGAAGCACAGAGAGTCCCATACAGGATAAATCCAAGGAGAAACACGCCAAGACACATATTAATCAAACTATCAAAAATTAAATATAAAGAAAACATATTAAAAGCAGCAAGGGAAAAACAACAAATAACACACAAGGGAATCCCCATAAGGTTAACAGCTGATCTTTCAGCAGAAACTCTGCAAGCCAGAAGGGAGTGGCAGGATATACTTAAAGTCATGAAGGAGAAAAACCTACAGCCAAGATTACTGTACCCAGCAAGGATCTCATTCAGATTTGATGGAGAAATTAAAACCTTTACAGACAAGCAAAAGCTGAGAGAGTTCGGCACCACCAAACCAGCTTTACAACAGATGCTAAAGGAACTTCTCTAGGCAAGAAACACAAGAGAAGGAAAACACCTACAATAACAAACCCAAAACATTTAAGAAAATGGGAATAGGAACATACATATCAATAATTACCTTAAATGTAAATGGATTAAATGCTCCCACCAAAAGACATAGACTGGCTGAATGGATACAAAAGCAAGACCCATGTATATGCTGTCAACAAGAGACCCACTTCAGACCAGAGACACATACAGACTGAAAGTGAGGGGATGGAAAAAGATATTCCATGCAAATGGAAATCAAAAGAAAGCTGGAGTAGCAATTCTCATATCAGACAAAATAGACTTTAAAATAAAGACTATTACAAGAGACAAAGAAGGACACTATATAATGATCAAGGGATTGATCCAAGAGGAAGGTATAACAATTGTAAATATTTATGCACCCAACATAGGAGCACCTCAATACATAAGGCAAATACTAACAGCCATAAAAGGGGAAATCGACAGCAACACAATCATAGTAGGGGACTTTCACACCCCACTCTCACCAATGGACAGATCATCCAAAATGAAAATAAATAAGGAAACACAAGCTTTAAATGATACATTAAACAAGATGGACTTAATTGATATTTATAGGACATTCCACCCAAACACAACAGAATACACATTTTTCTCAAGTGCTCATGGAACATTCTCCAGGATAGATCATATCTTGGGTCACAAACCAAGCCTTGGTAAATTTAAGAAAATTGAAATCGTATCAAGTATCTTTTCCGACCACAACGCTATGAGACTAGATATCAATTACAGGAAAAGATCTGTAAAAAATACAAACACATGGAGGCTACACAATATACTACTTAATAACGAAGTGATCACTGAAGGAATCAAAGGGGAAATCAAAAAATACCTAGAAACAAATGACAATGGAGACACGACGGCCCAAAACCTATGGGATGCAGCAAAAGCAGTTCTAAGAGGGAAGCTTATAGCAATACAATCTTACTTTAAGAAACAAGAAACATCTCAAATAAGCAGCCTAACATTACACCTAAAGCAATTAGAGGAAGAAGAACAAAAAACCACCAAAGTTAGCAGAAGGAAAGAAATCATAAAGATCAGATCAGAAATAAATGACAAAGAAATGAAGGGAACGATAGCAAAGATCAATAAAACTAAAAGCTGGTTCTTTGAGAAGATAAACAAAATTGATAAACCATTAACCAGACTCATCAAGAAAAAAAGGGAGAAGACTCAAATCAATAAAATTAGAAATGCAAAAGGAGAAGTAACAACTGACACTGCAGAAATACAAAGGATCATGAGAGATTACTACAAGCAACTATATGCCAGTAAAATGGACAACCTGGAGGAAATGGACAAGTTCTTAGAAATGCACAACCTTCCGAGACTGAACCAGGAAGAAACAGAAAATATGAACAGGCCAATCACAAGTACTGAAATTGAAACTGTGATTAAAACTCTTCCAACACACAAAAGCCCAGGACCATACGGATTCACAGGCAAATTCTATCAAACATTTAGAGAAGAGCTAACACCTATCCTTCTCAAACTTTTCCAAAATATAGCAGAGGGAGGAACACTCCCAAACTCATTCTACGAGGCCACCATCACCCTGATACCAAAACCAGACAAAGAAGTCACAAAAAAAGAAAACTGCAGGCCAATATCACTGATGAACATAGATGCAAAAATCCTCAACAAAATACTAGCAAACAGAGTCCAACAGCACATTAAAAGGATCATACACCATGATCCAGTGGGGTTTATCCCAGGAATGCAAGGATTCTTCAAGATACGCAAATCAATCAATGTGATACACCATATTAACAAATTGAAGGAGAAAAACCAAATGATCATCTCAATAGATACAGAGAAAGCTTTTGACAAAATTCAACACCCATTTATGATAAAAACCCTCCAGAAAGTAGGCATAGAGGGAACTTTCCTCCACATAATAAAGGCCATATATGACCAATGCACAGCCAACATCATCCTCAATGGTGAAAAACTGAAACCATTTCCACTAAGATCAGGAACAGGACAAGGTTGCCCACTCTCACCACTATTGACATAGTTTTGGAAGTTTTAGCCACAGCAATCAGAGAAGACAAAGAAATAAAAGAAATCCAAATCAGAAAAGAAGAAATAGAGCTGTGACTGTTTTCAGATGACATGATACTATACATAGAGAATCCTAAAGATGTTACCAGATAACTACTAGAGCTACTCAATGAATTTGGTAAAGTAGCAGGATACAAAATTAATGCACAGAAATCACTTGCATTCCTGTACACTAATGATGAAAAATCGGAAAGTGAAATTAAGAAAACACTCCCATTTACCATGGCAACTAAAAGAATAAAATATCTAGGAATAAACCTACCCAAGGAGACAGAAGACTGGTATGAAGAAAATTATAAGACACTGATGAAAGAAATTAATGACGATACAAAGAGATGGAGCGATATACCATGTTCTTGGATTGGAAGAATCAACATTGTGAAAATGACTATACTACTCAAAGCAATCTACAGACTCAATGCAATCCCTATCAAACTACCACTGGCATTTTTCACAGACCTAGATCAAAAAATTTCACAATTGGTATGGAATCACAAAAGGCCCCAAATAGCCAAAGTAACCTTGAGAAAGAAAAACGGTGCTGGAGGAATCAGGCTCCCAGACTTCAGACTATACTCCAAAGCTACAGTAGTCAAGACAGTATGGTACTGGCACAAAAACAGAAGTATAGATCAATGGAACAGGATAGAAAGCCCAGAGATAAACCCATGTACTTATGGTCACATTATTTTTGATAAAGGAGGCAAGAATATAAAATTGAGAAAAGACGCCTCTTCAATAAGTGGTGCTGGGAAAACTGGACAGCTACATGTAAAAGAATGAAATTAGAACACTCCTTAACACCATACACAAAAATAAACTCAAAATGGATTAAAGACCTAAATGTAAGGCCAGACACTCTCAAACTCTTAGAGGAAAACATAGGCAGAACACTCTATGACATAAGTCATAGCAAGATCCTTTTTGACCCAGCTCCTAGAGAAATGGAAATAAAAGCAAAAATAAAGAAATGGGACCTAATGAAACTTACAAGCTTTTGCACAGCAAAGGAAACCATAAACAAGACCAAAAGAAAACCCTCAGAATGGGAGAAAATATTTGCAAATGAAGCAACTGACAAAGGATTAATCTCCAAAATTTACCAGCAGCTCATGCAGCTCAATTTGAAAAAAGCAAACAACCCAATCCAAAAATGGGCAGAAGACCTAAACAGACATTTCTCCAAAGAAGATATACAGATTGCCAACAAACACATGAAAGAATGCTCAACATCACTAATCATTAGAGAAATGCAAATCAAAACTACAATGTGATATCATCTCACACCGGTTAGAATGGCCATCATCAAAAAATCTCCAAACAATAAATGCTGGAGAGGGTGTGGAGAAACTGGAACCCTCATACACTGTTGGTGGGAATGTAAATTGATACAGCCACTATAGAGAACTGTATGGAGGTTCCTTAAAAATCTAAAAATAGAACTGCCATACGACCCAGCAATCCTACTACTGGGCGTATACCCTGAGAAAACCATAATTCAAAAAGAGTTATGGAGAGGTAGGGGCAAGATGGCGGAAGAGTAAGACGCGGAGATCACCTTCCTTCCCACAGATACAGTAGAAATACATCTACACGTGGAACTGCTCCTACAGAACACCCACTGAACGCTGGCAGAAGACGTCAGACCTCCCAAAAGGCAAGAAAATCCCCACGTACTTGGGTAGGGTAAAAGTAAAAAGAAATAATAGAGACAAAAGAATAGGGACGGGACCTGCACCAGTGGGAGGGAGCCGTGAAGGAGGAAAGGTGTCCACACACTAGGAGCCCCTTCGTGGGCAGAGACTGCGGGTGGCAGAGGGGGGAGCTTCGGAGCCACGGAGGAGAGCGCAGCCACAGGGGTGCGGAGGGCAAAGCGGAGAGATTCCCGCATGGAGGATCGGTGCTGAGTAGCACTCACCAGCCCGAGAGGCTTGTCTGCTCAGCCGCCGGGGCGGGCGGGGGCTGGGAGCTGAGGCTCGGGCTTCGGTGCTAGCCGGGAGGGAGTCCGGGAAATAGTCTGCAGCTGCCGAAGAGGCAAGAGACATTTTCTTGCCTCTTTGTTTCCCGGCGCGCAAGGAGAGGGGATTCAGAGCGCCGCCTAAACAAACTCCAGAGACGGGCGCGAGCCGCGGCTAACAGCGCGGACCCCAGAGACAGGCGCGAGCCGCGGTTATCAGCGTGGACCCCAGAGACGGGCAGGAGACGCTAAGGCTGCTGCTGCCGCCACCAAGAAGCCGGTGTGCAAGCACAGGTCACTCCCCACACCGCCCCTCCCGGGAGCCGGTGCAGCTCGCCACTGCCAGGCTCCCGTGATCCGGGGACAACTTCCCCGGGAGAATGCACGGCGCGCCTCAGGCTGCTGCAACGTCACACCAGCCTCTGCCACCGCAGGCTCGCCCCGCATCCGTACCCCTCCCTCCCCACAGCCTGAGTGAGCCAGAGCCCCCGAAGCAGCTGCTCCTTTAACCCCGTTCTGTCTGGGCGGGGAACGGACGCCCTCAGGCGACCTACATGCAGAGGCGGGGCCAAATCCAAAGCTGAACCCTGGGAGCTGTACGAACAAAGAAGAGAAAGGGAAATCTCTCCCAGCAGCCTCAGAAGCAGAGGATTAAAGCTCCACAAACAACTTGATGTGCCTGCATCTGTTGAGTACCTGAATAGACAACGAATCATCCCAAATTCAAGAGGGGGACTTTGGGAGCAGGATATATTATTTTTTCCCCTTTTCCTTTTTTTGTGAGTGTATATGTGTATGCTTCTGGGTGAGAATTTGTGTGTATAGCTTTGTTTCACCATTAGTCCTAGGGTTAGGTCCGTCCGTATTTTTTTTTTTTTTACTTAAAAAAGTTTTTTTCCTAATATATGTTTTCTTAATAATTTTTTCCTCATTTTCTATTTTTAGAAATTAAAAAAATTTTAATAAGTTTTTCCATTTTTTACTTTAAAAAATCAAAAAATTTTTCTTAATAAATTTTTTCTTAATAATTTTTTTCTTATTTTTTATTGTAAAAAGTTAATAAATCTATTTTTAAAAATCAAAAAAAAATTTTTCTGAATACATTTACTCTTAATAATTGTTTTCTTATTTTTTATTATAATAGCTTTATTTTATTTTATTTTATCCTCTTTCTTTGTTTCTTTCTATTTTTTTCTCCCTTATATTCTGAGCTGTGTGGATGAAAGGCTCTTGGTGCTCCAGCCAGGCATCAGGGCTGTGCCTCTGAGGTGGGAGAGCCAACTTCAGGACACTGGTCCACAAGAGACCTCCCAGCTCCACGTAATACCAAACGGCGAAAATCTCCCAGAGATCTCCATCTCAACATCAAGACCCAGCTTCACTCAACGACCAGCAAGCTACATTGCTGGACACACTATGCCAAACAACTAACAAGACAGGAACACGGCCCCATCCATTAGCAGAGAGGCTGCCTAAAATCATAATAAGGCCACAGACACCCCAAAACACACCACCAGACGTGGACTTGCCCACCAGAAAGACAATATCCAACCTCATCCACCAGAACACAGGCACTAGTCCCCTCCACCAGGAAGCCTACACAACCCACTGAACCAACCTCAGCCACTGGGGACAGATACCAAAAACAACGGGAATTACGAACCTGCAGCCTGTGAAAAGGAGACCCCAAACACAGTAAGATAAGCAAAATGAGAAGACAAAAAAACACACAGCAGGTGAAGGAGCAGGGTCAAAACACACCAGACCTAACAAATGAAGAGGAAATAGGCAGTCTACCTGAAAAAGAATTCAGAATAATGAGAGTAAAGATGATCCAAAATCTTGGAAATAGAATAGACAAAATGCAAGAAACATTTAACAAGGATGTAGAAGAACTAAAGAGGAACCAAGCAACGATGAAAAACACAATAAATGAAATTAAAAATACTCTAGACGGGATCAATAGCAGAATAACTGAGGCAGAAGAACGGATAAGTGACCTGGAAGATAAAATAGTGGAAATAGCTACTGCAGAGCAGAATAAAGAAAAAAGAATGAAAAGAACTGAGGACAGTCTCAGAGACCTCTGGGACAACATTAAACGCACCAACATTCGAATTATAGGGGTCCCAGAAGAAGAAGAGAAAAAGAAAGGGACTGAGAAAATATTTGAAGAGATTAGAGTTGAAAACTTCCCTAATATGGGGAAAGGAAATAGTTAATCAAGTCCTGGAAGCACAGAGAGTCCCATACAGGATAAATCCAAGGAGAAACACGCCAAGACACATATTAATCAAACTATCAAAAATTAAATATAAAGAAAACATATTAAAAGCAGCAAAGGAAAAACAACAAATAACACACAAGGGACTCCCCATAAGGTTAACAGCTGATCTTTCAGCAGAAACTCTGCAAGCCAGAAGGGAGTGGCAGGATATACTTAAAGTCATGAAGGAGAAAAACCTACAGCCAAGATTACTGTACCCAGCAAGGATCTCATTCAGATTTGATGGAGAAATTAAAACCTTTACAGACAAGCAAAAGCTGAGAGAGTTCGGCACCACCAAACCAGCTTTACAACAGATGCTAAAGGAACTTCTCTAGGCAAGAAACACAAGAGAAGGAAAACACCTACAATAACAAACCCAAAACATTTAAGAAAATGGGAATAGGAACATACATATCAATAATTACCTTAAATGTAAATGGATTAAATGCTCCCACCAAAAGACATAGACTGGCTGAATGGATACAAAAGCAAGACCCATGTATATGCTGTCAACAAGAGACCCACTTCAGACCAGAGACACATACAGACTGAAAGTGAGGGGATGGAAAAAGATATTCCATGCAAATGGAAATCAAAAGAAAGCTGGAGTAGCAATTCTCATATCAGACAAAATAGACTTTAAAATAAAGACTATTACAAGAGACAAAGAAGGACACTATATAATGATCAAGGGATTGATCCAAGAGGAAGGTATAACAATTGTAAATATTTATGCACCCAACATAGGAGCACCTCAATACATAAGGCAAATACTAACAGCCATAAAAGGGGAAATCGACAGCAACACAATCATAGTAGGGGACTTTCACACCCCACTCTCACCAATGGACAGATCATCCAAAATGAAAATAAATAAGGAAACACAAGCTTTAAATGATACATTAAACAAGATGGACTTAATTGATATTTATAGGACATTCCACCCAAACACAACAGAATACACATTTTTCTCAAGTGCTCATGGAACATTCTCCAGGATAGATCATATCTTGGGTCACAAACCAAGCCTTGGTAAATTTAAGAAAATTGAAATCGTATCAAGTATCTTTTCCGACCACAACGCTATGAGACTAGATATCAATTACAGGAAAAGATCTGTAAAAAATACAAACACATGGAGGCTACACAATATACTACTTAATAACGAAGTGATCACTGAAGAAATCAAAGGGGAAATCAAAAAATACCTAGAAACAAATGACAATGGAGACACGACGGCCCAAAACCTATGGGATGCAGCAAAAGCAGTTCTAAGAGGGAAGCTTATAGCAATACAATCTTACTTTAAGAAACAAGAAACATCTCAAATAAGCAGCCTAACATTACACCTAAAGCAATTAGAGGAAGAAGAACAAAAAACCACCAAAGTTAGCAGAAGGAAAGAAATCATAAAGATCAGATCAGAAATAAATGACAAAGAAATGAAGGGAACGATAGCAAAGATCAATAAAACTAAAAGCTGGTTCTTTGAGAAGATAAACAAAATTGATAAACCATTAACCAGACTCATCAAGAAAAAAAGGGAGAAGACTCAAATCAATAAAATTAGAAATGCAAAAGGAGAAGTAACAACTGACACTGCAGAAATACAAAGGATCATGAGAGATTACTACAAGCAACTATATGCCAGTAAAATGGACAACCTGGAGGAAATGGACAAGTTCTTAGAAATGCACAACCTTCCGAGACTGAACCAGGAAGAAACAGAAAATATGAACAGACCAATCACAAGTACTGAAATTGAAACTGTGATTAAAACTCTTCCAACACACAAAAGCCCAGGACCATACGGATTCACAGGCAAATTCTATCAAACATTTAGAGAAGAGCTAACACCTATCCTTCTCAAACTTTTCCAAAATATAGCAGAGGGAGGAACACTCCCAAACTCATTCTACGAGGCCACCATCACCCTGATACCAAAACCAGACAAAGAAGTCACAAAAAAAGAAAACTACAGGCCAATATCACTGATGAACATAGATGCAAAAATCCTCAACAAAATACTAGCAAACAGAGTCCAACAGCACATTAAAAGGATCAAACACCATGATCAAGTGGGGTTTATCCCAGGAATGCAAGGATTCTTCAAGATACGCAAATCAATCAATGTGATACACCATATTAACAAATTGAAGGAGAAAAACCAAATGATCATCTCAATAGATACAGAGAAAGCTTTTGACAAAATTCAACACCCATTTATGATAAAAACCCTCCAGAAAGTAGGCATAGAGGGAACTTTCCTCCACATAATAAAGGCCATATATGACCAATGCACAGCCAACATCATCCTCAATGGTGAAAAACTGAAACCATTTCCACTAAGATCAGGAACAGGACAAGGTTGCCCACTCTCACCACTATTGACATAGTTTTGGAAGTTTTAGCCACAGCAATCAGAGAAGACAAAGAAATAAAAGAAATCCAAATCAGAAAAGAAGAAATAGAGCTGTGACTGCTTTCAGATGACATGATACTATACATAGAGAATCCTAAAGATGTTACCAGATAACTACTAGAGCTACTCAATGAATTTGGTAAAGTAGCAGGATACAAAATTAATGCACAGAAATCACTTGCATTCCTGTACACTAATGATGAAAAATCGGAAAGTGAAATTAAGAAAACACTCCCATTTACCATGGCAACTAAAAGAATAAAATATCTAGGAATAAACCTACCCAAGGAGACAGAAGACTGGTATGAAGAAAATTATAAGACACTGATGAAATAAATTAATGACGATACAAAGAGATGGAGCGATATACCATGTTCTTGGATTGGAAGAATCAACATTGTGAAAATGACTATACTACTCAAAGCAATCTACAGACTCAATGCAATCCCTATCAAACTACCACTGGCATTTTTCACAGACCTAGATCAAAAAATTTCACAATTGGTATGGAATCACAAAAGGCCCCAAATAGCCAAAGTAACCTTGAGAAAGAAAAACGGTGCTGGAGGAATCAGGCTCCCAGACTTCAGACTATACTCCAAAGCTACAGTAGTCAAGACAGTATGGTACTGGCACAAAAACAGAAGTATAGATCAATGGAACAGGATAGAAAGCCCAGAGATAAACCCATGTACTTATGGTCACATTATTTTTGATAAAGGAGGCAAGAATATAAAATTGAGAAAAGACGCCTCTTCAATAAGTGGTGCTGGGAAAACTGGACAGCTACATGTAAAAGAATGAAATTAGAACACTCCTTAACACCATACACAAAAATAAACTCAAAATGGATTAAAGACCTAAATGTAAGGCCAGACACTCTCAAACTCTTAGAGGAAAACATAGGCAGAACACTCTATGACATAAGTCATAGCAAGATCCTTTTTGACCCAGCTCCTAGAGAAATGGAAATAAAAGCAAAAATAAAGAAATGGGACCTAATGAAACTTACAAGCTTTTGCACAGCAAAGGAAACCATAAACAAGACCAAAAGAAAACCCTCAGAATGGGAGAAAATATTTGCAAATGAAGCAACTGACAAAGGATTAATCTCCAAAATTTACCAGCAGCTCATGCAGCTCAATTTGAAAAAAGCAAACAACCCAATCCAAAAATGGGCAGAAGACCTAAACAGACATTTCTCCAAAGAAGATATACAGATTGCCAACAAACACATGAAAGAATGCTCAACATCACTAATCATTAGAGAAATGCAAATCAAAACTACAATGTGATATCATCTCACACCGGTTAGAATGGCCATCATCAAAAAATCTCCAAACAATAAATGCTGGAGAGGGTGTGGAGAAACTGGAACCCTCATACACTGTTGGTGGGAATGTAAATTGATACAGCCACTATAGAGAACTGTATGGAGGTTCCTTAAAAATCTAAAAATAGAACTGCCATACGACCCAGCAATCCTACTACTGGGCGTATACCCTGAGAAAACCATAATTCAAAAAGAGTTATGGAGAGGTAGGGGCAAGATGGCGGAAGAGTAAGACGCGGAGATCACCTTCCTTCCCACAGATACAGTAGAAATACATCTACACGTGGAACTGCTCCTACAGAACACCCACTGAACGCTGGCAGAAGACGTCAGACCTCCCAAAAGGCAAGAAAATCCCCACGTACTTGGGTAGGGTAAAAGTAAAAAGAAATAATAGAGACAAAAGAATAGGGACGGGACCTGCACCAGTGGGAGGGAGCCGTGAAGGAGGAAAGGTGTCCACACACTAGGAGCCCCTTCGTGGGCAGAGACTGCGGGTGGCAGAGGGGGGAGCTTCGGAGCCACGGAGGAGAGCGCAGCCACAGGGGTGCGGAGGGCAAAGCGGAGAGATTCCCGCATGGAGGATCGGTGCTGAGTAGCACTCACCAGCCCGAGAGGCTTGTCTGCTCAGCCGCCGGGGCGGGCGGGGGCTGGGAGCTGAGGCTCGGGCTTCGGTGCTAGCCGGGAGGGAGTCCGGGAAATAGTCTGCAGCTGCCGAAGAGGCAAGAGACATTTTCTTGCCTCTTTGTTTCCCGGCGCGCAAGGAGAGGGGATTCAGAGCGCCGCCTAAACAAACTCCAGAGACGGGCGCGAGCCGCGGCTAACAGCGCGGACCCCAGAGACAGGCGCGAGCCGCGGTTATCAGCGTGGACCCCAGAGACGGGCAGGAGACGCTAAGGCTGCTGCTGCCGCCACCAAGAAGCCGGTGTGCAAGCACAGGTCACTCCCCACACCGCCCCTCCCGGGAGCCGGTGCAGCTCGCCACTGCCAGGCTCCCGTGATCCGGGGACAACTTCCCCGGGAGAATGCACGGCGCGCCTCAGGCTGCTGCAACGTCACACCAGCCTCTGCCACCGCAGGCTCGCCCCGCATCCGTACCCCTCCCTCCCCACAGCCTGAGTGAGCCAGAGCCCCCGAAGCAGCTGCTCCTTTAACCCCGTTCTGTCTGGGCGGGGAACGGACGCCCTCAGGTGACCTACATGCAGAGGCGGGGCCAAATCCAAAGCTGAACCCTGGGAGCTGTACGAACAAAGAAGAGAAAGGGAAATCTCTCCCAGCAGCCTCAGAAGCAGAGGATTAAAGCTCCACAAACAACTTGATGTGCCTGCATCTGTTGAGTACCTGAATAGACAACGAATCATCCCAAATTCAAGAGGGGGACTTTGGGAGCAGGATATATTATTTTTTCCCCTTTTCCTTTTTTTGTGAGTGTATATGTGTATGCTTCTGGGTGAGAATTTGTGTGTATAGCTTTGTTTCACCATTAGTCCTAGGGTTAGGTCCGTCCGTATTTTTTTTTTTTTTACTTAAAAAATTTTTTTTCCTAATATATGTTTTCTTAATAATTTTTTCCTCATTTTCTATTTTTAGAAATTAAAAAAATTTTAATAAGTTTTTCCATTTTTTTATTTTAAAAAATCAAAAAATTTTTCTTAATAAATTTTTTCTTAATAATTTTTTTCTTATTTTTTATTGTAAAAAGTTAATAAATCTATTTTTAAAAATCAAAAAAAAATTTTTCTGAATACATTTACTCTTAATAATTGTTTTCTTATTTTTTATTATAATAGCTTTATTTTATTTTATTTTATCCTCTTTCTTTGTTTCTTTCTATTTTTTTTCTCCCTTATATTCTGAGCTGTGTGGATGAAAGGCTCTTGGTGCTCCAGCCAGGCATCAGGGCTGTGCCTCTGAGGTGGGAGAGCCAACTTCAGGACACTGGTCCACAAGAGACCTCCCAGCTCCACGTAATACCAAATGGCGAAAATCTCCCAGAGATCTCCATCTCAACATCAAGACCCAGCTTCACTCAACGACCAGCAAGCTACATTGCTGGACACACTATGCCAAACAACTAACAAGACAGGAACACGGCCCCATCCATTAGCAGAGAGGCTGCCTAAAATCATAATAAGGCCACAGACACCCCAAAACACACCACCAGACGTGGACTTGCCCACCAGAAAGACAAGATCCAACCTCATCCACCAGAACACAGGCACTAGTCCCCTCCACCAGGAAGCCTACACAACCCACTGAACCAACCTCAGCCACTGGGGACAGATACCAAAAACAACGGGAATTACGAACCTGCAGCCTGTGAAAAGGAGACCCCAAACACAGTAAGATAAGCAAAATGAGAAGACAAAAAAACACACAGCAGGTGAAGGAGCAGGGTCAAAACACACCAGACCTAACAAATGAAGAGGAAATAGGCAGTCTACCTGAAAAAGAATTCAGAATAATGAGAGTAAAGATGATCCAAAATCTTGGAAATAGAATAGACAAAATGCAAGAAACATTTAACAAGGATGTAGAAGAACTAAAGAGGAACCAAGCAACGATGAAAAACACAATAAATGAAATTAAAAATACTCTAGACGGGATCAATAGCAGAATAACTGAGGCAGAAGAACGGATAAGTGACCTGGAAGATAAAATAGTGGAAATAGCTACTGCAGAGCAGAATAAAGAAAAAAGAATGAAAAGAACTGAGGACAGTCTCAGAGACCTCTGGGACAACATTAAACGCACCAACATTCGAATTATAGGGGTCCCAGAAGAAGAAGAGAAAAAGAAAGGGACTGAGAAAATATTTGAAGAGATTAGAGTTGAAAACTTCCCTAATATGGGGAAAGGAAATAGTTAATCAAGTCCTGGAAGCACAGAGAGTCCCATACAGGATAAATCCAAGGAGAAACACGCCAAGACACATATTAATCAAACTATCAAAAATTAAATATAAAGAAAACATATTAAAAGCAGCAAGGGAAAAACAACAAATAACACACAAGGGAATCCCCATAAGGTTAACAGCTGATCTTTCAGCAGAAACTCTGCAAGCCAGAAGGGAGTGGCAGGATATACTTAAAGTCATGAAGGAGAAAAACCTACAGCCAAGATTACTGTACCCAGCAAGGATCTCATTCAGATTTGATGGAGAAATTAAAACCTTTACAGACAAGCAAAAGCTGAGAGAGTTCGGCACCACCAAACCAGCTTTACAACAGATGCTAAAGGAACTTCTCTAGGCAAGAAACACAAGAGAAGGAAAACACCTACAATAACAAACCCAAAACATTTAAGAAAATGGGAATAGGAACATACATATCAATAATTACCTTAAATGTAAATGGATTAAATGCTCCCACCAAAAGACATAGACTGGCTGAATGGATACAAAAGCAAGACCCATGTATATGCTGTCAACAAGAGACCCACTTCAGACCAGAGACACATACAGACTGAAAGTGAGGGGATGGAAAAAGATATTCCATGCAAATGGAAATCAAAAGAAAGCTGGAGTAGCAATTCTCATATCAGACAAAATAGACTTTAAAATAAAGACTATTACAAGAGACAAAGAAGGACACTATATAATGATCAAGGGATTGATCCAAGAGGAAGGTATAACAATTGTAAATATTTATGCACCCAACATAGGAGCACCTCAATACATAAGGCAAATACTAACAGCCATAAAAGGGGAAATCAACAGCAACACAATCATAGTAGGGGACTTTCACACCCCACTCTCACCAATGGACAGATCATCCAAAATGAAAATAAATAAGGAAACACAAGCTTTAAATGATACATTAAACAAGATGGACTTAATTGATATTTATAGGACATTCCACCCAAACACAACAGAATACACATTTTTCTCAAGTGCTCATGGAACATTCTCCAGGATAGATCATATCTTGGGTCACAAACCAAGCCTTGGTAAATTTAAGAAAATTGAAATCGTATCAAGTATCTTTTCCGACCACAACGCTATGAGACTAGATATCAATTACAGGAAAAGATCTGTAAAAAATACAAACACATGGAGGCTACACAATATACTACTTAATAACGAAGTGATCACTGAAGGAATCAAAGGGGAAATCAAAAAATACCTAGAAACAAATGACAATGGAGACACGACGGCCCAAAACCTATGGGATGCAGCAAAAGCAGTTCTAAGAGGGAAGCTTATAGCAATACAATCTTACTTTAAGAAACAAGAAACATCTCAAATAAGCAGCCTAACATTACACCTAAAGCAATTAGAGGAAGAAGAACAAAAAACCACCAAAGTTAGCAGAAGGAAAGAAATCATAAAGATCAGATCAGAAATAAATGACAAAGAAATGAAGGGAACGATAGCAAAGATCAATAAAACTAAAAGCTGGTTCTTTGAGAAGATAAACAAAATTGATAAACCATTAACCAGACTCATCAAGAAAAAAAGGGAGAAGACTCAAATCAATAAAATTAGAAATGCAAAAGGAGAAGTAACAACTGACACTGCAGAAATACAAAGGATCATGAGAGATTACTACAAGCAACTATATGCCAGTAAAATGGACAACCTGGAGGAAATGGACAAGTTCTTAGAAATGCACAACCTTCCGAGACTGAACCAGGAAGAAACAGAAAATATGAACAGACCAATCACAAGTACTGAAATTGAAACTGTGATTAAAACTCTTCCAACACACAAAAGCCCAGGACCATACGGATTCACAGGCAAATTCTATCAAACATTTAGAGAAGAGCTAACACCTATCCTTCTCAAACTTTTCCAAAATATAGCAGAGGGAGGAACACTCCCAAACTCATTCTACGAGGCCACCATCACCCTGATACCAAAACCAGACAAAGAAGTCACAAAAAAAGAAAACTACAGGCCAATATCACTGATGAACATAGATGCAAAAATCCTCAACAAAATACTAGCAAACAGAGTCCAACAGCACATTAAAAGGATCATACACCATGATCCAGTGGGGTTTATCCCAGGAATGCAAGGATTCTTCAAGATACGCAAATCAATCAATGTGATACACCATATTAACAAATTGAAGGAGAAAAACCAAATGATCATCTCAATAGATACAGAGAAAGCTTTTGACAAAATTCAACACCCATTTATGATAAAAACCCTCCAGAAAGTAGGCATAGAGGGAACTTTCCTCCACATAATAAAGGCCATATATGACCAATGCACAGCCAACATCATCCTCAATGGTGAAAAACTGAAACCATTTCCACTAAGATCAGGAACAGGACAAGGTTGCCCACTCTCACCACTATTGACATAGTTTTGGAAGTTTTAGCCACAGCAATCAGAGAAGACAAAGAAATAAAAGAAATCCAAATCAGAAAAGAAGAAATAGAGCTGTGACTGCTTTCAGATGACATGATACTATACATAGAGAATCCTAAAGATGTTACCAGATAACTACTAGAGCTACTCAATGAATTTGGTAAAGTAGCAGGATACAAAATTAATGCACAGAAATCACTTGCATTCCTGTACACTAATGATGAAAAATCGGAAAGTGAAATTAAGAAAACACTCCCATTTACCATGGCAACTAAAAGAATAAAATATCTAGGAATAAACCTACCCAAGGAGACAGAAGACTGGTATGAAGAAAATTATAAGACACTGATGAAAGAAATTAATGACGATACAAAGAGATGGAGCGATATACCATGTTCTTGGATTGGAAGAATCAACATTGTGAAAATGACTATACTACTCAAAGCAATCTACAGACTCAATGCAATCCCTATCAAACTACCACTGGCATTTTTCACAGACCTAGATCAAAAAATTTCACAATTGGTATGGAATCACAAAAGGCCCCAAATAGCCAAAGTAACCTTGAGAAAGAAAAACGGTGCTGGAGGAATCAGGCTCCCAGACTTCAGACTATACTCCAAAGCTACAGTAGTCAAGACAGTATGGTACTGGCACAAAAACAGAAGTATAGATCAATGGAACAGGATAGAAAGCCCAGAGATAAACCCATGTACTTATGGTCACATTATTTTTGATAAAGGAGGCAAGAATATAAAATTGAGAAAAGACGCCTCTTCAATAAGTGGTGCTGGGAAAACTGGACAGCTACATGTAAAAGAATGAAATTAGAACACTCCTTAACACCATACACAAAAATAAACTCAAAATGGATTAAAGACCTAAATGTAAGGCCAGACACTCTCAAACTCTTAGAGGAAAACATAGGCAGAACACTCTATGACATAAGTCATAGCAAGATCCTTTTTGACCCAGCTCCTAGAGAAATGGAAATAAAAGCAAAAATAAAGAAATGGGACCTAATGAAACTTACAAGCTTTTGCACAGCAAAGGAAACCATAAACAAGACCAAAAGAAAACCCTCAGAATGGGAGAAAATATTTGCAAATGAAGCAACTGACAAAGGATTAATCTCCAAAATTTACCAGCAGCTCATGCAGCTCAATTTGAAAAAAGCAAACAACCCAATCCAAAAATGGGCAGAAGACCTAAACAGACATTTCTCCAAAGAAGATATACAGATTGCCAACAAACACATGAAAGAATGCTCAACATCACTAATCATTAGAGAAATGCAAATCAAAACTACAATGTGATATCATCTCACACCGGTTAGAATGGCCATCATCAAAAAATCTCCAAACAATAAATGCTGGAGAGGGTGTGGAGAAACTGGAACCCTCATACACTGTTGGTGGGAATGTAAATTGATACAGCCACTATAGAGAACTGTATGGAGGTTCCTTAAAAATCTAAAAATAGAACTGCCATACGACCCAGCAATCCTACTACTGGGCGTATACCCTGAGAAAACCATAATTCAAAAAGAGTTATGGAGAGGTAGGGGCAAGATGGCGGAAGAGTAAGACGCGGAGATCACCTTCCTTCCCACAGATACAGTAGAAATACATCTACACGTGGAACTGCTCCTACAGAACACCCACTGAACGCTGGCAGAAGACGTCAGACCTCCCAAAAGGCAAGAAAATCCCCACGTACTTGGGTAGGGTAAAAGTAAAAAGAAATAATAGAGACAAAAGAATAGGGACGGGACCTGCACCAGTGGGAGGGAGCCGTGAAGGAGGAAAGGTGTCCACACACTAGGAGCCCCTTCGTGGGCAGAGACTGCGGGTGGCAGAGGGGGGAGCTTCGGAGCCACGGAGGAGAGCGCAGCCACAGGGGTGCGGAGGGCAAAGCGGAGAGATTCCCGCATGGAGGATCGGTGCTGAGTAGCACTCACCAGCCCGAGAGGCTTGTCTGCTCAGCCGCCGGGGCGGGCGGGGGCTGGGAGCTGAGGCTCGGGCTTCGGTGCTAGCCGGGAGGGAGTCCGGGAAATAGTCTGCAGCTGCCGAAGAGGCAAGAGACATTTTCTTGCCTCTTTGTTTCCCGGCGCGCAAGGAGAGGGGATTCAGAGCGCCGCCTAAACAAACTCCAGAGACGGGCGCGAGCCGCGGCTAACAGCGCGGACCCCAGAGACAGGCGCGAGCCGCGGTTATCAGCGTGGACCCCAGAGACGGGCAGGAGACGCTAAGGCTGCTGCTGCCGCCACCAAGAAGCCGGTGTGCAAGCACAGGTCACTCCCCACACCGCCCCTCCCGGGAGCCGGTGCAGCTCGCCACTGCCAGGCTCCCGTGATCCGGGGACAACTTCCCCGGGAGAATGCACGGCGCGCCTCAGGCTGCTGCAACGTCACACCAGCCTCTGCCACCGCAGCCTCGCCCCGCATCCGTACCCCTCCCTCCCCACAGCCTGAGTGAGCCAGAGCCCCCGAAGCAGCTGCTCCTTTAACCCCGTTCTGTCTGGGCGGGGAACGGACGCCCTCAGGTGACCTACATGCAGAGGCGGGGCCAAATCCAAAGCTGAACCCTGGGAGCTGTACGAACAAAGAAGAGAAAGGGAAATCTCTCCCAGCAGCCTCAGAAGCAGAGGATTAAAGCTCCACAAACAACTTGATGTGCCTGCATCTGTTGAGTACCTGAATAGACAACGAATCATCCCAAATTCAAGAGGGGGACTTTGGGAGCAGGATATATTATTTTTTCCCCTTTTCCTTTTTTTGTGAGTGTATATGTGTATGCTTCTGGGTGAGAATTTGTGTGTATAGCTTTGTTTCACCATTAGTCCTAGGGTTAGGTCCGTCCGTATTTTTTTTTTTTTTACTTAAAAAATTTTTTTTCCTAATATATGTTTTCTTAATAATTTTTTCCTCATTTTCTATTTTTAGAAATTAAAAAAATTTTAATAAGTTTTTCCATTTTTTTATTTTAAAAAATCAAAAAATTTTTCTTAATAAATTTTTTCTTAATAATTTTTTTCTTATTTTTTATTGTAAAAAGTTAATAAATCTATTTTTAAAAATCAAAAAAAAATTTTTCTGAATACATTTACTCTTAATAATTGTTTTCTTATTTTTTATTATAATAGCTTTATTTTATTTTATTTTATCCTCTTTCTTTGTTTCTTTCTATTTTTTTTCTCCCTTATATTCTGAGCTGTGTGGATGAAAGGCTCTTGGTGCTCCAGCCAGGCATCAGGGCTGTGCCTCTGAGGTGGGAGAGCCAACTTCAGGACACTGGTCCACAAGAGACCTCCCAGCTCCACGTAATACCAAATGGCGAAAATCTCCCAGAGATCTCCATCTCAACATCAAGACCCAGCTTCACTCAACGACCAGCAAGCTACATTGCTGGATACACTATGCCAAACAACTAACAAGACAGGAACACGGCCCCATCCATTAGCAGAGAGGCTGCCTAAAATCATAATAAGGCCACAGACACCCCAAAACACACCACCAGACGTGGACTTGCCCACCAGAAAGACAAGATCCAACCTCATCCACCAGAACACAGGCACTAGTCCCCTCCACCAGGAAGCCTACACAACCCACTGAACCAACCTCAGCCACTGGGGACAGATACCAAAAACAACGGGAATTACGAACCTGCAGCCTGTGAAAAGGAGACCCCAAACACAGTAAGATAAGCAAAATGAGAAGACAAAAAAACACACAGCAGGTGAAGGAGCAGGGTCAAAACACACCAGACCTAACAAATGAAGAGGAAATAGGCAGTCTACCTGAAAAAGAATTCAGAATAATGAGAGTAAAGATGATCCAAAATCTTGGAAATAGAATAGACAAAATGCAAGAAACATTTAACAAGGATGTAGAAGAACTAAAGAGGAACCAAGCAACGATGAAAAACACAATAAATGAAATTAAAAATACTCTAGACGGGATCAATAGCAGAATAACTGAGGCAGAAGAACGGATAAGTGACCTGGAAGATAAAATAGTGGAAATAGCTACTGCAGAGCAGAATAAAGAAAAAAGAATGAAAAGAACTGAGGACAGTCTCAGAGACCTCTGGGACAACATTAAACGCACCAACATTCGAATTATAGGGGTCCCAGAAGAAGAAGAGAAAAAGAAAGGGACTGAGAAAATATTTGAAGAGATTAGAGTTGAAAACTTCCCTAATATGGGGAAAGGAAATAGTTAATCAAGTCCTGGAAGCACAGAGAGTCCCATACAGGATAAATCCAAGGAGAAACACGCCAAGACACATATTAATCAAACTATCAAAAATTAAATATAAAGAAAACATATTAAAAGCAGCAAGGGAAAAACAACAAATAACACACAAGGGAATCCCCATAAGGTTAACAGCTGATCTTTCAGCAGAAACTCTGCAAGCCAGAAGGGAGTGGCAGGATATACTTAAAGTCATGAAGGAGAAAAACCTACAGCAAAGATTACTGTACCCAGCAAGGATCTCATTCAGATTTGATGGAGAAATTAAAACCTTTACAGACAAGCAAAAGCTGAGAGAGTTCGGCACCACCAAACCAGCTTTACAACAGATGCTAAAGGAACTTCTCTAGGCAAGAAACACAAGAGAAGGAAAACACCTACAATAACAAACCCAAAACATTTAAGAAAATGGGAATAGGAACATACATATCAATAATTACCTTAAATGTAAATGGATTAAATGCTCCCACCAAAAGACATAGACTGGCTGAATGGATACAAAAGCAAGACCCATGTATATGCTGTCAACAAGAGACCCACTTCAGACCAGAGACACATACAGACTGAAAGTGAGGGGATGGAAAAAGATATTCCATGCAAATGGAAATCAAAAGAAAGCTGGAGTAGCAATTCTCATATCAGACAAAATAGACTTTAAAATAAAGACTATTACAAGAGACAAAGAAGGACACTATATAATGATCAAGGGATTGATCCAAGAGGAAGGTATAACAATTGTAAATATTTATGCACCCAACATAGGAGCACCTCAATACATAAGGCAAATACTAACAGCCATAAAAGGGGAAATCAACAGCAACACAATCATAGTAGGGGACTTTCACACCCCACTCTCACCAATGGACAGATCATCCAAAATGAAAATAAATAAGGAAACACAAGCTTTAAATGATACATTAAACAAGATGGACTTAATTGATATTTATAGGACATTCCACCCAAACACAACAGAATACACATTTTTCTCAAGTGCTCATGGAACATTCTCCAGGATAGATCATATCTTGGGTCACAAACCAAGCCTTGGTAAATTTAAGAAAATTGAAATCGTATCAAGTATCTTTTCCGACCACAACGCTATGAGACTAGATATCAATTACAGGAAAAGATCTGTAAAAAATACAAACACATGGAGGCTACACAATATACTACTTAATAACGAAGTGATCACTGAAGGAATCAAAGGGGAAATCAAAAAATACCTAGAAACAAATGACAATGGAGACACGACGGCCCAAAACCTATGGGATGCAGCAAAAGCAGTTCTAAGAGGGAAGCTTATAGCAATACAATCTTACTTTAAGAAACAAGAAACATCTCAAATAAGCAGCCTAACATTACACCTAAAGCAATTAGAGGAAGAAGAACAAAAAACCACCAAAGTTAGCAGAAGGAAAGAAATCATAAAGATCAGATCAGAAATAAATGACAAAGAAATGAAGGGAACGATAGCAAAGATCAATAAAACTAAAAGCTGGTTCTTTGAGAAGATAAACAAAATTGATAAACCATTAACCAGACTCATCAAGAAAAAAAGGGAGAAGACTCAAATCAATAAAATTAGAAATGCAAAAGGAGAAGTAACAACTGACACTGCAGAAATACAAAGGATCATGAGAGATTACTACAAGCAACTATATGCCAGTAAAATGGACAACCTGGAGGAAATGGACAAGTTCTTAGAAATGCACAACCTTCCGAGACTGAACCAGGAAGAAACAGAAAATATGAACAGACCAATCACAAGTACTGAAATTGAAACTGTGATTAAAACTCTTCCAACACACAAAAGCCCAGGACCATACGGATTCACAGGCAAATTCTATCAAACATTTAGAGAAGAGCTAACACCTATCCTTCTCAAACTTTTCCAAAATATAGCAGAGGGAGGAACACTCCCAAACTCATTCTACGAGGCCACCATCACCCTGATACCAAAACCAGACAAAGAAGTCACAAAAAAAGAAAACTACAGGCCAATATCACTGATGAACATAGATGCAAAAATCCTCAACAAAATACTAGCAAACAGAGTCCAACAGCACATTAAAAGGATCATACACCATGATCCAGTGGGGTTTATCCCAGGAATGCAAGGATTCTTCAAGATACGCAAATCAATCAATGTGATACACCATATTAACAAATTGAAGGAGAAAAACCAAATGATCATCTCAATAGATACAGAGAAAGCTTTTGACAAAATTCAACACCCATTTATGATAAAAACCCTCCAGAAAGTAGGCATAGAGGGAACTTTCCTCCACATAATAAAGGCCATATATGACCAATGCACAGCCAACATCATCCTCAATGGTGAAAAACTGAAACCATTTCCACTAAGATCAGGAACAGGACAAGGTTGCCCACTCTCACCACTATTGACATAGTTTTGGAAGTTTTAGCCACAGCAATCAGAGAAGACAAAGAAATAAAAGAAATCCAAATCAGAAAAGAAGAAATAGAGCTGTGACTGTTTTCAGATGACATGATACTATACATAGAGAATCCTAAAGATGTTACCAGATAACTACTAGAGCTACTCAATGAATTTGGTAAAGTAGCAGGATACAAAATTAATGCACAGAAATCACTTGCATTCCTGTACACTAATGATGAAAAATCGGAAAGTGAAATTAAGAAAACACTCCCATTTACCATGGCAACTAAAAGAATAAAATATCTAGGAATAAACCTACCCAAGGAGACAGAAGACTGGTATGAAGAAAATTATAAGACACTGATGAAAGAAATTAATGACGATACAAAGAGATGGAGCGATATACCATGTTCTTGGATTGGAAGAATCAACATTGTGAAAATGACTATACTACTCAAAGCAATCTACAGACTCAATGCAATCCCTATCAAACTACCACTGGCATTTTTCACAGACCTAGATCAAAAAATTTCACAATTGGTATGGAATCACAAAAGGCCCCAAATAGCCAAAGTAACCTTGAGAAAGAAAAACGGTGCTGGAGGAATCAGGCTCCCAGACTTCAGACTATACTCCAAAGCTACAGTAGTCAAGACAGTATGGTACTGGCACAAAAACAGAAGTATAGATCAATGGAACAGGATAGAAAGCCCAGAGATAAACCCATGTACTTATGGTCACATTATTTTTGATAAAGGAGGCAAGAATATAAAATTGAGAAAAGACGCCTCTTCAATAAGTGGTGCTGGGAAAACTGGACAGCTACATGTAAAAGAATGAAATTAGAACACTCCTTAACACCATACACAAAAATAAACTCAAAATGGATTAAAGACCTAAATGTAAGGCCAGACACTCTCAAACTCTTAGAGGAAAACATAGGCAGAACACTTTATGACATAAGTCACAGCAAGATCCTTTTTGACCCAGCTCATAGAGAAATGGAAATAAAAGCAAAAATAAAGAAATGGGACCTAATGAAACTTACAAGCTTTTGCACAGCAAAGGAAACCATAAACAAGACCAAAAGAAAACCCTCAGAATGGGAGAAAATATTTGCAAATGAAGGAACTGACAAAGGATTAATCTCGAAAATTTACCAGCAGCCCATGCAGCTCAATTTGAAAAAAGCAAACAACCCAATCCAAAAATGGGCAGAAGACCTAAACAGACATTTCTCCAAAGAAGATATACAGATTGCCAACAAACACATGAAAGAATGCTCAACATCACTAATCATTAGAGAAATGCAAATCAAAACTACAATGTGATATCATCTCACACCGGTTAGAATGGCCATCATCAAAAGATCTCCAAACAATAAATGCTGGAGAGGTTGTGGAGAAACTGGAACCCTCATACACTGTTGGTGGGAATGTAAATTGATACAGCCACTATAGAGAACTGTATGGAGGTTCCTTAAAAATCTAAAAATAGAACTGCCATACGACCCAGCAATCCTACTACTGGGCGTATACCCTGAGAAAACCATAATTCAAAAAGAGTTATGGAGAGGTAGGGGCAAGATGGCGGAAGAGTAAGACGCGGAGATCACCTTCCTTCCCACAGATACAGTAGAAATACATCTACACGTGGAACTGCTCCTACAGAACACCCACTGAACGCTGGCAGAAGACGTCAGACCTCCCAAAAGGCAAGAAAATCCCCACGTACTTGGGTAGGGTAAAAGTAAAAAGAAATAATAGAGACAAAAGAATAGGGACGGGACCTGCACCAGTGAGAGGGAGCCGTGAAGGAGGAAAGGTGTCCACACACTAGGAGCCCCTTCGTGGGCAGAGACTGCGGGTGGCAGAGGGGGGAGCTTCGGAGCCACGGAGGAGAGCGCAGCCACAGGGGTGCAGAGGGCAAAGCGAAGAGATTCCCGCATGGAGGATCGGTGCTGAGTAGCACTCACCAGCCCGAGAGGCTTGTCTGCTCAGCCGCCGGGGCGGGCGGGGGCTGGGAGCTGAGGCTCGGGCTTCGGTGCTAGCCGGGAGGGAGTCCGGGAAATAGTCTGCAGCTGCCGAAGAGGCAAGAGACATTTTCTTGCCTCTTTGTTTCCCGGCGCGCAAGGAGAGGGGATTCAGAGCGCCGCCTAAACAAACTCCAGAGACGGGCGCGAGCCGCGGCTAACAGCGCGGACCCCAGAGACAGGCGCGAGCCGCGGTTATCAGCGTGGACCCCAGAGACGGGCAGGAGACGCTAAGGCTGCTGCTGCCGCCACCAAGAAGCCGGTGTGCAAGCACAGGTCACTCCCCACACCGCCCCTCGCGGGAGCCGGTGCAGCTTGCCACTGCCAGGCTCCCGTGATCCGGGGACAACTTCCCTGGGAGAATGCACGGCGCGCCTCAGGCTGCTGCAACGTCACACCAGCCTCTGCCACCGCAGGCTCGCCCCGCATCCGTACCCCTCCCTCCCCACAGCCTGAGTGAGCCAGAGCCCCCGAAGCAGCTGCTCCTTTAACCCCGTTCTGTCTGGGCGGGGAACGGACGCCCTCAGGCGACCTACATGCAGAGGCGGGGCCAAATCCAAAGCTGAACCCTGGGAGCTGTACGAACAAAGAAGAGAAAGGGAAATCTCTCCCAGCAGCCTCAGAAGCAGAGGATTAAAGCTCCACAAACAACTTGATGTGCCTGCATCTGTTGAGTACCTGAATAGACAACGAATCATCCCAAATTCAAGAGGGGGACTTTGGGAGCAGGATATATTATTTTTTCCCCTTTTCCTTTTTTTGTGAGTGTATATGTGTATGCTTCTGGGTGAGAATTTGTGTGTATAGCTTTGTTTCACCATTAGTCCTAGGGTTAGGTCCGTCCGTATTTTTTTTTTTTTTACTTAAAAAATTTTTTTTCCTAATATATGTTTTCTTAATAATTTTTTCCTCATTTTCTATTTTTAGAAATTAAAAAAATTTTAATAAGTTTTTCCATTTTTTTATTTTAAAAAATCAAAAAATTTTTCTTAATAAATTTTTTCTTAATAATTTTTTTCTTATTTTTTATTGTAAAAAGTTAATAAATCTATTTTTAAAAATCAAAAAAAAAATTTTCTGAATACATTTACTCTTAATAATTGTTTTCTTATTTTTTATTATAATAGCTTTATTTTATTTTATTTTATCCTCTTTCTTTGTTTCTTTCTATTTTTTTTCTCCCTTATATTCTGAGCTGTGTGGATGAAAGGCTCTTGGTGCTCCAGCCAGGCATCAGGGCTGTGCCTCTGAGGTGGGAGAGCCAACTTCAGGACACTGGTCCACAAGAGACCTCCCAGCTCCACGTAATACCAAACGGCGAAAATCTCCCAGAGATCTCCATCTCAACATCAAGACCCAGCTTCACTCAACGACCAGCAAGCTACATTGCTGGACACACTATGCCAAACAACTAACAAGACAGGAACACGGCCCCATCCATTAGCAGAGAGGCTGCCTAAGATCATAATAAGGCCACAGACACCCCAAAACACACCACCAGACGTGGACTTGCCCACCAGAAAGACAAGATCCAACCTCATCCACCAGAACACAGGCACTAGTCCCCTCCACCAGGAAGCCTACACAACCCACTGAACCAACCTCAGCCACTGGGGACAGATACCAAAAACAACGGGTATTACTAACCTGCAGCCTGTGAAAAGGAGACCCCAAACACAGTAAGATCAGCAAAATGAGAAGACAAAAAAACACACAGCAGGTGAAGGAGCAGGGTCAAAACACACCAGACCTAACAAATGAAGAGGAAATAGGCAGTCTACCTGAAAAAGAATTCAGAATAATGAGAGTAAAGATGATCCAAAATCTTGGAAATAGAATAGACAAAATGCAAGAAACATTTAACAAGGATGTAGAAGAACTAAAGAGGAACCAAGCAACGATGAAAAACACAATAAATGAAATTAAAAATACTCTAGACGGGATCAATAGCAGAATAACTGAGGCAGAAGAACGGATAAGTGACCTGGAAGATAAAATAGTGGAAATAGGTACTGCAGAGCAGAATAAAGAAAAAAGAATGAAAAGAACTGAGGACAGTCTCAGAGACCTCTGGGACAACATTAAACGCACCAACATTCGAATTATAGGGGTCCCAGAAGAAGAAGAGAAAAAGAAAGGGACTGAGAAAATATTTGAAGAGATTAGAGTTGAAAACTTCCCTAATATGGGGAAAGGAAATAGTTAATCAAGTCCTGGAAGCACAGAGAGTCCCATACAGGATAAATCCAAGGAGAAACACGCCAAGACACATATTAATCAAACTATCAAAAATTAAATATAAAGAAAACATATTAAAAGCAGCAAGGGAAAAACAACAAATAACACACAAGGGAATCCCCATAAGGTTAACAGCTGATCTTTCAGCAGAAACTCTGCAAGCCAGAAGGGAGTGGCAGGATATACTTAAAGTCATGAAGGAGAAAAACCTACAGCCAAGATTACTGTACCCAGCAAGGATCTCATTCAGATTTGATGGAGAAATTAAAACCTTTACAGACAAGCAAAAGCTGAGAGAGTTCGGCACCACCAAACCAGCTTTACAACAGATGCTAAAGGAACTTCTCTAGGCAAGAAACACAAGAGAAGGAAAACACCTACAATAACAAACCCAAAACATTTAAGAAAATGGGAATAGGAACATACATATCAATAATTACCTTAAATGTAAATGGATTAAATGCTCCCACCAAAAGACATAGACTGGCTGAATGGATACAAAAGCAAGACCCATATATATGCTGTCAACAAGAGACCCACTTCAGACCAGAGACACATACAGACTGAAAGTGAGGGGATGGAAAAAGATATTCCATGCAAATGGAAATCAAAAGAAAGCTGGAGTAGCAATTCTCATATCAGACAAAATAGACTTTAAAATAAAGACTATTACAAGAGACAAAGAAGGACACTATATAATGATCAAGGGATTGATCCAAGAGGAAGGTATAACAATTGTAAATATTTATGCACCCAACATAGGAGCACCTCAATACATAAGGCAAATACTAACAGCCATAAAAGGGGAAATCGACAGCAACACAATCATAGTAGGGGACTTTCACACCCCACTCTCACCAATGGACAGATCATCCAAAATGAAAATAAATAAGGAAACACAAGCTTTAAATGATACATTAAACAAGATGGACTTAATTGATATTTATAGGACATTCCACCCAAACACAACAGAATACACATTTTTCTCAAGTGCTCATGGAACATTCTCCAGGATAGATCATATCTTGGGTCACAAACCAAGCCTTGGTAAATTTAAGAAAATTGAAATCGTATCAAGTATCTTTTCCGACCACAACGCTATGAGACTAGATATCAATTACAGGAAAAGATCTGTAAAAAATACAAACACATGGAGGCTACACAATATACTACTTAATAACGAAGTGATCACTGAAGGAATCAAAGGGGAAATCAAAAAATACCTAGAAACAAATGACAATGGAGACACGACGGCCCAAAACCTATGGGATGCAGCAAAAGCAGTTCTAAGACGGAAGCTTATAGCAATACAATCTTACTTTAAGAAACAAGAAACATCTCAAATAAGCAGCCTAACATTACACCTAAAGCAATTAGAGGAAGAAGAACAAAAAACCACCAAAGTTAGCAGAAGGAAAGAAATCATAAAGATCAGATCAGAAATAAATGACAAAGAAATGAAGGGAACGATAGCAAAGATCAATAAAACTAAAAGCTGGTTCTTTGAGAAGATAAACAAAATTGATAAACCATTAACCAGACTCATCAAGAAAAAAAGGGAGAAGACTCAAATCAATAAAATTAGAAATGCAAAAGGAGAAGTAACAACTGACACTGCAGAAATACAAAGGATCATGAGAGATTACTACAAGCAACTATATGCCAGTAAAATGGACAACCTGGAGGAAATGGACAAGTTCTTAGAAATGCACAACCTTCCGAGACTGAACCAGGAAGAAACAGAAAATATGAACAGGCCAATCACAAGTACTGAAATTGAAACTGTGATTAAAACTCTTCCAACACACAAAAGCCCAGGACCATACGGATTCACAGGCAAATTCTATCAAACATTTAGAGAAGAGCTAACACCTATCCTTCTCAAACTTTTCCAAAATATAGCAGAGGGAGGAACACTCCCAAACTCATTCTACGAGGCCACCATCACCCTGATACCAAAACCAGACAAAGAAGTCACAAAAAAAGAAAACTGCAGGCCAATATCACTGATGAACATAGATGCAAAAATCCTCAACAAAATACTAGCAAACAGAGTCCAACAGCACATTAAAAGGATCATACACCATGATCAAGTGGGGTTTATCCCAGGAATGCAAGGATTCTTCAAGATACGCAAATCAATCAATGTGATACACCATATTAACAAATTGAAGGAGAAAAACCAAATGATCATCTCAATAGATACAGAGAAAGCTTTTGACAAAATTCAACACCCATTTATGATAAAAACCCTCCAGAAAGTAGGCATAGAGGGAACTTTCCTCCACATAATAAAGGCCATATATGACCAATGCACAGCCAACATCATCCTCAATGGTGAAAAACTGAAACTATTTCCACTAAGATCAGGAACAGGACAAGGTTGCCCACTCTCACCACTATTGACATAGTTTTGGAAGTTTTAGCCACAGCAATCAGAGAAGACAAAGAAATAAAAGAAATCCAAATCAGAAAAGAAGAAATAGAGCTGTGACTGTTTTCAGATGACATGATACTATACATAGAGAATCCTAAAGATGTTACCAGATAACTACTAGAGCTACTCAATGAATTTGGTAAAGTAGCAGGATACAAAATTAATGCACAGAAATCACTTGCATTCCTGTACACTAATGATGAAAAATCGGAAAGTGAAATTAAGAAAACACTCCCATTTACCATGGCAACTAAAAGAATAAAATATCTAGGAATAAACCTACCCAAGGAGACAGAAGACTGGTATGAAGAAAATTATAAGACACTGATGAAAGAAATTAATGACGATACAAAGAGATGGAGCGATATACCATGTTCTTGGATTGGAAGAATCAACATTGTGAAAATGACTATACTACTCAAAGCAATCTACAGACTCAATGCAATCCCTATCAAACTACCACTGGCATTTTTCACAGACCTAGATCAAAAAATTTCACAATTGGTATGGAATCACAAAAGGCCCCAAATAGCCAAAGTAACCTTGAGAAAGAAAAACGGTGCTGGAGGAATCAGGCTCCCAGACTTCAGACTATACTCCAAAGCTACAGTAGTCAAGACAGTATGGTACTGGCACAAAAACAGAAGTATAGATCAATGGAACAGGATAGAAAGCCCAGAGATAAACCCATGTACTTATGGTCACATTATTTTTGATAAAGGAGGCAAGAATATAAAATTGAGAAAAGACGCCTCTTCAATAAGTGGTGCTGGGAAAACTGGACAGCTACATGTAAAAGAATGAAATTAGAACACTCCTTAACACCATACACAAAAATAAACTCAAAATGGATTAAAGACCTAAATGTAAGGCCAGACACTCTCAAACTCTTAGAGGAAAACATAGGCAGAACACTTTATGACATAAGTCATAGCAAGATCCTTTTTGACCCAGCTCATAGAGAAATGGAAATAAAAGCAAAAATAAAGAAATGGGACCTAATGAAACTTACAAGCTTTTGCACAGCAAAGGAAACCATAAACAAGACCAAAAGAAAACCCTCAGAATGGGAGAAAATATTTGCAAATGAAGCAACTGACAAAGGATTAATCTCCAAAATTTACCAGCAGCTCATGCAGCTCAATTTGAAAAAAGCAAACAACCCAATCCAAAAATGGGCAGAAGACCTAAACAGACATTTCTCCAAAGAAGATATACAGATTGTCAAGAAACACATGAAAGAATGCTCAACATCACTAATCATTAGAGAAATGCAAATCAAAACTACAATGTGATATCATCTCACACCAGTTAGAATGGCCATCATCAAAAGATCTCCAAACAATAAATGCTGGAGAGGGTGTGGAGAAACTGGAACCCTCATACACTGTTGGTGGGAATGTAAATTGATACAGCCACTATAGAGAACTGTATGGAGGTTCCTTAAAAATCTAAAAATAGAACTGCCATACGACCCAGCAATCCTACTACTGGGCGTATACCCTGAGAAAACCATAATTCAAAAAGAGTTATGGAGAGGTAGGGGCAAGATGGCGGAAGAGTAAGACGCGGAGATCACCTTCCTTCCCACAGATACAGTAGAAATACATCTACACGTGGAACTGCTCCTACAGAACACCCACTGAACGCTGGCAGAAGACGTCAGACCTCCCAAAAGGCAAGAAAATCCCCACGTACTTGGGTAGGGTAAAAGTAAAAAGAAATAATAGAGACAAAAGAATAGGGACGGGACCTGCACCAGTGAGAGGGAGCCGTGAAGGAGGAAAGGTGTCCACACACTAGGAGCCCCTTCGTGGGCAGAGACTGCGGGTGGCAGAGGGGGGAGCTTCGGAGCCACGGAGGAGAGCGCAGCCACAGGGGTGCGGAGGGCAAAGCGGAGAGATTCCCGCATGGAGGATCGGTGCTGAGTAGCACTCACCAGCCCGAGAGGCTTGTCTGCTCAGCCGCCGGGGCGGGCGGGGGCTGGGAGCTGAGGCTCGGGCTTCGGTGCTAGCCGGGAGGGAGTCCGGGAAATAGTCTGCAGCTGCCGAAGAGGCAAGAGACTTTTTCTTGCCTCTTTGTTTCGCGGCACGCAAGGAGAGGGGATTCAGAGCGCCGCCTAAACAAACTCCAGAGACGGGCGCGAGCCGCGGCTAACAGCGCGGACCCCAGAGACAGGCGCGAGCCGCGGTTATCAGCGTGGACCCCAGAGACGGGCAGGAGACGCTAAGGCTGCTGCTGCCGCCACCAAGAAGCCGGTGTGCAAGCACAGGTCACTCCCCACACCGCCCCTCCCGGGAGCCGGTGCAGCTCGCCACTCCCAGGCTCCCGTGATCCGGGGACAACTTCCCCGGGAGAATGCACGGCGCGCCTCAGGCTGCTGCAACGTCACACCAGCCTCTGCCACCGCAGGCTCGCCCCGCATCCGTACCCCTCCCTCCCCACAGCCTGAGTGAGCCAGAGCCCCCGAAGCAGCTGCTCCTTTAACCCCGTTCTGTCTGGGCGGGGAACGGACGCCCTCAGGCGACCTACATGCAGAGGCGGGGCCAAATCCAAAGCTGAACCCTGGGAGCTGTACGAACAAAGAAGAGAAAGGGAAATCTCTCCCAGCAGCCTCAGAAGCAGAGGATTAAAGCTCCACAAACAACTTGATGTGCCTGCATCTGTTGAGTACCTGAATAGACAACGAATCATCCCAAATTCAAGAGGGGGACTTTGGGAGCAGGATATATTATTTTTTCCCCTTTTCCTTTTTTTGTGAGTGTATATGTGTATGCTTCTGGGTGAGAATTTGTGTGTATAGCTTTGTTTCACCATTAGTCCTAGGGTTAGGTCCGTCCGTATTTTTTTTTTTTTTACTTAAAAAATTTTTTTTCCTAATATATGTTTTCTTAATAATTTTTTCCTCATTTTCTATTTTTAGAAATTAAAAAAAATTTTAATAAGTTTTTCCATTTTTTTATTTTAAAAAATCAAAAAATTTTTCTTAATAAATTTTTTCTTAATAATTTTTTTCTTATTTTTTATTGTAAAAAGTTAATAAATCTATTTTTAAAAATCAAAAAAAAATTTTTCTGAATACATTTACTCTTAATAATTGTTTTCTTATTTTTTATTATAATAGCTTTATTTTATTTTATTTTATCCTCTTTCTTTGTTTCTTTCTATTTTTTTTCTCCCTTATATTCTGAGCTGTGTGGATGAAAGGTTCTTGGTGCTCCAGCCAGGCATCAGGGCTGTGCCTCTGAGGTGGGAGAGCCAACTTCAGGACACTGGTCCACAAGAGACCTCCCAGCTCCACGTAATACCAAATGGCGAAAATCTCCCAGAGATCTCCATCTCAACATCAAGACCCAGCTTCACTCAACGACCAGCAAGCTACATTGCTGGACACACTATGCCAAACAACTAACAAGACAGGAACACGGCCCCATCCATTAGCAGAGAGGCTGCCTAAAATCATAATAAGGCCACAGACACCCCAAAACACACCACCAGACGTGGACTTGCCCACCAGAAAGACAAGATCCAACCTCATCCACCAGAACACAGGCACTAGTCCCCTCCACCAGGAAGCCTACACAACCCACTGAACCAACCTCAGCCACTGGGGACAGATACCAAAAACAACGGGAATTACGAACCTGCAGCCTGTGAAAAGGAGACCCCAAACACAGTAAGATAAGCAAAATGAGAAGACAAAAAAACACACAGCAGGTGAAGGAGCAGGGTCAAAACACACCAGACCTAACAAATGAAGAGGAAATAGGCAGTCTACCTGAAAAAGAATTCAGAATAATGAGAGTAAAGATGATCCAAAATCTTGGAAATAGAATAGACAAAATGCAAGAAACATTTAACAAGGATGTAGAAGAACTAAAGAGGAACCAAGCAACGATGAAAAACACAATAAATGAAATTAAAAATACTCTAGACGGGATCAATAGCAGAATAACTGAGGCAGAAGAACGGATAAGTGACCTGGAAGATAAAATAGTGGAAATAGCTACTGCAGAGCAGAATAAAGAAAAAAGAATGAAAAGAACTGAGGACAGTCTCAGAGACCTCTGGGACAACATTAAACGCACCAACATTCGAATTATAGGGGTCCCAGAAGAAGAAGAGAAAAAGAAAGGGACTGAGAAAATATTTGAAGAGATTAGAGTTGAAAACTTCCCTAATATGGGGAAAGGAAATAGTTAATCAAGTCCTGGAAGCACAGAGAGTCCCATACAGGATAAATCCAAGGAGAAACACGCCAAGACACATATTAATCAAACTATCAAAAATTAAATATAAAGAAAACATATTAAAAGCAGCAAGGGAAAAACAACAAATAACACACAAGGGAATCCCCATAAGGTTAACAGCTGATCTTTCAGCAGAAACTCTGCAAGCCAGAAGGGAGTGGCAGGATATACTTAAAGTCATGAAGGAGAAAAACCTACAGCCAAGATTACTGTACCCAGCAAGGATCTCATTCAGATTTGATGGAGAAATTAAAACCTTTACAGACAAGCAAAAGCTGAGAGAGTTCGGCACCACCAAACCAGCTTTACAACAGATGCTAAAGGAACTTCTCTAGGCAAGAAACACAAGAGAAGGAAAACACCTACAATAACAAACCCAAAACATTTAAGAAAATGGGAATAGGAACATACATATCAATAATTACCTTAAATGTAAATGGATTAAATGCTCCCACCAAAAGACATAGACTGGCTGAATGGATACAAAAGCAAGACCCATGTATATGCTGTCAACAAGAGACCCACTTCAGACCAGAGACACATACAGACTGAAAGTGAGGGGATGGAAAAAGATATTCCATGCAAATGGAAATCAAAAGAAAGCTGGAGTAGCAATTCTCATATCAGACAAAATAGACTTTAAAATAAAGACTATTACAAGAGACAAAGAAGGACACTATATAATGATCAAGGGATTGATCCAAGAGGAAGGTATAACAATTGTAAATATTTATGCACCCAACATAGGAGCACCTCAATACATAAGGCAAATACTAACAGCCATAAAAGGGGAAATCGACAGCAACACAATCATAGTAGGGGACTTTCACACCCCACTCTCACCAATGGACAGATCATCCAAAATGAAAATAAATAAGGAAACACAAGCTTTAAATGATACATTAAACAAGATGGACTTAATTGATATTTATAGGACATTCCACCCAAACACAACAGAATACACATTTTTCTCAAGTGCTCATGGAACATTCTCCAGGATAGATCATATCTTGGGTCACAAACCAAGCCTTGGTAAATTTAAGAAAATTGAAATCGTATCAAGTATCTTTTCCGACCACAACGCTATGAGACTAGATATCAATTACAGGAAAAGATCTGTAAAAAATACAAACACATGGAGGCTACACAATATACTACTTAATAACGAAGTGATCACTGAAGGAATCAAAGGGGAAATCAAAAAATACCTAGAAACAAATGACAATGGAGACACGACGGCCCAACACCTATGGGATGCAGCAAAAGCAGTTCTAAGAGGGAAGCTTATAGCAATACAATCTTACTTTAAGAAACAAGAAACATCTCAAATAAGCAGCCTAACATTACACCTAAAGCAATTAGAGGAAGAAGAACAAAAAACCACCAAAGTTAGCAGAAGGAAAGAAATCATAAAGATCAGATCAGAAATAAATGACAAAGAAATGAAGGGAACGATAGCAAAGATCAATAAAACTAAAAGCTGGTTCTTTGAGAAGATAAACAAAATTGATAAACCATTAACCAGACTCATCAAGAAAAAAAGGGAGAAGACTCAAATCAATAAAATTAGAAATGCAAAAGGAGAAGTAACAACTGACACTGCAGAAATACAAAGGATCATGAGAGATTACTACAAGCAACTATATGCCAGTAAAATGGACAACCTGGAGGAAATGGACAAGTTCTTAGAAATGCACAACCTTCCGAGACTGAACCAGGAAGAAACAGAAAATATGAACAGGCCAATCACAAGTACTGAAATTGAAACTGTGATTAAAACTCTTCCAACACACAAAAGCCCAGGACCATACGGATTCACAGGCAAATTCTACCAAACATTTAGAGAAGAGCTAACACCTATCCTTCTCAAACTTTTCCAAAATATAGCAGAGGGAGGAACACTCCCAAACTCATTCTACGAGGCCACCATCACCCTGATACCAAAACCAGACAAAGAAGTCACAAAAAAAGAAAACTACAGGCCAATATCACTGATGAACATAGATGCAAAAATCCTCAACAAAATACTAGCAAACAGAGTCCAACAGCACATTAAAAGGATCATACACCATGATCAAGTGGGGTTTATCCCAGGAATGCAAGGATTCTTCAAGATACGCAAATCAATCAATGTGATACACCATATTAACAAATTGAAGGAGAAAAACCAAATGATCATCTCAATAGATACAGAGAAAGCTTTTGACAAAATTCAACACCCATTTATGATAAAAACCCTCCAGAAAGTAGGCATAGAGGGAACTTTCCTCCACATAATAAAGGCCATATATGACCAATGCACAGCCAACATCATCCTCAATGGTGAAAAACTGAAACCATTTCCACTAAGATCAGGAACAGGACAAGGTTGCCCACTCTCACCACTATTGACATAGTTTTGGAAGTTTTAGCCACAGCAATCAGAGAAGACAAAGAAATAAAAGAAATCCAAATCAGAAAAGAAGAAATAGAGCTGTGACTGTTTTCAGATGACATGATACTATACATAGAGAATCCTAAAGATGTTACCAGATAACTACTAGAGCTACTCAATGAATTTGGTAAAGTAGCAGGATACAAAATTAATGCACAGAAATCACTTGCATTCCTGTACACTAATGATGAAAAATCGGAAAGTGAAATTAAGAAAACACTCCCATTTACCATGGCAACTAAAAGAATAAAATATCTAGGAATAAACCTACCCAAGGAGACAGAAGACTGGTATGAAGAAAATTATAAGACACTGATGAAAGAAATTAATGACGATACAAAGAGATGGAGCGATATACCATGTTCTTGGATTGGAAGAATCAACATTGTGAAAATGACTATACTACTCAAAGCAATCTACAGACTCAATGCAATCCCTATCAAACTACCACTGGCATTTTTCACAGACCTAGATCAAAAAATTTCACAATTGGTATGGAATCACAAAAGGCCCCAAATAGCCAAAGTAACCTTGAGAAAGAAAAACGGTGCTGGAGGAATCAGGCTCCCAGACTTCAGACTATACTCCAAAGCTACAGTAGTCAAGACAGTATGGTACTGGCACAAAAACAGAAGTATAGATCAATGGAACAGGATAGAAAGCCCAGAGATAAACCCATGTACTTATGGTCACATTATTTTTGATAAAGGAGGCAAGAATATAAAATTGAGAAAAGACGCCTCTTCAATAAGTGGTGCTGGGAAAACTGGACAGCTACATGTAAAAGAATGAAATTAGAACACTCCTTAACACCATACACAAAAATAAACTCAAAATGGATTAAAGACCTAAATGTAAGGCCAGACACTCTCAAACTCTTAGAGGAAAACATAGGCAGAACACTTTATGACATAAGTCATAGCAAGATCCTTTTTGACCCAGCTCATAGAGAAATGGAAATAAAAGCAAAAATAAAGAAATGGGACCTAATGAAACTTACAAGCTTTTGCACAGCAAAGGAAACCATAAACAAGACCAAAAGAAAACCCTCAGAATGGGAGAAAATATTTGCAAATGAAGCAACTGACAAAGGATTAATCTCCAAAATTTACCAGCAGCTCATGCAGCTCAATTTGAAAAAAGCAAACAACCCAATCCAAAAATGGGCAGAAGACCTAAACAGACATTTCTCCAAAGAAGATATACAGATTGTCAAGAAACACATGAAAGAATGCTCAACATCACTAATCATTAGAGAAATGCAAATCAAAACTACAATGTGATATCATCTCACACCGGTTAGAATGGCCATCATCAAAAGATCTCCAAACAATAAATGCTGGAGAGGGTGTGGAGAAACTGGAACCCTCATACACTGTTGGTGGGAATGTAAATTGATACAGCCACTATAGAGAACTGTATGGAGGTTCCTTAAAAATCTAAAAATAGAACTGCCATACGACCCAGCAATCCTACTACTGGGCGTATACCCTGAGAAAACCATAATTCAAAAAGAGTTATGGAGAGGTAGGGGCAAGATGGCGGAAGAGTAAGACGCGGAGATCACCTTCCTTCCCACAGATACAGTAGAAATACATCTACACGTGGAACTGCTCCTACAGAACACCCACTGAACGCTGGCAGAAGACGTCAGACCTCCCAAAAGGCAAGAAAATCCCCACGTACTTGGGTAGGGTAAAAGTAAAAAGAAATAATAGAGACAAAAGAATAGGGACGGGACCTGCACCAGTGAGAGGGAGCCGTGAAGGAGGAAAGGTGTCCACACACTAGGAGCCCCTTCGTGGGCAGAGACTGCGGGTGGCAGAGGGGGGAGCTTCGGAGCCACGGAGGAGAGCGCAGCCACAGGGGTGCAGAGGGCAAAGCGGAGAGATTCCCGCATGGAGGATCGGTGCTGAGTAGCACTCACCAGCCCGAGAGGCTTGTCTGCTCAGCCGCCGGGGCGGGCGGGGTCTGGGAGCTGAGGCTCGGGCTTCGGTGCTAGCCGGGAGGGAGTCCGGGAAATAGTCTGCAGCTGCCGAAGAGGCAAGAGACTTTTTCTTGCCTCTTTGTTTCGCGGCACGCAAGGAGAGGGGATTCAGAGCGCCGCCTAAACAAACTCCAGAGACGGGCGCGAGCCGCGGCTAACAGCGCGGACCCCAGAGACAGGCGCGAGCCGCGGTTATCAGCGTGGACCCCAGAGACGGGCAGGAGACGCTAAGGCTGCTGCTGCCGCCACCAAGAAGCCGGTGTGCAAGCACAGGTCACTCCCCACACCGCCCCTCCCGGGAGCCGGTGCAGCTCGCCACTGCCAGGCTCCCGTGATCCGGGGACAACTTCCCCGGGAGAATGCACGGCGCGCCTCAGGCTGCTGCAACGTCACACCAGCCTCTGCCACCGCAGGCTCGCCCCGCATCCGTACCCCTCCCTCCCCACAGCCTGAGTGAGCCAGAGCCCCCGAAGCAGCTGCTCCTTTAACCCCGTTCTGTCTGGGCGGGGAACGGACGCCCTCAGGCGACCTACATGCAGAGGCGGGGCCAAATCCAAAGCTGAACCCTGGGAGCTGTACGAACAAAGAAGAGAAAGGGAAATCTCTCCCAGCAGCCTCAGAAGCAGAGGATTAAAGCTCCACAAACAACTTGATGTGCCTGCATCTGTTGAGTACCTGAATAGACAACGAATCATCCCAAATTCAAGAGGGGGACTTTGGGAGCAGGATATATTATTTTTTCCCCTTTTCCTTTTTTTGTGAGTGTATATGTGTATGCTTCTGGGTGAGAATTTGTGTGTATAGCTTTGTTTCACCATTAGTCCTAGGGTTAGGTCCGTCCGTATTTTTTTTTTTTTTACTTAAAAAATTTTTTTTCCTAATATATGTTTTCTTAATAATTTTTTCCTCATTTTCTATTTTTAGAAATTAAAAAAAATTTTAATAAGTTTTTCCATTTTTTTATTTTAAAAAATCAAAAAATTTTTCTTAATAAATTTTTTCTTAATAATTTTTTTCTTATTTTTTATTGTAAAAAGTTAATAAATCTATTTTTAAAAATCAAAAAAAAATTTTTCTGAATACATTTACTCTTAATAATTGTTTTCTTATTTTTTATTATAATAGCTTTATTTTATTTTATTTTATCCTCTTTCTTTGTTTCTTTCTATTTTTTTTCTCCCTTATATTCTGAGCTGTGTGGATGAAAGGTTCTTGGTGCTCCAGCCAGGCATCAGGGCTGTGCCTCTGAGGTGGGAGAGCCAACTTCAGGACACTGGTCCACAAGAGACCTCCCAGCTCCACGTAATACCAAATGGCGAAAATCTCCCAGAGATCTCCATCTCAACATCAAGACCCAGCTTCACTCAACGACCAGCAAGCTACATTGCTGGACACACTATGCCAAACAACTAACAAGACAGGAACACGGCCCCATCCATTAGCAGAGAGGCTGCCTAAAATCATAATAAGGCCACAGACACCCCAAAACACACCACCAGACGTGGACTTGCCCACCAGAAAGACAAGATCCAACCTCATCCACCAGAACACAGGCACTAGTCCCCTCCACCAGGAAGCCTACACAACCCACTGAACCAACCTCAGCCACTGGGGACAGATACCAAAAACAACGGGAATTACGAACCTGCAGCCTGTGAAAAGGAGACCCCAAACACAGTAAGATAAGCAAAATGAGAAGACAAAAAAACACACAGCAGGTGAAGGAGCAGGGTCAAAACACACCAGACCTAACAAATGAAGAGGAAATAGGCAGTCTACCTGTAAAAGAATTCAGAATAATGAGAGTAAAGATGATCCAAAATCTTGGAAATAGAATAGACAAAATGCAAGAAACATTTAACAAGGATGTAGAAGAACTAAAGAGGAACCAAGCAACGATGAAAAACACAATAAATGAAATTAAAAATACTCTAGACGGGATCAATAGCAGAATAACTGAGGCAGAAGAACGGATAAGTGACCTGGAAGATAAAATAGTGGAAATAGCTACTGCAGAGCAGAATAAAGAAAAAAGAATGAAAAGAACTGAGGACAGTCTCAGAGACCTCTGGGACAACATTAAACGCACCAACATTCGAATTATAGGGGTCCCAGAAGAAGAAGAGAAAAAGAAAGGGACTGAGAAAATATTTGAAGAGATTAGAGTTGAAAACTTCCCTAATATGGGGAAAGGAAATAGTTAATCAAGTCCTGGAAGCACAGAGAGTCCCATACAGGATAAATCCAAGGAGAAACACGCCAAGACACATATTAATCAAACTATCAAAAATTAAATATAAAGAAAACATATTAAAAGCAGCAAGGGAAAAACAACAAATAACACACAAGGGAATCCCCATAAGGTTAACAGCTGATCTTTCAGCAGAAACTCTGCAAGCCAGAAGGGAGTGGCAGGATATACTTAAAGTCATGAAGGAGAAAAACCTACAGCCAAGATTACTGTACCCAGCAAGGATCTCATTCAGATTTGATGGAGAAATTAAAACCTTTACAGACAAGCAAAAGCTGAGAGAGTTCGGCACCACCAAACCAGCTTTACAACAGATGCTAAAGGAACTTCTCTAGGCAAGAAACACAAGAGAAGGAAAACACCTACAATAACAAACCCAAAACATTTAAGAAAATGGGAATAGGAACATACATATCAATAATTACCTTAAATGTAAATGGATTAAATGCTCCCACCAAAAGACATAGACTGGCTGAATGGATACAAAAGCAAGACCCATGTATATGCTGTCAACAAGAGACCCACTTCAGACCAGAGACACATACAGACTGAAAGTGAGGGGATGGAAAAAGATATTCCATGCAAATGGAAATCAAAAGAAAGCTGGAGTAGCAATTCTCATATCAGACAAAATAGACTTTAAAATAAAGACTATTACAAGAGACAAAGAAGGACACTATATAATGATCAAGGGATTGATCCAAGAGGAAGGTATAACAATTGTAAATATTTATGCACCCAACATAGGAGCACCTCAATACATAAGGCAAATACTAACAGCCATAAAAGGGGAAATCGACAGCAACACAATCATAGTAGGGGACTTTCACACCCCACTCTCACCAATGGACAGATCATCCAAAATGAAAATAAATAAGGAAACACAAGCTTTAAATGATACATTAAACAAGATGGACTTAATTGATATTTATAGGACATTCCACCCAAACACAACAGAATACACATTTTTCTCAAGTGCTCATGGAACATTCTCCAGGATAGATCATATCTTGGGTCACAAACCAAGCCTTGGTAAATTTAAGAAAATTGAAATCGTATCAAGTATCTTTTCCGACCACAACGCTATGAGACTAGATATCAATTACAGGAAAAGATCTGTAAAAAATACAAACACATGGAGGCTACACAATATACTACTTAATAACGAAGTGATCACTGAAGGAATCAAAGGGGAAATCAAAAAATACCTAGAAACAAATGACAATGGAGACACGACGGCCCAACACCTATGGGATGCAGCAAAAGCAGTTCTAAGAGGGAAGCTTATAGCAATACAATCTTACTTTAAGAAACAAGAAACATCTCAAATAAGCAGCCTAACATTACACCTAAAGCAATTAGAGGAAGAAGAACAAAAAACCACCAAAGTTAGCAGAAGGAAAGAAATCATAAAGATCAGATCAGAAATAAATGACAAAGAAATGAAGGGAACGATAGCAAAGATCAATAAAACTAAAAGCTGGTTCTTTGAGAAGATAAACAAAATTGATAAACCATTAACCAGACTCATCAAGAAAAAAAGGGAGAAGACTCAAATCAATAAAATTAGAAATGCAAAAGGAGAAGTAACAACTGACACTGCAGAAATACAAAGGATCATGAGAGATTACTACAAGCAACTATATGCCAGTAAAATGGACAACCTGGAGGAAATGGACAAGTTCTTAGAAATGCACAACCTTCCGAGACTGAACCAGGAAGAAACAGAAAATATGAACAGGCCAATCACAAGTACTGAAATTGAAACTGTGATTAAAACTCTTCCAACACACAAAAGCCCAGGACCATACGGATTCACAGGCAAATTCTACCAAACATTTAGAGAAGAGCTAACACCTATCCTTCTCAAACTTTTCCAAAATATAGCAGAGGGAGGAACACTCCCAAACTCATTCTACGAGGCCACCATCACCCTGATACCAAAACCAGACAAAGAAGTCACAAAAAAAGAAAACTACAGGCCAATATCACTGATGAACATAGATGCAAAAATCCTCAACAAAATACTAGCAAACAGAGTCCAACAGCACATTAAAAGGATCATACACCATGATCAAGTGGGGTTTATCCCAGGAATGCAAGGATTCTTCAAGATACGCAAATCAATCAATGTGATACACCATATTAACAAATTGAAGGAGAAAAACCAAATGATCATCTCAATAGATACAGAGAAAGCTTTTGACAAAATTCAACACCCATTTATGATAAAAACCCTCCAGAAAGTAGGCATAGAGGGAACTTTCCTCCACATAATAAAGGCCATATATGACCAATGCACAGCCAACATCATCCTCAATGGTGAAAAACTGAAACCATTTCCACTAAGATCAGGAACAGGACAAGGTTGCCCACTCTCACCACTATTGACATAGTTTTGGAAGTTTTAGCCACAGCAATCAGAGAAGACAAAGAAATAAAAGAAATCCAAATCAGAAAAGAAGAAATAGAGCTGTGACTGTTTTCAGATGACATGATACTATACATAGAGAATCGTAAAGATGTTACCAGATAACTACTAGAGCTACTCAATGAATTTGGTAAAGTAGCAGGATACAAAATTAATGCACAGAAATCACTTGCATTCCTGTACACTAATGATGAAAAATCGGAAAGTGAAATTAAGAAAACACTCCCATTTACCATGGCAACTAAAAGAATAAAATATCTAGGAATAAACCTACCTAAGGAGACAGAAGACTGGTATGAAGAAAATTATAAGACACTGATGAAAGAAATTAATGACGATACAAAGAGATGGAGCGATATACCATGTTCTTGGATTGGAAGAATCAACATTGTGAAAATGACTATACTACTCAAAGCAATCTACAGACTCAATGCAATCCCTATCAAACTACCACTGGCATTTTTCACAGACCTAGATCAAAAAATTTCACAATTGGTATGGAATCACAAAAGGCCCCAAATAGCCAAAGTAACCTTGAGAAAGAAAAACGGTGCTGGAGGAATCAGGCTCCCAGACTTCAGACTATACTCCAAAGCTACAGTAGTCAAGACAGTATGGTACTGGCACAAAAACAGAAGTATAGATCAATGGAACAGGATAGAAAGCCCAGAGATAAACCCATGTACTTATGGTCACATTATTTTTGATAAAGGAGGCAAGAATATAAAATTGAGAAAAGACGCCTCTTCAATAAGTGGTGCTGGGAAAACTGGACAGCTACATGTAAAAGAATGAAATTAGAACACTCCTTAACACCATACACAAAAATAAACTCAAAATGGATTAAAGACCTAAATGTAAGGCCAGACACTCTCAAACTCTTAGAGGAAAACATAGGCAGAACACTTTATGACATAAGTCATAGCAAGATCCTTTTTGACCCAGCTCATGGAGAAATGGAAATAAAAGCAAAAATAAAGAAATGGGACCTAATGAAACTTACAAGCTTTTGCACAGCAAAGGAAACCATAAACAAGACCAAAAGAAAACCCTCAGAATGGGAGAAAATATTTGCAAATGAAGCAACTGACAAAGGATTAATCTCCAAAATTTACCAGCAGCTCATGCAGCTCAATTTGAAAAAAGCAAACAACCCAATCCAAAAATGGGCAGAAGACCTAAACAGACATTTCTCCAAAGAAGATATACAGATTGTCAAGAAACACATGAAAGAATGCTCAACATCACTAATCATTAGAGAAATGCAAATCAAAACTACAATGTGATATCATCTCACACCGGTTAGAATGGCCATCATCAAAAGATCTCCAAACAATAAATGCTGGAGAGGGTGTGGAGAAACTGGAACCCTCATACACTGTTGGTGGGAATGTAAATTGATACAGCCACTATAGAGAACTGTATGGAGGTTCCTTAAAAATCTAAAAATAGAACTGCCATACGACCCAGCAATCCTACTACTGGGCGTATACCCTGAGAAAACCATAATTCAAAAAGAGTTATGGAGAGGTAGGGGCAAGATGGCGGAAGAGTAAGACGCGGAGATCACCTTCCTTCCCACAGATACAGTAGAAATACATCTACACGTGGAACTGCTCCTACAGAACACCCACTGAACGCTGGCAGAAGACGTCAGACCTCCCAAAAGGCAAGAAAATCCCCACGTACTTGGGTAGGGTAAAAGTAAAAAGAAATAATAGAGACAAAAGAATAGGGACGGGACCTGCACCAGTGAGAGGGAGCCGTGAAGGAGGAAAGGTGTCCACACACTAGGAGCCCCTTCGTGGGCAGAGACTGCGGGTGGCAGAGGGGGGAGCTTCGGAGCCACGGAGGAGAGCGCAGCCACAGGGGTGCAGAGGGCAAAGCGGAGAGATTCCCGCATGGAGGATCGGTGCTGAGTAGCACTCACCAGCCCGAGAGGCTTGTCTGCTCAGCCGCCGGGGCGGGCGGGGGCTGGGAGCTGAGGCTCGGGCTTCGGTGCTAGCCGGGAGGGAGTCCGGGAAATAGTCTGCAGCTGCCGAAGAGGCAAGAGACTTTTTCTTGCCTCTTTGTTTCGCGGCACGCAAGGAGAGGGGATTCAGAGCGCCGCCTAAACAAACTCCAGAGACGGGCGCGAGCCGCGGCTAACAGCGCGGACCCCAGAGACAGGCGCGAGCTGCGGTTATCAGCGTGGACCCCAGAGACGGGCAGGAGACGCTAAGGCTGCTGCTGCCGCCACCAAGAAGCCGGTGTGCAAGCACAGGTCACTCCCCACACCGCCCCTCCCGGGAGCCGGTGCAGCTCGCCACTGCCAGGCTCCCGTGATCCGGGGACAACTTCCCCGGGAGAATGCACGGCGCGCCTCAGGCTGCTGCAACGTCACACCAGCCTCTGCCACCGCAGGCTCGCCCCGCATCCGTACCCCTCCCTCCCCACAGCCTGAGTGAGCCAGAGCCCCCGAAGCAGCTGCTCCTTTAACCCCGTTCTGTCTGGGCGGGGAACGGACGCCCTCAGGCGACCTACATGCAGAGGCGGGGCCAAATCCAAAGCTGAACCCTGGGAGCTGTACGAACAAAGAAGAGAAAGGGAAATCTCTCCCAGCAGCCTCAGAAGCAGAGGATTAAAGCTCCACAAACAACTTGATGTGCCTGCATCTGTTGAGTACCTGAATAGACAACGAATCATCCCAAATTCAAGAGGGGGACTTTGGGAGCAGGATATATTATTTTTTCCCCTTTTCCTTTTTTTGTGAGTGTATATGTGTATGCTTCTGGGTGAGAATTTGTGTGTATAGCTTTGTTTCACCATTAGTCCTAGGGTTAGGTCCGTCCGTATTTTTTTTTTTTTTACTTAAAAAATTTTTTTTCCTAATATATGTTTTCTTAATAATTTTTTCCTCATTTTCTATTTTTAGAAATTAAAAAAAATTTTAATAAGTTTTTCCATTTTTTTATTTTAAAAAATCAAAAAATTTTTCTTAATAAATTTTTTCTTAATAATTTTTTTCTTATTTTTTATTGTAAAAAGTTAATAAATCTATTTTTAAAAATCAAAAAAAAATTTTTCTGAATACATTTACTCTTAATAATTGTTTTCTTATTTTTTATTATAATAGCTTTATTTTATTTTATTTTATCCTCTTTCTTTGTTTCTTTCTATTTTTTTTCTCCCTTATATTCTGAGCTGTGTGGATGAAAGGTTCTTGGTGCTCCAGCCAGGCATCAGGGCTGTGCCTCTGAGGTGGGAGAGCCAACTTCAGGACACTGGTCCACAAGAGACCTCCCAGCTCCACGTAATACCAAATGGCGAAAATCTCCCAGAGATCTCCATCTCAACATCAAGACCCAGCTTCACTCAACGACCAGCAAGCTACATTGCTGGACACACTATGCCAAACAACTAACAAGACAGGAACACGGCCCCATCCATTAGCAGAGAGGCTGCCTAAAATCATAATAAGGCCACAGACACCCCAAAACACACCACCAGACGTGGACTTGCCCACCAGAAAGACAAGATCCAACCTCATCCACCAGAACACAGGCACTAGTCCCCTCCACCAGGAAGCCTACACAACCCACTGAACCAACCTCAGCCACTGGGGACAGATACCAAAAACAACGGGAATTACGAACCTGCAGCCTGTGAAAAGGAGACCCCAAACACAGTAAGATAAGCAAAATGAGAAGACAAAAAAACACACAGCAGGTGAAGGAGCAGGGTCAAAACACACCAGACCTAACAAATGAAGAGGAAATAGGCAGTCTACCTGAAAAAGAATTCAGAATAATGAGAGTAAAGATGATCCAAAATCTTGGAAATAGAATAGACAAAATGCAAGAAACATTTAACAAGGATGTAGAAGAACTAAAGAGGAACCAAGCAACGATGAAAAACACAATAAATGAAATTAAAAATACTCTAGACGGGATCAATAGCAGAATAACTGAGGCAGAAGAACGGATAAGTGACCTGGAAGATAAAATAGTGGAAATAGCTACTGCAGAGCAGAATAAAGAAAAAAGAATGAAAAGAACTGAGGACAGTCTCAGAGACCTCTGGGACAACATTAAACGCACCAACATTCGAATTATAGGGGTCCCAGAAGAAGAAGAGAAAAAGAAAGGGACTGAGAAAATATTTGAAGAGATTAGAGTTGAAAACTTCCCTAATATGGGGAAAGGAAATAGTTAATCAAGTCCTGGAAGCACAGAGAGTCCCATACAGGATAAATCCAAGGAGAAACACGCCAAGACACATATTAATCAAACTATCAAAAATTAAATATAAAGAAAACATATTAAAAGCAGCAAGGGAAAAACAACAAATAACACACAAGGGAATCCCCATAAGGTTAACAGCTGATCTTTCAGCAGAAACTCTGCAAGCCAGAAGGGAGTGGCAGGATATACTTAAAGTCATGAAGGAGAAAAACCTACAGCCAAGATTACTGTACCCAGCAAGGATCTCATTCAGATTTGATGGAGAAATTAAAACCTTTACAGACAAGCAAAAGCTGAGAGAGTTCGGCACCACCAAACCAGCTTTACAACAGATGCTAAAGGAACTTCTCTAGGCAAGAAACACAAGAGAAGGAAAACACCTACAATAACAAACCCAAAACATTTAAGAAAATGGGAATAGGAACATACATATCAATAATTACCTTAAATGTAAATGGATTAAATGCTCCCACCAAAAGACATAGACTGGCTGAATGGATACAAAAGCAAGACCCATGTATATGCTGTCAACAAGAGACCCACTTCAGACCAGAGACACATACAGACTGAAAGTGAGGGGATGGAAAAAGATATTCCATGCAAATGGAAATCAAAAGAAAGCTGGAGTAGCAATTCTCATATCAGACAAAATAGACTTTAAAATAAAGACTATTACAAGAGACAAAGAAGGACACTATATAATGATCAAGGGATTGATCCAAGAGGAAGGTATAACAATTGTAAATATTTATGCACCCAACATAGGAGCACCTCAATACATAAGGCAAATACTAACAGCCATAAAAGGGGAAATCGACAGCAACACAATCATAGTAGGGGACTTTCACACCCCACTCTCACCAATGGACAGATCATCCAAAATGAAAATAAATAAGGAAACACAAGCTTTAAATGATACATTAAACAAGATGGACTTAATTGATATTTATAGGACATTCCACCCAAACACAACAGAATACACATTTTTCTCAAGTGCTCATGGAACATTCTCCAGGATAGATCATATCTTGGGTCACAAACCAAGCCTTGGTAAATTTAAGAAAATTGAAATCGTATCAAGTATCTTTTCCGACCACAACGCTATGAGACTAGATATCAATTACAGGAAAAGATCTGTAAAAAATACAAACACATGGAGGCTACACAATATACTACTTAATAACGAAGTGATCACTGAAGGAATCAAAGGGGAAATCAAAAAATACCTAGAAACAAATGACAATGGAGACACGACGGCCCAACACCTATGGGATGCAGCAAAAGCAGTTCTAAGAGGGAAGCTTATAGCAATACAATCTTACTTTAAGAAACAAGAAACATCTCAAATAAGCAGCCTAACATTACACCTAAAGCAATTAGAGGAAGAAGAACAAAAAACCACCAAAGTTAGCAGAAGGAAAGAAATCATAAAGATCAGATCAGAAATAAATGACAAAGAAATGAAGGGAACGATAGCAAAGATCAATAAAACTAAAAGCTGGTTCTTTGAGAAGATAAACAAAATTGATAAACCATTAACCAGACTCATCAAGAAAAAAAGGGAGAAGACTCAAATCAATAAAATTAGAAATGCAAAAGGAGAAGTAACAACTGACACTGCAGAAATACAAAGGATCATGAGAGATTACTACAAGCAACTATATGCCAGTAAAATGGACAACCTGGAGGAAATGGACAAGTTCTTAGAAATGCACAACCTTCCGAGACTGAACCAGGAAGAAACAGAAAATATGAACGGACCAATCACAAGTACTGAAATTGAAACTGTGATTAAAACTCTTCCAACACACAAAAGCCCAGGACCATACGGATTCACAGGCAAATTCTACCAAACATTTAGAGAAGAGCTAACACCTATCCTTCTCAAACTTTTCCAAAATATAGCAGAGGGAGGAACACTCCCAAACTCATTCTACGAGGCCACCATCACCCTGATACCAAAACCAGACAAAGAAGTCACAAAAAAAGAAAACTACAGGCCAATATCACTGATGAACATAGATGCAAAAATCCTCAACAAAATACTAGCAAACAGAGTCCAACAGCACATTAAAAGGATCATACACCATGATCAAGTGGGGTTTATCCCAGGAATGCAAGGATTCTTCAAGATACGCAAATCAATCAATGTGATACACCATATTAACAAATTGAAGGAGAAAAACCAAATGATCATCTCAATAGATACAGAGAAAGCTTTTGACAAAATTCAACACCCATTTATGATAAAAACCCTCCAGAAAGTAGGCATAGAGGGAACTTTCCTCCACATAATAAAGGCCATATATGACCAATGCACAGCCAACATCATCCTCAATGGTGAAAAACTGAAACCATTTCCACTAAGATCAGGAACAGGACAAGGTTGCCCACTCTCACCACTATTGACATAGTTTTGGAAGTTTTAGCCACAGCAATCAGAGAAGACAAAGAAATAAAAGAAATCCAAATCAGAAAAGAAGAAATAGAGCTGTGACTGTTTTCAGATGACATGATACTATACATAGAGAATCGTAAAGATGTTACCAGATAACTACTAGAGCTACTCAATGAATTTGGTAAAGTAGCAGGATACAAAATTAATGCACAGAAATCACTTGCATTCCTGTACACTAATGATGAAAAATCGGAAAGTGAAATTAAGAAAACACTCCCATTTACCATGGCAACTAAAAGAATAAAATATCTAGGAATAAACCTACCTAAGGAGACAGAAGACTGGTATGAAGAAAATTATAAGACACTGATGAAAGAAATTAATGACGATACAAAGAGATGGAGCGATATACCATGTTCTTGGATTGGAAGAATCAACATTGTGAAAATGACTATACTACTCAAAGCAATCTACAGACTCAATGCAATCCCTATCAAACTACCACTGGCATTTTTCACAGACCTAGATCAAAAAATTTCACAATTGGTATGGAATCACAAAAGGCCCCAAATAGCCAAAGTAACCTTGAGAAAGAAAAACGGTGCTGGAGGAATCAGGCTCCCAGACTTCAGACTATACTCCAAAGCTACAGTAGTCAAGACAGTATGGTACTGGCACAAAAACAGAAGTATAGATCAATGGAACAGGATAGAAAGCCCAGAGATAAACCCATGTACTTATGGTCACATTATTTTTGATAAAGGAGGCAAGAATATAAAATTGAGAAAAGACGCCTCTTCAATAAGTGGTGCTGGGAAAACTGGACAGCTACATGTAAAAGAATGAAAATAGAACACTCCTTAACACCATACACAAAAATAAACTCAAAATGGATTAAAGACCTAAATGTAAGGCCAGACACTCTCAAACTCTTAGAGGAAAACATAGGCAGAACACTCTATGACATAAGTCATAGCAAGATCCTTTTTGACCCAGCTCCTAGAGAAATGGAAATAAAAGCAAAAATAAAGAAATGGGACCTAATGAAACTTACAAGCTTTTGCACAGCAAAGGAAACCATAAACAAGACCAAAAGAAAACCCTCAGAATGGGAGAAAATATTTGCAAATGAAGCAACTGACAAAGGATTAATCTCCAAAATTTACCAGCAGCTCATGCAGCTCAATTTGAAAAAAGCAAACAACCCAATCCAAAAATGGGCAGAAGACCTAAACAGACATTTCTCCAAAGAAGATATACAGATTGCCAACAAACACATGAAAGAATGCTCAACATCACTAATCATTAGAGAAATGCAAATCAAAACTACAATGTGATATCATCTCACACCGGTTAGAATGGCCATCATCAAAAGATCTCCAAACAATAAATGCTGGAGAGGTTGTGGAGAAACTGGAACCCTCATACACTGTTGGTGGGAATGTAAATTGATACAGCCACTATAGAGAACTGTATGGAGGTTCCTTAAAAATCTAAAAATAGAACTGCCATACGACCCAGCAATCCTACTACTGGGCGTATACCCTGAGAAAACCATAATTCAAAAAGAGTTATGGAGAGGTAGGGGCAAGATGGCGGAAGAGTAAGACGCGGAGATCACCTTCCTTCCCACAGATACAGTAGAAATACATCTACACGTGGAACTGCTCCTACAGAACACCCACTGAACGCTGGCAGAAGACGTCAGACCTCCCAAAAGGCAAGAAAATCCCCACGTACTTGGGTAGGGTAAAAGTAAAAAGAAATAATAGAGACAAAAGAATAGGGACGGGACCTGCACCAGTGAGAGGGAGCCGTGAAGGAGGAAAGGTGTCCACACACTAGGAGCCCCTTCGTGGGCAGAGACTGCGGGTGGCAGAGGGGGGAGCTTCGGAGCCACGGAGGAGAGCGCAGCCACAGGGGTGCAGAGGGCAAAGCGGAGAGATTCCCGCATGGAGGATCGGTGCTGAGTAGCACTCACCAGCCCGAGAGGCTTGTCTGCTCAGCCGCCGGGGCGGGCGGGGTCTGGGAGCTGAGGCTCGGGCTTCGGTGCTAGCCGGGAGGGAGTCCGGGAAATAGTCTGCAGCTGCCGAAGAGGCAAGAGACTTTTTCTTGCCTCTTTGTTTCGCGGCACGCAAGGAGAGGGGATTCAGAGCGCCGCCTAAACAAACTCCAGAGACGGGCGCGAGCCGCGGCTAACAGCGCGGACCCCAGAGACAGGCGCGAGCCGCGGTTATCAGCGTGGACCCCAGAGACGGGCAGGAGACGCTAAGGCTGCTGCTGCCGCCACCAAGAAGCCGGTGTGCAAGCACAGGTCACTCCCCACACCGCCCCTCCCGGGAGCCGGTGCAGCTCGCCACTGCCAGGCTCCCGTGATCCGGGGACAACTTCCCCGGGAGAATGCACGGCGCGCCTCAGGCTGCTGCAACGTCACACCAGCCTCTGCCACCGCAGGCTCGCCCCGCATCCGTACCCCTCCCTCCCCACAGCCTGAGTGAGCCAGAGCCCCCGAAGCAGCTGCTCCTTTAACCCCGTTCTGTCTGGGCGGGGAACGGACGCCCTCAGGCGACCTACATGCAGAGGCGGGGCCAAATCCAAAGCTGAACCCTGGGAGCTGTACGAACAAAGAAGAGAAAGGGAAATCTCTCCCAGCAGCCTCAGAAGCAGAGGATTAAAGCTCCACAAACAACTTGATGTGCCTGCATCTGTTGAGTACCTGAATAGACAACGAATCATCCCAAATTCAAGAGGGGGACTTTGGGAGCAGGATATATTATTTTTTCCCCTTTTCCTTTTTTTGTGAGTGTATATGTGTATGCTTCTGGGTGAGAATTTGTGTGTATAGCTTTGTTTCACCATTAGTCCTAGGGTTAGGTCCGTCCGTATTTTTTTTTTTTTTACTTAAAAAATTTTTTTTCCTAATATATGTTTTCTTAATAATTTTTTCCTCATTTTCTATTTTTAGAAATTAAAAAAAATTTTAATAAGTTTTTCCATTTTTTATTTTAAAAAATCAAAAAATTTTTCTTAATAAATTTTTTCTTAATAATTTTTTTCTTATTTTTTATTGTAAAAAGTTAATAAATCTATTTTTAAAAATCAAAAAAAAATTTTTCTGAATACATTTACTCTTAATAATTGTTTTCTTATTTTTTATTATAATAGCTTTATTTTATTTTATTTTATCCTCTTTCTTTGTTTCTTTCTATTTTTTTTCTCCCTTATATTCTGAGCTGTGTGGATGAAAGGTTCTTGGTGCTCCAGCCAGGCATCAGGGCTGTGCCTCTGAGGTGGGAGAGCCAACTTCAGGACACTGGTCCACAAGAGACCTCCCAGCTCCACGTAATACCAAATGGCGAAAATCTCCCAGAGATCTCCATCTCAACATCAAGACCCAGCTTCACTCAACGACCAGCAAGCTACATTGCTGGACACACTATGCCAAACAACTAACAAGACAGGAACACGGCCCCATCCATTAGCAGAGAGGCTGCCTAAAATCATAATAAGGCCACAGACACCCCAAAACACACCACCAGACGTGGACTTGCCCACCAGAAAGACAAGATCCAACCTCATCCACCAGAACACAGGCACTAGTCCCCTCCACCAGGAAGCCTACACAACCCACTGAACCAACCTCAGCCACTGGGGACAGATACCAAAAACAACGGGAATTACGAACCTGCAGCCTGTGAAAAGGAGACCCCAAACACAGTAAGATAAGCAAAATGAGAAGACAAAAAAACACACAGCAGGTGAAGGAGCAGGGTCAAAACACACCAGACCTAACAAATGAAGAGGAAATAGGCAGTCTACCTGAAAAAGAATTCAGAATAATGAGAGTAAAGATGATCCAAAATCTTGGAAATAGAATAGACAAAATGCAAGAAACATTTAACAAGGATGTAGAAGAACTAAAGAGGAACCAAGCAACGATGAAAAACACAATAAATGAAATTAAAAATACTCTAGACGGGATCAATAGCAGAATAACTGAGGCAGAAGAACGGATAAGTGACCTGGAAGATAAAATAGTGGAAATAGCTACTGCAGAGCAGAATAAAGAAAAAAGAATGAAAAGAACTGAGGACAGTCTCAGAGACCTCTGGGACAACATTAAACGCACCAACATTCGAATTATAGGGGTCCCAGAAGAAGAAGAGAAAAAGAAAGGGACTGAGAAAATATTTGAAGAGATTAGAGTTGAAAACTTCCCTAATATGGGGAAAGGAAATAGTTAATCAAGTCCTGGAAGCACAGAGAGTCCCATACAGGATAAATCCAAGGAGAAACACGCCAAGACACATATTAATCAAACTATCAAAAATTAAATATAAAGAAAACATATTAAAAGCAGCAAGGGAAAAACAACAAATAACACACAAGGGAATCCCCATAAGGTTAACAGCTGATCTTTCAGCAGAAACTCTGCAAGCCAGAAGGGAGTGGCAGGATATACTTAAAGTCATGAAGGAGAAAAACCTACAGCCAAGATTACTGTACCCAGCAAGGATCTCATTCAGATTTGATGGAGAAATTAAAACCTTTACAGACAAGCAAAAGCTGAGAGAGTTCGGCACCACCAAACCAGCTTTACAACAGATGCTAAAGGAACTTCTCTAGGCAAGAAACACAAGAGAAGGAAAACACCTACAATAACAAACCCAAAACATTTAAGAAAATGGGAATAGGAACATACATATCAATAATTACCTTAAATGTAAATGGATTAAATGCTCCCACCAAAAGACATAGACTGGCTGAATGGATACAAAAGCAAGACCCATGTATATGCTGTCAACAAGAGACCCACTTCAGACCAGAGACACATACAGACTGAAAGTGAGGGGATGGAAAAAGATATTCCATGCAAATGGAAATCAAAAGAAAGCTGGAGTAGCAATTCTCATATCAGACAAAATAGACTTTAAAATAAAGACTATTACAAGAGACAAAGAAGGACACTATATAATGATCAAGGGATTGATCCAAGAGGAAGGTATAACAATTGTAAATATTTATGCACCCAACATAGGAGCACCTCAATACATAAGGCAAATACTAACAGCCATAAAAGGGGAAATCGACAGCAACACAATCATAGTAGGGGACTTTCACACCCCACTCTCACCAATGGACAGATCATCCAAAATGAAAATAAATAAGGAAACACAAGCTTTAAATGATACATTAAACAAGATGGACTTAATTGATATTTATAGGACATTCCACCCAAACACAACAGAATACACATTTTTCTCAAGTGCTCATGGAACATTCTCCAGGATAGATCATATCTTGGGTCACAAACCAAGCCTTGGTAAATTTAAGAAAATTGAAATCGTATCAAGTATCTTTTCCGACCACAACGCTATGAGACTAGATATCAATTACAGGAAAAGATCTGTAAAAAATACAAACACATGGAGGCTACACAATATACTACTTAATAACGAAGTGATCACTGAAGAAATCAAAGGGGAAATCAAAAAATACCTAGAAACAAATGACAATGGAGACACGACGGCCCAACACCTATGGGATGCAGCAAAAGCAGTTCTAAGAGGGAAGCTTATAGCAATACAATCTTACTTTAAGAAACAAGAAACATCTCAAATAAGCAGCCTAACATTACACCTAAAGCAATTAGAGGAAGAAGAACAAAAAACCACCAAAGTTAGCAGAAGGAAAGAAATCATAAAGATCAGATCAGAAATAAATGACAAAGAAATGAAGGGAACGATATAGCAAAGATCAATAAAACTAAAAGCTGGTTCTTTGAGAAGATAAACAAAATTGATAAACCATTAACCAGACTCATCAAGAAAAAAAGGGAGAAGACTCAAATCAATAAAATTAGAAATGCAAAAGGAGAAGTAACAACTGACACTGCAGAAATACAAAGGATCATGAGAGATTACTACAAGCAACTATATGCCAGTAAAATGGACAACCTGGAGGAAATGGACAAGTTCTTAGAAATGCACAACCTTCCGAGACTGAACCAGGAAGAAACAGAAAATATGAACAGGCCAATCACAAGTACTGAAATTGAAACTGTGATTAAAACTCTTCCAACACACAAAAGCCCAGGACCATACGGATTCACAGGCAAATTCTACCAAACATTTAGAGAAGAGCTAACACCTATCCTTCTCAAACTTTTCCAAAATATAGCAGAGGGAGGAACACTCCCAAACTCATTCTACGAGGCCACCATCACCCTGATACCAAAACCAGACAAAGAAGTCACAAAAAAAGAAAACTACAGGCCAATATCACTGATGAACATAGATGCAAAAATCCTCAACAAAATACTAGCAAACAGAGTCCAACAGCACATTAAAAGGATCATACACCATGATCAAGTGGGGTTTATCCCAGGAATGCAAGGATTCTTCAAGATACGCAAATCAATCAATGTGATACACCATATTAACAAATTGAAGGAGAAAAACCAAATGATCATCTCAATAGATACAGAGAAAGCTTTTGACAAAATTCAACACCCATTTATGATAAAAACCCTCCAGAAAGTAGGCATAGAGGGAACCTTCCTCCACATAATAAAGGCCATATATGACCAATGCACAGCCAACATCATCCTCAATGGTGAAAAACTGAAACCATTTCCACTAAGATCAGGAACAGGACAAGGTTGCCCACTCTCACCACTATTGACATAGTTTTGGAAGTTTTAGCCACAGCAATCAGAGAAGACAAAGAAATAAAAGAAATCCAAATCAGAAAAGAAGAAATAGAGCTGTGACTGTTTTCAGATGACATGATACTATACATAGAGAATCGTAAAGATGTTACCAGATAACTACTAGAGCTACTCAATGAATTTGGTAAAGTAGCAGGATACAAAATTAATGCACAGAAATCACTTGCATTCCTGTACACTAATGATGAAAAATCGGAAAGTGAAATTAAGAAAACACTCCCATTTACCATGGCAACTAAAAGAATAAAATATCTAGGAATAAACCTACCTAAGGAGACAGAAGACTGGTATGAAGAAAATTATAAGACACTGATGAAAGAAATTAATGACGATACAAAGAGATGGAGCGATATACCATGTTCTTGGATTGGAAGAATCAACATTGTGAAAATGACTATACTACTCAAAGCAATCTACAGACTCAATGCAATCCCTATCAAACTACCACTGGCATTTTTCACAGACCTAGATCAAAAAATTTCACAATTGGTATGGAATCACAAAAGGCCCCAAATAGCCAAAGTAACCTTGAGAAAGAAAAACGGTGCTGGAGGAATCAGGCTCCCAGACTTCAGACTATACTCCAAAGCTACAGTAGTCAAGACAGTATGGTACTGGCACAAAAACAGAAGTATAGATCAATGGAACAGGATAGAAAGCCCAGAGATAAACCCATGTACTTATGGTCACATTATTTTTGATAAAGGAGGCAAGAATATAAAATTGAGAAAAGACGCCTCTTCAATAAGTGGTGCTGGGAAAACTGGACAGCTACATGTAAAAGAATGAAAATAGAACACTCCTTAACACCATACACAAAAATAAACTCAAAATGGATTAAAGACCTAAATGTAAGGCCAGACACTCTCAAACTCTTAGAGGAAAACATAGGCAGAACACTCTATGACATAAGTCATAGCAAGATCCTTTTTGACCCAGCTCCTAGAGAAATGGAAATAAAAGCAAAAATAAAGAAATGGGACCTAATGAAACTTACAAGCTTTTGCACAGCAAAGGAAACCATAAACAAGACCAAAAGAAAACCCTCAGAATGGGAGAAAATATTTGCAAATGAAGCAACTGACAAAGGATTAATCTCCAAAATTTACCAGCAGCTCATGCAGCTCAATTTGAAAAAAGCAAACAACCCAATCCAAAAATGGGCAGAAGACCTAAACAGACATTTCTCCAAAGAAGATATACAGATTGCCAACAAACACATGAAAGAATGCTCAACATCACTAATCATTAGAGAAATGCAAATCAAAACTACAATGTGATATCATCTCACACCGGTTAGAATGGCCATCATCAAAAGATCTCCAAACAATAAATGCTGGAGAGGGTGTGGAGAAACTGGAACCCTCATACACTGTTGGTGGGAATGTAAATTGATACAGCCACTATAGAGAACTGTATGGAGGTTCCTTAAAAATCTAAAAATAGAACTGCCATACGACCCAGCAATCCTACTACTGGGCGTATACCCTGAGAAAACCATAATTCAAAAAGAGTTATGGAGAGGTAGGGGCAAGATGGCGGAAGAGTAAGACGCGGAGATCACCTTCCTTCCCACAGATACAGTAGAAATACATCTACACGTGGAACTGCTCCTACAGAACACCCACTGAACGCTGGCAGAAGACGTCAGACCTCCCAAAAGGCAAGAAAATCCCCACGTACTTGGGTAGGGTAAAAGTAAAAAGAAATAATAGAGACAAAAGAATAGGGACGGGACCTGCACCAGTGAGAGGGAGCCGTGAAGGAGGAAAGGTGTCCACACACTAGGAGCCCCTTCGTGGGCAGAGACTGCGGGTGGCAGAGGGGGGAGCTTCAGAGCCACGGAGGAGAGCGCAGCCACAGGGGTGCAGAGGGCAAAGCGGAGAGATTCCCGCATGGAGGATCGGTGCTGAGTAGCACTCACCAGCCCGAGAGGCTTGTCTGCTCAGCCGCCGGGGCGGAAGGGGGCTGGGAGCTGAGGCTCGGGCTTCGGTGCTAGCCGGGAGGGAGTCCGGGAAATAGTCTGCAGCTGCCGAAGAGGCAAGAGACTTTTTCTTGCCTCTTTGTTTCGCGGCACGCAAGGAGAGGGGATTCAGAGCGCCGCCTAAACAAACTCCAGAGACGGGCGCGAGCCGCGGCTAACAGCGCGGACCCCAGAGACAGGCGCGAGCCGCGGTTATCAGCGTGGACCCCAGAGACGGGCAGGAGACGCTAAGGCTGCTGCTGCCGCCACCAAGAAGCCGGTGTGCAAGCACAGGTCACTCCCCACACCGCCCCTCCCGGGAGCCGGTGCAGCTCGCCACTGCCAGGCTCCCGTGATCCGGGGACAACTTCCCCGGGAGAATGCACGGCGCGCCTCAGGCTGCTGCAACGTCACACCAGCCTCTGCCACCGCAGGCTCGCCCCGCATCCGTACCCCTCCCTCCCCACAGCCTGAGTGAGCCAGAGCCCCCGAAGCAGCTGCTCCTTTAACCCAGTTCTGTCTGGGCGGGGAACGGACGCCCTCAGGTGACCTACATGCAGAGGCGGGGCCAAATCCAAAGCTGAACCCTGGGAGCTGTACGAACAAAGAAGAGAAAGGGAAATCTCTCCCAGCAGCCTCAGAAGCAGAGGATTAAAGCTCCACAAACAACTTGATGTGCCTGCATCTGTTGAGTACCTGAATAGACAACGAATCATCCCAAATTCAAGAGGGGGACTTTGGGAGCAGGATATATTATTTTTTCCCCTTTTCCTTTTTTTGTGAGTGTATATGTGTATGCTTCTGGGTGAGAATTTGTGTGTATAGCTTTGTTTCACCATTAGTCCTAGGGTTAGGTCCGTCCGTATTTTTTTTTTTTTTACTTAAAAAATTTTTTTTCCTAATATATGTTTTCTTAATAATTTTTTCCTCATTTTCTATTTTTAGAAATTAAAAAAATTTTAATAAGTTTTTCCATTTTTTTATTTTAAAAAATCAAAAAATTTTTCTTAATAAATTTTTTCTTAATAATTTTTTTCTTATTTTTTATTGTAAAAAGTTAATAAATCTATTTTTAAAAATCAAAAAAAAATTTTTCTGAATACATTTACTCTTAATAATTGTTTTCTTATTTTTTATTATAATAGCTTTATTTTATTTTATTTTATCCTCTTTCTTTGTTTCTTTCTATTTTTTTTCTCCCTTATATTCTGAGCTGTGTGGATGAAAGGCTCTTGGTGCTCCAGCCAGGCATCAGGGCTGTGCCTCTGAGGTGGGAGAGCCAACTTCAGGACACTGGTCCACAAGAGACCTCCCAGCTCCACGTAATACCAAACGGCGAAAATCTCCCAGAGATCTCCATCTCAACATCAAGACCCAGCTTCACTCAACGACCAGCAAGCTACATTGCTGGACACACTATGCCAAACAACTAACAAGACAGGAACACGGCCCCATCCATTAGCAGAGAGGCTGCCTAAAATCATAATAAGGCCACAGACACCCCAAAACACACCACCAGACGTGGACTTGCCCACCAGAAAGACAAGATCCAACCTCATCCACCAGAACACAGGCACTAGTCCCCTCCACCAGGAAGCCTACACAACCCACTGAACCAACCTCAGCCACTGGGGACAGATACCAAAAACAACGGGAATTACGAACCTGCAGCCTGTGAAAAGGAGACCCCAAACACAGTAAGATCAGCAAAATGAGAAGACAAAAAAACACACAGCAGGTGAAGGAGCAGGGTCAAAACACACCAGACCTAACAAATGAAGAGGAAATAGGCAGTCTACCTGAAAAAGAATTCAGAATAATGAGAGTAAAGATGATCCAAAATCTTGGAAATAGAATAGACAAAATGCAAGAAACATTTAACAAGGATGTAGAAGAACTAAAGAGGAACCAAGCAACGATGAAAAACACAATAAATGAAATTAAAAATACTCTAGACGGGATCAATAGCAGAATAACTGAGGCAGAAGAACGGATAAGTGACCTGGAAGATAAAATAGTGGAAATAGCTACTGCAGAGCAGAATAAAGAAAAAAGAATGAAAAGAACTGAGGACAGTCTCAGAGACCTCTGGGACAACATTAAACGCACCAACATTCGAATTATAGGGGTCCCAGAAGAAGAAGAGAAAAAGAAAGGGACTGAGAAAATATTTGAAGAGATTAGAGTTGAAAACTTCCCTAATATGGGGAAAGGAAATAGTTAATCAAGTCCTGGAAGCACAGAGAGTCCCATACAGGATAAATCCAAGGAGAAACACGCCAAGACACATATTAATCAAACTATCAAAAATTAAATATAAAGAAAACATATTAAAAGCAGCAAGGGAAAAACAACAAATAACACACAAGGGAATCCCCATAAGGTTAACAGCTGATCTTTCAGCAGAAACTCTGCAAGCCAGAAGGGAGTGGCAGGATATACTTAAAGTCATGAAGGAGAAAAACCGACAGCCAAGATTACTGTACCCAGCAAGGATCTCATTCAGATTTGATGGAGAAATTAAAACCTTTACAGACAAGCAAAAGCTGAGAGAGTTCGGCACCACCAAACCAGCTTTACAACAGATGCTAAAGGAACTTCTCTAGGCAAGAAACACAAGAGAAGGAAAACACCTACAATAACAAACCCAAAACATTTAAGAAAATGGGAATAGGAACATACATATCAATAATTACCTTAAATGTAAATGGATTAAATGCTCCCACCAAAAGACATAGACTGGCTGAATGGATACAAAAGCAAGACCCATATATATGCTGTCAACAAGAGACCCACTTCAGACCAGAGACACATACAGACTGAAAGTGAGGGGATGGAAAAAGATATTCCATGCAAATGGAAATCAAAAGAAAGCTGGAGTAGCAATTCTCATATCAGACAAAATAGACTTTAAAATAAAGACTATTACAAGAGACAAAGAAGGACACTATATAATGATCAAGGGATTGATCCAAGAGGAAGGTATAACAATTGTAAATATTTATGCACCCAACATAGGAGCACCTCAATACATAAGGCAAATACTAACAGCCATAAAAGGGGAAATCGACAGCAACACAATCATAGTAGGGGACTTTCACACCCCACTCTCACCAATGGACAGATCATCCAAAATGAAAATAAATAAGGAAACACAAGCTTTAAATGATACATTAAACAAGATGGACTTAATTGATATTTATAGGACATTCCACCCAAACACAACAGAATACACATTTTTCTCAAGTGCTCATGGAACATTCTCCAGGATAGATCATATCTTGGGTCACAAACCAAGCCTTGGTAAATTTAAGAAAATTGAAATCGTATCAAGTATCTTTTCCGACCACAACGCTATGAGACTAGATATCAATTACAGGAAAAGATCTGTAAAAAATACAAACACATGGAGGCTACACAATATACTACTTAATAACGAAGTGATCACTGAAGAAATCAAAGGGGAAATCAAAAAATACCTAGAAACAAATGACAATGGAGACACGACGGCCCAACACCTATGGGATGCAGCAAAAGCAGTTCTAAGAGGGAAGCTTATAGCAATACAATCTTACTTTAAGAAACAAGAAACATCTCAAATAAGCAGCCTAACATTACACCTAAAGCAATTAGAGGAAGAAGAACAAAAAACCACCAAAGTTAGCAGAAGGAAAGAAATCATAAAGATCAGATCAGAAATAAATGACAAAGAAATGAAGGGAACGATATAGCAAAGATCAATAAAACTAAAAGCTGGTTCTTTGAGAAGATAAACAAAATTGATAAACCATTAACCAGACTCATCAAGAAAAAAAGGGAGAAGACTCAAATCAATAAAATTAGAAATGCAAAAGGAGAAGTAACAACTGACACTGCAGAAATACAAAGGATCATGAGAGATTACTACAAGCAACTATATGCCAGTAAAATGGACAACCTGGAGGAAATGGACAAGTTCTTAGAAATGCACAACCTTCCGAGACTGAACCAGGAAGAAACAGAAAATATGAACAGACCAATCACAAGTACTGAAATTGAAACTGTGATTAAAACTCTTCCAACACACAAAAGCCCAGGACCATACGGATTCACAGGCAAATTCTATCAAACATTTAGAGAAGAGCTAACACCTATCCTTCTCAAACTTTTCCAAAATATAGCAGAGGGAGGAACACTCCCAAACTCATTCTACGAGGCCACCATCACCCTGATACCAAAACCAGACAAAGAAGTCACAAAAAAAGAAAACTGCAGGCCAATATCACTGATGAACATAGATGCAAAAATCCTCAACAAAATACTAGCAAACAGAGTCCAACAGCACATTAAAAGGATCATACACCATGATCAAGTGGGGTTTATCCCAGGAATGCAAGGATTCTTCAAGATACGCAAATCAATCAATGTGATACACCATATTAACAAATTGAAGGAGAAAAACCAAATGATCATCTCAATAGATACAGAGAAAGCTTTTGACAAAATTCAACACCCATTTATGATAAAAACCCTCCAGAAAGTAGGCATAGAGGGAACTTTCCTCCACATAATAAAGGCCATATATGACCAATGCACAGCCAACATCATCCTCAATGGTGAAAAACTGAAACCATTTCCACTAAGATCAGGAACAGGACAAGGTTGCCCACTCTCACCACTATTGACATAGTTTTGGAAGTTTTAGCCACAGCAATCAGAGAAGACAAAGAAATAAAAGAAATCCAAATCAGAAAAGAAGAAATAGAGCTGTGACTGTTTTCAGATGACATGATACTATACATAGAGAATCCTAAAGATGTTACCAGATAACTACTAGAGCTACTCAATGAATTTGGTAAAGTAGCAGGATACAAAATTAATGCACAGAAATCACTTGCATTCCTGTACACTAATGATGAAAAATCGGAAAGTGAAATTAAGAAAACACTCCCATTTACCATGGCAACTAAAAGAATAAAATATCTAGGAATAAACCTACCCAAGGAGACAGAAGACTGGTATGAAGAAAATTATAAGACACTGATGAAAGAAATTAATGACGATACAAAGAGATGGAGCGATATACCATGTTCTTGGATTGGAAGAATCAACATTGTGAAAATGACTATACTACTCAAAGCAATCTACAGACTCAATGCAATCCCTATCAAACTACCACTGGCATTTTTCACAGACCTAGATCAAAAAATTTCACAATTGGTATGGAATCACAAAAGGCCCCAAATAGCCAAAGTAACCTTGAGAAAGAAAAACGGTGCTGGAGGAATCAGGCTCCCAGACTTCAGACTATACTCCAAAGCTACAGTAGTCAAGACAGCATGGTACTGGCACAAAAACAGAAGTATGGATCAATGGAACAGGATAGAAAGCCCAGAGATAAACCCATGTACTTATGGTCACATTATTTTTGATAAAGGAGGCAAGAATATAAAATTGAGAAAAGACGCCTCTTCAATAAGTGGTGCTGGGAAAACTGGACAGCTACATGTAAAAGAATGAAATTAGAACACTCCTTAACACCATACTCAAAAATAAACTCAAAATGGATTAAAGACCTAAATGTAAGGCCAGACACTCTCAAACTCTTAGAGGAAAACATAGGCAGAACACTCTATGACATAAGTCATAGCAAGATCCTTTTTGACCCAGCTCCTAGAGAAATGGAAATAAAAGCAAAAATAAAGAAATGGGACCTAATGAAACTTACAAGCTTTTGCACAGCAAAGGAAACCATAAACAAGACCAAAAGAAAACCCTCAGAATGGGAGAAAATATTTGCAAATGAAGCAACTGACAAAGGATTAATCTCCAAAATTTACCAGCAGCTCATGCAGCTCAATTTGAAAAAAGCAAACAACCCAATCCAAAAATGGGCAGAAGACCTAAACAGACATTTCTCCAAAGAAGATATACAGATTGCCAACAAACACATGAAAGAATGCTCAACATCACTAATCATTAGAGAAATGCAAATCAAAACTACAATGTGATATCATCTCACACCGGTTAGAATGGCCATCATCAAAAAATCTCCAAACAATAAATGCTGGAGAGGGTGTGGAGAAACTGGAACCCTCATACACTGTTGGTGGGAATGTAAATTGATACAGCCACTATAGAGAACTGTATGGAGGTTCCTTAAAAATCTAAAAATAGAACTGCCATACGACCCAGCAATCCTACTACTGGGCGTATACCCTGAGAAAACCATAATTCAAAAAGAGTTATGGAGAGGTAGGGGCAAGATGGCGGAAGAGTAAGACGCGGAGATCACCTTCCTTCCCACAGATACAGTAGAAATACATCTACACGTGGAACTGCTCCTACAGAACACCCACTGAACGCTGGCAGAAGACGTCAGACCTCCCAAAAGGCAAGAAAATCCCCACGTACTTGGGTAGGGTAAAAGTAAAAAGAAATAATAGAGACAAAAGAATAGGGACGGGACCTGCACCAGTGGGAGGGAGCCGTGAAGGAGGAAAGGTGTCCACACACTAGGAGCCCCTTCGTGGGCAGAGACTGCGGGTGGCAGGGGGGGAGCTTCGGAGCCACGGAGGAGAGCGCAGCCACAGGGGTGCGGAGGGCAAAGCGGAGAGATTCCCGCATGGAGGATCGGTGCTGAGTAGCACTCACCAGCCCGAGAGGCTTGTCTGCTCAGCCGCCGGGGCGGGCGGGGGCTGGGAGCTGAGGCTCGGGCTTCGGTGCTAGCCGGGAGGGAGTCCGGGAAATAGTCTGCAGCTGCCGAAGAGGCAAGAGACATTTTCTTGCCTCTTTGTTTCGCGGCACGCAAGGAGAGGGGATTCAGAGCGCCGCCTAAACAAACTCCAGAGACGGGCGCGAGCCGCGGCTAACAGCGCGGACCCCAGAGACAGGCGCGAGCCGCGGTTATCAGCGTGGACCCCAGAGACGGGCAGGAGACGCTAAGGCTGCTGCTGCCGCCACCAAGAAGCCGGTGTGCAAGCACAGGTCACTCCCCACACCGCCCCTCCCGGGAGCCAGTGCAGCTCGCCACTGCCAGGCTCCCGTGATCCGGGGACAACTTCCCCGGGAGAATGCACGGCGCGCCTCAGGCTGCTGCAACGTCACACCAGCCTCTGCCACCGCAGGCTCGCCCCGCATCCGTACCCCTCCCTCCCCACAGCCTGAGTGAGCCAGAGCCCCCGAAGCAGCTGCTCCTTTAACCCCGTTCTGTCTGGGCGGGGAACGGACGCCCTCAGGCGACCTACATGCAGAGGCGGGGCCAAATCCAAAGCTGAACCCTGGGAGCTGTACGAACAAAGAAGAGAAAGGGAAATCTCTCCCAGCAGCCTCAGAAGCAGAGGATTAAAGCTCCACAAACAACTTGATGTGCCTGCATCTGTTGAGTACCTGAATAGACAACGAATCATCCCAAATTCAAGAGGGGGACTTTGGGAGCAGGATATATTATTTTTTCCCCTTTTCCTTTTTTTGTGAGTGTATATGTGTATGCTTCTGGGTGAGAATTTGTGTGTATAGCTTTGTTTCACCATTAGTCCTAGGGTTAGGTCCGTCCGTATTTTTTTTTTTTTACTTAAAAAATTTTTTTTCCTAATATATGTTTTCTTAATAATTTTTTCCTCATTTTCTATTTTTAGAAATTAAAAAAATTTTAATAAGTTTTTCCATTTTTTTATTTTAAAAAATCAAAAAATTTTTCTTAATAAATTTTTTCTTAATAATTTTTTTCTTATTTTTTATTGTAAAAAGTTAATAAATCTATTTTTAAAAATCAAAAAAAAATTTTTCTGAATACATTTACTCTTAATAATTGTTTTCTTATTTTTTATTATAATAGCTTTATTTTATTTTATTTTATCCTCTTTCTTTGTTTCTTTCTATTTTTTTTCTCCCTTATATTCTGAGCTGTGTGGATGAAAGGTTCTTGGTGCTCCAGCCAGGCATCAGGGCTGTGCCTCTGAGGTGGGAGAGCCAACTTCAGGACACTGGTCCACAAGAGACCTCCCAGCTCCACGTAATACCAAACGGCGAAAATCTCCCAGAGATCTCCATCTCAACATCAAGACCCAGCTTCACTCAACGACCAGCAAGCTACATTGCTGGACACACTATGCCAAACAACTAACAAGACAGGAACACGGCCCCATCCATTAGCAGAGAGGCTGCCTAAAATCATAATAAGGCCACAGACACCCCAAAACACACCACCAGACGTGGACTTGCCCACCAGAAAGACAAGATCCAACCTCATCCACCAGAACACAGGCACTAGTCCCCTCCACCAGGAAGCCTACACAACCCACTGAACCAACCTCAGCCACTGGGGACAGATACCAAAAACAACGGGAATTACGAACCTGCAGCCTGTGAAAAGGAGACCCCAAACACAGTAAGATAAGCAAAATGAGAAGACAAAAAAACACACAGCAGGTGAAGGAGCAGGGTCAAAACACACCAGACCTAACAAATGAAGAGGAAATAGGCAGTCTACCTGAAAAAGAATTCAGAATAATGAGAGTAAAGATGATCCAAAATCTTGGAAATAGAATAGACAAAATGCAAGAAACATTTAACAAGGATGTAGAAGAACTAAAGAGGAACCAAGCAACGATGAAAAACACAATAAATGAAATTAAAAATACTCTAGACGGGATCAATAGCAGAATAACTGAGGCAGAAGAACGGATAAGTGACCTGGAAGATAAAATAGTGGAAATAGCTACTGCAGAGCAGAATAAAGAAAAAAGAATGAAAAGAACTGAGGACAGTCTCAGAGACCTCTGGGACAACATTAAACGCACCAACATTCGAATTATAGGGGTCCCAGAAGAAGAAGAGAAAAAGAAAGGGACTGAGAAAATATTTGAAGAGATTAGAGTTGAAAACTTCCCTAATATGGGGAAAGGAAATAGTTAATCAAGTCCTGGAAGCACAGAGAGTCCCATACAGGATAAATCCAAGGAGAAACACGCCAAGACACATATTAATCAAACTATCAAAAATTAAATATAAAGAAAACATATTAAAAGCAGCAAGGGAAAAACAACAAATAACACACAAGGGAATCCCCATAAGGTTAACAGCTGATCTTTCAGCAGAAACTCTGCAAGCCAGAAGGGAGTGGCAGGATATACTTAAAGTCATGAAGGAGAAAAACCTACAGCCAAGATTACTGTACCCAGCAAGGATCTCATTCAGATTTGATGGAGAAATTAAAACCTTTACAGACAAGCAAAAGCTGAGAGAGTTCGGCACCACCAAACCAGCTTTACAACAGATGCTAAAGGAACTTCTCTAGGCAAGAAACACAAGAGAAGGAAAAGACCTACAATAACAAACCCAAAACATTTAAGAAAATGGGAATAGGAACATACATATCAATAATTACCTTAAATGTAAATGGATTAAATGCTCCCACCAAAAGACATAGACTGGCTGAATGGATACAAAAGCAAGACCCATGTATATGCTGTCAACAAGAGACCCACTTCAGACCAGAGACACATACAGACTGAAAGTGAGGGGATGGAAAAAGATATTCCATGCAAATGGAAATCAAAAGAAAGCTGGAGTAGCAATTCTCATATCAGACAAAATAGACTTTAAAATAAAGACTATTACAAGAGACAAAGAAGGACACTATATAATGATCAAGGGATTGATCCAAGAGGAAGGTATAACAATTGTAAATATTTATGCACCCAACATAGGAGCACCTCAATACATAAGGCAAATACTAACAGCCATAAAAGGGGAAATCGACAGCAACACAATCATAGTAGGGGACTTTCACACCCCACTCTCACCAATGGACAGATCATCCAAAATGAAAATAAATAAGGAAACACAAGCTTTAAATGATACATTAAACAAGATGGACTTAATTGATATTTATAGGACATTCCACCCAAACACAACAGAATACACATTTTTCTCAAGTGCTCATGGAACATTCTCCAGGATAGATCATATCTTGGGTCACAAACCAAGCCTTGGTAAATTTAAGAAAATTGAAATCGTATCAAGTATCTTTTCCGACCACAACGCTATGAGACTAGATATCAATTACAGGAAAAGATCTGTAAAAAATACAAACACATGGAGGCTACACAATATACTACTTAATAACGAAGTGATCACTGAAGAAATCAAAGGGGAAATCAAAAAATACCTAGAAACAAATGACAATGGAGACACGACGGCCCAACACCTATGGGATGCAGCAAAAGCAGTTCTAAGAGGGAAGCTTATAGCAATACAATCTTACTTTAAGAAACAAGAAACATCTCAAATAAGCAGCCTAACATTACACCTAAAGCAATTAGAGGAAGAAGAACAAAAAACCACCAAAGTTAGCAGAAGGAAAGAAATCATAAAGATCAGATCAGAAATAAATGACAAAGAAATGAAGGGAACGATATAGCAAAGATCAATAAAACTAAAAGCTGGTTCTTTGAGAAGATAAACAAAATTGATAAACCATTAACCAGACTCATCAAGAAAAAAAGGGAGAAGACTCAAATCAATAAAATTAGAAATGCAAAAGGAGAAGTAACAACTGACACTGCAGAAATACAAAGGATCATGAGAGATTACTACAAGCAACTATATGCCAGTAAAATGGACAACCTGGAGGAAATGGACAAGTTCTTAGAAATGCACAACCTTCCGAGACTGAACCAGGAAGAAACAGAAAATATGAACAGACCAATCACAAGTACTGAAATTGAAACTGTGATTAAAACTCTTCCAACACACAAAAGCCCAGGACCATACGGATTCACAGGCAAATTCTATCAAACATTTAGAGAAGAGCTAACACCTATCCTTCTCAAACTTTTCCAAAATATAGCAGAGGGAGGAACACTCCCAAACTCATTCTACGAGGCCACCATCACCCTGATACCAAAACCAGACAAAGAAGTCACAAAAAAAGAAAACTGCAGGCCAATATCACTGATGAACATAGATGCAAAAATCCTCAACAAAATACTAGCAAACAGAGTCCAACAGCACATTAAAAGGATCATACACCATGATCAAGTGGGGTTTATCCCAGGAATGCAAGGATTCTTCAAGATACGCAAATCAATCAATGTGATACACCATATTAACAAATTGAAGGAGAAAAACCAAATGATCATCTCAATAGATACAGAGAAAGCTTTTGACAAAATTCAACACCCATTTATGATAAAAACCCTCCAGAAAGTAGGCATAGAGGGAACTTTCCTCCACATAATAAAGGCCATATATGACCAATGCACAGCCAACATCATCCTCAATGGTGAAAAACTGAAACCATTTCCACTAAGATCAGGAACAGGACAAGGTTGCCCACTCTCACCACTATTGACATAGTTTTGGAAGTTTTAGCCACAGCAATCAGAGAAGACAAAGAAATAAAAGAAATCCAAATCAGAAAAGAAGAAATAGAGCTGTGACTGTTTTCAGATGACATGATACTATACATAGAGAATCCTAAAGATGTTACCAGATAACTACTAGAGCTACTCAATGAATTTGGTAAAGTAGCAGGATACAAAATTAATGCACAGAAATCACTTGCATTCCTGTACACTAATGATGAAAAATCGGAAAGTGAAATTAAGAAAACACTCCCATTTACCATGGCAACTAAAAGAATAAAATATCTAGGAATAAACCTACCCAAGGAGACAGAAGACTGGTATGAAGAAAATTATAAGACACTGATGAAAGAAATTAATGACGATACAAAGAGATGGAGCGATATACCATGTTCTTGGATTGGAAGAATCAACATTGTGAAAATGACTATACTACTCAAAGCAATCTACAGACTCAATTCAATCCCTATCAAACTACCACTGGCATTTTTCACAGACCTAGATCAAAAAATTTCACAATTGGTATGGAATCACAAAAGGCCCCAAATAGCCAAAGTAACATTGAGAAAGAAAAACGGTGCTGGAGGAATCAGGCTCCCAGACTTCAGACTATACTCCAAAGCTACAGTAGTCAAGACAGCATGGTACTGGCACAAAAACAGAAGTATGGATCAATGGAACAGGATAGAAAGCCCAGAGATAAACCCATGTACTTATGGTCACATTATTTTTGATAAAGGAGGCAAGAATATAAAATTGAGAAAAGACGCCTCTTCAATAAGTGGTGCTGGGAAAACTGGACAGCTACATGTAAAAGAATGAAATTAGAACACTCCTTAACACCATACTCAAAAATAAACTCAAAATGGATTAAAGACCTAAATGTAAGGCCAGACACTCTCAAACTCTTAGAGGAAAACATAGGCAGAACACTCTATGACATAAGTCATAGCAAGATCCTTTTTGACCCAGCTCCTAGAGAAATGGAAATAAAAGCAAAAATAAAGAAATGGGACCTAATGAAACTTACAAGCTTTTGCACAGCAAAGGAAACCATAAACAAGACCAAAAGAAAACCCTCAGAATGGGAGAAAATATTTGCAAATGAAGCAACTGACAAAGGATTAATCTCCAAAATTTACCAGCAGCTCATGCAGCTCAATTTGAAAAAAGCAAACAACCCAATCCAAAAATGGGCAGAAGACCTAAACAGACATTTCTCCAAAGAAGATATACAGATTGCCAACAAACACATGAAAGAATGCTCAACATCACTAATCATTAGAGAAATGCAAATCAAAACTACAATGTGATATCATCTCACACCGGTTAGAATGGCCATCATCAAAAAATCTCCAAACAATAAATGCTGGAGAGGGTGTGGAGAAACTGGAACCCTCATACACTGTTGGTGGGAATGTAAATTGATACAGCCACTATAGAGAACTGTATGGAGGTTCCTTAAAAATCTAAAAATAGAACTGCCATACGACCCAGCAATCCTACTACTGGGCGTATACCCTGAGAAAACCATAATTCAAAAAGAGTTATGGAGAGGTAGGGGCAAGATGGCGGAAGAGTAAGACGCGGAGATCACCTTCCTTCCCACAGATACAGTAGAAATACATCTACACGTGGAACTGCTCCTACAGAACACCCACTGAACGCTGGCAGAAGACGTCAGACCTCCCAAAAGGCAAGAAAATCCCCACGTACTTGGGTAGGGTAAAAGTAAAAAGAAATAATAGAGACAAAAGAATAGGGACGGGACCTGCACCAGTGGGAGGGAGCCATGAAGGAGGAAAGGTGTCCACACACTAGGAGCCCCTTCGTGGGCAGAGACTGCGGGTGGCAGGGGGGGAGCTTCGGAGCCACGGAGGAGAGCGCAGCCACAGGGGTGCGGAGGGCAAAGCGGAGAGATTCCCGCATGGAGGATCGGTGCTGAGTAGCACTCACCAGCCCGAGAGGCTTGTCTGCTCAGCCGCCGGGGCGGGCGGGGGCTGGGAGCTGAGGCTCGGGCTTCGGTGCTAGCCGGGAGGGAGTCCGGGAAATAGTCTGCAGCTGCCGAAGAGGCAAGAGACATTTTCTTGCCTCTTTGTTTCGCGGCACACAAGGAGAGGGGATTCAGAGCGCCGCCTAAACAAACTCCAGAGACGGGCGCGAGCCGCGGCTAACAGCGCGGACCCCAGAGACAGGCGCGAGCCGCGGTTATCAGCGTGGACCCCAGAGACGGGCAGGAGACGCTAAGGCTGCTGCTGCCGCCACCAAGAAGCCGGTGTGCAAGCACAGGTCACTCCCCACACCGCCCCTCCCGGGAGCCAGTGCAGCTCGCCACTGCCAGGCTCCCGTGATCCGGGGACAACTTCCCCGGGAGAATGCACGGCGCGCCTCAGGCTGCTGCAACGTCACACCAGCCTCTGCCACCGCAGGCTCGCCCCGCATCCGTACCCCTCCCTCCCCACAGCCTGAGTGAGCCAGAGCCCCCGAAGCAGCTGCTCCTTTAACCCCGTTCTGTCTGGGCGGGGAACGGACGCCCTCAGGCGACCTACATGCAGAGGCGGGGCCAAATCCAAAGCTGAACCCTGGGAGCTGTACGAACAAAGAAGAGAAAGGGAAATCTCTCCCAGCAGCCTCAGAAGCAGAGGATTAAAGCTCCACAAACAACTTGATGTGCCTGCATCTGTTGAGTACCTGAATAGACAACGAATCATCCCAAATTCAAGAGGGGGACTTTGGGAGCAGGATATATTATTTTTTCCCCTTTTCCTTTTTTTGTGAGTGTATATGTGTATGCTTCTGGGTGAGAATTTGTGTGTATAGCTTTGTTTCACCATTAGTCCTAGGGTTAGGTCCGTCCGTATTTTTTTTTTTTTTACTTAAAAAATTTTTTTTCCTAATATATGTTTTCTTAATAATTTTTTCCTCATTTTCTATTTTTAGAAATTAAAAAAATTTTAATAAGTTTTTCCATTTTTTTATTTTAAAAAATCAAAAAATTTTTCTTAATAAATTTTTTCTTAATAATTTTTTTCTTATTTTTTATTGTAAAAAGTTAATAAATCTATTTTTAAAAATCAAAAAAAAATTTTTCTGAATACATTTACTCTTAATAATTGTTTTCTTATTTTTTATTATAATAGCTTTATTTTATTTTATTTTATCCTCTTTCTTTGTTTCTTTCTATTTTTTTTCTCCCTTATATTCTGAGCTGTGTGGATGAAAGGTTCTTGGTGCTCCAGCCAGGCATCAGGGCTGTGCCTCTGAGGTGGGAGAGCCAACTTCAGGACACTGGTCCACAAGAGACCTCCCAGCTCCACGTAATACCAAATGGCGAAAATCTCCCAGAGATCTCCATCTCAACATCAAGACCCAGCTTCACTCAACGACCAGCAAGCTACATTGCTGGACACACTATGCCAAACAACTAACAAGACAGGAACACGGCCCCATCCATTAGCAGAGAGGCTGCCTAAAATCATAATAAGGCCACAGACACCCCAAAACACACCACCAGACGTGGACTTGCCCACCAGAAAGACAAGATCCAACCTCATCCACCAGAACACAGGCACTAGTCCCCTCCACCAGGAAGCCTACACAACCCACTGAACCAACCTCAGCCACTGGGGACAGATACCAAAAACAACGGGAATTACGAACCTGCAGCCTGTGAAAAGGAGACCCCAAACACAGTAAGATAAGCAAAATGAGAAGACAAAAAAACACACAGCAGGTGAAGGAGCAGGGTCAAAACACACCAGACCTAACAAATGAAGAGGAAATAGGCAGTCTACCTGAAAAAGAATTCAGAATAATGAGAGTAAAGATGATCCAAAATCTTGGAAATAGAATAGACAAAATGCAAGAAACATTTAACAAGGATGTAGAAGAACTAAAGAGGAACCAAGCAACGATGAAAAACACAATAAATGAAATTAAAAATACTCTAGACGGGATCAATAGCAGAATAACTGAGGCAGAAGAACGGATAAGTGACCTGGAAGATAAAATAGTGGAAATAGCTACTGCAGAGCAGAATAAAGAAAAAAGAATGAAAAGAACTGAGGACAGTCTCAGAGACCTCTGGGACAACATTAAACGCACCAACATTCGAATTATAGGGGTCCCAGAAGAAGAAGAGAAAAAGAAAGGGACTGAGAAAATATTTGAAGAGATTAGAGTTGAAAACTTCCCTAATATGGGGAAAGGAAATAGTTAATCAAGTCCTGGAAGCACAGAGAGTCCCATACAGGATAAATCCAAGGAGAAACACGCCAAGACACATATTAATCAAACTATCAAAAATTAAATATAAAGAAAACATATTAAAAGCAGCAAGGGAAAAACAACAAATAACACACAAGGGAATCCCCATAAGGTTAACAGCTGATCTTTCAGCAGAAACTCTGCAAGCCAGAAGGGAGTGGCAGGATATACTTAAAGTCATGAAGGAGAAAAACCTACAGCCAAGATTACTGTACCCAGCAAGGATCTCATTCAGATTTGATGGAGAAATTAAAACCTTTACAGACAAGCAAAAGCTGAGAGAGTTCGGCACCACCAAACCAGCTTTACAACAGATGCTAAAGGAACTTCTCTAGGCAAGAAACACAAGAGAAGGAAAACACCTACAATAACAAACCCAAAACATTTAAGAAAATGGGAATAGGAACATACATATCAATAATTACCTTAAATGTAAATGGATTAAATGCTCCCACCAAAAGACATAGACTGGCTGAATGGATACAAAAGCAAGACCCATGTATATGCTGTCAACAAGAGACCCACTTCAGACCAGAGACACATACAGACTGAAAGTGAGGGGATGGAAAAAGATATTCCATGCAAATGGAAATCAAAAGAAAGCTGGAGTAGCAATTCTCATATCAGACAAAATAGACTTTAAAATAAAGACTATTACAAGAGACAAAGAAGGACACTATATAATGATCAAGGGATTGATCCAAGAGGAAGGTATAACAATTGTAAATATTTATGCACCCAACATAGGAGCACCTCAATACATAAGGCAAATACTAACAGCCATAAAAGGGGAAATCGACAGCAACACAATCATAGTAGGGGACTTTCACACCCCACTCTCACCAATGGACAGATCATCCAAAATGAAAATAAATAAGGAAACACAAGCTTTAAATGATACATTAAACAAGATGGACTTAATTGATATTTATAGGACATTCCACCCAAACACAACAGAATACACATTTTTCTCAAGTGCTCATGGAACATTCTCCAGGATAGATCATATCTTGGGTCACAAACCAAGCCTTGGTAAATTTAAGAAAATTGAAATCGTATCAAGTATCTTTTCCGACCACAACGCTATGAGACTAGATATCAATTACAGGAAAAGATCTGTAAAAAATACAAACACATGGAGGCTACACAATATACTACTTAATAACGAAGTGATCACTGAAGGAATCAAAGGGGAAATAAAAAAATACCTAGAAACAAATGACAATGGAGACACGACGGCCCAAAACCTATGGGATGCAGCAAAAGCAGTTCTAAGAGGGAAGCTTATAGCAATACAATCTTACTTTAAGAAACAAGAAACATCTCAAATAAGCAGCCTAACATTACACCTAAAGCAATTAGAGGAAGAAGAACAAAAAACCACCAAAGTTAGCAGAAGGAAAGAAATCATAAAGATCAGATCAGAAATAAATGACAAAGAAATGAAGGGAACGATAGCAAAGATCAATAAAACTAAAAGCTGGTTCTTTGAGAAGATAAACAAAATTGATAAACCATTAACCAGACTCATCAAGAAAAAAAGGGAGAAGACTCAAATCAATAAAATTAGAAATGCAAAAGGAGAAGTAACAACTGACACTGCAGAAATACAAAGGATCATGAGAGATTACTACAAGCAACTATATGCCAGTAAAATGGACAACCTGGAGGAAATGGACAAGTTCTTAGAAATGCACAACCTTCCGAGACTGAACCAGGAAGAAACAGAAAATATGAACAGGCCAATCACAAGTACTGAAATTGAAACTGTGATTAAAACTCTTCCAACACACAAAAGCCCAGGACCATACGGATTCACAGGCAAATTCTACCAAACATTTAGAGAAGAGCTAACACCTATCCTTCTCAAACTTTTCCAAAATATAGCAGAGGGAGGAACACTCCCAAACTCATTCTACGAGGCCACCATCACCCTGATACCAAAACCAGACAAAGAAGTCACAAAAAAAGAAAACTACAGGCCAATATCACTGATGAACATAGATGCAAAAATCCTCAACAAAATACTAGCAAACAGAGTCCAACAGCACATTAAAAGGATCATACACCATGATCAAGTGGGGTTTATCCCAGGAATGCAAGGATTCTTCAAGATACGCAAATCAATCAATGTGATACACCATATTAACAAATTGAAGGAGAAAAACCAAATGATCATCTCAATAGATACAGAGAAAGCTTTTGACAAAATTCAACACCCATTTATGATAAAAACCCTCCAGAAAGTAGGCATAGAGGGAACTTTCCTCCACATAATAAAGGCCATATATGACCAATGCACAGCCAACATCATCCTCAATGGTGAAAAACTGAAACCATTTCCACTAAGATCAGGAACAGGACAAGGTTGCCCACTCTCACCACTATTGACATAGTTTTGGAAGTTTTAGCCACAGCAATCAGAGAAGACAAAGAAATAAAAGAAATCCAAATCAGAAAAGAAGAAATAGAGCTGTGACTGTTTTCAGATGACATGATACTATACATAGAGAATCGTAAAGATGTTACCAGATAACTACTAGAGCTACTCAATGAATTTGGTAAAGTAGCAGGATACAAAATTAATGCACAGAAATCACTTGCATTCCTGTACACTAATGATGAAAAATCGGAAAGTGAAATTAAGAAAACACTCCCATTTACCATGGCAACTAAAAGAATAAAATATCTAGGAATAAACCTACCTAAGGAGACAGAAGACTGGTATGAAGAAAATTATAAGACACTGATGAAAGAAATTAATGACGATACAAAGAGATGGAGCGATATACCATGTTCTTGGATTGGAAGAATCAACATTGTGAAAATGACTATACTACTCAAAGCAATCTACAGACTCAATGCAATCCCTATCAAACTACCACTGGCATTTTTCACAGACCTAGATCAAAAAATTTCACAATTGGTATGGAATCACAAAAGGCCCCAAATAGCCAAAGTAACCTTGAGAAAGAAAAACGGTGCTGGAGGAATCAGGCTCCCAGACTTCAGACTATACTCCAAAGCTACAGTAGTCAAGACAGTATGGTACTGGCACAAAAACAGAAGTATAGATCAATGGAACAGGATAGAAAGCCCAGAGATAAACCCATGTACTTATGGTCACATTATTTTTGATAAAGGAGGCAAGAATATAAAATTGAGAAAAGACGCCTCTTCAATAAGTGGTGCTGGGAAAACTGGACAGCTACATGTAAAAGAATGAAAATAGAACACTCCTTAACACCATACACAAAAATAAACTCAAAATGGATTAAAGACCTAAATGTAAGGCCAGACACTCTCAAACTCTTAGAGGAAAACATAGGCAGAACACTCTATGACATAAGTCATAGCAAGATCCTTTTTGACCCAGCTCCTAGAGAAATGGAAATAAAAGCAAAAATAAAGAAATGGGACCTAATGAAACTTACAAGCTTTTGCACAGCAAAGGAAACCATAAACAAGACCAAAAGAAAACCCTCAGAATGGGAGAAAATATTTGCAAATGAAGCAACTGACAAAGGATTAATCTCCAAAATTTACCAGCAGCTCATGCAGCTCAATTTGAAAAAAGCAAACAACCCAATCCAAAAATGGGCAGAAGACCTAAACAGACATTTCTCCAAAGAAGATATACAGATTGCCAACAAACACATGAAAGAATGCTCAACATCACTAATCATTAGAGAAATGCAAATCAAAACTACAATGTGATATCATCTCACACCGGTTAGAATGGCCATCATCAAAAGATCTCCAAACAATAAATGCTGGAGAGGTTGTGGAGAAACTGGAACCCTCATACACTGTTGGTGGGAATGTAAATTGATACAGCCACTATAGAGAACTGTATGGAGGTTCCTTAAAAATCTAAAAATAGAACTGCCATACGACCCAGCAATCCTACTACTGGGCGTATACCCTGAGAAAACCATAATTCAAAAAGAGTTATGGAGAGGTAGGGGCAAGATGGCGGAAGAGTAAGACGCGGAGATCACCTTCCTTCCCACAGATACAGTAGAAATACATCTACACGTGGAACTGCTCCTACAGAACACCCACTGAACGCTGGCAGAAGACGTCAGACCTCCCAAAAGGCAAGAAAATCCCCACGTACTTGGGTAGGGTAAAAGTAAAAAGAAATAATAGAGACAAAAGAATAGGGACGGGACCTGCACCAGTGAGAGGGAGCCGTGAAGGAGGAAAGGTGTCCACACACTAGGAGCCCCTTCGTGGGCAGAGACTGCGGGTGGCAGAGGGGGGAGCTTCGGAGCCACGGAGGAGAGCGCAGCCACAGGGGTGCAGAGGGCAAAGCGGAGAGATTCCCGCATGGAGGATCGGTGCTGAGTAGCACTCACCAGCCCGAGAGGCTTGTCTGCTCAGCCGCCGGGGCGGAAGGGGGCTGGGAGCTGAGGCTCGGGCTTCGGTGCTAGCCGGGAGGGAGTCCGGGAAATAGTCTGCAGCTGCCAAAGAGGCAAGAGACTTTTTCTTGCCTCTTTGTTTCGCGGCACGCAAGGAGAGGGGATTCAGAGCGCCGCCTAAACAAACTCCAGAGACGGGCGCGAGCCGCGGCTAACAGCGCGGACCCCAGAGACAGGCGCGAGCCGCGGTTATCAGCGTGGACCCCAGAGACGGGCAGGAGACGCTAAGGCTGCTGCTGCCGCCACCAAGAAGCCGGTGTGCAAGCACAGGTCACTCCCCACACCGCCCCTCCCGGGAGCCGGTGCAGCTCGCCACTGCCAGGCTCCCGTGATCCGGGGACAACTTCCCCGGGAGAATGCACGGCACGCCTCAGGCTGCTGCAACGTCACACCAGCCTCTGCCACCGCAGGCTCACCCCGCATCCGTACCCCTCCCTCCCCACAGCCTGAGTGAGCCAGAGCCCCCGAAGCAGCTGCTCCTTTAACCCAGTTCTGTCTGGGCGGGGAACGGACGCCCTCAGGTGACCTACATGCAGAGGCGGGGCCAAATCCAAAGCTGAACCCTGGGAGCTGTACGAACAAAGAAGAGAAAGGGAAATCTCTCCCAGCAGCCTCAGAAGCAGAGGATTAAAGCTCCACAAACAACTTGATGTGCCTGCATCTGTTGAGTACCTGAATAGACAACGAATCATCCCAAATTCAAGAGGGGGACTTTGGGAGCAGGATATATTATTTTTTCCCCTTTTCCTTTTTTTGTGAGTGTATATGTGTATGCTTCTGGGTGAGAATTTGTGTGTATAGCTTTGTTTCACCATTAGTCCTAGGGTTAGGTCCGTCCGTATTTTTTTTTTTTTTACTTAAAAAATTTTTTTTCCTAATATATGTTTTCTTAATAATTTTTTCCTCATTTTCTATTTTTAGAAATTAAAAAAATTTTAATAAGTTTTTCCATTTTTTTATTTTAAAAAATCAAAAAATTTTTCTTAATAAATTTTTTCTTAATAATTTTTTTCTTATTTTTTATTGTAAAAAGTTAATAAATCTATTTTTAAAAATCAAAAAAAAATTTTTCTGAATACATTTACTCTTAATAATTGTTTTCTTATTTTTTATTATAATAGCTTTATTTTATTTTATTTTATCCTCTTTCTTTGTTTCTTTCTATTTTTTTTCTCCCTTATATTCTGAGCTGTGTGGATGAAAGGCTCTTGGTGCTCCAGCCAGGCATCAGGGCTGTGCCTCTGAGGTGGGAGAGCCAACTTCAGGACACTGGTCCACAAGAGACCTCCCAGCTCCACGTAATACCAAACGGCGAAAATCTCCCAGAGATCTCCATCTCAACATCAAGACCCAGCTTCACTCAACGACCAGCAAGCTACATTGCTGGACACACTATGCCAAACAACTAACAAGACAGGAACACGGCCCCATCCATTAGCAGAGAGGCTGCCTAAAATCATAATAAGGCCACAGACACCCCAAAACACACCACCAGACGTGGACTTGCCCACCAGAAAGACAAGATCCAACCTCATCCACCAGAACACAGGCACTAGTCCCCTCCACCAGGAAGCCTACACAACCCACTGAACCAACCTCAGCCACTGGGGACAGATACCAAAAACAACGGGAATTACGAACCTGCAGCCTGTGAAAAGGAGACCCCAAACACAGTAAGATAAGCAAAATGAGAAGACAAAAAAACACACAGCAGGTGAAGGAGCAGGGTCAAAACACACCAGACCTAACAAATGAAGAGGAAATAGGCAGTCTACCTGAAAAAGAATTCAGAATAATGAGAGTAAAGATGATCCAAAATCTTGGAAATAGAATAGACAAAATGCAAGAAACATTTAACAAGGATGTAGAAGAACTAAAGAGGAACCAAGCAACGATGAAAAACACAATAAATGAAATTAAAAATACTCTAGACGGGATCAATAGCAGAATAACTGAGGCAGAAGAACGGATAAGTGACCTGGAAGATAAAATAGTGGAAATAGCTACTGCAGAGCAGAATAAAGAAAAAAGAATGAAAAGAACTGAGGACAGTCTCAGAGACCTCTGGGACAACATTAAACGCACCAACATTCGAATTATAGGGGTCCCAGAAGAAGAAGAGAAAAAGAAAGGGACTGAGAAAATATTTGAAGAGATTAGAGTTGAAAACTTCCCTAATATGGGGAAAGGAAATAGTTAATCAAGTCCTGGAAGCACAGAGAGTCCCATACAGGATAAATCCAAGGAGAAACACGCCAAGACACATATTAATCAAACTATCAAAAATTAAATATAAAGAAAACATATTAAAAGCAGCAAGGGAAAAACAACAAATAACACACAAGGGAATCCCCATAAGGTTAACAGCTGATCTTTCAGCAGAAACTCTGCAAGCCAGAAGGGAGTGGCAGGATATACTTAAAGTCATGAAGGAGAAAAACCTACAGCCAAGATTACTGTACCCAGCAAGGATCTCATTCAGATTTGATGGAGAAATTAAAACCTTTACAGACAAGCAAAAGCTGAGAGAGTTCGGCACCACCAAACCAGCTTTACAACAGATGCTAAAGGAACTTCTCTAGGCAAGAAACACAAGAGAAGGAAAACACCTACAATAACAAACCCAAAACATTTAAGAAAATGGGAATAGGAACATACATATCAATAATTACCTTAAATGTAAATGGATTAAATGCTCCCACCAAAAGACATAGACTGGCTGAATGGATACAAAAGCAAGACCCATATATATGCTGTCAACAAGAGACCCACTTCAGACCAGAGACACATACAGACTGAAAGTGAGGGGATGGAAAAAGATATTCCATGCAAATGGAAATCAAAAGAAAGCTGGAGTAGCAATTCTCATATCAGACAAAATAGACTTTAAAATAAAGACTATTACAAGAGACAAAGAAGGACACTATATAATGATCAAGGGATTGATCCAAGAGGAAGGTATAACAATTGTAAATATTTATGCACCCAACATAGGAGCACCTCAATACATAAGGCAAATACTAACAGCCATAAAAGGGGAAATCGACAGCAACACAATCATAGTAGGGGACTTTCACACCCCACTCTCACCAATGGACAGATCATCCAAAATGAAAATAAATAAGGAAACACAAGCTTTAAATGATACATTAAACAAGATGGACTTAATTGATATTTATAGGACATTCCACCCAAACACAACAGAATACACATTTTTCTCAAGTGCTCATGGAACATTCTCCAGGATAGATCATATCTTGGGTCACAAACCAAGCCTTGGTAAATTTAAGAAAATTGAAATCGTATCAAGTATCTTTTCCGACCACAACGCTATGAGACTAGATATCAATTACAGGAAAAGATCTGTAAAAAATACAAACACATGGAGGCTACACAATATACTACTTAATAACGAAGTGATCACTGAAGAAATCAAAGGGGAAATCAAAAAATACCTAGAAACAAATGACAATGGAGACACGACGGCCCAACACCTATGGGATGCAGCAAAAGCAGTTCTAAGAGGGAAGCTTATAGCAATACAATCTTACTTTAAGAAACAAGAAACATCTCAAATAAGCAGCCTAACATTACACCTAAAGCAATTAGAGGAAGAAGAACAAAAAACCACCAAAGTTAGCAGAAGGAAAGAAATCATAAAGATCAGATCAGAAATAAATGACAAAGAAATGAAGGGAACGATATAGCAAAGATCAATAAAACTAAAAGCTGGTTCTTTGAGAAGATAAACAAAATTGATAAACCATTAACCAGACTCATCAAGAAAAAAAGGGAGAAGACTCAAATCAATAAAATTAGAAATGCAAAAGGAGAAGTAACAACTGACACTGCAGAAATACAAAGGATCATGAGAGATTACTACAAGCAACTATATGCCAGTAAAATGGACAACCTGGAGGAAATGGACAAGTTCTTAGAAATGCACAACCTTCCGAGACTGAACCAGGAAGAAACAGAAAATATGAACAGACCAATCACAAGTACTGAAATTGAAACTGTGATTAAAACTCTTCCAACACACAAAAGCCCAGGACCATACGGATTCACAGGCAAATTCTATCAAACATTTAGAGAAGAGCTAACACCTATCCTTCTCAAACTTTTCCAAAATATAGCAGAGGGAGGAACACTCCCAAACTCATTCTACGAGGCCACCATCACCCTGATACCAAAACCAGACAAAGAAGTCACAAAAAAAGAAAACTGCAGGCCAATATCACTGATGAACATAGATGCAAAAATCCTCAACAAAATACTAGCAAACAGAGTCCAACAGCACATTAAAAGGATCATACACCATGATCAAGTGGGGTTTATCCCAGGAATGCAAGGATTCTTCAAGATACGCAAATCAATCAATGTGATACACCATATTAACAAATTGAAGGAGAAAAACCAAATGATCATCTCAATAGATACAGAGAAAGCTTTTGACAAAATTCAACACCCATTTATGATAAAAACCCTCCAGAAAGTAGGCATAGAGGGAACTTTCCTCCACATAATAAAGGCCATATATGACCAATGCACAGCCAACATCATCCTCAATGGTGAAAAACTGAAACCATTTCCACTAAGATCAGGAACAGGACAAGGTTGCCCACTCTCACCACTATTGACATAGTTTTGGAAGTTTTAGCCACAGCAATCAGAGAAGACAAAGAAATAAAAGAAATCCAAATCAGAAAAGAAGAAATAGAGCTGTGACTGTTTTCAGATGACATGATACTATACATAGAGAATCCTAAAGATGTTACCAGATAACTACTAGAGCTACTCAATGAATTTGGTAAAGTAGCAGGATACAAAATTAATGCACAGAAATCACTTGCATTCCTGTACACTAATGATGAAAAATCGGAAAGTGAAATTAAGAAAACACTCCCATTTACCATGGCAACTAAAAGAATAAAATATCTAGGAATAAACCTACCCAAGGAGACAGAAGACTGGTATGAAGAAAATTATAACACACTGATGAAAGAAATTAATGACGATACAAAGAGATGGAGCGATATACCATGTTCTTGGATTGGAAGAATCAACATTGTGAAAATGACTATACTACTCAAAGCAATCTACAGACTCAATTCAATCCCTATCAAACTACCACTGGCATTTTTCACAGACCTAGATCAAAAAATTTCACAATTGGTATGGAATCACAAAAGGCCCCAAATAGCCAAAGTAACCTTGAGAAAGAAAAACGGTGCTGGAGGAATCAGGCTCCCAGACTTCAGACTATACTCCAAAGCTACAGTAGTCAAGACAGCATGGTACTGGCACAAAAACAGAAGTATGGATCAATGGAACAGGATAGAAAGCCCAGAGATAAACCCATGTACTTATGGTCACATTATTTTTGATAAAGGAGGCAAGAATATAAAATTGAGAAAAGACGCCTCTTCAATAAGTGGTGCTGGGAAAACTGGACAGCTACATGTAAAAGAATGAAATTAGAACACTCCTTAACACCATACTCAAAAATAAACTCAAAATGGATTAAAGACCTAAATGTAAGGCCAGACACTCTCAAACTCTTAGAGGAAAACATAGGCAGAACACTCTATGACATAAGTCATAGCAAGATCCTTTTTGACCCAGCTCCTAGAGAAATGGAAATAAAAGCAAAAATAAAGAAATGGGACCTAATGAAACTTACAAGCTTTTGCACAGCAAAGGAAACCATAAACAAGACCAAAAGAAAACCCTCAGAATGGGAGAAAATATTTGCAAATGAAGCAACTGACAAAGGATTAATCTCCAAAATTTACCAGCAGCTCATGCAGCTCAATTTGAAAAAAGCAAACAACCCAATCCAAAAATGGGCAGAAGACCTAAACAGACATTTCTCCAAAGAAGATATACAGATTGCCAACAAACACATGAAAGAATGCTCAACATCACTAATCATTAGAGAAATGCAAATCAAAACTACAATGTGATATCATCTCACACCGGTTAGAATGGCCATCATCAAAAAATCTCCAAACAATAAATGCTGGAGAGGGTGTGGAGAAACTGGAACCCTCATACACTGTTGGTGGGAATGTAAATTGATACAGCCACTATAGAGAACTGTATGGAGGTTCCTTAAAAATCTAAAAATAGAACTGCCATACGACCCAGCAATCCTACTACTGGGCGTATACCCTGAGAAAACCATAATTCAAAAAGAGTTATGGAGAGGTAGGGGCAAGATGGCGGAAGAGTAAGACGCGGAGATCACCTTCCTTCCCACAGATACAGTAGAAATACATCTACACGTGGAACTGCTCCTACAGAACACCCACTGAACGCTGGCAGAAGACGTCAGACCTCCCAAAAGGCAAGAAAATCCCCACGTACTTGGGTAGGGTAAAAGTAAAAAGAAATAATAGAGACAAAAGAATAGGGACGGGACCTGCACCAGTGGGAGGGAGCCGTGAAGGAGGAAAGGTGTCCACACACTAGGAGCCCCTTCGTGGGCAGAGACTGCGGGTGGCAGGGGGGGAGCTTCGGAGCCACGGAGGAGAGCGCAGCCACAGGGGTGCGGAGGGCAAAGCGGAGAGATTCCCGCATGGAGGATCGGTGCTGAGTAGCACTCACCAGCCCGAGAGGCTTGTCTGCTCAGCCGCCGGGGCGGGCGGGGGCTGGGAGCTGAGGCTCGGGCTTCGGTGCTAGCCGGGAGGGAGTCCGGGAAATAGTCTGCAGCTGCCGAAGAGGCAAGAGACTTTTTCTTGCCTCTTTGTTTCGCGGCACGCAAGGAGAGGGGATTCAGAGCGCCGCCTAAACAAACTCCAGAGACGGGCGCGAGCCGCGGCTAACAGCGCGGACCCCAGAGACAGGCGCGAGCCGCGGTTATCAGCGTGGACCCCAGAGACGGGCAGGAGACGCTAAGGCTGCTGCTGCCGCCACCAAGAAGCCGGTGTGCAAGCACAGGTCACTCCCCACACCGCCCCTCCCGGGAGCCGGTGCAGCTCGCCACTGCCAGGCTCCCGTGATCCGGGGACAACTTCCCCGGGAGAATGCACGGCACGCCTCAGGCTGCTGCAACGTCACACCAGCCTCTGCCACCGCAGGCTCACCCCGCATCCGTACCCCTCCCTCCCCACAGCCTGAGTGAGCCAGAGCCCCCGAAGCAGCTGCTCCTTTAACCCAGTTCTGTCTGGGCGGGGAACGGACGCCCTCAGGTGACCTACATGCAGAGGCGGGGCCAAATCCAAAGCTGAACCCTGGGAGCTGTACGAACAAAGAAGAGAAAGGGAAATCTCTCCCAGCAGCCTCAGAAGCAGAGGATTAAAGCTCCACAAACAACTTGATGTGCCTGCATCTGTTGAGTACCTGAATAGACAACGAATCATCCCAAATTCAAGAGGGGGACTTTGGGAGCAGGATATATTATTTTTTCCCCTTTTCCTTTTTTTGTGAGTGTATATGTGTATGCTTCTGGGTGAGAATTTGTGTGTATAGCTTTGTTTCACCATTAGTCCTAGGGTTAGGTCCGTCCGTATTTTTTTTTTTTTTACTTAAAAAATTTTTTTTCCTAATATATGTTTTCTTAATAATTTTTTCCTCATTTTCTATTTTTAGAAATTAAAAAAATTTTAATAAGTTTTTCCATTTTTTTATTTTAAAAAATCAAAAAATTTTTCTTAATAAATTTTTTCTTAATAATTTTTTTCTTATTTTTTATTGTAAAAAGTTAATAAATCTATTTTTAAAAATCAAAAAAAAATTTTTCTGAATACATTTACTCTTAATAATTGTTTTCTTATTTTTTATTATAATAGCTTTATTTTATTTTATTTTATCCTCTTTCTTTGTTTCTTTCTATTTTTTTTCTCCCTTATATTCTGAGCTGTGTGGATGAAAGGCTCTTGGTGCTCCAGCCAGGCATCAGGGCTGTGCCTCTGAGGTGGGAGAGCCAACTTCAGGACACTGGTCCACAAGAGACCTCCCAGCTCCACGTAATACCAAACGGCGAAAATCTCCCAGAGATCTCCATCTCAACATCAAGACCCAGCTTCACTCAACGACCAGCAAGCTACATTGCTGGACACACTATGCCAAACAACTAACAAGACAGGAACACGGCCCCATCCATTAGCAGAGAGGCTGCCTAAAATCATAATAAGGCCACAGACACCCCAAAACACACCACCAGACGTGGACTTGCCCACCAGAAAGACAAGATCCAACCTCATCCACCAGAACACAGGCACTAGTCCCCTCCACCAGGAAGCCTACACAACCCACTGAACCAACCTCAGCCACTGGGGACAGATACCAAAAACAACGGGAATTACGAACCTGCAGCCTGTGAAAAGGAGACCCCAAACACAGTAAGATAAGCAAAATGAGAAGACAAAAAAACACACAGCAGGTGAAGGAGCAGGGTCAAAACACACCAGACCTAACAAATGAAGAGGAAATAGGCAGTCTACCTGAAAAAGAATTCAGAATAATGAGAGTAAAGATGATCCAAAATCTTGGAAATAGAATAGACAAAATGCAAGAAACATTTAACAAGGATGTAGAAGAACTAAAGAGGAACCAAGCAACGATGAAAAACACAATAAATGAAATTAAAAATACTCTAGACGGGATCAATAGCAGAATAACTGAGGCAGAAGAACGGATAAGTGACCTGGAAGATAAAATAGTGGAAATAGCTACTGCAGAGCAGAATAAAGAAAAAAGAATGAAAAGAACTGAGGACAGTCTCAGAGACCTCTGGGACAACATTAAACGCACCAACATTCGAATTATAGGGGTCCCAGAAGAAGAAGAGAAAAAGAAAGGGACTGAGAAAATATTTGAAGAGATTAGAGTTGAAAACTTCCCTAATATGGGGAAAGGAAATAGTTAATCAAGTCCTGGAAGCACAGAGAGTCCCATACAGGATAAATCCAAGGAGAAACACGCCAAGACACATATTAATCAAACTATCAAAAATTAAATATAAAGAAAACATATTAAAAGCAGCAAGGGAAAAACAACAAATAACACACAAGGGAATCCCCATAAGGTTAACAGCTGATCTTTCAGCAGAAACTCTGCAAGCCAGAAGGGAGTGGCAGGATATACTTAAAGTCATGAAGGAGAAAAACCTACAGCCAAGATTACTGTACCCAGCAAGGATCTCATTCAGATTTGATGGAGAAATTAAAACCTTTACAGACAAGCAAAAGCTGAGAGAGTTCGGCACCACCAAACCAGCTTTACAACAGATGCTAAAGGAACTTCTCTAGGCAAGAAACACAAGAGAAGGAAAACACCTACAATAACAAACCCAAAACATTTAAGAAAATGGGAATAGGAACATACATATCAATAATTACCTTAAATGTAAATGGATTAAATGCTCCCACCAAAAGACATAGACTGGCTGAATGGATACAAAAGCAAGACCCATATATATGCTGTCAACAAGAGACCCACTTCAGACCAGAGACACATACAGACTGAAAGTGAGGGGATGGAAAAAGATATTCCATGCAAATGGAAATCAAAAGAAAGCTGGAGTAGCAATTCTCATATCAGACAAAATAGACTTTAAAATAAAGACTATTACAAGAGACAAAGAAGGACACTATATAATGATCAAGGGATTGATCCAAGAGGAAGGTATAACAATTGTAAATATTTATGCACCCAACATAGGAGCACCTCAATACATAAGGCAAATACTAACAGCCATAAAAGGGGAAATCGACAGCAACACAATCATAGTAGGGGACTTTCACACCCCACTCTCACCAATGGACAGATCATCCAAAATGAAAATAAATAAGGAAACACAAGCTTTAAATGATACATTAAACAAGATGGACTTAATTGATATTTATAGGACATTCCACCCAAACACAACAGAATACACATTTTTCTCAAGTGCTCATGGAACATTCTCCAGGATAGATCATATCTTGGGTCACAAACCAAGCCTTGGTAAATTTAAGAAAATTGAAATCGTATCAAGTATCTTTTCCGACCACAACGCTATGAGACTAGATATCAATTACAGGAAAAGATCTGTAAAAAATACAAACACATGGAGGCTACACAATATACTACTTAATAACGAAGTGATCACTGAAGAAATCAAAGGGGAAATCAAAAAATACCTAGAAACAAATGACAATGGAGACACGACGGCCCAACACCTATGGGATGCAGCAAAAGCAGTTCTAAGAGGGAAGCTTATAGCAATACAATCTTACTTTAAGAAACAAGAAACATCTCAAATAAGCAGCCTAACATTACACCTAAAGCAATTAGAGGAAGAAGAACAAAAAACCACCAAAGTTAGCAGAAGGAAAGAAATCATAAAGATCAGATCAGAAATAAATGACAAAGAAATGAAGGGAACGATATAGCAAAGATCAATAAAACTAAAAGCTGGTTCTTTGAGAAGATAAACAAAATTGATAAACCATTAACCAGACTCATCAAGAAAAAAAGGGAGAAGACTCAAATCAATAAAATTAGAAATGCAAAAGGAGAAGTAACAACTGACACTGCAGAAATACAAAGGATCATGAGAGATTACTACAAGCAACTATATGCCAGTAAAATGGACAACCTGGAGGAAATGGACAAGTTCTTAGAAATGCACAACCTTCCGAGACTGAACCAGGAAGAAACAGAAAATATGAACAGACCAATCACAAGTACTGAAATTGAAACTGTGATTAAAACTCTTCCAACACACAAAAGCCCAGGACCATACGGATTCACAGGCAAATTCTATCAAACATTTAGAGAAGAGCTAACACCTATCCTTCTCAAACTTTTCCAAAATATAGCAGAGGGAGGAACACTCCCAAACTCATTCTACGAGGCCACCATCACCCTGATACCAAAACCAGACAAAGAAGTCACAAAAAAAGAAAACTGCAGGCCAATATCACTGATGAACATAGATGCAAAAATCCTCAACAAAATACTAGCAAACAGAGTCCAACAGCACATTAAAAGGATCATACACCATGATCAAGTGGGGTTTATCCCAGGAATGCAAGGATTCTTCAAGATACGCAAATCAATCAATGTGATACACCATATTAACAAATTGAAGGAGAAAAACCAAATGATCATCTCAATAGATACAGAGAAAGCTTTTGACAAAATTCAACACCCATTTATGATAAAAACCCTCCAGAAAGTAGGCATAGAGGGAACTTTCCTCCACATAATAAAGGCCATATATGACCAATGCACAGCCAACATCATCCTCAATGGTGAAAAACTGAAACCATTTCCACTAAGATCAGGAACAGGACAAGGTTGCCCACTCTCACCACTATTGACATAGTTTTGGAAGTTTTAGCCACAGCAATCAGAGAAGACAAAGAAATAAAAGAAATCCAAATCAGAAAAGAAGAAATAGAGCTGTGACTGTTTTCAGATGACATGATACTATACATAGAGAATCCTAAAGATGTTACCAGATAACTACTAGAGCTACTCAATGAATTTGGTAAAGTAGCAGGATACAAAATTAATGCACAGAAATCACTTGCATTCCTGTACACTAATGATGAAAAATCGGAAAGTGAAATTAAGAAAACACTCCCATTTACCATGGCAACTAAAAGAATAAAATATCTAGGAATAAACCTACCCAAGGAGACAGAAGACTGGTATGAAGAAAATTATAACACACTGATGAAAGAAATTAATGACGATACAAAGAGATGGAGCGATATACCATGTTCTTGGATTGGAAGAATCAACATTGTGAAAATGACTATACTACTCAAAGCAATCTACAGACTCAATTCAATCCCTATCAAACTACCACTGGCATTTTTCACAGACCTAGATCAAAAAATTTCACAATTGGTATGGAATCACAAAAGGCCCCAAATAGCCAAAGTAACCTTGAGAAAGAAAAACGGTGCTGGAGGAATCAGGCTCCCAGACTTCAGACTATACTCCAAAGCTACAGTAGTCAAGACAGCATGGTACTGGCACAAAAACAGAAGTATGGATCAATGGAACAGGATAGAAAGCCCAGAGATAAACCCATGTACTTATGGTCACATTATTTTTGATAAAGGAGGCAAGAATATAAAATTGAGAAAAGACGCCTCTTCAATAAGTGGTGCTGGGAAAACTGGACAGCTACATGTAAAAGAATGAAATTAGAACACTCCTTAACACCATACTCAAAAATAAACTCAAAATGGATTAAAGACCTAAATGTAAGGCCAGACACTCTCAAACTCTTAGAGGAAAACATAGGCAGAACACTCTATGACATAAGTCATAGCAAGATCCTTTTTGACCCAGCTCCTAGAGAAATGGAAATAAAAGCAAAAATAAAGAAATGGGACCTAATGAAACTTACAAGCTTTTGCACAGCAAAGGAAACCATAAACAAGACCAAAAGAAAACCCTCAGAATGGGAGAAAATATTTGCAAATGAAGCAACTGACAAAGGATTAATCTCCAAAATTTACCAGCAGCTCATGCAGCTCAATTTGAAAAAAGCAAACAACCCAATCCAAAAATGGGCAGAAGACCTAAACAGACATTTCTCCAAAGAAGATATACAGATTGCCAACAAACACATGAAAGAATGCTCAACATCACTAATCATTAGAGAAATGCAAATCAAAACTACAATGTGATATCATCTCACACCGGTTAGAATGGCCATCATCAAAAAATCTCCAAACAATAAATGCTGGAGAGGGTGTGGAGAAACTGGAACCCTCATACACTGTTGGTGGGAATGTAAATTGATACAGCCACTATAGAGAACTGTATGGAGGTTCCTTAAAAATCTAAAAATAGAACTGCCATACGACCCAGCAATCCTACTACTGGGCGTATACCCTGAGAAAACCATAATTCAAAAAGAGTTATGGAGAGGTAGGGGCAAGATGGCGGAAGAGTAAGACGCGGAGATCACCTTCCTTCCCACAGATACAGTAGAAATACATCTACACGTGGAACTGCTCCTACAGAACACCCACTGAACGCTGGCAGAAGACGTCAGACCTCCCAAAAGGCAAGAAAATCCCCACGTACTTGGGTAGGGTAAAAGTAAAAAGAAATAATAGAGACAAAAGAATAGGGACGGGACCTGCACCAGTGGGAGGGAGCCGTGAAGGAGGAAAGGTGTCCACACACTAGGAGCCCCTTCGTGGGCAGAGACTGCGGGTGGCAGGGGGGGAGCTTCGGAGCCACGGAGGAGAGCGCAGCCACAGGGGTGCGGAGGGCAAAGCGGAGAGATTCCCGCATGGAGGATCGGTGCTGAGTAGCACTCACCAGCCCGAGAGGCTTGTCTGCTCAGCCGCCGGGGCGGAAGGGGGCTGGGAGCTGAGGCTCGGGCTTCGGTGCTAGCCGGGAGGGAGTCCGGGAAATAGTCTGCAGCTGCCGAAGAGGCAAGAGACATTTTCTTGCCTCTTTGTTTCCCGGCGCGCAAGGAGAGGGGATTCAGAGCGCCGCCTAAACAAACTCCAGAGACGGGCGTGAGCCGCGGCTAACAGCGCGGACCCCAGAGACAGGCGCGAGCCGCGGTTATCAGCGTGGACCCCAGAGACGGGCAGGAGACGCTAAGGCTGCTGCTGCCGCCACCAAGAAGCCGGTGTGCAAGCACAGGTCACTCCCCACACCGCCCCTCCCGGGAGCCGGTGCAGCTCGCCACTGCCAGGCTCCCGTGATCCGGGGACAACTTCCCCGGGAGAATGCACGGCGCGCCTCAGGCTGCTGCAACGTCACACCAGCCTCTGCCACCGCAGGCTCGCCCCGCATCCGTACCCCTCCCTCCCCACGGCCTGAGTGAGCCAGAGCCCCCGAAGCAGCTGCTCCTTTAACCCCGTTGTGTCTGGGCGGGGAACGGACGCCCTCAGGCGACCTACATGCAGAGGCGGGGCCAAATCCAAAGCTGAACCCTGGGAGCTGTACGAACAAAGAAGAGAAAGGGAAATCTCTCCCAGCAGCCTCAGAAGCAGTGGATTAAAGCTCCACAAACAACTTGATGTGCCTGCATCTGTTGAGTACCTGAATAGACAACGAATCATCCCAAATTCAAGAGGGGGACTTTGGGAGCAGGATATATTATTTTTTCCCCTTTTCCTTTTTTTGTGAGTGTATATGTGTATGCTTCTGGGTGAGAATTTGTGTGTATAGCTTTGTTTCACCATTAGTCCTAGGGTTAGGTCCGTCCGTATTTTTTTTTTTTTTACTTAAAAAATTTTTTTTCCTAATATATGTTTTCTTAATAATTTTTTCCTCATTTTCTATTTTTAGAAATTAAAAAAATTTTAATAAGTTTTTCCATTTTTTTATTTTAAAAAATCAAAAAATTTTTCTTAATAAATTTTTTCTTAATAATTTTTTTCTTATTTTTTATTGTAAAAAATTAATAAATCTATTTTTAAAAATTAAAAAAACTTTTTTCTGAATACATTTACTCTTAATAATTGTTTTCTTATTTTTTATTATAATAGCTTTATTTTATTTTATTTTATCCTCTTTCTTTGTTTCTTTCTATTTTTTTCTCCCTTATATTCTGAGCTGTGTGGATGAAAGGCTCTTGGTGCTCCAGCTAGGCATCAGGGCTGTGCCTCTGAGGTGGGAGAGCCAACTTCAGGACACTGGTCCACAAGAGACCTCCCAGCTCCACGTAATACCAAACGGCGAAAATCTCCCAGAGATCTCCATCTCAACATCAAGACCCAGCTTCACTCAACGACCAGCAAGCTACATTGCTGGACACACTATGCCAAACAACTAACAAGACAGGAACACGGCCCCATCCATTAGCAGAGAGGCTGCCTAAAATCATAATAAGGCCACAGACACCCCAAAACACACCACCAGACGTGGACTTGCCCACCAGAAAGACAAGATCCAACCTCATCCACCAGAACACAGGCACTAGTCCCCTCCACCAGGAAGCCTACACAACCCACTGAACCAACCTCAGCCACTGGGGACAGATACCAAAAACAACGGGAATTACGAACCTGCAGCCTGTGAAAAGGAGACCCCAAACACAGTAAGATCAGCAAAATGAGAAGACAAAAAAACACACAGCAGGTGAAGGAGCAGGGTCAAAACACACCAGACCTAACAAATGAAGAGGAAATAGGCAGTCTACCTGAAAAAGAATTCAGAATAATGAGAGTAAAGATGATCCAAAATCTTGGAAATAGAATAGACAAAATGCAAGAAACATTTAACAAGGATGTAGAAGAACTAAAGAGGAACCAAGCAACGATGAAAAACACAATAAATGAAATTAAAAATACTCTAGACGGGATCAATAGCAGAATAACTGAGGCAGAAGAACGGATAAGTGACCTGGAAGATAAAATAGTGGAAATAGCTACTGCAGAGCAGAATAAAGAAAAAAGAATGAAAAGAACTGAGGACAGTCTCAGAGACCTCTGGGACAACATTAAACGCACCAACATTCGAATTATAGGGGTCCCAGAAGAAGAAGAGAAAAAGAAAGGGACTGAGAAAATATTTGAAGAGATTAGAGTTGAAAACTTCCCTAATATGGGGAAAGGAAATAGTTAATCAAGTCCTGGAAGCACAGAGAGTCCCATACAGGATAAATCCAAGGAGAAACACGCCAAGACACATATTAATCAAACTATCAAAAATTAAATATAAAGAAAACATATTAAAAGCAGCAAGGGAAAAACAACAAATAACACACAAGGGAATCCCCATAAGGTTAACAGCTGATCTTTCAGCAGAAACTCTGCAAGCCAGAAGGGAGTGGCAGGATATACTTAAAGTCATGAAGGAGAAAAACCTACAGCCAAGATTACTGTACCCAGCAAGGATCTCATTCAGATTTGATGGAGAAATTAAAACCTTTACAGACAAGCAAAAGCTGAGAGAGTTCGGCACCACCAAACCAGCTTTACAACAGATGCTAAAGGAACTTCTCTAGGCAAGAAACACAAGAGAAGGAAAACACCTACAATAACAAACCCAAAACATTTAAGAAAATGGGAATAGGAACATACATATCAATAATTACCTTAAATGTAAATGGATTAAATGCTCCCACCAAAAGACATAGACTGGCTGAATGGATACAAAAGCAAGACCCATATATATGCTGTCAACAAGAGACCCACTTCAGACCAGAGACACATACAGACTGAAAGTGAGGGGATGGAAAAAGATATTCCATGCAAATGGAAATCAAAAGAAAGCTGGAGTAGCAATTCTCATATCAGACAAAATAGACTTTAAAATAAAGACTATTACAAGAGACAAAGAAGGACACTATATAATGATCAAGGGATTGATCCAAGAGGAAGGTATAACAATTGTAAATATTTATGCACCCAACATAGGAGCACCTCAATACATAAGGCAAATACTAACAGCCATAAAAGGGGAAATCGACAGCAACACAATCATAGTAGGGGACTTTCACACCCCACTCTCACCAATGGACAGATCATCCAAAATGAAAATAAATAAGGAAACACAAGCTTTAAATGATACATTAAACAAGATGGACTTAATTGATATTTATAGGACATTCCACCCAAACACAACAGAATACACATTTTTCTCAAGTGCTCATGGAACATTCTCCAGGATAGATCATATCTTGGGTCACAAACCAAGCCTTGGTAAATTTAAGAAAATTGAAATCGTATCAAGTATCTTTTCCGACCACAACGCTATGAGACTAGATATCAATTACAGGAAAAGATCTGTAAAAAATACAAACACATGGAGGCTACACAATATACTACTTAATAACGAAGTGATCACTGAAGGAATCAAAGGGGAAATAAAAAAATACCTAGAAACAAATGACAATGGAGACACGACGGCCCAAAACCTATGGGATGCAGCAAAAGCAGTTCTAAGAGGGAAGCTTATAGCAATACAATCTTACTTTAAGAAACAAGAAACATCTCAATTAAGCAGCCTAACATTACACCTAAAGCAATTAGAGGAAGAAGAACAAAAAACCACCAAAGTTAGCAGAAGGAAAGAAATCATAAAGATCAGATCAGAAATAAATGACAAAGAAATGAAGGGAACGATAGCAAAGATCAATAAAACTAAAAGCTGGTTCTTTGAGAAGATAAACAAAATTGATAAACCATTAACCAGACTCATCAAGAAAAAAAGGGAGAAGACTCAAATCAATAAAATTAGAAATGCAAAAGGAGAAGTAACAACTGACACTGCAGAAATACAAAGGATCATGAGAGATTACTACAAGCAACTATATGCCAGTAAAATGGACAACCTGGAGGAAATGGACAAGTTCTTAGAAATGCACAACCTTCCGAGACTGAACCAGGAAGAAACAGAAAATATGAACAGGCCAATCACAAGTACTGAAATTGAAACTGTGATTAAAACTCTTCCAACACACAAAAGCCCAGGACCATACGGATTCACAGGCAAATTCTACCAAACATTTAGAGAAGAGCTAACACCTATCCTTCTCAAACTTTTCCAAAATATAGCAGAGGGAGGAACACTCCCAAACTCATTCTACGAGGCCACCATCACCCTGATACCAAAACCAGACAAAGAAGTCACAAAAAAAGAAAACTACAGGCCAATATCACTGATGAACATAGATGCAAAAATCCTCAACAAAATACTAGCAAACAGAGTCCAACAGCACATTAAAAGGATCATACACCATGATCAAGTGGGGTTTATCCCAGGAATGCAAGGATTCTTCAAGATACGCAAATCAATCAATGTGATACACCATATTAACAAATTGAAGGAGAAAAACCAAATGATCATCTCAATAGATACAGAGAAAGCTTTTGACAAAATTCAACACCCATTTATGATAAAAACCCTCCAGAAAGTAGGCATAGAGGGAACTTTCCTCCACATAATAAAGGCCATATATGACCAATGCACAGCCAACATCATCCTCAATGGTGAAAAACTGAAACCATTTCCACTAAGATCAGGAACAGGACAAGGTTGCCCACTCTCACCACTATTGACATAGTTTTGGAAGTTTTAGCCACAGCAATCAGAGAAGACAAAGAAATAAAAGAAATCCAAATCAGAAAAGAAGAAATAGAGCTGTGACTGTTTTCAGATGACATGATACTATACATAGAGAATCGTAAAGATGTTACCAGATAACTACTAGAGCTACTCAATGAATTTGGTAAAGTAGCAGGATACAAAATTAATGCACAGAAATCACTTGCATTCCTGTACACTAATGATGAAAAATCGGAAAGTGAAATTAAGAAAACACTCCCATTTACCATGGCAACTAAAAGAATAAAATATCTAGGAATAAACCTACCTAAGGAGACAGAAGACTGGTATGAAGAAAATTATAAGACACTGATGAAAGAAATTAATGACGATACAAAGAGATGGAGCGATATACCATGTTCTTGGATTGGAAGAATCAACATTGTGAAAATGACTATACTACTCAAAGCAATCTACAGACTCAATGCAATCCCTATCAAACTACCACTGGCATTTTTCACAGACCTAGATCAAAAAATTTCACAATTGGTATGGAATCACAAAAGGCCCCAAATAGCCAAAGTAACCTTGAGAAAGAAAAACGGTGCTGGAGGAATCAGGCTCCCAGACTTCAGACTATACTCCAAAGCTACAGTAGTCAAGACAGTATGGTACTGGCACAAAAACAGAAGTATAGATCAATGGAACAGGATAGAAAGCCCAGAGATAAACCCATGTACTTATGGTCACATTATTTTTGATAAAGGAGGCAAGAATATAAAATTGAGAAAAGACGCCTCTTCAATAAGTGGTGCTGGGAAAACTGGACAGCTACATGTAAAAGAATGAAAATAGAACACTCCTTAACACCATACACAAAAATAAACTCAAAATGGATTAAAGACCTAAATGTAAGGCCAGACACTCTCAAACTCTTAGAGGAAAACATAGGCAGAACACTCTATGACATAAGTCATAGCAAGATCCTTTTTGACCCAGCTCCTAGAGAAATGGAAATAAAAGCAAAAATAAAGAAATGGGACCTAATGAAACTTACAAGCTTTTGCACAGCAAAGGAAACCATAAACAAGACCAAAAGAAAACCCTCAGAATGGGAGAAAATATTTGCAAATGAAGCAACTGACAAAGGATTAATCTCCAAAATTTACCAGCAGCTCATGCAGCTCAATTTGAAAAAAGCAAACAACCCAATCCAAAAATGGGCAGAAGACCTAAACAGACATTTCTCCAAAGAAGATATACAGATTGCCAACAAACACATGAAAGAATGCTCAACATCACTAATCATTAGAGAAATGCAAATCAAAACTACAATGTGATATCATCTCACACCGGTTAGAATGGCCATCATCAAAAGATCTCCAAACAATAAATGCTGGAGAGGTTGTGGAGAAACTGGAACCCTCATACACTGTTGGTGGGAATGTAAATTGATACAGCCACTATAGAGAACTGTATGGAGGTTCCTTAAAAATCTAAAAATAGAACTGCCATACGACCCAGCAATCCTACTACTGGGCGTATACCCTGAGAAAACCATAATTCAAAAAGAGTTATGGAGAGGTAGGGGCAAGATGGCGGAAGAGTAAGACGCGGAGATCACCTTCCTTCCCACAGATACAGTAGAAATACATCTACACGTGGAACTGCTCCTACAGAACACCCACTGAACGCTGGCAGAAGACGTCAGACCTCCCAAAAGGCAAGAAAATCCCCACGTACTTGGGTAGGGTAAAAGTAAAAAGAAATAATAGAGACAAAAGAATAGGGACGGGACCTGCACCAGTGAGAGGGAGCCGTGAAGGAGGAAAGGTGTCCACACACTAGGAGCCCCTTCGTGGGCAGAGACTGCGGGTGGCAGAGGGGGGAGCTTCGGAGCCACGGAGGAGAGCGCAGCCACAGGGGTGCAGAGGGCAAAGCGGAGAGATTCCCGCATGGAGGATCGGTGCTGAGTAGCACTCACCAGCCCGAGAGGCTTGTCTGCTCAGCCGCCGGGGCGGAAGGGGGCTGGGAGCTGAGGCTCGGGCTTCAGTGCTAGCCGGGAGGGAGTCCGGGAAATAGTCTGCAGCTGCCAAAGAGGCAAGAGACTTTTTCTTGCCTCTTTGTTTCGCGGCACGCAAGGAGAGGGGATTCAGAGCGCCGCCTAAACAAACTCCAGAGACGGGCGCGAGCCGCGGCTAACAGCGCGGACCCCAGAGACAGGCGCGAGCCGCGGTTATCAGCGTGGACCCCAGAGACGGGCAGGAGACGCTAAGGCTGCTGCTGCCGCCACCAAGAAGCCGGTGTGCAAGCACAGGTCACTCCCCACACCGCCCCTCCCGGGAGCCGGTGCAGCTCGCCACTGCCAGGCTCCCGTGATCCGGGGACAACTTCCCCGGGAGAATGCACGGCGCGCCTCAGGCTGCTGCAACGTCACACCAGCCTCTGCCACCGCAGGCTCGCCCCGCATCCGTACCCCTCCCTCCCCACAGCCTGAGTGAGCCAGAGCCCCCGAAGCAGCTGCTCCTTTAACCCAGTTCTGTCTGGGCGGGGAACGGACGCCCTCAGGTGACCTACATGCAGAGGCGGGGCCAAATCCAAAGCTGAACCCTGGGAGCTGTACGAACAAAGAAGAGAAAGGGAAATCTCTCCCAGCAGCCTCAGAAGCAGAGGATTAAAGCTCCACAAACAACTTGATGTGCCTGCATCTGTTGAGTACCTGAATAGACAACGAATCATCCCAAATTCAAGAGGGGGACTTTGGGAGCAGGATATATTATTTTTTCCCCTTTTCCTTTTTTTGTGAGTGTATATGTGTATGCTTCTGGGTGAGAATTTGTGTGTATAGCTTTGTTTCACCATTAGTCCTAGGGTTAGGTCCGTCCGTATTTTTTTTTTTTTTACTTAAAAAATTTTTTTTCCTAATATATGTTTTCTTAATAATTTTTTCCTCATTTTCTATTTTTAGAAATTAAAAAAATTTTAATAAGTTTTTCCATTTTTTTATTTTAAAAAATCAAAAAATTTTTCTTAATAAATTTTTTCTTAATAATTTTTTTCTTATTTTTTATTGTAAAAAGTTAATAAATCTATTTTTAAAAATCAAAAAAAAATTTTTCTGAATACATTTACTCTTAATAATTGTTTTCTTATTTTTTATTATAATAGCTTTATTTTATTTTATTTTATCCTCTTTCTTTGTTTCTTTCTATTTTTTTTCTCCCTTATATTCTGAGCTGTGTGGATGAAAGGCTCTTGGTGCTCCAGCCAGGCATCAGGGCTGTGCCTCTGAGGTGGGAGAGCCAACTTCAGGACACTGGTCCACAAGAGACCTCCCAGCTCCACGTAATACCAAACGGCGAAAATCTCCCAGAGATCTCCATCTCAACATCAAGACCCAGCTTCACTCAACGACCAGCAAGCTACATTGCTGGACACACTATGCCAAACAACTAACAAGACAGGAACACGGCCCCATCCATTAGCAGAGAGGCTGCCTAAAATCATAATAAGGCCACAGACACCCCAAAACACACCACCAGACGTGGACTTGCCCACCAGAAAGACAAGATCCAACCTCATCCACCAGAACACAGGCACTAGTCCCCTCCACCAGGAAGCCTACACAACCCACTGAACCAACCTCAGCCACTGGGGACAGATACCAAAAACAACGGGAATTACGAACCTGCAGCCTGTGAAAAGGAGACCCCAAACACAGTAAGATAAGCAAAATGAGAAGACAAAAAAACACACAGCAGGTGAAGGAGCAGGGTCAAAACACACCAGACCTAACAAATGAAGAGGAAATAGGCAGTCTACCTGAAAAAGAATTCAGAATAATGAGAGTAAAGATGATCCAAAATCTTGGAAATAGAATAGACAAAATGCAAGAAACATTTAACAAGGATGTAGAAGAACTAAAGAGGAACCAAGCAACGATGAAAAACACAATAAATGAAATTAAAAATACTCTAGACGGGATCAATAGCAGAATAACTGAGGCAGAAGAACGGATAAGTGACCTGGAAGATAAAATAGTGGAAATAGCTACTGCAGAGCAGAATAAAGAAAAAAGAATGAAAAGAACTGAGGACAGTCTCAGAGACCTCTGGGACAACATTAAACGCACCAACATTCGAATTATAGGGGTCCCAGAAGAAGAAGAGAAAAAGAAAGGGACTGAGAAAATATTTGAAGAGATTAGAGTTGAAAACTTCCCTAATATGGGGAAAGGAAATAGTTAATCAAGTCCTGGAAGCACAGAGAGTCCCATACAGGATAAATCCAAGGAGAAACACGCCAAGACACATATTAATCAAACTATCAAAAATTAAATATAAAGAAAACATATTAAAAGCAGCAAGGGAAAAACAACAAATAACACACAAGGGAATCCCCATAAGGTTAACAGCTGATCTTTCAGCAGAAACTCTGCAAGCCAGAAGGGAGTGGCAGGATATACTTAAAGTCATGAAGGAGAAAAACCTACAGCCAAGATTACTGTACCCAGCAAGGATCTCATTCAGATTTGATGGAGAAATTAAAACCTTTACAGACAAGCAAAAGCTGAGAGAGTTCGGCACCACCAAACCAGCTTTACAACAGATGCTAAAGGAACTTCTCTAGGCAAGAAACACAAGAGAAGGAAAACACCTACAATAACAAACCCAAAACATTTAAGAAAATGGGAATAGGAACATACATATCAATAATTACCTTAAATGTAAATGGATTAAATGCTCCCACCAAAAGACATAGACTGGCTGAATGGATACAAAAGCAAGACCCATATATATGCTGTCAACAAGAGACCCACTTCAGACCAGAGACACATACAGACTGAAAGTGAGGGGATGGAAAAAGATATTCCATGCAAATGGAAATCAAAAGAAAGCTGGAGTAGCAATTCTCATATCAGACAAAATAGACTTTAAAATAAAGACTATTACAAGAGACAAAGAAGGACACTATATAATGATCAAGGGATTGATCCAAGAGGAAGGTATAACAATTGTAAATATTTATGCACCCAACATAGGAGCACCTCAATACATAAGGCAAATACTAACAGCCATAAAAGGGGAAATCGACAGCAACACAATCATAGTAGGGGACTTTCACACCCCACTCTCACCAATGGACAGATCATCCAAAATGAAAATAAATAAGGAAACACAAGCTTTAAATGATACATTAAACAAGATGGACTTAATTGATATTTATAGGACATTCCACCCAAACACAACAGAATACACATTTTTCTCAAGTGCTCATGGAACATTCTCCAGGATAGATCATATCTTGGGTCACAAACCAAGCCTTGGTAAATTTAAGAAAATTGAAATCGTATCAAGTATCTTTTCCGACCACAACGCTATGAGACTAGATATCAATTACAGGAAAAGATCTGTAAAAAATACAAACACATGGAGGCTACACAATATACTACTTAATAACGAAGTGATCACTGAAGAAATCAAAGGGGAAATCAAAAAATACCTAGAAACAAATGACAATGGAGACACGACGGCCCAACACCTATGGGATGCAGCAAAAGCAGTTCTAAGAGGGAAGCTTATAGCAATACAATCTTACTTTAAGAAACAAGAAACATCTCAAATAAGCAGCCTAACATTACACCTAAAGCAATTAGAGGAAGAAGAACAAAAAACCACCAAAGTTAGCAGAAGGAAAGAAATCATAAAGATCAGATCAGAAATAAATGACAAAGAAATGAAGGGAACGATATAGCAAAGATCAATAAAACTAAAAGCTGGTTCTTTGAGAAGATAAACAAAATTGATAAACCATTAACCAGACTCATCAAGAAAAAAAGGGAGAAGACTCAAATCAATAAAATTAGAAATGCAAAAGGAGAAGTAACAACTGACACTGCAGAAATACAAAGGATCATGAGAGATTACTACAAGCAACTATATGCCAGTAAAATGGACAACCTGGAGGAAATGGACAAGTTCTTAGAAATGCACAACCTTCCGAGACTGAACCAGGAAGAAACAGAAAATATGAACAGACCAATCACAAGTACTGAAATTGAAACTGTGATTAAAACTCTTCCAACACACAAAAGCCCAGGACCATACGGATTCACAGGCAAATTCTATCAAACATTTAGAGAAGAGCTAACACCTATCCTTCTCAAACTTTTCCAAAATATAGCAGAGGGAGGAACACTCCCAAACTCATTCTACGAGGCCACCATCACCCTGATACCAAAACCAGACAAAGAAGTCACAAAAAAAGAAAACTGCAGGCCAATATCACTGATGAACATAGATGCAAAAATCCTCAACAAAATACTAGCAAACAGAGTCCAACAGCACATTAAAAGGATCATACACCATGATCAAGTGGGGTTTATCCCAGGAATGCAAGGATTCTTCAAGATACGCAAATCAATCAATGTGATACACCATATTAACAAATTGAAGGAGAAAAACCAAATGATCATCTCAATAGATACAGAGAAAGCTTTTGACAAAATTCAACACCCATTTATGATAAAAACCCTCCAGAAAGTAGGCATAGAGGGAACTTTCCTCCACATAATAAAGGCCATATATGACCAATGCACAGCCAACATCATCCTCAATGGTGAAAAACTGAAACCATTTCCACTAAGATCAGGAACAGGACAAGGTTGCCCACTCTCACCACTATTGACATAGTTTTGGAAGTTTTAGCCACAGCAATCAGAGAAGACAAAGAAATAAAAGAAATCCAAATCAGAAAAGAAGAAATAGAGCTGTGACTGTTTTCAGATGACATGATACTATACATAGAGAATCCTAAAGATGTTACCAGATAACTACTAGAGCTACTCAATGAATTTGGTAAAGTAGCAGGATACAAAATTAATGCACAGAAATCACTTGCATTCCTGTACACTAATGATGAAAAATCGGAAAGTGAAATTAAGAAAACACTCCCATTTACCATGGCAACTAAAAGAATAAAATATCTAGGAATAAACCTACCCAAGGAGACAGAAGACTGGTATGAAGAAAATTATAACACACTGATGAAAGAAATTAATGACGATACAAAGAGATGGAGCGATATACCATGTTCTTGGATTGGAAGAATCAACATTGTGAAAATGACTATACTACTCAAAGCAATCTACAGACTCAATTCAATCCCTATCAAACTACCACTGGCATTTTTCACAGACCTAGATCAAAAAATTTCACAATTGGTATGGAATCACAAAAGGCCCCAAATAGCCAAAGTAACCTTGAGAAAGAAAAACGGTGCTGGAGGAATCAGGCTCCCAGACTTCAGACTATACTCCAAAGCTACAGTAGTCAAGACAGCATGGTACTGGCACAAAAACAGAAGTATGGATCAATGGAACAGGATAGAAAGCCCAGAGATAAACCCATGTACTTATGGTCACATTATTTTTGATAAAGGAGGCAAGAATATAAAATTGAGAAAAGACGCCTCTTCAATAAGTGGTGCTGGGAAAACTGGACAGCTACATGTAAAAGAATGAAATTAGAACACTCCTTAACACCATACTCAAAAATAAACTCAAAATGGATTAAAGACCTAAATGTAAGGCCAGACACTCTCAAACTCTTAGAGGAAAACATAGGCAGAACACTCTATGACATAAGTCATAGCAAGATCCTTTTTGACCCAGCTCCTAGAGAAATGGAAATAAAAGCAAAAATAAAGAAATGGGACCTAATGAAACTTACAAGCTTTTGCACAGCAAAGGAAACCATAAACAAGACCAAAAGAAAACCCTCAGAATGGGAGAAAATATTTGCAAATGAAGCAACTGACAAAGGATTAATCTCCAAAATTTACCAGCAGCTCATGCAGCTCAATTTGAAAAAAGCAAACAACCCAATCCAAAAATGGGCAGAAGACCTAAACAGACATTTCTCCAAAGAAGATATACAGATTGCCAACAAACACATGAAAGAATGCTCAACATCACTAATCATTAGAGAAATGCAAATCAAAACTACAATGTGATATCATCTCACACCGGTTAGAATGGCCATCATCAAAAAATCTCCAAACAATAAATGCTGGAGAGGGTGTGGAGAAACTGGAACCCTCATACACTGTTGGTGGGAATGTAAATTGATACAGCCACTATAGAGAACTGTATGGAGGTTCCTTAAAAATCTAAAAATAGAACTGCCATACGACCCAGCAATCCTACTACTGGGCGTATACCCTGAGAAAACCATAATTCAAAAAGAGTTATGGAGAGGTAGGGGCAAGATGGCGGAAGAGTAAGACGCGGAGATCACCTTCCTTCCCACAGATACAGTAGAAATACATCTACACGTGGAACTGCTCCTACAGAACACCCACTGAACGCTGGCAGAAGACGTCAGACCTCCCAAAAGGCAAGAAAATCCCCACGTACTTGGGTAGGGTAAAAGTAAAAAGAAATAATAGAGACAAAAGAATAGGGACGGGACCTGCACCAGTGGGAGGGAGCCGTGAAGGAGGAAAGGTGTCCACACACTAGGAGCCCCTTCGTGGGCAGAGACTGCGGGTGGCAGGGGGGGAGCTTCGGAGCCACGGAGGAGAGCGCAGCCACAGGGGTGCGGAGGGCAAAGCGGAGAGATTCCTGCATGGAGGATCGGTGCTGAGTAGCACTCACCAGCCCGAGAGGCTTGTCTGCTCAGCCGCCGGGGCGGAAGGGGGCTGGGAGCTGAGGCTCGGGCTTCGGTGCTAGCCGGGAGGGAGTCCGGGAAATAGTCTGCAGCTGCCGAAGAGGCAAGAGACATTTTCTTGCCTCTTTGTTTCCCGGCGCGCAAGGAGAGGGGATTCAGAGCGCCGCCTAAACAAACTCCAGAGACGGGCGTGAGCCGCGGCTAACAGCGCGGACCCCAGAGACAGGCGCGAGCCGCGGTTATCAGCGTGGACCCCAGAGACGGGCAGGAGACGCTAAGGCTGCTGCTGCCGCCACCAAGAAGCCGGTGTGCAAGCACAGGTCACTCCCCACACCGCCCCTCCCGGGAGCCGGTGCAGCTCGCCACTGCCAGGCTCCCGTGATCCGGGGACAACTTCCCCGGGAGAATGCACGGCGCGCCTCAGGCTGCTGCAACGTCACACCAGCCTCTGCCACCGCAGGCTCGCCCCGCATCCGTACCCCTCCCTCCCCACGGCCTGAGTGAGCCAGAGCCCCCGAAGCAGCTGCTCCTTTAACCCCGTTGTGTCTGGGCGGGGAACGGACGCCCTCAGGCGACCTACATGCAGAGGCGGGGCCAAATCCAAAGCTGAACCCTGGGAGCTGTACGAACAAAGAAGAGAAAGGGAAATCTCTCCCAGCAGCCTCAGAAGCAGTGGATTAAAGCTCCACAAACAACTTGATGTGCCTGCATCTGTTGAGTACCTGAATAGACAACGAATCATCCCAAATTCAAGAGGGGGACTTTGGGAGCAGGATATATTATTTTTTCCCCTTTTCCTTTTTTTGTGAGTGTATATGTGTATGCTTCTGGGTGAGAATTTGTGTGTATAGCTTTGTTTCACCATTAGTCCTAGGGTTAGGTCCGTCCGTATTTTTTTTTTTTTTACTTAAAAAATTTTTTTTCCTAATATATGTTTTCTTAATAATTTTTTCCTCATTTTCTATTTTTAGAAATTAAAAAAATTTTAATAAGTTTTTCCATTTTTTTATTTTAAAAAATCAAAAAATTTTTCTTAATAAATTTTTTCTTAATAATTTTTTTCTTATTTTTTATTGTAAAAAATTAATAAATCTATTTTTAAAAATTAAAAAAACTTTTTTCTGAATACATTTACTCTTAATAATTGTTTTCTTATTTTTTATTATAATAGCTTTATTTTATTTTATTTTATCCTCTTTCTTTGTTTCTTTCTATTTTTTTCTCCCTTATATTCTGAGCTGTGTGGATGAAAGGCTCTTGGTGCTCCAGCTAGGCATCAGGGCTGTGCCTCTGAGGTGGGAGAGCCAACTTCAGGACACTGGTCCACAAGAGACCTCCCAGCTCCACGTAATACCAAACGGCGAAAATCTCCCAGAGATCTCCATCTCAACATCAAGACCCAGCTTCACTCAACGACCAGCAAGCTACATTGCTGGACACACTATGCCAAACAACTAACAAGACAGGAACACGGCCCCATCCATTAGCAGAGAGGCTGCCTAAAATCATAATAAGGCCACAGACACCCCAAAACACACCACCAGACGTGGACTTGCCCACCAGAAAGACAAGATCCAACCTCATCCACCAGAACACAGGCACTAGTCCCCTCCACCAGGAAGCCTACACAACCCACTGAACCAACCTCAGCCACTGGGGACAGATACCAAAAACAACGGGAATTACGAACCTGCAGCCTGTGAAAAGGAGACCCCAAACACAGTAAGATCAGCAAAATGAGAAGACAAAAAAACACACAGCAGGTGAAGGAGCAGGGTCAAAACACACCAGACCTAACAAATGAAGAGGAAATAGGCAGTCTACCTGAAAAAGAATTCAGAATAATGAGAGTAAAGATGATCCAAAATCTTGGAAATAGAATAGACAAAATGCAAGAAACATTTAACAAGGATGTAGAAGAACTAAAGAGGAACCAAGCAACGATGAAAAACACAATAAATGAAATTAAAAATACTCTAGACGGGATCAATAGCAGAATAACTGAGGCAGAAGAACGGATAAGTGACCTGGAAGATAAAATAGTGGAAATAGCTACTGCAGAGCAGAATAAAGAAAAAAGAATGAAAAGAACTGAGGACAGTCTCAGAGACCTCTGGGACAACATTAAACGCACCAACATTCGAATTATAGGGGTCCCAGAAGAAGAAGAGAAAAAGAAAGGGACTGAGAAAATATTTGAAGAGATTAGAGTTGAAAACTTCCCTAATATGGGGAAAGGAAATAGTTAATCAAGTCCTGGAAGCACAGAGAGTCCCATACAGGATAAATCCAAGGAGAAACACGCCAAGACACATATTAATCAAACTATCAAAAATTAAATATAAAGAAAACATATTAAAAGCAGCAAGGGAAAAACAACAAATAACACACAAGGGAATCCCCATAAGGTTAACAGCTGATCTTTCAGCAGAAACTCTGCAAGCCAGAAGGGAGTGGCAGGATATACTTAAAGTCATGAAGGAGAAAAACCTACAGCCAAGATTACTGTACCCAGCAAGGATCTCATTCAGATTTGATGGAGAAATTAAAACCTTTACAGACAAGCAAAAGCTGAGAGAGTTCGGCACCACCAAACCAGCTTTACAACAGATGCTAAAGGAACTTCTCTAGGCAAGAAACACAAGAGAAGGAAAACACCTACAATAACAAACCCAAAACATTTAAGAAAATGGGAATAGGAACATACATATCAATAATTACCTTAAATGTAAATGGATTAAATGCTCCCACCAAAAGACATAGACTGGCTGAATGGATACAAAAGCAAGACCCATATATATGCTGTCAACAAGAGACCCACTTCAGACCAGAGACACATACAGACTGAAAGTGAGGGGATGGAAAAAGATATTCCATGCAAATGGAAATCAAAAGAAAGCTGGAGTAGCAATTCTCATATCAGACAAAATAGACTTTAAAATAAAGACTATTACAAGAGACAAAGAAGGACACTATATAATGATCAAGGGATTGATCCAAGAGGAAGGTATAACAATTGTAAATATTTATGCACCCAACATAGGAGCACCTCAATACATAAGGCAAATACTAACAGCCATAAAAGGGGAAATCGACAGCAACACAATCATAGTAGGGGACTTTCACACCCCACTCTCACCAATGGACAGATCATCCAAAATGAAAATAAATAAGGAAACACAAGCTTTAAATGATACATTAAACAAGATGGACTTAATTGATATTTATAGGACATTCCACCCAAACACAACAGAATACACATTTTTCTCAAGTGCTCATGGAACATTCTCCAGGATAGATCATATCTTGGGTCACAAACCAAGCCTTGGTAAATTTAAGAAAATTGAAATCGTATCAAGTATCTTTTCCGACCACAACGCTATGAGACTAGATATCAATTACAGGAAAAGATCTGTAAAAAATACAAACACATGGAGGCTACACAATATACTACTTAATAACGAAGTGATCACTGAAGGAATCAAAGGGGAAATAAAAAAATACCTAGAAACAAATGACAATGGAGACACGACGGCCCAAAACCTATGGGATGCAGCAAAAGCAGTTCTAAGAGGGAAGCTTATAGCAATACAATCTTACTTTAAGAAACAAGAAACATCTCAATTAAGCAGCCTAACATTACACCTAAAGCAATTAGAGGAAGAAGAACAAAAAACCACCAAAGTTAGCAGAAGGAAAGAAATCATAAAGATCAGATCAGAAATAAATGACAAAGAAATGAAGGGAACGATAGCAAAGATCAATAAAACTAAAAGCTGGTTCTTTGAGAAGATAAACAAAATTGATAAACCATTAACCAGACTCATCAAGAAAAAAAGGGAGAAGACTCAAATCAATAAAATTAGAAATGCAAAAGGAGAAGTAACAACTGACACTGCAGAAATACAAAGGATCATGAGAGATTACTACAAGCAACTATATGCCAGTAAAATGGACAACCTGGAGGAAATGGACAAGTTCTTAGAAATGCACAACCTTCCGAGACTGAACCAGGAAGAAACAGAAAATATGAACAGGCCAATCACAAGTACTGAAATTGAAACTGTGATTAAAACTCTTCCAACACACAAAAGCCCAGGACCATACGGATTCACAGGCAAATTCTACCAAACATTTAGAGAAGAGCTAACACCTATCCTTCTCAAACTTTTCCAAAATATAGCAGAGGGAGGAACACTCCCAAACTCATTCTACGAGGCCACCATCACCCTGATACCAAAACCAGACAAAGAAGTCACAAAAAAAGAAAACTACAGGCCAATATCACTGATGAACATAGATGCAAAAATCCTCAACAAAATACTAGCAAACAGAGTCCAACAGCACATTAAAAGGATCATACACCATGATCAAGTGGGGTTTATCCCAGGAATGCAAGGATTCTTCAAGATACGCAAATCAATCAATGTGATACACCATATTAACAAATTGAAGGAGAAAAACCAAATGATCATCTCAATAGATACAGAGAAAGCTTTTGACAAAATTCAACACCCATTTATGATAAAAACCCTCCAGAAAGTAGGCATAGAGGGAACTTTCCTCCACATAATAAAGGCCATATATGACCAATGCACAGCCAACATCATCCTCAATGGTGAAAAACTGAAACCATTTCCACTAAGATCAGGAACAGGACAAGGTTGCCCACTCTCACCACTATTGACATAGTTTTGGAAGTTTTAGCCACAGCAATCAGAGAAGACAAAGAAATAAAAGAAATCCAAATCAGAAAAGAAGAAATAGAGCTGTGACTGTTTTCAGATGACATGATACTATACATAGAGAATCCTAAAGATGTTACCAGATAACTACTAGAGCTACTCAATGAATTTGGTAAAGTAGCAGGATACAAAATTAATGCACAGAAATCACTTGCATTCCTGTACACTAATGATGAAAAATCGGAAAGTGAAATTAAGAAAACACTCCCATTTACCATGGCAACTAAAAGAATAAAATATCTAGGAATAAACCTACCTAAGGAGACAGAAGACTGGTATGAAGAAAATTATAAGACACTGATGAAAGAAATTAATGACGATACAAAGAGATGGAGCGATATACCATGTTCTTGGATTGGAAGAATCAACATTGTGAAAATGACTATACTACTCAAAGCAATCTACAGACTCAATGCAATCCCTATCAAACTACCACTGGCATTTTTCACAGACCTAGATCAAAAAATTTCACAATTGGTATGGAATCACAAAAGGCCCCAAATAGCCAAAGTAACCTTGAGAAAGAAAAACGGTGCTGGAGGAATCAGGCTCCCAGACTTCAGACTATACTCCAAAGCTACAGTAGTCAAGACAGTATGGTACTGGCACAAAAACAGAAGTATAGATCAATGGAACAGGATAGAAAGCCCAGAGATAAACCCATGTACTTATGGTCACATTATTTTTGATAAAGGAGGCAAGAATATAAAATTGAGAAAAGACGCCTCTTCAATAAGTGGTGCTGGGAAAACTGGACAGCTACATGTAAAAGAATGAAAATAGAACACTCCTTAACACCATACACAAAAATAAACTCAAAATGGATTAAAGACCTAAATGTAAGGCCAGACACTCTCAAACTCTTAGAGGAAAACATAGGCAGAACACTCTATGACATAAGTCATAGCAAGATCCTTTTTGACCCAGCTCCTAGAGAAATGGAAATAAAAGCAAAAATAAAGAAATGGGACCTAATGAAACTTACAAGCTTTTGCACAGCAAAGGAAACCATAAACAAGACCAAAAGAAAACCCTCAGAATGGGAGAAAATATTTGCAAATGAAGCAACTGACAAAGGATTAATCTCCAAAATTTACCAGCAGCTCATGCAGCTCAATTTGAAAAAAGCAAACAACCCAATCCAAAAATGGGCAGAAGACCTAAACAGACATTTCTCCAAAGAAGATATACAGATTGCCAACAAACACATGAAAGAATGCTCAACATCACTAATCATTAGAGAAATGCAAATCAAAACTACAATGTGATATCATCTCACACCGGTTAGAATGGCCATCATCAAAAGATCTCCAAACAATAAATGCTGGAGAGGTTGTGGAGAAACTGGAACCCTCATACACTGTTGGTGGGAATGTAAATTGATACAGCCACTATAGAGAACTGTATGGAGGTTCCTTAAAAATCTAAAAATAGAACTGCCATACGACCCAGCAATCCTACTACTGGGCGTATACCCTGAGAAAACCATAATTCAAAAAGAGTTATGGAGAGGTAGGGGCAAGATGGCGGAAGAGTAAGACGCGGAGATCACCTTCCTTCCCACAGATACAGTAGAAATACATCTACACGTGGAACTGCTCCTACAGAACACCCACTGAACGCTGGCAGAAGACGTCAGACCTCCCAAAAGGCAAGAAAATCCCCACGTACTTGGGTAGGGTAAAAGTAAAAAGAAATAATAGAGACAAAAGAATAGGGACGGGACCTGCACCAGTGAGAGGGAGCCGTGAAGGAGGAAAGGTGTCCACACACTAGGAGCCCCTTCGTGGGCAGAGACTGCGGGTGGCAGAGGGGGGAGCTTCGGAGCCACGGAGGAGAGCGCAGCCACAGGGGTGCAGAGGGCAAAGCGGAGAGATTCCCGCATGGAGGATCGGTGCTGAGTAGCACTCACCAGCCCGAGAGGCTTGTCTGCTCAGCCGCCGGGGCGGAAGGGGGCTGGGAGCTGAGGCTCGGGCTTCAGTGCTAGCCGGGAGGGAGTCCGGGAAATAGTCTGCAGCTGCCAAAGAGGCAAGAGACTTTTTCTTGCCTCTTTGTTTCGCGGCACGCAAGGAGAGGGGATTCAGAGCGCCGCCTAAACAAACTCCAGAGACGGGCGCGAGCCGCGGCTAACAGCGCGGACCCCAGAGACAGGCGCGAGCCGCGGTTATCAGCGTGGACCCCAGAGACGGGCAGGAGACGCTAAGGCTGCTGCTGCCGCCACCAAGAAGCCGGTGTGCAAGCACAGGTCACTCCCCACACCGCCCCTCCCGGGAGCCGGTGCAGCTCGCCACTGCCAGGCTCCCGTGATCCGGGGACAACTTCCCCGGGAGAATGCACGGCGCGCCTCAGGCTGCTGCAACGTCACACCAGCCTCTGCCACCGCAGGCTCGCCCCGCATCCGTACCCCTCCCTCCCCACAGCCTGAGTGAGCCAGAGCCCCCGAAGCAGCTGCTCCTTTAACCCAGTTCTGTCTGGGCGGGGAACGGACGCCCTCAGGTGACCTACATGCAGAGGCGGGGCCAAATCCAAAGCTGAACCCTGGGAGCTGTACGAACAAAGAAGAGAAAGGGAAATCTCTCCCAGCAGCCTCAGAAGCAGAGGATTAAAGCTCCACAAACAACTTGATGTGCCTGCATCTGTTGAGTACCTGAATAGACAACGAATCATCCCAAATTCAAGAGGGGGACTTTGGGAGCAGGATATATTATTTTTTCCCCTTTTCCTTTTTTTGTGAGTGTATATGTGTATGCTTCTGGGTGAGAATTTGTGTGTATAGCTTTGTTTCACCATTAGTCCTAGGGTTAGGTCCGTCCGTATTTTTTTTTTTTTTACTTAAAAAATTTTTTTTCCTAATATATGTTTTCTTAATAATTTTTTCCTCATTTTCTATTTTTAGAAATTAAAAAAATTTTAATAAGTTTTTCCATTTTTTTATTTTAAAAAATCAAAAAATTTTTCTTAATAAATTTTTTCTTAATAATTTTTTTCTTATTTTTTATTGTAAAAAGTTAATAAATCTATTTTTAAAAATCAAAAAAAAATTTTTCTGAATACATTTACTCTTAATAATTGTTTTCTTATTTTTTATTATAATAGCTTTATTTTATTTTATTTTATCCTCTTTCTTTGTTTCTTTCTATTTTTTTTCTCCCTTATATTCTGAGCTGTGTGGATGAAAGGCTCTTGGTGCTCCAGCCAGGCATCAGGGCTGTGCCTCTGAGGTGGGAGAGCCAACTTCAGGACACTGGTCCACAAGAGACCTCCCAGCTCCACGTAATACCAAACGGCGAAAATCTCCCAGAGATCTCCATCTCAACATCAAGACCCAGCTTCACTCAACGACCAGCAAGCTACATTGCTGGACACACTATGCCAAACAACTAACAAGACAGGAACACGGCCCCATCCATTAGCAGAGAGGCTGCCTAAAATCATAATAAGGCCACAGACACCCCAAAACACACCACCAGACGTGGACTTGCCCACCAGAAAGACAAGATCCAACCTCATCCACCAGAACACAGGCACTAGTCCCCTCCACCAGGAAGCCTACACAACCCACTGAACCAACCTCAGCCACTGGGGACAGATACCAAAAACAACGGGAATTACGAACCTGCAGCCTGTGAAAAGGAGACCCCAAACACAGTAAGATAAGCAAAATGAGAAGACAAAAAAACACACAGCAGGTGAAGGAGCAGGGTCAAAACACACCAGACCTAACAAATGAAGAGGAAATAGGCAGTCTACCTGAAAAAGAATTCAGAATAATGAGAGTAAAGATGATCCAAAATCTTGGAAATAGAATAGACAAAATGCAAGAAACATTTAACAAGGATGTAGAAGAACTAAAGAGGAACCAAGCAACGATGAAAAACACAATAAATGAAATTAAAAATACTCTAGACGGGATCAATAGCAGAATAACTGAGGCAGAAGAACGGATAAGTGACCTGGAAGATAAAATAGTGGAAATAGCTACTGCAGAGCAGAATAAAGAAAAAAGAATGAAAAGAACTGAGGACAGTCTCAGAGACCTCTGGGACAACATTAAACGCACCAACATTCGAATTATAGGGGTCCCAGAAGAAGAAGAGAAAAAGAAAGGGACTGAGAAAATATTTGAAGAGATTAGAGTTGAAAACTTCCCTAATATGGGGAAAGGAAATAGTTAATCAAGTCCTGGAAGCACAGAGAGTCCCATACAGGATAAATCCAAGGAGAAACACGCCAAGACACATATTAATCAAACTATCAAAAATTAAATATAAAGAAAACATATTAAAAGCAGCAAGGGAAAAACAACAAATAACACACAAGGGAATCCCCATAAGGTTAACAGCTGATCTTTCAGCAGAAACTCTGCAAGCCAGAAGGGAGTGGCAGGATATACTTAAAGTCATGAAGGAGAAAAACCTACAGCCAAGATTACTGTACCCAGCAAGGATCTCATTCAGATTTGATGGAGAAATTAAAACCTTTACAGACAAGCAAAAGCTGAGAGAGTTCGGCACCACCAAACCAGCTTTACAACAGATGCTAAAGGAACTTCTCTAGGCAAGAAACACAAGAGAAGGAAAACACCTACAATAACAAACCCAAAACATTTAAGAAAATGGGAATAGGAACATACATATCAATAATTACCTTAAATGTAAATGGATTAAATGCTCCCACCAAAAGACATAGACTGGCTGAATGGATACAAAAGCAAGACCCATATATATGCTGTCAACAAGAGACCCACTTCAGACCAGAGACACATACAGACTGAAAGTGAGGGGATGGAAAAAGATATTCCATGCAAATGGAAATCAAAAGAAAGCTGGAGTAGCAATTCTCATATCAGACAAAATAGACTTTAAAATAAAGACTATTACAAGAGACAAAGAAGGACACTATATAATGATCAAGGGATTGATCCAAGAGGAAGGTATAACAATTGTAAATATTTATGCACCCAACATAGGAGCACCTCAATACATAAGGCAAATACTAACAGCCATAAAAGGGGAAATCGACAGCAACACAATCATAGTAGGGGACTTTCACACCCCACTCTCACCAATGGACAGATCATCCAAAATGAAAATAAATAAGGAAACACAAGCTTTAAATGATACATTAAACAAGATGGACTTAATTGATATTTATAGGACATTCCACCCAAACACAACAGAATACACATTTTTCTCAAGTGCTCATGGAACATTCTCCAGGATAGATCATATCTTGGGTCACAAACCAAGCCTTGGTAAATTTAAGAAAATTGAAATCGTATCAAGTATCTTTTCCGACCACAACGCTATGAGACTACATATCAATTACAGGAAAAGATCTGTAAAAAATACAAACACATGGAGGCTACACAATATACTACTTAATAACGAAGTGATCACTGAAGAAATCAAAGGGGAAATCAAAAAATACCTAGAAACAAATGACAATGGAGACACGACGGCCCAACACCTATGGGATGCAGCAAAAGCAGTTCTAAGAGGGAAGCTTATAGCAATACAATCTTACTTTAAGAAACAAGAAACATCTCAAATAAGCAGCCTAACATTACACCTAAAGCAATTAGAGGAAGAAGAACAAAAAACCACCAAAGTTAGCAGAAGGAAAGAAATCATAAAGATCAGATCAGAAATAAATGACAAAGAAATGAAGGGAACGATATAGCAAAGATCAATAAAACTAAAAGCTGGTTCTTTGAGAAGATAAACAAAATTGATAAACCATTAACCAGACTCATCAAGAAAAAAAGGGAGAAGACTCAAATCAATAAAATTAGAAATGCAAAAGGAGAAGTAACAACTGACACTGCAGAAATACAAAGGATCATGAGAGATTACTACAAGCAACTATATGCCAGTAAAATGGACAACCTGGAGGAAATGGACAAGTTCTTAGAAATGCACAACCTTCCGAGACTGAACCAGGAAGAAACAGAAAATATGAACAGACCAATCACAAGTACTGAAATTGAAACTGTGATTAAAACTCTTCCAACACACAAAAGCCCAGGACCATACGGATTCACAGGCAAATTCTATCAAACATTTAGAGAAGAGCTAACACCTATCCTTCTCAAACTTTTCCAAAATATAGCAGAGGGAGGAACACTCCCAAACTCATTCTACGAGGCCACCATCACCCTGATACCAAAACCAGACAAAGAAGTCACAAAAAAAGAAAACTGCAGGCCAATATCACTGATGAACATAGATGCAAAAATCCTCAACAAAATACTAGCAAACAGAGTCCAACAGCACATTAAAAGGATCATACACCATGATCAAGTGGGGTTTATCCCAGGAATGCAAGGATTCTTCAAGATACGCAAATCAATCAATGTGATACACCATATTAACAAATTGAAGGAGAAAAACCAAATGATCATCTCAATAGATACAGAGAAAGCTTTTGACAAAATTCAACACCCATTTATGATAAAAACCCTCCAGAAAGTAGGCATAGAGGGAACTTTCCTCCACATAATAAAGGCCATATATGACCAATGCACAGCCAACATCATCCTCAATGGTGAAAAACTGAAACCATTTCCACTAAGATCAGGAACAGGACAAGGTTGCCCACTCTCACCACTATTGACATAGTTTTGGAAGTTTTAGCCACAGCAATCAGAGAAGACAAAGAAATAAAAGAAATCCAAATCAGAAAAGAAGAAATAGAGCTGTGACTGTTTTCAGATGACATGATACTATACATAGAGAATCCTAAAGATGTTACCAGATAACTACTAGAGCTACTCAATGAATTTGGTAAAGTAGCAGGATACAAAATTAATGCACAGAAATCACTTGCATTCCTGTACACTAATGATGAAAAATCGGAAAGTGAAATTAAGAAAACACTCCCATTTACCATGGCAACTAAAAGAATAAAATATCTAGGAATAAACCTACCCAAGGAGACAGAAGACTGGTATGAAGAAAATTATAACACACTGATGAAAGAAATTAATGACGATACAAAGAGATGGAGCGATATACCATGTTCTTGGATTGGAAGAATCAACATTGTGAAAATGACTATACTACTCAAAGCAATCTACAGACTCAATTCAATCCCTATCAAACTACCACTGGCATTTTTCACAGACCTAGATCAAAAAATTTCACAATTGGTATGGAATCACAAAAGGCCCCAAATAGCCAAAGTAACCTTGAGAAAGAAAAACGGTGCTGGAGGAATCAGGCTCCCAGACTTCAGACTATACTCCAAAGCTACAGTAGTCAAGACAGCATGGTACTGGCACAAAAACAGAAGTATGGATCAATGGAACAGGATAGAAAGCCCAGAGATAAACCCATGTACTTATGGTCACATTATTTTTGATAAAGGAGGCAAGAATATAAAATTGAGAAAAGACGCCTCTTCAATAAGTGGTGCTGGGAAAACTGGACAGCTACATGTAAAAGAATGAAATTAGAACACTCCTTAACACCATACTCAAAAATAAACTCAAAATGGATTAAAGACCTAAATGTAAGGCCAGACACTCTCAAACTCTTAGAGGAAAACATAGGCAGAACACTCTATGACATAAGTCATAGCAAGATCCTTTTTGACCCAGCTCCTAGAGAAATGGAAATAAAAGCAAAAATAAAGAAATGGGACCTAATGAAACTTACAAGCTTTTGCACAGAAAAGGAAACCATAAACAAGACCAAAAGAAAACCCTCAGAATGGGAGAAAATATTTGCAAATGAAGCAACTGACAAAGGATTAATCTCCAAAATTTACCAGCAGCTCATGCAGCTCAATTTGAAAAAAGCAAACAACCCAATCCAAAAATGGGCAGAAGACCTAAACAGACATTTCTCCAAAGAAGATATACAGATTGCCAACAAACACATGAAAGAATGCTCAACATCACTAATCATTAGAGAAATGCAAATCAAAACTACAATGTGATATCATCTCACACCGGTTAGAATGGCCATCATCAAAAAATCTCCAAACAATAAATGCTGGAGAGGGTGTGGAGAAACTGGAACCCTCATACACTGTTGGTGGGAATGTAAATTGATACAGCCACTATAGAGAACTGTATGGAGGTTCCTTAAAAATCTAAAAATAGAACTGCCATACGACCCAGCAATCCTACTACTGGGCGTATACCCTGAGAAAACCATAATTCAAAAAGAGTTATGGAGAGGTAGGGGCAAGATGGCGGAAGAGTAAGACGCGGAGATCACCTTCCTTCCCACAGATACAGTAGAAATACATCTACACGTGGAACTGCTCCTACAGAACACCCACTGAACGCTGGCAGAAGACGTCAGACCTCCCAAAAGGCAAGAAAATCCCCACGTACTTGGGTAGGGTAAAAGTAAAAAGAAATAATAGAGACAAAAGAATAGGGACGGGACCTGCACCAGTGGGAGGGAGCCGTGAAGGAGGAAAGGTGTCCACACACTAGGAGCCCCTTCGTGGGCAGAGACTGCGGGTGGCAGGGGGGGAGCTTCGGAGCCACGGAGGAGAGCGCAGCCACAGGGGTGCGGAGGGCAAAGCGGAGAGATTCCCGCATGGAGGATCGGTGCTGAGTAGCACTCACCAGCCCGAGAGGCTTGTCTGCTCAGCCGCCGGGGCGGAAGGGGGCTGGGAGCTGAGGCTCGGGCTTCGGTGCTAGCCGGGAGGGAGTCCGGGAAATAGTCTGCAGCTGCCGAAGAGGCAAGAGACATTTTCTTGCCTCTTTGTTTCCCGGCGCGCAAGGAGAGGGGATTCAGAGCGCCGCCTAAACAAACTCCAGAGACGGGCGTGAGCCGCGGCTAACAGCGCGGACCCCAGAGACAGGCGCGAGCCGCGGTTATCAGCGTGGACCCCAGAGATGGGCAGGAGACGCTAAGGCTGCTGCTGCCGCCACCAAGAAGCCGGTGTGCAAGCACAGGTCACTCCCCACACCGCCCCTCCCGGGAGCCGGTGCAGCTCGCCACTGCCAGGCTCCCGTGATCCGGGGACAACTTCCCCGGGAGAATGCACGGCGCGCCTCAGGCTGCTGCAACGTCACACCAGCCTCTGCCACCGCAGGCTCGCCCCGCATCCGTACCCCTCCCTCCCCACGGCCTGAGTGAGCCAGAGCCCCCGAAGCAGCTGCTCCTTTAACCCCGTTGTGTCTGGGCGGGGAACGGACGCCCTCAGGCGACCTACATGCAGAGGCGGGGCCAAATCCAAAGCTGAACCCTGGGAGCTGTACGAACAAAGAAGAGAAAGGGAAATCTCTCCCAGCAGCCTCAGAAGCAGTGGATTAAAGCTCCACAAACAACTTGATGTGCCTGCATCTGTTGAGTACCTGAATAGACAACGAATCATCCCAAATTCAAGAGGGGGACTTTGGGAGCAGGATATATTATTTTTTCCCCTTTTCCTTTTTTTGTGAGTGTATATGTGTATGCTTCTGGGTGAGAATTTGTGTGTATAGCTTTGTTTCACCATTAGTCCTAGGGTTAGGTCCGTCCGTATTTTTTTTTTTTTTACTTAAAAAATTTTTTTTCCTAATATATGTTTTCTTAATAATTTTTTCCTCATTTTCTATTTTTAGAAATTAAAAAAATTTTAATAAGTTTTTCCATTTTTTTATTTTAAAAAATCAAAAAATTTTTCTTAATAAATTTTTTCTTAATAATTTTTTTCTTATTTTTTATTGTAAAAAATTAATAAATCTATTTTTAAAAATTAAAAAAACTTTTTTCTGAATACATTTACTCTTAATAATTGTTTTCTTATTTTTTATTATAATAGCTTTATTTTATTTTATTTTATCCTCTTTCTTTGTTTCTTTCTATTTTTTTCTCCCTTATATTCTGAGCTGTGTGGATGAAAGGCTCTTGGTGCTCCAGCTAGGCATCAGGGCTGTGCCTCTGAGGTGGGAGAGCCAACTTCAGGACACTGGTCCACAAGAGACCTCCCAGCTCCACGTAATACCAAACGGCGAAAATCTCCCAGAGATCTCCATCTCAACATCAAGACCCAGCTTCACTCAACGACCAGCAAGCTACATTGCTGGACACACTATGCCAAACAACTAACAAGACAGGAACACGGCCCCATCCATTAGCAGAGAGGCTGCCTAAAATCATAATAAGGCCACAGACACCCCAAAACACACCACCAGACGTGGACTTGCCCACCAGAAAGACAAGATCCAACCTCATCCACCAGAACACAGGCACTAGTCCCCTCCACCAGGAAGCCTACACAACCCACTGAACCAACCTCAGCCACTGGGGACAGATACCAAAAACAACGGGAATTACGAACCTGCAGCCTGTGAAAAGGAGACCCCAAACACAGTAAGATCAGCAAAATGAGAAGACAAAAAAACACACAGCAGGTGAAGGAGCAGGGTCAAAACACACCAGACCTAACAAATGAAGAGGAAATAGGCAGTCTACCTGAAAAAGAATTCAGAATAATGAGAGTAAAGATGATCCAAAATCTTGGAAATAGAATAGACAAAATGCAAGAAACATTTAACAAGGATGTAGAAGAACTAAAGAGGAACCAAGCAACGATGAAAAACACAATAAATGAAATTAAAAATACTCTAGACGGGATCAATAGCAGAATAACTGAGGCAGAAGAACGGATAAGTGACCTGGAAGATAAAATAGTGGAAATAGCTACTGCAGAGCAGAATAAAGAAAAAAGAATGAAAAGAACTGAGGACAGTCTCAGAGACCTCTGGGACAACATTAAACGCACCAACATTCGAATTATAGGGGTCCCAGAAGAAGAAGAGAAAAAGAAAGGGACTGAGAAAATATTTGAAGAGATTAGAGTTGAAAACTTCCCTAATATGGGGAAAGGAAATAGTTAATCAAGTCCTGGAAGCACAGAGAGTCCCATACAGGATAAATCCAAGGAGAAACACGCCAAGACACATATTAATCAAACTATCAAAAATTAAATATAAAGAAAACATATTAAAAGCAGCAAGGGAAAAACAACAAATAACACACAAGGGAATCCCCATAAGGTTAACAGCTGATCTTTCAGCAGAAACTCTGCAAGCCAGAAGGGAGTGGCAGGATATACTTAAAGTCATGAAGGAGAAAAACCTACAGCCAAGATTACTGTACCCAGCAAGGATCTCATTCAGATTTGATGGAGAAATTAAAACCTTTACAGACAAGCAAAAGCTGAGAGAGTTCGGCACCACCAAACCAGCTTTACAACAGATGCTAAAGGAACTTCTCTAGGCAAGAAACACAAGAGAAGGAAAACACCTACAATAACAAACCCAAAACATTTAAGAAAATGGGAATAGGAACATACATATCAATAATTACCTTAAATGTAAATGGATTAAATGCTCCCACCAAAAGACATAGACTGGCTGAATGGATACAAAAGCAAGACCCATATATATGCTGTCAACAAGAGACCCACTTCAGACCAGAGACACATACAGACTGAAAGTGAGGGGATGGAAAAAGATATTCCATGCAAATGGAAATCAAAAGAAAGCTGGAGTAGCAATTCTCATATCAGACAAAATAGACTTTAAAATAAAGACTATTACAAGAGACAAAGAAGGACACTATATAATGATCAAGGGATTGATCCAAGAGGAAGGTATAACAATTGTAAATATTTATGCACCCAACATAGGAGCACCTCAATACATAAGGCAAATACTAACAGCCATAAAAGGGGAAATCGACAGCAACACAATCATAGTAGGGGACTTTCACACCCCACTCTCACCAATGGACAGATCATCCAAAATGAAAATAAATAAGGAAACACAAGCTTTAAATGATACATTAAACAAGATGGACTTAATTGATATTTATAGGACATTCCACCCAAACACAACAGAATACACATTTTTCTCGAGTGCTCATGGAACATTCTCCAGGATAGATCATATCTTGGGTCACAAACCAAGCCTTGGTAAATTTAAGAAAATTGAAATCGTATCAAGTATCTTTTCCGACCACAACGCTATGAGACTAGATATCAATTACAGGAAAAGATCTGTAAAAAATACAAACACATGGAGGCTACACAATATACTACTTAATAACGAAGTGATCACTGAAGAAATCAAAGGGGAAATCAAAAAATACCTAGAAACAAATGACAATGGAGACACGACGGCCCAACACCTATGGGATGCAGCAAAAGCAGTTCTAAGAGGGAAGCTTATAGCAATACAATCTTACTTTAAGAAACAAGAAACATCTCAAATAAGCAGCCTAACATTACACCTAAAGCAATTAGAGGAAGAAGAACAAAAAACCACCAAAGTTAGCAGAAGGAAAGAAATCATAAAGATCAGATCAGAAATAAATGACAAAGAAATGAAGGGAACGATATAGCAAAGATCAATAAAACTAAAAGCTGGTTCTTTGAGAAGATAAAGAAAATTGATAAACCATTAACCAGACTCATCAAGAAAAAAAGGGAGAAGACTCAAATCAATAAAATTAGAAATGCAAAAGGAGAAGTAACAACTGACACTGCAGAAATACAAAGGATCATGAGAGATTACTACAAGCAACTATATGCCAGTAAAATGGACAACCTGGAGGAAATGGACAAGTTCTTAGAAATGCACAACCTTCCGAGACTGAACCAGGAAGAAACAGAAAATATGAACAGACCAATCACAAGTACTGAAATTGAAACTGTGATTAAAACTCTTCCAACACACAAAAGCCCAGGACCATACGGATTCACAGGCAAATTCTATCAAACATTTAGAGAAGAGCTAACACCTATCCTTCTCAAACTTTTCCAAAATATAGCAGAGGGAGGAACACTCCCAAACTCATTCTACGAGGCCACCATCACCCTGATACCAAAACCAGACAAAGAAGTCACAAAAAAAGAAAACTGCAGGCCAATATCACTGATGAACATAGATGCAAAAATCCTCAACAAAATACTAGCAAACAGAGTCCAACAGCACATTAAAAGGATCATACACCATGATCAAGTGGGGTTTATCCCAGGAATGCAAGGATTCTTCAAGATACGCAAATCAATCAATGTGATACACCATATTAACAAATTGAAGGAGAAAAACCAAATGATCATCTCAATAGATACAGAGAAAGCTTTTGACAAAATTCAACACCCATTTATGATAAAAACCCTCCAGAAAGTAGGCATAGAGGGAACTTTCCTCCACATAATAAAGGCCATATATGACCAATGCACAGCCAACATCATCCTCAATGGTGAAAAACTGAAACCATTTCCACTAAGATCAGGAACAGGACAAGGTTGCCCACTCTCACCACTATTGACATAGTTTTGGAAGTTTTAGCCACAGCAATCAGAGAAGACAAAGAAATAAAAGAAATCCAAATCAGAAAAGAAGAAATAGAGCTGTGACTGTTTTCAGATGACATGATACTATACATAGAGAATCCTAAAGATGTTACCAGATAACTACTAGAGCTACTCAATGAATTTGGTAAAGTAGCAGGATACAAAATTAATGCACAGAAATCACTTGCATTCCTGTACACTAATGATGAAAAATCGGAAAGTGAAATTAAGAAAACACTCCCATTTACCATGGCAACTAAAAGAATAAAATATCTAGGAATAAACCTACCCAAGGAGACAGAAGACTGGTATGAAGAAAATTATAACACACTGATGAAAGAAATTAATGACGATACAAAGAGATGGAGCGATATACCATGTTCTTGGATTGGAAGAATCAACATTGTGAAAATGACTATACTACTCAAAGCAATCTACAGACTCAATGCAATCCCTATCAAACTACCACTGGCATTTTTCACAGACCTAGATCAAAAAATTTCACAATTGGTATGGAATCACAAAAGGCCCCAAATAGCCAAAGTAACCTTGAGAAAGAAAAACGGTGCTGGAGGAATCAGGCTCCCAGACTTCAGACTATACTCCAAAGCTACAGTAGTCAAGACAGCATGGTACTGGCACAAAAACAGAAGTATGGATCAATGGAACAGGATAGAAAGCCCAGAGATAAACCCATGTACTTATGGTCACATTATTTTTGATAAAGGAGGCAAGAATATAAAATTGAGAAAAGACGCCTCTTCAATAAGTGGTGCTGGGAAAACTGGACAGCTACATGTAAAAGAATGAAATTAGAACACTCCTTAACACCATACTCAAAAATAAACTCAAAATGGATTAAAGACCTAAATGTAAGGCCAGACACTCTCAAACTCTTAGAGGAAAACATAGGCAGAACACTCTATGACATAAGTCATAGCAAGATCCTTTTTGACCCAGCTCCTAGAGAAATGGAAATAAAAGCAAAAATAAAGAAATGGGACCTAATGAAACTTACAAGCTTTTGCACAGCAAAGGAAACCATAAACAAGACCAAAAGAAAACCCTCAGAATGGGAGAAAATATTTGCAAATGAAGCAACTGACAAAGGATTAATCTCCAAAATTTACCAGCAGCTCATGCAGCTCAATTTGAAAAAAGCAAACAACCCAATCCAAAAATGGGCAGAAGACCTAAACAGACATTTCTCCAAAGAAGATATACAGATTGCCAACAAACACATGAAAGAATGCTCAACATCACTAATCATTAGAGAAATGCAAATCAAAACTACAATGTGATATCATCTCACACCGGTTAGAATGGCCATCATCAAAAAATCTCCAAACAATAAATGCTGGAGAGGGTGTGGAGAAACTGGAACCCTCATACACTGTTGGTGGGAATGTAAATTGATACAGCCACTATAGAGAACTGTATGGAGGTTCCTTAAAAATCTAAAAATAGAACTGCCATACGACCCAGCAATCCTACTACTGGGCGTATACCCTGAGAAAACCATAATTCAAAAAGAGTTATGGAGAGGTAGGGGCAAGATGGCGGAAGAGTAAGACGCGGAGATCACCTTCCTTCCCACAGATACAGTAGAAATACATCTACACGTGGAACTGCTCCTACAGAACACCCACTGAACGCTGGCAGAAGACGTCAGACCTCCCAAAAGGCAAGAAAATCCCCACGTACTTGGGTAGGGTAAAAGTAAAAAGAAATAATAGAGACAAAAGAATAGGGACGGGACCTGCACCAGTGGGAGGGAGCCGTGAAGGAGGAAAGGTGTCCACACACTAGGAGCCCCTTCGTGGGCAGAGACTGCGGGTGGCAGGGGGGGAGCTTCGGAGCCACGGAGGAGAGCGCAGCCACAGGGGTGCGGAGGGCAAAGCGGAGAGATTCCCGCATGGAGGATCGGTGCTGAGTAGCACTCACCAGCCCGAGAGGCTTGTCTGCTCAGCCGCCGGGGCGGAATGGGGCTGGGAGCTGAGGCTCGGGCTTCGGTGCTAGCCGGGAGGGAGTCCGGGAAATAGTCTGCAGCTGCCGAAGAGGCAAGAGACATTTTCTTGCCTCTTTGTTTCCCGGCGCGCAAGGAGAGGGGATTCAGAGCGCCGCCTAAACAAACTCCAGAGACGGGCGTGAGCCGCGGCTAACAGCGCGGACCCCAGAGACAGGCGCGAGCCGCGGTTATCAGCGTGGACCCCAGAGACGGGCAGGAGACGCTAAGGCTGCTGCTGCCGCCACCAAGAAGCCGGTGTGCAAGCACAGGTCACTCCCCACACCGCCCCTCCCGGGAGCCGGTGCAGCTCGCCACTGCCAGGCTCCCGTGATCCGGGGACAACTTCCCCGGGAGAATGCACGGCGCGCCTCAGGCTGCTGCAACGTCACACCAGCCTCTGCCACCGCAGGCTCGCCCCGCATCCGTACCCCTCCCTCCCCACGGCCTGAGTGAGCCAGAGCCCCCGAAGCAGCTGCTCCTTTAACCCCGTTGTGTCTGGGCGGGGAACGGACGCCCTCAGGCGACCTACATGCAGAGGCGGGGCCAAATCCAAAGCTGAACCCTGGGAGCTGTACGAACAAAGAAGAGAAAGGGAAATCTCTCCCAGCAGCCTCAGAAGCAGTGGATTAAAGCTCCACAAACAACTTGATGTGCCTGCATCTGTTGAGTACCTGAATAGACAACGAATCATCCCAAATTCAAGAGGGGGACTTTGGGAGCAGGATATATTATTTTTTCCCCTTTTCCTTTTTTTGTGAGTGTATATGTGTATGCTTCTGGGTGAGAATTTGTGTGTATAGCTTTGTTTCACCATTAGTCCTAGGGTTAGGTCCGTCCGTATTTTTTTTTTTTTTACTTAAAAAATTTTTTTTCCTAATATATGTTTTCTTAATAATTTTTTCCTCATTTTCTATTTTTAGAAATTAAAAAAATTTTAATAAGTTTTTCCGTTTTTTTATTTTAAAAAATCAAAAAATTTTTCTTAATAAATTTTTTCTTAATAATTTTTTTCTTATTTTTTATTGTAAAAAATTAATAAATCTATTTTTAAAAATTAAAAAAACTTTTTTCTGAATACATTTACTCTTAATAATTGTTTTCTTATTTTTTATTATAATAGCTTTATTTTATTTTATTTTATCCTCTTTCTTTGTTTCTTTCTATTTTTTTCTCCCTTATATTCTGAGCTGTGTGGATGAAAGGCTCTTGGTGCTCCAGCTAGGCATCAGGGCTGTGCCTCTGAGGTGGGAGAGCCAACTTCAGGACACTGGTCCACAAGAGACCTCCCAGCTCCACGTAATACCAAACGGCGAAAATCTCCCAGAGATCTCCATCTCAACATCAAGACCCAGCTTCACTCAACGACCAGCAAGCTACATTGCTGGACACACTATGCCAAACAACTAACAAGACAGGAACACGGCCCCATCCATTAGCAGAGAGGCTGCCTAAAATCATAATAAGGCCACAGACACCCCAAAACACACCACCAGACGTGGACTTGCCCACCAGAAAGACAAGATCCAACCTCATCCACCAGAACACAGGCACTAGTCCCCTCCACCAGGAAGCCTACACAACCCACTGAACCAACCTCAGCCACTGGGGACAGATACCAAAAACAACGGGAATTACGAACCTGCAGCCTGTGAAAAGGAGACCCCAAACACAGTAAGATCAGCAAAATGAGAAGACAAAAAAACACACAGCAGGTGAAGGAGCAGGGTCAAAACACACCAGACCTAACAAATGAAGAGGAAATAGGCAGTCTACCTGAAAAAGAATTCAGAATAATGAGAGTAAAGATGATCCAAAATCTTGGAAATAGAATAGACAAAATGCAAGAAACATTTAACAAGGATGTAGAAGAACTAAAGAGGAACCAAGCAACGATGAAAAACACAATAAATGAAATTAAAAATACTCTAGACGGGATCAATAGCAGAATAACTGAGGCAGAAGAACGGATAAGTGACCTGGAAGATAAAATAGTGGAAATAGCTACTGCAGAGCAGAATAAAGAAAAAAGAATGAAAAGAACTGAGGACAGTCTCAGAGACCTCTGGGACAACATTAAACGCACCAACATTCGAATTATAGGGGTCCCAGAAGAAGAAGAGAAAAAGAAAGGGACTGAGAAAATATTTGAAGAGATTAGAGTTGAAAACTTCCCTAATATGGGGAAAGGAAATAGTTAATCAAGTCCTGGAAGCACAGAGAGTCCCATACAGGATAAATCCAAGGAGAAACACGCCAAGACACATATTAATCAAACTATCAAAAATTAAATATAAAGAAAACATATTAAAAGCAGCAAGGGAAAAACAACAAATAACACACAAGGGAATCCCCATAAGGTTAACAGCTGATCTTTCAGCAGAAACTCTGCAAGCCAGAAGGGAGTGGCAGGATATACTTAAAGTCATGAAGGAGAAAAACCTACAGCCAAGATTACTGTACCCAGCAAGGATCTCATTCAGATTTGATGGAGAAATTAAAACCTTTACAGACAAGCAAAAGCTGAGAGAGTTCGGCACCACCAAACCAGCTTTACAACAGATGCTAAAGGAACTTCTCTAGGCAAGAAACACAAGAGAAGGAAAACACCTACAATAACAAACCCAAAACATTTAAGAAAATGGGAATAGGAACATACATATCAATAATTACCTTAAATGTAAATGGATTAAATGCTCCCACCAAAAGACATAGACTGGCTGAATGGATACAAAAGCAAGA